>NC_135721.1:18761064-19491449 GCF_964656455.1 Halichoerus grypus | reverse complement strand
AGAGAGGCTGGGGAAGTGGGGGGGGAGCAGCCAGAAGGTGGCCGACTCCCCAGGGCTGCGCTGTACCCTCAGCAGCGTCTCCTCCCTTCGTCACTGCGGAGGGCAAATCTGGAAGTTAGGGAACCTGGAACCCGCGGGCGGCAGGGCGGACAGAGGCCACGTCCATCCAGGGGCGGCGACAAGAGACTCCCAGAACTGGCTCGCGCCCCAGCCCTCTGCACCGGCGCCGCCCCCCTCATCCTCGGAGCCCGGCGTACGCAGGCAGCGAGCTCTCCCGGCAATCCCAGACCCGCTTCCCGCATAAAACTCCCCAGCGCAACCCGCTTTTGTTAATTCTGCGAATGCTGTCACAAGACCACCTCCACCAACGCTCCCTGCCTGCGCGGCTCCGAGGGAGACCCGCTCTCCGCACACGCAGCCGCTCGGGATCACCCCAGTCCCCCGCCCCCTGACGTACCACCGCCCACCCGCCCCACGCCGGCTAACGACCGGCCCGAAGGACTTCCGAGGACCCCAGGGTCCTCGGCCTTAAGCATCTTTGTCCTCTCAGCGCAGCCGCGCGCGCACAGAGCGACAGAAAGAGCCCAGCCGGGCACCGAGTCCGCGCCCCCTGGCCTCGCCGGGCCCCGCAGGGGGACAATGGTCCGCGCCCCGCAAGTTTGCGAGCCCGGAGGCAGAGCCCTCCTTACCGTACATCTCCGCGGGGCGAGCGCCTCCTGGGAGGCCGCGTCGCCGTGTCGCCTGCAGCCAGCCCCGGCGGCGCCTGCCTTTCATTCACAGCCTGGGCGGCGGATGGCGGCTGCCGGCGGAGGCCGGGGCGGGGCGGGAGCGGGAGCGAGGGCGGGACGCGGAAGGGCCGGAGCCGGGAGCCGCGCGCCCATTCAGCCGCCCAGGCTGAGCGCGGCCGCCCTCCGCTCCGGTTGCTGGGCAGGGCCGCGCCGGGAGGGGAGGAGGCTATGCTAATGAGACGTCCCTCCCCCTGGCTCGGCCACTGCCAGGCCGCCCCGACCCCCCGGCCCCGCCCCGCCCCGCCCCAGGCAAATTCCCGCCCTCCGCCTGCAGCGGCCCCGGCAGCCTCCCCAGAAACCCGAACCCCAAGAAGCGCCTTTCCCAGCCTGTCGCTCCCAGGTTCTGGGAGGCGCGTTTTCCAGCTGCAGCGTTCTTCGGGGGAGTCGCCCCCCCCAAATTCCCTGCCCCTGTCGGAATGCGCAGGCCGACAGCTGACATCGCCCCTAACCCGTGGGCCCTGAGGGTCAGCAGGGGCTCCTGAAGCTGCAGGTGTACCTTTCCCTCCCCCCCCCCCCCAATTTGTCCAGGATGCGTAGGCTGAGCCAGGGGACGCAAGAAAGAGGGACTGAGGAATAACTCTCCTCCCTTCCTTGGCTCCTTAGCGAAGCCCCATTCTCTAATTAAGAACTCCACTGTGGCCCTCCCCGCCAGTCTCCTGCCGGCCGGGTGCTTGCTACCAGAGAGCGTCCTTCCTGGGACAGGTACGCGGGAAACGCACCCCACCCCACCCCCTCAGTCCTGCAGGAAGCCCGCTTGCTTTTCCTCTCCCAGATTATTTCGTGTGATTCACAATTTTTCGCCCAGGATCCTCTCTACTTGTGCCCCCAGGCCGACTTCACCCTCTGTGACCACGTGAGAAACAGACCTAAGGCAGAAGGCTCACGCCCCACACCCTGATGATATCTTCTGACCCCGCCCAGGGGTTCCCTAAGGCTTCTCCATCCAGCCTCCTCTGCATCTCACACATTCACCTGGCCTTCCCTTCAGCACCTATTCCTTAGTTTCTCCTCTTACCCCATGGTTGAGGTTTTTGTCCCTAACATATTCTACAAGTAGCAGTGAGGGAGGTAACAACCTTAAAGATGGCGTGATGTCTCCCATTGTACAGAAGGGGAAACTGAGGTGGTTAAATTTGTGTTCTTCCTAGATACTGAGCTGCGTGTCTGCAGGCCAGTCATCTACCCTCTCTGAACCTCAGCTTCCTGCAGGACTATTCGGAAGTTTATATAAAACCTACATGAAAGTACACGGTGGGCACTCACACAGTTATTTTCTTTCTTTCCTTCCTCACCCAAGGCAGGGAACAGAAGTGGAGGGAGAATCCTGGTTGCTGGACTCTTGGAACAGTGCTCTCTCTTTTGTACCCCAAGCTCATGTTTCCTATTTCTCTCTGGCCTCACCATCTCCTCCTACTCCCTTGCTGTTTCCAGGGTTTTTTTTTTTTTTTTTTTTTCCTGTTCCTTTACCTCTTTAACTCTCTTAGCAGCACATGTGAGTGCTGGAGGCCCCCCGGAAAAACCTGGGAGGGTTCCCGGATCTCACATTTAGTCTAGACCCTCAGATGACTTACAAAGAAGCTCTATCTCTATTCTCCAGTTTTAGGAGGTCAGGTGACTTTGAGATCTGCTGAGAGTTACACCTGAACCAGGGCGGAAGGGAGAATTTGGAATCAAGCTTGGTCTGGACACCTGGAGATACTCCCAGCTCACAGTTCAATTCAGCACAAAACATACTCATTAAACACTGGTGCCTGCAGCACAGTGGCAAATGCACTGTCTTCATGGAGTGAAATGGCAGGTGTTACTTCCATATGAGGAAGTTGGGTGGGGGCACAATCTTCTGGCTCACGGTTTGGTTTTTTCTTTTTTAAGATTTTATTTATTTATTTGAGAGAGAGAGAGAGCATGGCAAAGCACAGGGGCATGAGCAGGGGGAAGGGTAGAGAGAAGGGGAGGGAGAGGGACAAGCAGACTCCCTACTCAGCACAGAGCCTGATGCGAGGCTCCATCTCACGACCCTGAGATCATGACTTGAGCTGAAATCAAGAGTCAGATGCTTAACCGACTGCATCACTCAGGTGCCCCAGGCTCACAGTTTCAATATAAGGGCAGAAACCAAGAGTCCCAATATCCAGAATAGTGTGCCCATGAAAAGACATCAAGCAGCTATCAGCTATTTAGGTGAACTGTGGTAAGGAGGAAAAGTCAGAATTGAGATTTCTATCCTAACTAGATTCGTTCTGTATCTGCAGACCCAAAACATGGTGATGAATATGGCAGGAAGGAAAACGGAGAAGAAATAACATTTACTGTGTGCGCATTATGCGTTGGGTTCTGGGTCAGACACTTTACACAGTTTATCTCGGCCAACACTCTCAGCAACCTTGCAAGGTCAGTAGTGCTAGTCCCATTTTGCAGCTGGGAAACTGAGGCCCAGAGAGGTGAGATGACTCTAGTAAATATCAAACAGGGATTCAAGCCCAGGACACTCTTCCCAGGACCCATTTTCTTCCCACCACACTGTGATGCCTTGCAGTCCACACTGATGTACACAGAACAACTGCATTTTAAATTGAGTAGTTCTTCACAGTCCAAAGCTATGCCCCTTCCTTCTCTTTTACCTGTTTTTGCTCCCCTTCCTCATCTGTATTTCACCCCCCCCCATTATTTGGGTTTGGAGGATAGAGTGGAGAGGGTCTCAAGCTAACCAGACCAAAGCAGGTGCTCTAATTTTCACCCCTCCTAGGCCATCAGCAGTGGACTCCTGTGGCATTAGCTGCTCCAAAGCCTAGAGGCATCTTGGGACCCAGTCAGTCAGGCTGGAGGAACTAAGCCTAAGGAAAAGTTATTCTTCTTTAGCCAGAGTGCACCCTGGATAACATAATCACTCTGAGCAAATGTGCTTAGCTGCAACAGCTCAATGATCCCCTGTGCCATGGGCGAGCACCACAATTTCCAGAGTTTTCATATGGACCAAAGGCCAAATTTCCCCACATTTCAGAGAAAGGGGGGCTTAGAAGTGGGAGGCAATCCACAACTATGGCATAAAAACCAGGACCCTTACTTGCATCCTGGGCCCTAGCATAACACCAGGCCTGTCCTTCTGTCCAGGAGCCTGGCTTGTGATGCTCCAGCCTCACACAGCTAGACACAGCTCCACCGTGTCTGCTCAGGAACCTCTAATCGCCCCATCAGCTGCACAAACAGCTCTTGCTCTGGGCACCAGCCTTGACCAGCCACCAGCTTTAAAGGGCCTTCCAGAGGGAGGTAAAAGGAAAGAAGATGACAGCCCTAGGGGATGGAGCTTCAGAGAAAAAAAAATGATGAAGCCTAGAGAAGGGTCCAGGGAGAATCAGAGGGGAGAGTGTGCCCCTCAGGTTGTCACATAGCTGATTAGCTGTGAAGCCCAAAATAGAACTCAGGATTCCTGACTCCGGGCCTGGTGACTTGAACCCCTGGCACTTCTCCCTTGAAGCAGGTATCTTGACCTACTTCTCAGAAGCCGCAGGGAAAGAACAGCCTATAAAAACAATGCCCAAGTATAGGAGCAGGTGGGTATCCAAGGGCTGGAGAATGCATCTCCACAACACAGGAAACAGCCCACGAGCCGGGTCAGTAGGACGTGCTCTTGGCCAGGTTCCTGGAAGCTGCCTTGGGCTGCAGGAGGGACACAGGGGGACAGGGCAGCCGGCTGCTAAGAGATCAGCGCTTGAGAGTCTGGGTAAGAAGGCTGCTGCAGACAGATTTCCCCTCTAAACCAGACTTTACCAGAGAGTGAGTGAAGTTTGAGGTATCGATTATTGACATGTCAAGGATGAAAAGTACTAAGCAAATTCTCCTGGTCATTGCCCTCTTCACTGTCTCTGGTTCACCCTGTGTTTATCCTCCAGAGCAGAGCCAGCTTCCCTTCATTAGCTGCTGCTGCCTGTGGTCCCCGAAGAAGAAGCTCCTTTCCCACGTGAAGTTCAAATCCATGTCCACTCGCTTCTAGTAAAAAGCTCAGGGATTATGATGCCCTTTGCCCCGACTCTTCTGTCCTTTCACTCTGTCCTTGTTCCCAGCTGTCAGGAGCCACCTGGTCCCCACCCATCACCTCCCATCTCCAGCCTGTGGGATGCTTGCTTCCACTGGGACACACTGAAAGACTTGGAGGCCCATGCATCATGTTCATCCATTGAAAGGCATGACTTAGAAGAAAGAAGGACATGGCAAGTGAAGGGCTGGTCAGACAGATGATCTCAGAAGTTCAGGTTCCAGACCTTGGCTAAGGACACCTACATGCACCACAGCCAGAAGGAACAGGTTTGCCCAGAGCCTGGCCAATCTGCTCAAAGCATGGTTTAAAAGAACTTGGAAGAGGGAGAAAAACCTGACCACTAGGGAAGAACACAGAAAGGACATGTGCGATGCTGAACTCTAAGCCCAGAGAAGTGGCACCAGTGGAAGCAGAGCCCTGGGACTTCAGTGAGGCCAGATGCCAACTCTCCATGAAAGTTACCCTGGCCTGCCTGAGCCAAACCCAGGCTCCCCAGCTTTGTCTAGTCACAGCCTCATGTTGGCTTTGGAGAGCACCTCTCCTTTTCTCCCCAAAGATGCCCAGCCTTTGGCAGCTCTGCAATTAGGAATCCCTGGCCATGCCCATTTCCCCCTCCCTGGACTCCGCTTGGCCACAGGACCCCTCTTTGATACTCAGCCCCATTCTTAGCTTCTAAATCTCTAGCCCAGTGCTCACTTTTCTGGTTCAGGGATGACAGCTCAGTTCAGTCCCATGACAGGATGCTCAGCAATTCCCAGGTGAGAATAATGGAGAGGCTCACACATCTATATACCAACATGCATATAACAAAGAAAGTCAATTTGATTTTGAACCCATTAGTATCTTAATGTCTGTTTGTTAGGTTAGGACTCAGTTGTGCTCTAATTTATGGGATAAGCATTTATTGAGAGCATACTACATGCAAGAGACTCTGTTAGAGAGTCTAAGAGAGAGAGAACAAAGAACACCCCTGCCATTCAGAAAACTCATGGTCTAGTAGAGAAGGAAAGTCAAGACAGAAAAATGGCATATCAGAAGAGGGATCAAAATAGAGTGTTAGGACTCTGAAAACTAAAATGTTGCTTAAAGGAATTAAAGAAGACACAAATGAATGGAAAGACATCATATTCATGGATTAAAAAATTTAATATGAATGTTGAATTGTCCATAGTGTCCAAAACAATCTTTAGATCCAACGCAACCCCTATCAAAATTCCAATAGCATTTTTTTCAGAAATGGAAAAAAAATCTTAAAATTCATATGGAACCACAAAGATTCTGAATAGTCAAAGCAATCCTGAGAAAGCAGAATAAATTGGAGGCATCACACTTCCTTATTTCAAGCTATAGTACAAAGCAATAGTAATCAAAACAGTATGGTACCGGCATAAAGATAGGCATATAAACCAATGGAATAAAATGGAGATCCCAGAAATAAACCCTCACATCTGTAGTCAAATGACTTTCAACAAGGGTGCCAAGACCATTCAATTGGAAAGGTCGGTCTCTTCAACAAATGGTCCTGGGAAAACTGGGTATCCACATGCAAAAGAATGAAGTTAGACACTTATTTTATACCAAACACAAAGATTGACTTTAAATGGATTAAAGACTTAAACATAAGACCTGAAACTGTAAAACTCCTGGAAGAAAGCACACTTCAAGAGCTTTTTGACATTGATCTTAGCAATAATTCTTTGGACATGACACCAAAAGCATAAGTAACCAAAGCAAAAATAAACAAATGGGACTACATCAAACTAAAAAGCTTTCGTACAACAAAGGAAACAATAAACAAAATGAAAAAGCAGCCTATGAAATGGGATAAAATAATTATAAACCATGTTCCTGGTACAGAATTAGTATCTAAAATACATAAGGAACTCATATGACTCAACATCAAAAGAACAAAGAACCCGATTTGAAAATGGGCAAAGGATCTAAATAGGTGTTTCTCCAAAGAAGACATGCAAATGGTCAACAGGTATATGAAAGGATGCTCACCATCACTAATCATCAGAGAAATACAAATCAAAACCACAATGAGGTACCACTTCACATCCGTTATCTAAAAGACAAGAGGTAACAAGGGTTGGTGAGTGTGTGAAGAAAAGGGACCCCTTGTGCACTGTTGGTAGGAATGTAATTTGGTATAGCAAATATGGAAAACAGCATGGAGGTTACTAAACAAATTAAAAATAGAACTACCATATAACTCAGCAATCCTACTGGATATATATCCAAGGGAAATGAAATCAATCTTTTTTTTTAAGATTTTATTTACTTATTTGACAGAGAGAGAGAGCACAAGTAGGCAGGGTGGTAGACAGAGGGAGAGGGAGAAGCAGGCTCCCCGCTGAGCAGAGAGCCCGACACAGGGCTCGATCCCAGGACCCTAAGATCATGACCTGAGCTGAAGGCAGACGCTCAACCAACTAAACCACGCAGATGCCCCTGAAATCAATATCTTGAAAAGATGTCTGCACTGCCATGCTCATTTGCAGCATTATTCACAATAGCCAAGCTATGGAAACAACCTAAGTGTCCATCAACATATTGCTTGGTAGGAGGGATGACAGATACTTTACATGGCCCTATTTACATAATAGACCTTATTCCACAGGTGAGGAACCCATTTCTGTGATTATGCCAATCTCTGAGACTGTCTAGGCCAATTCTATACTCAAGAACTGAAGGAATAACTATGGGATGGACTCAAGGGTTCTAGGGCCCACTGAAGTAGATTCTGGTTAAAATTCCACTTATGACCTGACTCAAGTAGACCCTCACTCCAGCCAGTGGGCAATAGCAGTATTAAGTGTTCTGAAGAATTAATGTTATGTCAAAGTCATTGTCCAGTAATCCCTAAGTGATCTTTTTTTTATGGCCACAATCCCCTTTGGGAAAGGGCAGAAGAAATATAAACAGCCTATACTTGTGGTGGGATTGCAGTGTTATTCCTCAAAAGCACCCAGGCTTTCCCTTTATTCATAGAGTCTTGGGTCTTGCAATTGGATATGAGGCTGCCACTCTATTGTAAAGACTTGAGCCAAACATTTTTTCAGCAGACCAGGTGTTTGGTTTTCAAATTTTTGAATTATTTATTTAAAAATTTTAAATCAAATGGGATCTTAGTGGCTGAACATTTATTTTAGTATAAAAAAAATCCTTGAAGGCCTGAAGCTTCTGATTATCATACTGGCCTTGCTGCCTAAGATGAAAATCAGGTCCGTACCACTAGCAATTAACTGTCATCATTTGGCCTTTGCTGAGCCAGGATCTGTCCACAGTAATTGAAATAAAGGAAGCGGGGGGTGGTCTGTTCCAGCTATAGGATATCACAGCCATTCTTGGCCTAGTTAGAATAGCCACTAAAGCACTCCCAAAGATTTCCTTCATGAGCCTTTTCTGGGCCACCTTGGGGATATAGAAAGAGGATATGAAAAATACCCTCTGGTATTTCTACCTTTCAGTGTCTTTGAAGTTCTTCCTCAACATTACACCACATTGTGTCTCAGCTTCACTTAGCATTGTGCTCTATTGTGACTAGGTTTTAGGCAGCCCACCAAGAAAATATGTAGAAACACTTCCAACTATTCAAATTATATGTTAAATTCAAATTTCTAGAAAATACATTCATGTCTATAAATTCAGCCTGAATCTAAAATGTTGGTTTTCATCCTTAAAAAAAAAAATCTATTCCCATGTGTGTTTCCCCCCATATTCATATAAATTAACAAAAGTTGGTGTATGTGTGTGTGTGTGTGTGTGTGTGTGTGTGTGTGTATGCAGCTTGCCCACACTGAGTGCTGATCATTAACTCCTAGGTTGTACTTTATAATTGGCCCCCCGGGCATGCTGGTACTAATTCTAGTTATATGTTTGGAGATAATGAGAAGTGAAGGGGGTAGAGTAGGGAAAGATAATTGGCTTCTCTTTGCAAGGTAACTCCCTTAGATGCATCTTCATGTAAAACAATAATAACCTCATTAGACATAGGAGCAGATCCTGTTTGGACTGATGGAGGCTCAGTGAGGTTAGGGGGGAACAGGGTTTTCTGAGCTCTTCAGATTTTTGCATATATTCCCATTCTAGTGCTTGAAGTACACCACTTCGCTGATCAATGCCCTAACTTTGATGTAAGAGACCTAGCGAGGCCGTGAATTCAGCTGACTTTGGAATTTGGCAACTCATGGAGTTTAGCTTTGAGTTATCTCTGTCCTGTGGCTGTAAGAAATGAGTTTCTTTTTCATGCAGTCTTAGAAAATTTGTATTACAATCTGAGAATTTACGGACTTGAGCTTGTGACTTATTTTCTTTTAGGCAAATTCGATGCAACAGAAGAAGTTATACCATTCTGTAGTCCTTCAATTCCTTTTGACATTCCTGTAGTTTGGCAGGAGCAAATAGTTGCTTCTAATAAACAGCGATCAGAGGCATTATTTACCTTTTAATTTTTTCCAACCTTTGTGTGTCATGTATACTAATGATATTTACTGCTCTTGGTCTTAAGTAACTAGGTAGCAGATTCTGTCTTCTACCCATTTCCCAAGGTTCTGTTGCTGGCAACCATCTCCCAGCCCCAGTTTCTCTGTACTAGCAAAGGTTCTTGGTCAACATAACATAAACAAACTCTGGCTAGCTTAAGCAGAAAAGAAATTCATTAGAATAGTAGAGAGTCAATAGGAAGCCCAAGATCAAAACCCAGCCAGGAACCAAGAGAGATTGGATATCCAAATACCACCACCAAAATAAGGCCACCGTCACTGACATCACCACCACTGGCTGCTTGCAGCTGCCAATTTTAGTGTCTCTGACAAGGGATGCCCATTCCTTTGCATCTGTTCTTTCAAATGCATACCGCACTAACAAAGAACTCCCACCTTCCGTACCTTCACAATATTCAAAATCCTGTGCAGTAGCGTCTGTTTCACTGATTGTAGACCACACGCTAATACCTTTGGTGGAGAACAAGGAGAGCTTTCCCCTTGGTTTCCACAGTGAAAGGTGGAGCCTTGTTTCCTACATATGTTGGATTCCCTCACATGAGAAGAGTGTTTGGATGCTAGGGGGTCCCATTGCACTCCCGCCCCCCCAAAAAAATTCTACTGTGGTCTTTAAACTGAAAAGATTTAGAACAGACAGCAAAAAGACAATTAAGGCCTAAGGTAGGTGAAAGTAATTTATTAGAATTAATTATTTTCACAAAGAAACCCCCCCCCCATGTCTAGATAAATTTCTTTCTAAGATGCTAAGAAGTCTTGGAGAAAGGATTGCAAAGTAACTATCAATAAACTTTAAAAATTCATGAGAAACTAGGAAGGAATTGAAATTGAATTGACCTCGTATGAAGGAAAATTGTGGGTTCTGCTAATTACCAGCTTCGTGTTGAATGCCGACAATTAATAGAATCACTTGGTTAAACAGGGTTGCTTGTGAATACCTAGAAAATGATTAAGTGAACACTTGGAACCAGTATGAATTTATTAAGGACCAGTCATAGTAACCATCTTTATTTCCTTTTTGAATCAATCAATCCGTTAATCCATTAATTAATTGGTTTTTGACCATCGGTAGACAAAATGACAATGTTTATAAGTACTGTGTCTTTAAAAAGTTAAAAATACCAGTATTTGCTTTTACTATAAAAAGAAACCATGGTAATTATGGAAAAGTAGATAGACCTTTCTAGTGAAATGAACTCCAGCTATTATCCATGCTTCCTCCCCACTAAAATTACATTAAAGGAATAAGAAAGATACGAATCCACAAGGAAACAGAGATGAGGAGAAGAAATAATAGGACCGTAGAGGACAACACATTTTTGGAAGATGGAAATAAGTGGATGCATGGAACAGACTTGGCAGAACAAAGAAAGTGGAAAGCAAGTGCCTACAAAGAAGAGGTCAATGAAAACAAGGCAATGTGGACAGCAGAACTCCAGGAATTCTCAGGAATCACTAAGAGCCAGATGTAAGGAGTGGAGCTGAAAACAGGAGTATTGGATATGACTCCTGTCCATTTACATTTCTGATCATATTTTAGTGGGTTGCTTTTAAATATGAACTGAAAGCCAAAAATAATCAGATCCTTAAGAAAAGCATCTAACATGAAAGAGTATAAAACAAAAAACAAACAGTGAAAAGGACTTGCAGGAAATAGAGACAAGGCAGGCTGTAGAAGAAAACTTTACATTTAGCATCCCCAGAGAGGGAAGAGAAGGTATTGCATCAATGAAAGATGACTTTTATTTTACACTGCGTTTGTAGAACCAGTCGTTTATTGTAGAAGGCAAGAGGTAGCCAAGTGGATAGACCTCCCATTAACATGGACACTCTGGATTTTTTGTTCGTTTTATATATTGGAATTTTAAAAATGGTTTAACAAAATGTTAAAGGGCTCTAGAATTAGTTTTTAAATTAATCTTTTAAAATTAATCTTAATTAATTAAATGTACTTTTTTTGAAGGATAGTTGACACACAATGTTACATTAGTTTCAGGTATACAACATAGTGATTCCACAACTCTATACATTAAGCTAGGCCTGCCACAATTGTAGCTTCCATCTGTTACCATACATAGAGTTTTTATTTAAGGGACAGAAATTAACACTAAATAACTTAAACAAAAATGCAATTCTTTAGAAGGTTATGGGTAGCTCATCGAATCAAAGGCATGGGTGAAAAATCAGAATCAGAAAGGACGGGAGCCAGGGCAGCTCTGAGCTTCTAGCAGCAGGAATGTTGGATCAACCAGCTGAATCAGGACATGACTGCTGTGATGCATCAGTTTCAACTTTTTTTTTAAAGTGCTAGGAGAGAGAGCCCACTTGTCCTATGCTGGGTCAGGGGTACACCCTCTGGCTAGGGAAGCAAAAGGTACGTCATTAGTTTCACTAAAAGTACATCAGTGGGAAAGGGAAATCTCCCCCTGGAATGTCAGAGTGATATTATCAGAAGAGGGTATAAAAACTAGGGAGCAAACCCAGCAAATTTCTATAGTATCTATGGCTAAAAATAAGTTTGGAAACCATGAATCTGCAGAATTTTTATTTTTATTTTTTTGCAATGACAAAGAATAATCTATTGGAAGTATGTGCAAAAATGTATACAATCAATTACCTCTTATGGGACATTAAGATTGTTTTCTATTTTTTGCTTTTATAAATAGTACCTCGACAAACATCCTTAGACCCCAATTTTTGCAGGCATCTTTATTGAGAAGTGGTAAGCTAGAATCCTTATGAACAAGATGGAGATTTCTAGGCTGGATGATTTCATGTGAAGAATGCTGCTGGCCCATTGATGTTGACTTGCAGAGACTTTACTAACATTATGTGGATTTTGCCCTTGGCCTCTTTCTGTTCAACAACTTTATGGATGATTTAGATATGCCATTAAAAAATGTACTTAACAAATTTGCAGATGCCATAGATCTAAGAATGTCATCAAACTTCAGAACGATCCTTATGAACTGAAATACCAGGTGTAAGCCAACAAAATTAAACCCAACAGGAACGAATGTAAAAGTTCTGCGTTTGTTTTTGTTTTTTTTTTTAAATCAATTGTTCAGAGACAGGAAAGGTAAGTGCTATTTGGACAGAAATTCACACAGAAAGGTATGAAGGTGTTATTAAATGCAAGGTCAGTGTGGCTCAACAGTATTATAACCAAAACCAGTGTGATCTTAGAATGTATTAAAAGAAGTAAAATATCTAAAACTTGGGTGCTAGTTCCTGTACCTTTTGCTCTGATCAGACTAGAATGTTGGGTTTAATTATGACTGGTTACACTTTATTTGTTTTTAAAGATTTTGTGTATTTGAGAGAGAGAGTGAGCGAGAAAGCACAAGTGGGGGCGAGAGGCAAAGGTACAAGCAGACCCCCCACTGAGCAGGGAGCCCAAGGTGGGGCTCAATCCCAGGACCCTGGGATGGTGACCTGAGCCAAGGCAGACACTTAACGGACTGAGCCACCCAGGTGCACCATTGACTGGTTACAATTTAAAAAAGAGATAGTAACAAACTGGAGAGCATGCAGGGAAAGGCATATAGTAGCTACAATGATAATTTACTGAGTGCTTACTGTGTCCAAGCACCATGCAAAAATCATTTTAAAAAACTTATGAAGCAGGTATAAATTTTATGGATGGGGAAACCGAGTTATGGGATGCTCAATAACTTGCTCAAGGTCACGCAGCTAGTAGGTGAGAAATCAGAGACTGGAACCCAGGAGTCCAGCCTGGGAGACTGCTGCCGCTCATCACACACATTGCTGTTTTGTGAAGCAAAACAGGTGACCCCACCACATAAGTGTGATTCAAGGGACTCTGAGCCGATTGTCTACAGGGAAAGATCTCACTGGCTAGCTGGACCACACAAATAGGCCAGTTATGTACTTGGTCTTTATATCTAAATCCGGAGATCTTAATATTTTGCAGATTGAAAGTCAGCTAAGAAAAGATTTTGATAAAAGAATTGTTCAAGGGTGCTAGACACTGGAACTCATTCATTCAACAGCTAGTTGAGTGCTGCATTGAGAGCTACAATGTACTTGGCAATGTGGTAGGCCTGATAATATAATGATGAAAAAGACTAATGTTTCTTTGCTCTCGCAGCGTTCACCTCCAATGGAGGGTTGAAAATATAGTTGATCCTTGAACAGCACAGGTTTGAAGTGTGCAGCTCTACTTACATGTGGATATTTTTCAATAAATACAGGGCAGTATCGTAAATGTCTTTTCCTTATGATTTTCTTAATAACACTTTCTTTTCTCTAGCTTACTTTATTGTAAGAATACAGTATATAATACATATACAAAACATGTTAAGCAAATGTTTGTGTTATCAGTAAGGCTTCTGGAAAATAGTAAGCTATTTGTAGTTAAGTTTCAGGGATTCAAAAGTTATATGTGGATTTTCCCCAGCATGGGGGTCGGTGCCCCTAACCCCTGCATTGTTCAAGGGCAACTGTAATGAAATTAGTAACAGTAATAAGTGTAGTCAGTGAATTAGGAAAGAGGGAAACTATAGAATCATACAGTAGGAAACCTCTAGTTTGGGGGGGGGGCGGTGCATTTCTTTGGGAAGTGAAGGCCAAGTTCAGACTTGAAGAGTGAGTCCAACTTTGCCCAGAGCAGGAGATGGAGAGAAGGAAGAGAGTTTCTGGGCAAGTTTCAGATAATTCCAGTAAGAGGTGATGATGGCTGAGGTATGGGCTGTGGGGTGAAGAGAGGATGGATTTTCCAGAGAGTGGTGTGCATACTACCGATCAGTCCCTGAGATTATTTTAGGTGCTTCACCTAAAAGATGTATATCCGTACTAATTATGTGTTTATTTTAATATATATTAGAAATATATATAACTACCATATCAAACTTGATTTCCCAGATAGTGTTATTTAAGATGAAACAGATACTTACATTTTAAAAAGAAAGCCTATTATAAATATTAAGCAAACAATGGTACCTGTGGCATTGTATTCCGAGAGCTATTTATGGGTAGAATGTGGGACTGTAGAATTGCTGAGTGCACCACATTGCCTAGGGTCAGCCCTGCCAGTGACAGCCCTGTCCTGCCCCTCCCTTTACCCCCACCTTGGACTCTTTCTTTACACAGTGTTTGCCCTGAGTCTTAACCTCCTTCGCTTTATCCTTGAAATTTCTCACTCTGCCTGTGTGTGAACAGCTCTCTCACCATGTCCTCAATATAGGCATTCCCTGACTTACGATGATTCAACTTATGATTTTTCAACTTTACAACAGGGCGAAAGCGATGTGCACTCAGTAGAAACCATCCGTCAAATTTTGAATTTGGATCTTTTCCCCGGGCTGGTGATACGCGGGACGACCCTCTCTCATGACGCTGGGCGGTGAGCACAGCACTCAGCCAGCCACGTGACAACGAGGGTGAACCACCCACACGCTGACAACCCTTCTGCACCCATAGGACCGTTCTGTTCCTCGTTTTCAGCACAGTCTTCAATAAATTACATGAGGTAGTCCACACTTTAGTATAAAATAGGCTCTGGGTTAAATGATGTGGCCCAGCTATAGGCTAACGGAACTGTTCTCAGCACATGGAAGGTGGGCATGTTGTGTAGGTTAAGTGTATGAAATGCATTTTCAACTCATGGTATTTTCAACTGATGAGGGGTTTCCCAAGATGTAAGCCCATTGTAAGTTAAGGAAGATCATACTGGCTTTTGCAGCCCCCTAATTCAGGCTGTTGATATGCCTTTCAGAGCACTTAACAGAGCATTTTCAAAGAAACGTATATCCTTTTACCTTAGAGTTTTGGAATATGCTTTCTTTGAAACACAGTGGTAGACGATCTCCACACTCCTTCTCCTCCCCTCCGCCACTCCCATTCCCAAACCGCCATGTTCCCCAGCTTTTCCAGCTTCACATGGATTCTCATCCTGGGTCATATTATTTACACCTCAGCAGAATCAGAGTGCAGAGCTCAGTGCTGGTGTGAGGACCCACTGCGGTCCAAGTGCCCGCAGTCGAGCAGAATGACTGCGCCTGTGAATGTGGATCAGCAGCCGTGTGGCAGCTCCGTCCTCATAGCTGCTGGGGGCCACGCACGCACCCAAACATCACAAGGACCGTGCAGGGGTTGCTGCCACCTGGTGTAACACACAACAGAGGTTCCAGAGACAGGCAACACGCACACGTACTGGGCTCTGCCAGAAACCGCCATAGCGATAATCTTCTATGTGGAGCTGGGATCTGTCTCACACCTCTAGCCCCAAGCCAGGGAAGTGTGCAATGCCTGATTCGGGCCCAGGATAACAGAAGGGGACAGCTATGTCATCATAGTGACCTGGAGCAAGCATGACTTGTCAAAGAGACACACCGTCCTTGCCCATTTCTCCCTGTGACCCCCAGGCAACTCTGGGAATAGTAAGTTCTGGTCCCTCACCACATGGTTTAAGGGACAGCCAGAGATTTAATTCTGGGATATCACAATGATCATTTTGGAACAAATAGGGCAGTGGAAAAAGCAGAGTGCTGATAGCAATGTCCCTGGGGACTGGCAGCCCAGCTCTCAGTCACGGTCCCCAGGGAGGAGGCCGAGTTCCCAGGGTATCCCAGGCCCTGCTTCAACCTTGTGCCAAAGCTATTTTCTCTTCTTGTTCTGAGACCAGAGGATTCAGGTGATAGGAATTGCAGGGGTAATAAGGAGGTCTCCAAGGGCAATAGAAATCATTGGAAAAGAATCTGGGAGCAAATCCTGTTACAGTTTCTTCTTAATGTCTATTAATATATCATATTAAATAATGTAACTGAACAAAGTTTAAAAAAGAAAGCCACAGAATGTAAAAACGATTTATGACAAATATTACTTGTGGGAGCTTACATTCTTAAAAAAAAAAATCTAGATCTAATAAAAATTTTTATGGCTACTCTTTAGCTTCTCTGTGGCAACTGGTCAGAATGTAAAAGGATAAGAATAGACAATTTTATACACAGGAAAATAGATAGACACTATGGCCTAAACCACTGATAGAAATTAGATAAATACAAATCAAACAGCTAAGAGGTTCTATTGTATACTTACAAGTCTAGCAAAAATGAAATGATAAAAGCCAGCATCATTGAGACTCAAGTAAAGAATCCAAAAAGAAAACAAAATATTTGCACAATGATACATTCACAGCATTACTTATGATGCCAAAAGTAATTTAGAAAACTCTTAAAGCTGTCACAGTAAAGGTAACTGAGTAAACTGTGGCATAATCAATAACATGGAATATTATATAGCCATTAAAAATAATAAGCATGATGGTCATAGAAATGTACATATTTGGAAAATTGCAGGAATACAGGGAGTATGGAGGCAACAATTTCAGGTGAATGTACGTATTCTAATGAGGGTTAGAAGCGATTTCAGAGAGACATACTTGGTTTATGGAATTTCCTTTTCTATAAAGTGCATAATCAAAATATATGCATTTATAGACACACAGCATATAAAAGAGGGGTTGGAGAGTAATTTCTCCTTTCTCCTTGCTTCCCAGGGAAACCATGAAGGTGAATTGAGTGGTTCGAACTTCTTGGCTCAAAATATTAAATGCTTAGATGAGTGAATAGTTCAGGTTCTTCCTTGGAAATAGTAAATAATATTCATCTGTCAACTGTTAGGATGTTTTTAAATTAATTTAATGACATTAGAAAGTGCTCATGATTAATGCCGGGTTTTTTTTTAAGTTCTAGAATGCATCCCCCTCACATGTCTCTCCCATTCCTCTCTCTCTCTCTCTCACACACACACACACACACACACAATCACACACATACACAGTACAGCAAAATTAAACTTTATTATTTGGTTAGTAAGAAAGGAGAAGGAATCTCCAAGGTATTTACCATATGTGTCCCCACCCCTCTCCTATTTAATTCATTTCCTCACTCCCTTCAATTGGTTGCCCCCTGCCATGCACTCACTATACTCATACCCCCTACAAATCCTACCACTGCTATCCAGAAGTGGAGATAGAGTATCATAAACTGAGAAATTCTATTCTTCCCTTTGTCCTTTCTTTCTCCCAGTATTCTCTGGTATTGGATTGATAATGTAACAGGCCAGCCTTATATCAGAACAAGAAGAAATGAGCCAAGAGTTGTCACATCATTTGGAAAATATCTTACATGAAAACAGTGAATCTTCAGGGTGCCTGGGTGGCTCAGTCAGTTAAGCGTCTGCCTTTGGCTCAGGTCCTGGTCCCAGGGTCCTGGGATCGAGCGTCACATCAGGCTCCCTGCTCAGCGAGAAGCCTGCTTCTCCCTCTCCCTCTGTCGCTCCCCCTTCTTGTGCTCTCTAAATAAATAAATAAATAAATAAATAAATACAATCTTTTAAAAAATGCAGTCCTCAATAAATGCAAACCAAATTTTAAAAAAAGAAAACAGTGAATCTTTTTATTATATAAGTGGGTACAAATAATGATAAAGAAACATTAAAATGTTTCATTAACATATTTTAACATTTTAATATTTCAATTATTTCATTCTCAAGTATATAATGTGTTTCATCATCGTAAGTTTCCAAAATGACCTCCCACATTTGTAAATTCTGAAAAAGACATTGCAGAATGATGATCGGTCCCATTCCCTCACAAGACAAGATGTGTTAAGTTTTAAAAAATCGAAAGAAGTTTGTATACGATTTAGTTAAAAATAAGAACACCCAATATGTATGTAAGAGATCAGCTATGCAACACACGCTCCTGTGCGCTCCTATCCACTCGGAAGAAATGGACTAGTGGCTCTCCGTGAAATGGTGTAACTGTGGGCAATTTAAATTTTCTTCTACATAGTTTCCCAAATTTTCCGCATTTTCTATCATAGCTGTGTGTTAGCTTTGTAACAAAGAGAAAATCAGAAGAGTTATCATTGGAAAGCAATATCCGAGAGTCTGGGGAGAAGCCCTGCCGTTAAGTCAGGCAAGAGCGGCGGTCCGGAGCCACGGTCCAGAGCCGGCAGCTACGGCATCTCCAATTCAGGAGCCATGTGAGTGAGGACCTCATCAAGTCAAGGACAGGCTGCCGCGGGAGGGTGGCCAAGAAGGGCTGAAGAAATAAATCAGGCCTGAGAGAACAAAATGGCAGATGTGACAAAATTTCACTAATGCGTAGCTCAGGTGGCTCTGAGTAACTATGCACTTGCCGAAGGTTAAAAAAGGCGGCAAAGGATGTCTGGTTCAATCTTCTCAGCGTCAGAGAAGGGCCCCAGAAGAGCTAAACTCATCCACTCAGCTGCTTGGTGGTAGAGTCAGAATTAGAACCCAGGATCCCAGGACGCCTGGGTGGCTCAGTCGGTTAAGCGTCTGCCTTCAGCTCAGGTCATGATCCCAGGGTTCTGGGATCGAGTCCCACATTGGGCTCCTTGCTCAGCAAGGAGCCTGCTTCTCCCTCTGCCTGTCTCTGTCTCTGTCTCTCTCTCTCTGACAAATAAATAAAATCTTAAAAAAAAAAAAAAAAAAAGAACCCAGGATCCCGATGCCTCGTCAGCACCCTCTACCTCCCAGTCTGGGCAGGTAAGTGCTGCAGTTACCGTGGTTGCTGCCCCTGTTTGCATTATTCTTTCTCATTGTGTTTAAACCTACAAAACCCCTGAAAAGATAGTGCAAGAACTCTCATGTATCCTTCACCCAAACATAAATTATTAACACTTTGCACATTGCAATCTCTCTTTCTCACACACACACACACAGACACACACAAACACGTACCCACACACCATATATGGCATAGATATGAAATAACACCCATATATATCACACATATATCATATATGCCAAAGCTTCCGCATGTAACATATATGTACATGTATCCGCATTACACATTTGATGGAGCCATTTGAAACTAGGTTGAAGATATCAAGACTCTTCACGTCTCCGTTCTCCAGCATCACCTCAGAATGAAGATACTCACCTACGTAGGAATGATATCATTGTCAGACTAAGAAAACTATTATCTAATATTTAGTTCATATTCAAATTTCCCCAGTTGTCCCCAAAATGTCTTTTATAGCTGTTTCAAGTTTTTGATCAAACATCTTTGTAAGTGTTACATATGTACGTGGTTGTTGGGTCTCCTTAACCTCTTTCAATTTAGAACGTTCCCCTCACATTTTGTATTTCTGTTTTCCATACGTTACATTATTTAAGAGTTCCAGCCATTTTTCTTAGAAAATCTCCCACATTCTGGATTTGTCTGTTTCTTCATGATTAAATTCAGATTAAACATCTTTGGAAAGAATACTATCTAAGAGATGTTACGTGTCTCTTATGCACCACAGCAGGGGGCACAGGGCATTGGATTGTTTCCCTGTGCTAAAGTTTGACCTCAAGGTTAAGGTGATGGCTACCAGATCTTTCCATTGGAAAGGCACGGATTCTCCCTTGTAATTAATAATCCAATGAGTGATTCTTTAAGACCATATGAACATCTTAGCATCAGTGGATAATCATAATCCTTGCTTGAATTGGGATTGCAAAATAGTGATTTTGCTACTTCCCCTATTTTATTAGCTGGCATTCTCTGTAAAGAAGTTCTCCTCATATCTTGCATGCTCTCCCACGGCAGTGTTCTGACTACTCTTCCTGTCTCCAGTCTGGCTCACTCCGCTCCATCTGCTGCCAGGAGCAGCATGCTCAATTGCAAATCTGGACACATCCATGCCCTGTTTAGAATCCTTCAGGGATAAACTCAAATCTGTGAGCTTGGCACAGGGTTCTATGATCTGTCTACAGCCTACCTCTTGAGCTTCATCTCTCCCTGCACCCCTCCTGTACGCCATTCAAGTTATCTACACTTCTTCAAACACAGTACCCTACTTTGTGCCCCCGTTCCCCTGTACACCCTAGTCCCTCTGCTTGCAAGAATCTTCCCCATCCTCCAACATCATCTGACCCCCACTGGTTTTTCAAACTTTGGCTCATGCATCAGCTCCTCTGACCCCAGAGTTAAATAGGTGCCTTTTTGGGGGTCTCATGGCACCTGTGCCCATATCTATCATTGCGCTTGTGGCCCCACATTGAAAATGTTTCCTGGTTTGCTTGTCTTTCCCACCTGATTGTAAGGTCCTTGTGAGAAGAAATTTGTCTTTTACCTCTGTATGACAGGCATCTAGCATGATGTCTGGCATTAAGTGAGCACTCAGAAAATAGTTTCTAATGAAGTCATTCATGTTTCCTCAAATTATTAAATAATGTAATCAGCTTCAGAACAACTAGATTATATGCTATTTAAGGACAAAAAGCATGTCCTATAAATCTCTGTATTGTTCACATGTCCCACCCTATTCCTTGCTAATTTGAATTAGCTTTTCAGCAAGTAGGTTGAGACTTATAAAAGGGTATCGATACATTACTTTTTATCTGCTTGATGCATTTTCCTTTTGAGAATTGCTCCTACTCTACGTAACGGGATGGCCAATCTCTTGCCTGGTCTTCCCACAGATGGTGGACCCATAATGTGAGTTAGCCATTAAAGGATTTCATCCTCCTGACTGCAAAGATTGGTTCTCTTGGTCCGAGCCAAGTCTATCAGAGTCGTCCTGAGGACTTTTGAAGGAGCTAGTGGGGAAAACACAAAGGGAAGATAATGTAATGGCTATTGCTGCCAGAGTCCATCCTTGCTACAAGGTGGGGAGAACCTACCTGGCAGGGAAGCCAACTCCAGGCAAACAAGTCAACAATGGGAAGACAGAACCAATGACATTATTTAAGCCTCTAAACCCAGTCATGTCTGAAGAGTCATGTTTAGGACTACCTGGTACATGGGTCAACAAATTCCTTCCTTCTTGCCTTTTAAGTTGACAAAATCCTGACAAATATACAAGATCTGATTCCATGACATTCCACATATGGTCAAGCAGGTAAACTGAGATGAAGCATGAGAATATTGCCTCCATTTAGTCCTTTCTTGATTTGGGGGAAATTAGGTAGAGATGCTGTATTAGTGAGGTTTCTCCAGAGGGAAAAAAAAAAACCAATAGGATATATATCTGAGAACTACAGGAGCTGAGTCCAAAGGCCTGAGATTCCGGGGCCAGTTGTGTAAGAACCAGGAGTGAAGATGTTCCAGGGCAGGAAAAAATAGATGTCTCAGCTCAAGCAAAGAAAGCAAATCACCCTTCCTCTGCCTTTTTGTCCTATTAGGACCCTCAATGGATTGGATGATGCCATCCATGTTGGGGAAGGCAGATCTTCTCTATCCAGTCTACCAATTCAGATGCTAATCTCTTCCAGAAACACCCTCACAGACATACTTGAAAAAATATTTTACCAGCTCTCTGGGCATCCCTTAGCCCAGTCAAGTTGACACATAAAGTTAACCATCACAAACACCCAAATCAGCACCATCTCTGTAGTTCACCACAGGAAGAGAGCTTTTATGTAGGCTGCTTCTCACATGCCTCAAAGAATATGAGGTGTATTTGGGGCCCCATTCTCATGTTCTTGCTCCCTAAGTCTCTTTCAAGAGGAGCAAAACAGACCAAGAAAACGTCATAAATGGTAATGGTTGGCCTGCCTCTTCATTATTTCTGTTTCAGATGATTGATTTCTTTCTCATCATAACTGGTACATTGCATCTATTTGGTTTTTGAGGTCAACAGTAATCTACTCTGCTTCCAGAAGCTGTCAATTTCTGGGGGATTTAAGGAGTTCAGGGTAGAGTGGTAAGGATCAGGGTGGAGTGGTAAGGATCTAGACACAGTGGTGTGGACATTCATTCAAGGACCTGTTGAATTAAAAATGCCAAACGCATTTCAGGAAACGGTCCCTGGGGACTTTTCCTAGCTTTCACCTTACATGTCTGGGAAATTTCTTGGTGAGGCATGAGAGGAGGTGAGAGAGGTGGGGCTTCTCTAAAGTGGCCTGCAGAGCTCATTGACCACAAAAGGGGGAAAGAGGAGCGTCTTGGTTTAAAGAGGATTCCCTCACATCAGGTCAATTGGGTATCCTGTGTGGCTATTTTAAGAGCTCATGGAAATAGCCAAGCTCTTTAAGAGGAGCATACTCATGACTTTAATTTGAATTAGCTTAATTAGATGCTTTTCTCTTAACTACTAGCTGAGATAACCCACCCCAAAGGAACCAGAGTTGTGATGAAATGTGGAAGAGGACGAAGGAGAAGTACCTGTGCCCTGCTGCCCCAGGGGGTCTGGCTGGGGCATTTCTGGATAGAGCACCATGGGGAACATAATTCTCTGGAGGGAAGTAAATTAGAAGGAAAGGACAATGCAAAGACATGGGCCCAGAAAAGAAATGAGGACACCCAACATAAACTATAATTTCTCTTCAGTTTCACTTCAGGCTAGAGCTGCTGGTCTACCCCAAATGTGTCCTTTCTGGAGATGCAGGGGTGAAAAATGGTAAGAGTCCATCATGTGATGTCCCTGAGTTTCGTAGAAAGGGAGCTGGTCACCCTCACTTTCATCCCCTTGGAATCTATTCCAATTTTGAACTCTAATTTTTCTGACACTTACTCCCAAATTTTAATGTTGAGGCAGGACACAGAAACCTGACTTGGAACAAGGAAGGGAGATGGAGGAGAGCAGAGCTCATCTCTTCAAACCTTTTGCTGTGGTCCCAGTTCTGCCCCGGACTCAAGGTTGAAAAAGACACGAAGGGGTGATGACCCTAAGCTTCAAAAGAACAGCACCAAATTTAAAAAACAAAACCAAAAACAACTGGGCGAGCTCAGGGAAAGGAAGGAAAAGAAGACTATGCTTCCTTCCTGCCTGCAGGACTGGATTCTGAGCGCACACTTACTTCCTCAGAGTCCCCTGATTTATATAATTCGAGTACCTGGGGATTCCAGAGCATTACCTCATTGCAACTCTTAAAAAGCACTGTTTTCCCCAGAGGCAGTGGGAGGAAGGATGAGAAGTGAGACACAGAGGAGACAGAGGGAAGGTCAAAAGCTGGCACAGCGGGGGTGTGGCCACTCATTCCTTTCGGTGGCTGTCACAGGGCCAGGGGACACCACAGGCAGACGATTAGCTTACTGTCTGCGCTGTGCGTCACATTCAGAGGTTTCTCCAGGCAGGCAGGTGAGAGTCCTGATCTGCCTTCCACCTGCGCACCTGCCGGGTCTCCACACGCAGAGCCCCTCCGGCCTCCCCTGCGCAGTCTCCGTCAGCCTGCGGTCCCGACTCTCCTGTGGTCACTGCGGCCACCGTGGCCATCACTGCCGGAGGAGCCGGGGCCGTGCCAGCCATGGAGCCGTCCCTGCGGTCTCCCCAGCACCCCGCAGGGAGCTGGGGCGGCTGCACACAAAGGGAAAATCAGGGGATCGCTGAGCCCGCATCCCTGACTAATGATCACGTCTTCAGGACGGAAGGCAGTGACTCAAGCTGCGTGGAGGCACAGCGAATGGAAGAAAGAGTAGGAGGGAGGGAAGGGACCGGGAGGAAAACACAGATGCGGGGCGGGGAGGAAGAAGAGAAATATCAAAGGAACAAAGGCCTTGGAACTTCGAATCTATAAAGATGCCCTGCCCCACGGCCTCTGCAATCATTAACGTACAAAATCTTCACATGACAGTCCAGCAGTCCAGTTTGATGTCACTGAGGAAGGAAGAGGGGACTAATGTTATAAAAGGATATTACCATACTTGCGGCAACTGTAACTTGCAGTACAACGTCATGTGTGCTGCCCAGATAAAGTCAGGGTTCCACAGACTGGGAAATCTGAAGGACAAGAACCATGGCTCCTTTTAAGCTAGAAAAGTAGTCACATACACCAAAACTGTTTTAGTTTGGTCTCATTCCAAAAAAACAAGCCTGGCCAGGAAGGATATTTAAAGACAAATTAGGTTCAGTTTTTCCATAGGAAGTTGCTATGTCCTGGGGTATATTATTTGACACATGTTCTATCTGATTGCTTGTAATAATAACAATGTTATTTGCTTTGCATGTGCAGCAAATGTGAGCACATAGGTGTGTGTGTGTGTGTGTGTGAACTATAGTTCTACAGGTATATTTAAAAGTTCATTTTGGAGCTCCTGGGTGGTGCTGTCAGTTAAGCATCTGACTCTTGGTTTCGGCTCAGGTCGTGATCTCGGGGTTGTGGGACTGAGCCCCACGTTGGAGAGTCTGCTTAAGACTCTCTGTCCCTGGGAGTGCCTGGGTGGTTCAGTCGTTAAGCGTCTGCCTTTGGCTCAGGCCATGATCCCAGGGTCCTGGGATCGAGCCCCGCATCAGGCTCCCTGCACGGCGGGAAGCCTGCTTCTCCCTCTCCCACTCCCCCTGCTTGTGTTCCTGCTCTCGCTGTCTGCTATCTCTTTCTCTGTCAAATAAATAAATAAAATCTTAAAAAAAAAAAAAAGACTCTCTGTCCCTGTCCCTCTGCCCCTCCCCCGCTCATGTGCACTCTCCCTCTCTCTCTAAGATAAATAAATCTTTAAAAAACTAACTGAATAAAAAAGTTCATTTAATATTCCAAAATAGTGGTTCCAATTCTACAAGACCTAACATTAACTTTTTATTAAAAATATTTGTAACATCCTGAAATGAAATTCACAAGCAATATAGATAACATAACATATATTCCTGTGAGGTAAAGAAGAAATGAAGGAAAGTAATTTATAATGAAACAATTTGTATTTTAATACAATACTCAGGCACAGCTAAGCTAGAAGAGATCATAAAACAGGCAGATGCTTGTGACTCCTTATAATGAATAAGTTTGGATTTAAGAAAACTAAAATGACATTCATCTGAATACTGTTGATCTTTTATCTTTCTGGTTAACATTTAGAAATAAAGGTTAAACAAATATGCTTCTATAAGCCATAAAAATACCATAGCTTGGACAGACACTAATGCAGGCTGATACAGGTATGTCAAATACCGCAAGCAACATTACCATAGGTGATATGATTTTCTGAAACTTTGAGCAACTCTTGGTAAAGTTCCCAACAAAACAAAGTGCAATACTCTCTCAATTTAACGAGCAGTTGCCCTTGGGGAAAATTGAGTATATACAGTAAAGCCATGTAAACTGTGCGTGTGTGTGTGTGTTCATATGTAAGATGGGGTTCACATCTAGGCTTGGATAAGTATAAGAAGGATTTCTCCTACATGAATTTCTGGTGGCACTGGAAACCTGTGTGAGACAGTTCTTCATTGAGTGGGCCCGTCCACACATTGCACACAGTCCAGCATCTCTGGCCCCTGCACCGCAAGCCACTGGGGCTCTTCAATCATTGTTGCAAACAAAATTGCACCCACAGATATCCAAACACCTCCCAAGGAGATTGTCTTTTTTCAAGATTGCTTCGGTTATTCAGAGTTCCTTGAGATTCCATATGAATTTTAGGATGGATTTTTCTGTTTCTCTAAAAAAAATATCACTGGGATTTTGACAGGGATTGCATTGAATCTGAAGATCCCTATGGGTAGTATTGATATCTTAATGATATGAAGTCTTCCGATCCATGAACATGGATGTCCTCCCATTTATTTATCTGTGCCCTTTTTGAATTTTTAACTATTGGGTCAAGTTTTTTTTTTTTTCTTTGTAAGGATCTGGTTTTCTAAAATCTAAGGTACTGGTCTTACTATGCCCCAAATTCCCACCCATTCCTTCCACTTTCTCATGACTTCTCCATTAGGAGTCAGTTCTTTCTCAATATTTCCTGATACATTGTTGGCAAGTCAAGTCAATAATCTATCAGACATCCTTTCAACAGACTAAGACTAACAGGGAGGCTAATGAAGAGATCCCAGAATTAGGTGAGACGTTGAACTTGCTGACTTGTATATTTTTCACCAAGACCAAGATTCTAAGATATCTCTTTTCCTCCCTTAGACCAAACACCACAAACTTTTTGATCATATTTAATAAATACTAGTAAATTTTTTAGATTTTACTGGCCATGGAGTTTGTTACAGCTATGTAACTCTGCCAGTAGAGTGCAAAAGCCACCACATAGCCATATATAGAAGTACTGATACGTGCTACCATGATGAACCTTGGAAACATTACACCTAAGTAAGAAAAACAAACACAAAAGGCTGTATGATTCCATTTAGATGAAATGCCCAGAGTAAGTAAATCAGTAAAGACAGAAAGTGGATTAGTGGCCTCCAGGAGCTGGGTGGGAGGGGGAATGGGGAGTGACTGTTAATGAGTATGGGTTGCGGGGGGGGGGGGGGGGAGTAAAATTAGATAATGGCGATGATTGCACAGCTATGTGAATGTACTAAAAACCACTAAATTGTAAATGTTAAAAGGGTGAATCTTACAGTATATGAATTACATCTCAATAAAGCTATTTTTTAAAAAAAACAGCTATAGATAATATGTAGACAAATGGGTATGGGTGTGTTCCAATAAACATTTATTTACAAAAATCAGGCTGGATTTGGCTGCAGTTTGCTAAGCGTTGCACTAGACTGTAAGATTCGTATAGTCAGAGCTGTGACTTGTTTATGATTAACCTCCAGGACCTAGTACGATACCTGTCAAATAAGAAAGCATTTGATAAATGTTTGCTAAGTGAATGAACCCAAGGCCAACATGGAACCACTATGCCTTTAGTGAGTATCTTGATAACATTCTCTCTGGTGTCTGCATAAAGCCACGTCCAGTTCCATCCTCCTGGACTTAGCTTTTCTAAGCCACACAACCACTCCTCGTCTTTATTTCAATGATCTTCTAGTCTCTTGTCCTTCAAGAACAATGACCCCGCTTGCCCATTAATTACTCTACTGCATGTAACAACCTTACCTCTCCTTCAGTTCACTGCTAATTCCTCTTATATGTCATCTCTTCTCTTCGCTACCTGCAATTTCTCATTAATCAATTCATTTATTTATTCAACAACAAGTATTTATGAAGCATAAAATACTGTCTGTTACTTATATTCTCTTCTGCTTCTAAAAAAGGGTGGAGCCTGGTGTAACCCAAAAGTTAACCTGAGCTCCATGGTCCCCAGTCTCTGCAGGGTGTCACAGTCAAATAAACAGAGTCTAGCAACCAAAAGTTTTTAAAAGAAATTGCAATCTCTATTTGCCTCCTTCAAAGACTATTAATAAAGACCTATTCATAACTTACAGTAATATGTCATAAAAATCTCCTTGTCCACCATTCCTCTTGATCTTCATGTCTCTCTTTCACCACTGTCAATTCTTTTTCTTTCTCTCCTAGTACAGCATCTGTGGTTCTCCACAAGGAATGCTACGTATCATTTTAGGCCATCCACTGGTCCTTGTATTTATACTCCAACCCCCTGTTGGGGGAGTACAATCTTAATGGAGAACTCTAGAGCTGTTGCTAGATTCTCAGTTTTTCATAGTTTCTGCCTGAAATTCTTAAGGTTGAGGAATGCAGAATTTCTCGGGGAGGAGTTGCCTTATCATATACAAGAAAGAATATGTTCACTGGGTAAAAATCCTCAAAACTGCAGGCTCCCACCAGCTGTTCCTCTTTGCCATAGCTGAAACAAATATGGGGCCATCCCCCATCTGCCCAACTTTCAACTGTGATCAATAAATTGGGGTCTGAGAAATGCCGAAAGGCTGGTGACCAAGTATTCACAATGACACTGCTTGTGTTGTACTCTATGCACTGAGTGCAAACCAGGCCATGAGGTCTCCAATCTGAGCCCACTTGGCTTTCAGAGCCCCTCGACTGGGTTTGGAGGACAGCTGACCTCCATGCACTGAAACTCACTGACCAGAGATCTGGCTTGAGGGACAGAGACCCAGCTACACCACTTCCTTTGCTGCTCCAGGCCCTAATCCCCCCATCTGTTCTCTTTTTTCTCAGAGCCATCCTGGTTTCTTTTTCCCTTCTTCATCCCTCAACAATTCGCCAATACTGAGAATTCAATGGGACCCTCAACAATTCGCCAATAGTGAGAATTCAATGGGACCCTCGAGGTTATGATACATCTTGAGTACATATTTTCTAGTATACAATCATTCTTATGTTATCCTGATTCAAGTGCCCCTGATTCTCCAGACCGTGTTCCATTGACCGCTGTGAATATCCCACTCTAGCAGGAACATATCACGGATCTGTTTTCTTCTTCTTGCTGGTTAGGAATTTGACACTTGCATCCCCCAAATTGCCCATCCACCTTGCTGTTCTTTCTTTAGAGAATAAAGAAGCTTCACACCAGAATTACAGTTTTTCTGTTTTGAGGTCCATAAACACCTTCTCCAGAGGGGACTCTGGAGATTGTCACTTGGCTAGTGGCATTTCTTGGCCCCCAGGGCTTTTCCCTCCTGTACCAGTGTCCGGGCATGTGTTGACCGTGACTCAAGTACTTTTCTCAGACCCCTGCCCTTACCCTTTCTGTATATTTCTTGGCTCTCTGGCAACCATTAGCCTGAAACAGTAGTCCCACAGCCCACTGGAGAGCAGCTGTGGACGCTGGTCCCCGGTCTTCTTCCTGGTTCAGCTGGGCAGAGCCTTGAGCTGTCACAGACCTGCTGGCCCTTTCCAGCAGAAGGCAGGTTAAAAACCAGCATCTGGGGGCGCCTGGGTGGCTCAGTTGGTTAAGCCGCTGCCTTTGACTCAGGTCATGATCCCAGGGTCCTGGGATTGAGCCCTGCGTCAGGCTCCCTGCTCAGAGGGGAGCCTGCTTCTCCCTCTGCCTGCCGCTCTGCCTACTTGTGCTCTCTCTCTATCTCTGTTAAATAAATAAATATCTTAAAAAAAACAAGCAGCATCTGGTTTGCAACTACACATGGGCATTTTTTGGCATCCTCAAGTTAGTGTGATGATTATCAATGTGGTTCTCTTTCTGGAACCAAATAGCCAGTGCTAAGCAACCCATTCTCTCCCAATTATAACTCGGATGCTAGTATCTTTTCAGAGGCATTGAATTTTGCAGCCAGAGTTTGGCTCTGTCCTTTCTCAGCTTCACATTTTAGTTGAAAGGTGTTTGGTCCAGTTAGAAGGTCTGTCCTGAACACATTCATCTTCATCTTGATGAGGAGCATGCCATCCCTCGCTAGCATTCCTTTTGGACCCATAAGATGTAGCACAAAAAAATCCAAATTCTGTTCTTTGGCACCATCTAATTTGCTATTTGTTTCCAATATCTTTGCTGCTTATTATTTTCTCCTAAACATTTATTTTTTGAATAGTCAACAGCTGCACATGGTACAAAATACAAAAGGTACCAAAGGGCATCCAGTGGGGTCTCCTCCTCTTACTTCCCAACCCTCAGGCCCTCTCCCCAGGCACCCACAATTGCCAGTCTCTCTGCAGGTCCAAAACCATGGGTGTGCATGTTCTTAAAGCAAACAAACCAATAAGAAACCGACACATGGTGGTGCTGCTTCGCGCCTGGCTTTTCCCTTATCCATCTCTTGGAGAGAATTTCCCATCACTGACACAGAGCTGCCTCGTTCTCTTTCCTAGCTGCCTGTGGTCATACCATCATAGAACCAAAGCCCCTCCCAATGGACATATGGGTGGTTTCTGATCTTTTAGTCTTTGTTTTCATGATCAAAACTGCTAATCAGATGAAGAGAGATGAAAATAGCTCTTGAATACCAACAGCCTCAAGGTTGCCACCCATCCTATACAAGGCTTTATCAGCCTTTATGACATTTCCCACACAAATCAGCTGGTGAGTGTTTAATGACTCTTGGTAGGCTTTCTGTCAGATTTTGGATGCCTGCTCAAGGAGACTGAACACCTCCTGATGGGGGACAGCAGGCCTACATATGGCCAATTCTGAATACTCATCTCTAGTTTCCCTTCTCTCTCTTCTCTCCTCTGTTTTTATGCTATATGTGATAAAATAGCAAAATAAATGGCAGAAACAATAGGGAGCATGAGAGTTTGTAGGAAAGAAATGTATATGAGCTAAAGAAAAACAAAAAAAGAAGATTTTGGAGAGAGCATTTGAACAGGGCTGGGCCGGGGGCTGTTAGAAAGGAGGGATTCGTGAATCAAAGGCAAAGAAAACAGGGGCACCTAGCTGACTCAGTAGGTGGAGCATGCAACTCTTGATCTCAGGATTGTGAGTTCGAGCCCCACGTTGGTGTAGAGATTGCTTAAAAATAAAAACCTTAAAAAAGAAATAAAGGCAAGGAAAACAAAAAGAGCAAAGGCAAAGAGAGAGGAGGTAATAGCCCAAGCTTAGAAGATAGGGAGAACACCAAATGGACTGGAATGAGCATTTCATGCTGAGAAGCGACGGAAATAAGAGGTAGGTTCCAGAAGGGGGGGCATGGTAACGGACAATCTGAACTAATGGATGGTAAGTTTATACTTCACGTTGGAGGGTCTAAAATAGGTCTGGCTACCTGGCAGGACAAGTTTCCCCCACTTGTTCTTTTTCAGGTGTGTCTTAACAAGTATTGGTCCTTTGCTCTTCCATATAAAATGTAGAACTGCCTTGTCAGGTTCCTTTTGGGATTGTACCTGTAATGACATTGATTCTATAGATTCTGTAGATCAATTTAAGGAGAACTCACATCTATATGCATCTTTGGGGACATTTTTATACTTTTAATTTTTTTTAACTCTCGGGAGATTTCATTTTAATTCTCAGGAGATCTCTACAAATAATTTTCCAACTTGAAGTCAAAAATAACCAAGCACGAAGGGAAATAAGCCAGCCTGAGAGAAGGCTGCATAAAGAACAGACAGTGGGGCCAGACAAGCAGGGACATCATATATAGAGCTTTTAGGGACAGATTATAATATAACTATGCTTACTGGATTTAAATAAGTAAAAGAATGGCTCACGAATATCTGCATGGATAAGGAAGCTATACAAGATGGCAGAAACTTGGTTTTGTTCACTGCTGAATGGCCAGGGCCTGGACCACTGCCTGGCACATGATAAGTACTGAGCAAATAGTTGTTGAGGAAATGACTATCTATACCCTGGGCCTCCTGCCTGGGCTCTTGTCACATACCCAACTGCCTGGTGGTCATCTTTATTAGGATGTTCTTTTGTTTGTTAGCCTCGATTCATGCTCAACATATCAGAAATCTGCAACATGTTCAACACAGACCTCACCATCATCTACACTGCTTACCCTTTTTTCTGTCTGTGTTCTCATCATTATCTCAGTCACTCGGGCTCTAAAACTTGGGGTCACCCTTTTCCGCTCTCGTTTCCCCCATGCCTAGTGATCACCGAGTCTTCTTCTATTGCTCTTCCTCTCTCTGTCCCTTGTTTTCCATCCCATTGTCACTAGAGAGTAGGGTTTTTTTTAAAGATTTTTAAAAATTCATTTGAGAGAATGAGAGCCAGCAAGTGAGAGCATGAGTTGGGGCTCGATCCCAGGACCCTGGGATCATGACCTGAGTTGAAGGCAGATGCTTAACCGACTAAGCCACCCAGGCACCCCCAGAGTGTAGGTTTTTTATTACTACATACCTGGGTAACCACTGGGCTTCTGATTGTCAACCATCCCTACTTCTATCTATGCTTTCTACAACTCCTAAATGAATCTTTCTAAAATGGCACTCTGTGCATGTTAATCCCCTCTCCAAAATGTCTATCAATTGCACAGAACAAAAGCCAAGCACTTTGGCCAATACAGAAGTCACACATGCACAGGTTTCTCAGAATATCTACCTCTTTTAGTCATCCAATTCTTCAACAAAGACCAATTGAGATTCCGTTCTGCACCGAGCTTCATGCTAAGTGCTGGGAAGTAAGCGAGTGACAGAGACCCAGTTCTTGCCCTCGGCAAACTTGCTATCTAGAGGGGAAGATAGCCACTTCAGATAACAACTGCAGTTGCATGTGACAAGCTTATCATAGAGGAAGTTCACAGCTGGTGCAGAAGTCCATGGCAGAGAACTTGGAGAGGGTAGGTAAAGAAAAAAAAAAAAAGTGTTGGAGAAGGCTTCCCAGAGTAAAGAACTTTTTAATAGGTTCCATGCCGAGTGTGGAGCCCAGCATGGCGCATGAACTCACAAACCTGAGATCAAGACCTGAGCTGAGATCAAGAGTCCGACCCTTAACCGATGGAGCCACCCAGGCATCCCCAGAGTAGAGAACTTTTAATCTCATTTCTTGTTATACCCCCATTGCAACTTTCTGTTGCGTTAGTCATCATTCCTTCTATATCTTACCTTTCCTTCAAGAACCATGGGTGTGAGACCTAGGAAAAAAATTTAAGATCTCCTTCTTAGCTCTGATTGTAATACTAAGGTGGTACAGAGGTTATGTTGAATTTAAGTATGTATGTAATGTGTATACATATGTACACACATACACACATCAGGATGAATCACACAAAAATCACTGAATATTTAACCATTTTTAACCCACAAAAATGGCGATTCCTTATGGTCCAACCATATGACTTGAAAGCTTTGCCTAGAGCTCTCCCTGCATAAATCCATCATATAAACTTACAGTTTAGCTCCAAGACAAAACTTATAAAGCAGCCCCACAAATGCTCTCTTATACAGCCTACATATTTCCATAAGTGTAAATTCTCATTTACATATTTTACATCTGATCACACGTACATATATAAAAACACAAAATGACAAACTCATTCACAAATGTCCTCACACAGCACACACCCGATATACACACACGAAACTGACAGATGCACACGATGCAAATCTACACATGCTCTCTCACACACATTCATCAGAACCAACACATTGGTATACACATAGACTTCCGCAGATATACTTACTCATCTTCAGATATATCCAGACTCATTCTCAAACTTAACAAAGCCAGACACACATGCACCATTTCGGGGAAAATTTCACACCCCCCCACTTTTAATTGGCCTTTTTATAGACCTAGAACACTGGATAATGAAGTGATATAACTATGTTTAAAATAAGAATTAATAAGCTCTGAGCAAAGACCCGAAGAACTCTGATGTAGGTGAAGTGCACATCCATGAACACACGGACTCTGTAACATCACTGTCACTGCTCGAAGACATTGTCAGGCTTATGCCCGCAGTAAGGTTCCACTTTGGAGCTGAGGTCAGCCCGTAAGTGAGCTCTAGGTAGTGAGGTGTTAGCATGCCTCATCCAGAGAAGGCTTTTTTTATTTCAAGCCCCTGCCAGGTCAGCGCTCCTGCTGGGTTAAGGAAAGTGGAAACCAGTCACGGAGAGGATGAGCTGGAGCTGTTTCTGGGGTGGATTCCCAGTAAGTTATGACAAGCAATCTTTGTCACAGTTGGCCTAGGCAGACAGTTGTGTTAGCAGGAAAATGGCAGTAGCTTGAGTGGGATCTGAGAGTACGTTGGGGTAGGGGGAGATGCCAAGAGTGTCTGCTCCTTTGTTGCACGTGCCTCTTCCCCAGGCTCCAATCCCTTCTTGCTTGCTTCCCCGCCACACACTCTGTCTGGTTTCCATGGACACCAAGATCTATCACAGCAACAGCACGAGAAACTCTGAGCAGAGAAAACCATCAAGCCGAGGCCACTTTTTTAGCTCTTAGGCCCTTCTGAAAATTAGGTAAGAATTGTTCTTGTAAACTTTTTTTGTGTTGAAGTGTAACATACTACCGGAACGTGCACAAATCCTTAGTGTGTAGCCCAGTGGATTTTCACAACATGAACACACCTATGTGACCACCACCCAGATCAAGAAGTGAAACATGACCGGCATCCGGAAACCCTCTTTACACCACTTTTCATTCACTATGCCCAAAGATAACCTGAATCCTGACTCCTAATACCGCTGATTAGTCTTATCTATTTTTGAGCTTTATATAACTGGATCATCCAGTAATACTCTTTTGTGTTTAGCCTCTTAAAATCAACCTTATATTAATGAGATTCATACCGGTAGTACGGTATTATACAGCAATAGTATAATCCATTGTATAGTATAATCCATTGTAAGAATGTACCGCAACTTATTCATCCATTCTGCTACGGTTGGACAAATGAGTTGCTTCCAGTCTTCAGCTGCTACTCACAGGACTGCTACTTCTGCCAGCTGTATATATCTGGTAAAGGATATATATCTACACTATATGAAGAATTTCAAATCAATAAGAAAAAATAAACAACTCAATAAAACATTGGATAAGATGATTGAACAGACACTTCCCATAAGAGGAAATGGCCTATAGACCTATGGAAAGACACCCAACCTCATTGGTCTTCAGGGACAGACAAATTGAAACTACAATTAGATACTATTACAAACCTATAAGGGAGGCTAAACTTAACAAACTGACAAAATTGAAGGCCAATGAGAATTTGGGAGAGCTAGGATTCTCTATTCACTGTTGGCGGGTATAAATTGATAAAGCCTACTTTGAAAAACTATTTGGTACCACCTACCAAGGCTGAATATATACCTACCCTATGACAAAGCAATTCAGCCCCATAGACACGTGGACACCAGTAATTTTGATGGATTTTGCAAAATTTTAAGATTGCATCAAGCTACTAATATGCATGACTAATCCGTAGCAGATTGGTCATTTTAAATCTTTCCCACATAATCATCAGAGTTCCTATTTTTTTATGATTACCCACAACTCTTGTCAACCTCTCTGCTCTAACTTGACCCAAACTGCTAAAGACAGCTAGGTAAAAAGCAGAGTCCTATAGCATAGCACTAGCGATTTCCTCCCTTCTTTGCTTCTTGTTTTTTTCGGGGGGGCGGGGCGGGTGGCAGAGGGAGAGACAGAATCTCAAGCAGGCTCTATTGCGGAGCCTGAGGTGGGGCTCAATCCCAACCCTGAGATCATGACCTGAGCTGAAATCAAGAGTTGGATGCTTAACTGACTGAGCCACTCAGGCACCTTCTTTCTTTGCTTCTATTTCTTGTCATTCCCTTCCCTGCCCTTCCCTTCCCTTCTTTCTTTAACTTGTTATTAGGCAGTGAACAGTGTCATTAACTGCAACTAGATTTGAACGTGGAAATGTTGGTTTGTGCCAAAGTCTCTCCTCACTGGGGGTTCCAGACGAGTATGGCTAGAGCACCTGGAGATCTGAGGAAGAGCATTTTAGACAGAAGGAAACTAAGTACAAAGGCCAAGGAGTTCAAATGAACTTGGCATTCCAAGAACGGAAGGAAGATAGCATTTGAGTTCTTTCTGTAATTCATCTGGTACCCCAGGATATCTCCCCCCAAATTGGCACCTTGTTCTGAGCTCAAATTCCTTCGTGGGATTAATGGCAATTTTCTACCTGTCTACATTACTGAGTATCATCTGCTATATATTTCTTAATTGCTACATTCCGCTTCTTGTTGGCATCCTTGTTTCATTGCCTTGGCACATTCAAGATGGCTCAATCCCATGGCTGGCAAGTTGGTGCTAGTGGGCATATGGGAACTCAGCTGTGATTGTGGGTGGGTGTGGAGGACCTCTGCTCCTCTCTATGTGGGCCTCTCCATGAACTGCTGGGGCTTCTTTACAGTTGATGTCTAGATTCCAAATGTGAGCATTCCAAGAAACTAGAATTGCATTGCCTTTTATTAGTCTTCAAAGTGTCATAATGTCAATTACAGCACAGTCACAAGACTACCCAGGTTCAAAGGAGAGGGAACATAGACCCCCCCACTCCCATCAAGGGGAGGAGTGTCATTCCCATTGTAAGACTAGCATGCGGGAACCTTGAAGTCATTATGCTAAGTGAAATAAGCCAGTCACAAAAGGACAAATACTATACGATTACACTCATCTGAGACATAGAGACAAAAGTGGAATGGTAGTTGCCATGGGCTAGGGGGTAGAAAAGATGGGAGATTAGAGTGGGTACAGAGTTTTAGTTTGAGAAGGTGAGAAAGTTCTGGAGGCGGCTGTGCTATACTAGTGGTCGTACAACAATGTGGACATGCTTAACGCCACTAAAATGCACACTTAAAAATGGTTAAAATGGCAAATTTTCTATATATTTTCAGTTTACCAAAATAAATCATCTGGGATGGGAGATAATGTTTCATCCCTATTTGGAAAATGCAGCCTGCCACACAGTCCTTGGGATGGTAGTAGAATGAGCATGTAGAAGTCTACATAGTATCCTAATATCCATGTCCTTTGATACGGTGTTGTGCATGCTCCACACTAAAATCCTGTACACTAATAGGTAAGACAGAAAGGGCTAAGCAGAGTTGGTATGTACTCAAGTCCTTGTATTGCTCAGGAGAAACTCATCCCATACCAGTCATTTCTCCAAGGTTTTACTCTCCTCCACCATCTGTCTGATTTTTATTACTCTTCAGAATCTCCAGATCGCTGTTTTGCATTTTTTCCCCCAGAGTTTATAGTTATCAGTGGGAGCGTTGGTCTGTAGGGACTTGCACTGCAACACTGAAGGCAGAACTTCTCAAGAAATGGAATCTGTAGATAAGAATCTTTCATTTTCTATCATTTGTTTTCTATTGCCACATAACAAATTACCGCAAACTTAGCAGCTTCAAACAACAGGCATTTAATGTGTCACAGTTCTGTAGGTCAGGAGTCCAGGGATGGAGTAGCTAAGTTCTCTAAGCCAGAAATCTCAACAAGGCTGCCATCAACATATCAGAGAGCTATGTTCTCACTATATGAAACTATATGAAAAACCATATTCATCAGTTTGAGACAAAGATAGGTATAATTCCAGGCACCCTTAGTATCTCAATTTTTTTCATAGTGTTCCTTGGTCAAAGGAAATATCCAGGTTCAAACAACGTATTAAATATTTATTTTCTAACAATTTGGTTGCCATATGAAAAAATAATACACATAAATTGAAAGTTTATTTCATCTTAACCACAGTGGGATTTGTGCACCTGTTGGGCATTGCACAACTTCGCAGGCCTTGGAATCAGACTGGACAAGAGCACCCTCATTTCCTGTTTCACATTGATTTTGGTGCTGTACTTGCTTTATCACAACCCCTGAAGAATCCAGCTCCCAAATATATGACGTATCCAAGGAATACGGTGCCACCTATTGTTGAAATTGTAAACAACCTTGAGCTAGTATTCATTTTGTTTGCCTTTAAAAACTTAGAATGTAAAGTATCCCACAGATATCCCCTTGGATAACCCTGAGTATGTGGAGCACCCCAGTGCACAATTTGCGAACCATAGGATTAGATAATAGTGTTATTGTTACAATGTTAACATTTCTTGATTTTGATAAATATGCTGTTGCTATGTAAGAGAAAGTCCTTCTTAGGAAATACACATTGAAGTACTTATGGATAAAGAAACATGTCTGCAAATTATTCTCAAACTATTCAAAAAAAACTTGTGTGTATATATATGAATATATAGATATTGAACACAATTGCTAGAGTAAATGAGGCAAAATGTCAACAATTGATGAATCTGGATAAAGGGTATACCCGATTTTTTTCCTACTATTCTTAAAACTTTTCAAGTGAAATTGCTTCAAAATAAAGATTTTTAAAAATGCAACACAATACTACATTTTAAGGTGTATATACCTATGTAGTAAAACAATTTTTAAATGCCTAGAAATTAAAAGTCCCAATTCAGATAGTTGCAACCTTTTATAAAGAGGGAGGATGGGTATATTGGGAAAGAGTACACACGGTATCAGATATTTCATTTTTTAATCTATGTGGTGGATGCATAGGTATTCATTATATTATTCTTTATACCTTTAACCATGTCCAAAATATTTCATAATTTACTTTAAAAACACACATTTAAAATATGTAGTCTTTAATACATAAAAATAAAAAACATGAGTACAGGAAAGCATATGGCTGTTTACTGAGGAACTACCATGTACTTCATGTGCATTATCTTTGCAATCCTTACCCTTACCACATGCCCATCTTACGCCAACAAAAAGTGTAACAGGGCTGAGTCCAGAACATGTTCTTAACCCCCACTTTCAGGTTCGCACTATGCACAGCTAATGCACACTTCTTTTTAAAAAATTTTTATTATTTTTTTAAAAGATTTTATTTATTTATTTGAGAGAGAGAGAGAGAATGAGCAGTAAGGAGGGGCAGAGGTAGAAAAAGAGAGAGAGAGAGAAGCAGACTCCCTGCTGAGCGGGAAGCCCCGTATAGTTCTGGATCCCAGGACTGGGAAATCATAACCCAAGCCAAAGGCAGCCGCTTAACCAACTGAGCCACCCAAGCACCCCCACACTTCTTTCTTCTTTCTGTATTAAAGACTGGAAAAGAAAAGGGTGGGAAGAACCTGAAAAAAAAGAAAAAAAAAGAAAAAAGACTGGAACACACCCAGTAGAAAATATGGCTATACATTTTCAAACCTCAGAAAAATCAATATGAAAAAATGGTAATAAATTTTAATCTTTGGCCTGTTTTACTGCCCATCTGCTCAATAGTATCAAACCTAATCAGTCTTTTAATAAGTGAAAATTTTACATTTTGCAATTATTCTTCCACACCAGTTGTATTACAGGGCCAAAGGTGAACTAGCAAAGAAAAAGATGTTTATTGATTTATTAAATTATCCTGAGAGGTCAGCATCTAGATTTGTGAAGAATCAGTATACATTAAATTCTTTCGAACTTTAAAATATCAAAATTCTGACCAGGACCTATATTTCGTGGTTGTAAAAAATCTTAGAAGCTTCATTAAACTAAGTTTTATTACCTGTTGATTATAAATACAACCCAGAGTAAGCTTCCTTCTTAAAAATCATGTTTTAAAAATAAAATGTTTTAAAATCTGACTTAAGATAGCTAAGAAATTTTGAGGCTTTATTCACTGTCTTCATGCAATGTATTTCCTTTAAGATGTTTAAAGCTATGTGAGAACAGAAATAATGCTACTTTTGCCCTTGTGATTTACTCGGAAGTTGGCAGCCATTCTTTTTCAGGGCACTAATCATTTGTCAAGTTCTATTTAACTTCTGTAACTCAAGATAATGACTCAAAAAATTACTGTTCCTCCCAGACTGTTTTCTATCCAAGCAGATGCTTTTCTCATCCCCTGGAATGAGAACGGAAAAGTGGTTATCTTAGGACTCATTACTATTCTACTGTCATATTATCAGTTACAGGGAAGGTGAGCACAGATGATGGGGTTACGTTTGAATGTGAGTGGGAGGGAGAGGAAAATGAAGGAGCAAACAGCTACAAGCACACACATCTTCATAGAACTGCAAGAGTGTAAGAAACGTCTAATCTGCGCTTTCTTCCTACAGATGAGGACTACGTAATAGAAGAGCAATGACTAAACTAAAATCCGTCTTGACTCCAAATGGACAAGCTATTTTTTTTAACGATAGTAACGGCCCTCTTCCAGAACCAGGGCCCCGACTTCTCCACTTCCCCCGGGCTCCTCTGCAAGCCCAAGCAAGAGAAACATAATATGGGGAGGCGGGGGGTTGTTCGCGTAGATGGGCCCATAGGGACTGAAATTTTCAGAAAAAAACACCCCCAAACAGACTATGGTCTACTTCGAATTTTTAGTGCGACGGGGCCTGGACCCACAATTCCAAATACTCCCGGCCCAAGGATCTGCCCCAAACCGCAATACATTTCTACCACTCGGCTGCAAACGTTAAAAAATGCCGCTGTCCTGGCGCCCCTGCACCCGAGCCGCGCTCTCGGTGTAAAACCAGCCACCCGTCAACGCCGACTTCCTGCTGAGGGACTCAGCCCGGCGCGTTGGCGCGACTCCTGGGAACAGGTAATCAAAACCTCGTCTCCAGAGCCCGGTGATGACGTCACGCCGCCCCTTTCTAGCATCGCGAGACTCTCTTCTCCCACCCCCAGTTCCCAGCGCTCCTAAGCGCCCGCGCCCGCTGCTAGGCAGCGGCGGGGATGGCGAGCCGCGGAGCTAGGGCGGTGACGATAGCAGCGATTCCGCCATTGGACGAGGAGGCCTGAGGGACGGGCCAGCCTGGTGAACAAGGAGACAGCGAGGCGGGTGGCCCCGAGAGAGCGAGGGCAATGGAGGCCAGCATGCCGAAGCGGAAGGAGCTTGGCAAGTCCCTGCGCATCAAAGTCATCTCCATGGGCAACGCTGAAGTGGGAAAAGTGAGTACTGCGCTGGGAGGGGCGGGACCTCAGCGCGGCGGGGCGACGTGCCGATTGGCTGGGAGGGCGGCCACTCAACAGCCCGGGGCCCAGCCTCCTCCCCGCCCCTGAGCAGGCCCGGGTCTCCTCCTAGGGGACGCGCCTCCGTGAGGAAAACTCTCCTGACCTTTTTGACCTTTGGGTTGTCCCCCTCCTCCTCCACTGACGTCACTCTCCATAAGAAGGTGCCTCTTGTGACCGCTAACCCTTGAATGTATCCCCAAAAGAATAAGGAGGCCTAGGTCCTTATGTCAGATCGTCTGCCTAGCTACCCTATCTGCCTTCTAGGTGACCTGTCCAGGACTTAGAGGTGGAGAATAAAAGTTTAGTTACCCCAGCTGTTCTTGGGAGCCTAAGGGAGCTTACTGGGGTGCATGTGAGGATTGGAGTTCGTAAATGTTGCTCCGCAGACGTGGAGCCCAGAATCCACTTTTAGAGCATAACTGATGGTGACATTTTTCACAAGGAAAGTGCAGTGGGTGTCAAGGAGCCTGCATTATTTTGTTTTGTGTATTGCTTTTATTTTTATTTCCGGTGGTGTCATCATATTCATTCTCTCAAAGCCTTAGTTCCACCGCCTTTCTCTCTGCTGGATCTGATGGGTACCCCCTATAAGCTCTTCCATAGTGTGGGGGAGGGGGGCGCAAGAGGGACCAGAGGCCTTCCCCCAAGTGAATTCTAACCTGTCTCCTCTTCACCCAATTGTCTCCCCTTCTGGGTAAGTGGAAGCTGTTGGTTAACCTCCTAAGGTCATCAAATCAATGACAGAGACAGGATTAGAACTTGGGTCTTCACAGCCTACTGCAGTTCTCTCTCCATCATTGTATGCTGTGAAAATCAACTCCAAGTAGATCTTTATGCCAAAAGAGCCGTTAATGGAAGTGTTTAGGCCAGTGCCCTGCACATAGTTGATGCTCAGTAAATGTTTATTAGTGCCTTTTCTTTCCATTTAGCATTATCCTTACTATTTATGTATCTGTGTGTATGTATGTAAGTATTAACACTGAAAGTCAACATTTATTGAACATCAACTATGTGCCAGGCATTAAAAAGAATAAAGCCTCTAAAAGGTTTAATAGTAAGCTGGCTAAGTAAGCATGCATCACTTTTGTAATTTTTCTATGCTTCATGGTGCAACATTAAAAATAGACCAAAATGCCCAGTGTCACATTTTTTTAACATTGTTCTATATTTTTTAGCCAATGCAATTAGACAAGAGAAAAAAACAAAATATGAAATACTGGAAAGGAGAAGGTAAAATTATTGTTATTTGCTAATGATATGTTTATTTATCTGGAAACCCAAAGAGAATTAACTGAAAAGCTTTTAGAAACAATAAGAAAATTCAGTAAGGCAAAATTAATATACAAAAATTAACAGCTTTTGTATATCAAATGATATGTTTTAATATATAATTGAGAAATTATTTTAATTTACAATAACAGCCAAAATAAAATGCCTAGATTTAAACTTAAGAAGAAATAAGTAGGACCTATATGAAGAAAAATTTAAAGCTCTACAAAATGACATAAAATTACTTGAGCACATGGAAAGATACACTTTATTAGGATCACTTAACATTTTAGAGATCACTTAACATTTTAGAGATGTCAATTCTATAAAATAATCTACAAATGTAATTCAGTACTAGTTAAAATACCAATAGGGGTTTTTCCTTTCAAAACATAATAAAAGGTACTAAAGTCCTTTGAAAAATTAAATGTGAGAATAACCAAGACAACTGTGAAAAAAAGAAAACACTACCAGATAATAAAACATATTTTAAAGTTACCAAGCTTTTCCTATTGATGCTGGAAAGAACATAGAGAGACATCAGTGGAACAGACTGGAGTCCAGAAATAAACCCAAATACATAAGGAAATTCAGTTTACAACAAATGTAGTAAAGTGGTGGGAAAGTAGGGACTATTTAATAAGTACTGCTGGAACAACTATTTACTATTTGGGAGTAGGGTGGATTCCTCTTGCACTGCTTTCTCAAAAATGAATTTTAGGTGGATCAAAGATTTAAATGTAACTTAAAAATTTTTTTTTTTTTTTTTGCTGGGGCACCTGGGTGGCTCAGTTGGTTTAGCATCTGACTCTTGATTTTGGCTCAGGTCATGATCTCAGGGTGATGAGATCCAGCCCATGTCAGGCTCCATGCTGGGCGTGGAGCCTGCTTAAGATTCTCTCTGTCCCTCTCCCTCTGCCCCTTCCCCTCCCCTCATGCTCTCTCTCTCTCTCTCTCAAAAAAAAAAAAGCCTTAGTTATAAAAGTGGCACATACTCATTTTAAAGAATTTGGAAAATATAGAAAGATAAACAATTTTAAGTTAAAAATTGAGGCATGCCCTGGTAAATAATCTTTGGATCAAAGGGCAAATCAAAACAAATGACAAAATAACTAGAAAGCAATGGAAGGGAGAGAATCTGTACTGAAACCTTCAGGACAAAATTAAAGCTGTAGTCAAAGGAAAACACATTATCCTATTCATTTCTAAAAAAGAGAGAGAAAAACTAAAGGAACTTAATTGTTTTACAACTTGGTGAGTATACTAAAAACCACTGAATTGTATACCTTTAAAGTGTGAATTTTGTGATATGGTATATCTCATTTTAAAAGACCAAAGGAACTTAGTACCTAAGACATTAGGAAAAGATCACAAAATAAACCAAGAGAAAGTTGGGAAAATGAAAATTAATAATAAAAAAAAGTGCCTAAAAAATCTATTTAAGAAAAATAGAGAAAACAAAAAATTACAAGATTAGTACTGAAAGGGAGACATAATCACATGCTAGAAGAAATTAAAAGAATGGCTAGAGAATATTACATCCAATTCTATAGAAGCACATTTGAAAATGTAAAGGAAATGAAGGACTTCCTAGCAAAATATAAATTACCAAAATTGACTCAAAAAGAAGTAGAAAACCAGTCGATTAGTCACATAAGAAGAAATTAGAAAAACAATGAAAGGATTTATCCTCCAAAAAAGTATCAGGATCAGATGGCTTCATGAATAAGCTTTATTTAAGCTTTAAGTAACATATAATTTCAGTTACTTAAATTATTTTAAGGCAAAGAAAAAGATGAACAGCTCTCTAATTTATTATATGAAGTCGTGGTAACTTAACTAGCAAAACTTGATATGGTATCAAAAAAAAGTATATCCCAATTTCACATATATAGAGAGATGCATAATTTCTTAAATATCAACAAATAGAGCTCAGCAATATATCAAAAATAATTCACTTTAGCAAGTAGAGTTTATCCCTGGAATGCAAACATGGTTCAATATTAAAAAGTTAGTCAACAGGGTGCCTGGGTGGCTCAGTTGGTTAAGCGACTGCCTTCGGCTCAGGTCATGATCCCGGAGTACCGGGATCGAGTCCCACATCGGGCTCCCTGCTCAGCGGGGAGTCTGCTTCTCCCTCTGACCCTCCCCCCTTCTTGTGCTCTCTCTCTCTCACTCTCTCTCTCAAATAAATAAAATTAAAAAAATAAAAATAGAAAAATAAAAAGTTAGTCAACATAATTTGTTACATCAGCTGACTACTGGAGAAAATTTTTTCAGTACTGGAACAACATTTGATATAATCAAGTAGGCAATCCTAATAAAAACTTTAAGCAAAATCAGAATAAAATGAAACTACTTAAATATGATAAACAGTATTATTAACCAACAGCAAACATCATACCAAATGGTACAATGCTAAGTCCATTTCCATTAAAATTAGGTATGAAAATGATACTTGCTATTTTCCTTTATTACTCAGCATTGTTTTAGAGGTTCTAGAAATCCAGGAAGAAAAAGGGAATTTCTAAGGGCTTAATCTTCTCTATGGGAGAATCCTGAAAGTTCTCTGTGGTCTCTGTGTATATCTAATTCAGCTTTCTGCCTTGGCAGTCAACCTACCCCAAAGACCCAGTCCAGTTCTCAGTGCCTTCTAGCATCAGAACTTTCCTACCGTGGGGCGCCTGGTGGCTCAGTCAGTTAAGCATCTGCCTTCGGCTCAGGTCATGATCCCAGGGTCCTGGGATCGAGCCCCGCATCGGGCTCCCTGCTCTGCGGGAAGCCTGCTTCTCTCTCTCACACTCCCTGCTTGTGTTCCCTCTCTCGCTGTGTCTCTCTCTGTCAAATAAATAAATAAAATCTTAAAAAAAAGAACTTTCCTAACGTGCTTAATTTGACTCTTCATAACACCCAACATTGAAGCTTGCCCTAATTTTAGATTTCCAGTTATATTTAATAAATATTTTCCTGTTAAATCAGTTGAATTGGGTTTTCAGAGGTCCTACAATATTGCATATACTTCTTGGAGTTTCTTTTCTCTCTTAACAATAGATATGATAATCCCTCCAAGTTATCTGATACAGCTCTGCTCTTTTTCATTTGCATAGTCCGCAATAAGCAAGATTCCTCTGTTGATGAGAATTCATGTCATTTCCAGCTTTTCGCCTACTACAATGTTGCAATAAATGCCGTGTGTGTGTGTGTGTGTGTGTGTGTGTACATACACTTAAATACTGGTCTTCTAATTTCCATAGACGAGATTCCCAGGGGTAGAATGCTGAGTTGAAGAGCATATTTTTAAATTTTAGTAGCTATTGCTAACTGCTCTTCAAAGAACTATATTTCTACCAGCAGTATAGTATGCAGGTCCCCCTTTTCCCATATCCCTGCCAACACAGGTGTTGTTATTCTTTTAATGACTCCTAGTCTGGTTGGTGAGAAGTATTACTTTAATTTGCATTTCATGGACTACAGATGAAGTTGAGCACCTTTTCATATGCTTATTGGCTATTTGGATTTGCTCTTCTGTATATTTATATTCCCTACTCATTTTTCTATTGAATGATGTGTCTTTCTTACCAATTTTTCTGGTTCAGGGACATCAGAGATAATAACTTTTTGCCGGTCATACGAGTAGTGAATATTTGGGTATGTCATTTGTCTTTTAATATTTTTATAAATATTTTGCCATACAATTGCTTTTGTTATTATTATTTCTATATACTCTGTTATGCCTGTCTTTTCTTTTTTTTTAAAGATTTATTTATTTATTTGAGAGAGAGAGAGAGAGAGAGAATGAGAGGGAGGAGAGTCAGATGGAGAAGTGGACTCCCTGCTGAGCAGGGAGCACGATGCAGGGCGCGATCCCGGGACTCTGGGATCATGACCTGAGCCAAAGGCAGATGCTTAGCCGACTAAGCCACCCAGGCACCCCTGTCCTTTCTTTTATGGTTTTTGAGTTTCCTTTCTTGGTTGAAAAGTTTTCCCTAAGGTTGTACATATGTTGCACATTTCTTCTGCACTTGATCTTAGCCAAAGGACTGAGAAGTGATGGTGCACATTTTCTTCTGAAATTTTTGTTGTTTTATTTTTAAATTTTGAAATCACAAATTCATCTGAATTTATTTTTGTATTTAGAAAAGGGCCCAGCTTGTGTGAGTAGCATTTTACTAAAGAAATCATTTTTTTCCCCTTAACTTTAAATATCACCTTGGTCACTTTTAAAATTTCTTTTAATGAGATCTATTTCTGGGCTCTCTGTTCTGTTCTACTGACCTATTTGTCTATTCTTATGCCAATATAATACTGTCTTGATTGCTTTCAGAATATTTTAATATCTATTAAGGTAGGTTCCCTCCTCTTTCTATTGTCCTGCCCCATTCCTCTTTTTCATATTTTGATTAGTTCTTCCCAGATAGTTGTTCTTTCATACGAATTTTAGGAAAATTCTATTTTAAAAAAGAGGCCCACTTTAATACCCATCGTACTGCATGGAGCACTGGGTGTTATACACAAACAATGAATCATGGAACACTACATCAAAAACAAATGATGTAATGTATGGTGATTAACATAACATAAAAAAAAGTTAAAAAAAAAAAACCAAAAAAAAAAAAAAGGCCCAAACCTGTTAAGATCTTAACTGAAACTGCATTAAAAAAGAAAAGTACCTAAAAATCTATTTAAGAAAAATAGTGAAAGCAAAACATTCTCTCTGTATTTATGTTATTTAACTTAGCTTATAAGATCCCAAGGACCAGGAGCCCTGTCTATTTGTTTTATAAGGAGTGGTTATTAATACAATTACTTAAATGTGTGTCTTGTTAAATACTTATAACTAGTATTTAAATAGTGTACTGTAGTTAAAGGACTGCCAGGCCTCTTAATCTCATGAATAATTTAGAAAAAGGCTATATTCATTTTCCCAAGCTATTGTGAGAGAAAATATTTGTGAAATGCATTCAAGCTATAAAATGCTTTTAAAAGTATAGCCTCTTAGCAGTAGTCACTCCAAGGAAATTTTTCCTTCAGTTCACAATAAGCTTATTAACTGCTTTTTAAATTAACTGTCCTATTTAATTTAGGTTAACGTTCATCAGGGAAGGATTTGAGCAAAATAAACTCCATTACTAGCACTCCTAAGTAAATTGTAAGTTTCATGAGTGCTAAGAGCTATTATTAATATATGGCATTTAAAATTGGTTTTCAGTGGCACTGAGCAAATTTCATTGGCATGAGCAAAAAGATGGAACTAAAATACTGGTGTTTACTGTCCTCAGATAGTTTACTGTCTAGCTGAAGAGATAAGATGAATATATACATGTGAAATGATAACTAACAATACAAAGCAATGTATGACTGCTGGCATGTGTGTGCGTGTGTGTCTGCATGTATAATATATGTGTATATATTAGTATGTATGTAAAGTGTTAGAAGAGTTCAGATGCAGACAAGATCTCTTACAACCTAAAGCTCAGAGTTTGAACTGCCTTAAAGGATAAGATTTGGAAAGAGGGGAGAAAGCTCATTCCAAGGAGAGGGAAAAGTAATGACAAAAGTCAGGATGTCAGGTCTATGGGAGTTTTGCAGAAATGGAGAGTTTATATTAGAAGGGTTCAGACAGGGAATACAGATTAGGGCCAGATTATGGAGAACCTTGAATAAAGGACAAAGGAATTTGGATTTCAAACTTGGCACTGGTCTTAGTATTTGAAGATGTAGATCTGCTTTTGAGAAGGGAGGTCAAGGCTAAACGTTTTGGTGGTATTGTTGAAAGTATAAGAGTAAGTCTTCAAAAAAAAAAAAGAGCTCAAGGATGGAGAACTAAACTGAAAACATGTTTGGTATTAGGGAAGAATATTTAAATAATTTTTCTTTAAAATTTTCACTCTTAGCATTTGTTTTAGTTATTTGAAAATACTTTCTCTCTCATTGTGGTGAGTGAAGAAACCATAATGAAGAACTGTGCTTATTTTGTATGTTTCCAGAGTGTATTTACTAAAAGCATGTATTTTTTACCTTTTTAGAGTTGTATTATAAAACGATACTGTGAGAAAAGATTTGTGTCTAAATATCTTGCAACAATTGGAATTGACTATGGAGTCACAAAGTAAGTACATTGTTTCTTTGGGCTTATAAATTACATAGACCTTCGAACTCCTCTAAAATGATGTATCTTGGGGCGCCTGGGTGGCTCAGTCGTTAAGCGTCTGCCTTCGGCTCGGGTCATGATCCCAGGGTCCTGGGATCGAGCCCCGCATTGGGCTCCCTGCTCGGCGGGAGGCCTGCTTCTCCCTCTCCCACTCTCCCTGCTTGTGTTCCCTCTCTCACTGTGTCTCTCTCTGTCAAATAAATAAAATCTTTAAAAAATAAATAAAATGATGTATTTTGAAATAGAGATTCTGAAGACACATCAGGAAAGATAGGAATAAGAGACCTTTATAGAAATGTAGTGATAATGTAATTTGTTCATCACTGAGCACGTTCTTTTTTGCCAGGCCTTGCCTTAGGTGTAGGGTCTACAACAATGAGCAAGTTAATAAAAAGCCTAACTGGCAGATGTACCTTTTTAGGAAACGTGTTTCTGTATAAAAAGGTCCTATTAGCAGATGTGTTTATAGAGCATTTTGAGATATTCTTTCTAAAAAGTCTAAATATTATGTGGAAAACTTTCTACCAGAGGACGTCCTTTATTGGTTTATGATCTTTACAGCCTTTTGGTATCTAGAGAATGATCTGGGAGAAGTAAAATTGGGCAGAAGTGGGGATTTATCTGGAGATGAACCGAGGGTGGGTTGAGCTTGGGGAGATGGGGTTACATTAGCAGGAAATAATACTACCAAAGCATAGAATTGAGGTATACAGCACACTCCTGGAAGGTGGAATTTCAGGGGCTCACTATTCTGGCCCTAACCTGCCCCTCTCCTTCCCTCTTGTTGCATTCCTTTACACACTTTACCCTCCATCCACACTGCACCGCTGTCCTCATATTTTCCTGTCTCAATGCCATTATTCATTCTGTCCACCTGAAATGTCCTTTCCCCTCATCTCTCCATCTGTCAGACTCTTTGAGGTGGAAAATGGTCTTGTTCCCATAAGGCTTTGGAATACCTCCTTTATTAGTCAGGACTTTTTTTGGTTGCAAATGACAGAAATCTTAAACTTCTCTATGCTGTTTATGGTACTTAGAATAAATTGCCACATGTCATTATTATTTATATATGTTTAATGTGTCTCCTGCTAGATTGTAAGCTCCACGAAGAAGGGGCTATTAGTATAAATCATCTCCAAGTGCCTAGTACAGTGCTTGTACATAGTAGATACTCAAAAACTATGTATTATTAGGTAAGATAGGTACATCTAAAGAGGAAGTTTGCAAGATTAGAATATGAGGGCAGCTTTCAAGAAGGTGGACTAAACTGGTGGGGTATATCTATACTTCAGGACACAGAATTTCATCAATGGTATGGCAGGAGATCCTGTTTAAGGCAGTTCTGTTTTAAATCATATAAGTAGCTAATTTATTCAACTAAGAAATGAGAATCACCATATTATGCCATAGAACTGTGGTAGTTTAGTCAACAGACTGTTCTATTTCTGGCTGAAATTTTTTTGGAGAAAGATGGTTGTCCCATGGTGAACCAGGAGGATATAACTGAACCCAACTCAAACGAGCTCAAGCAAAAAATAATAATAATAATGAAAAATAAAGGATATTAATTCATATAATCCAGTTACAAGGATGCTGGGCCTTAGAGATGGCTGGAACCAGGGACAGAATATAGCCAGATCATTTACTACATCTCTCTCCACCTTTTAGCTTCCTCTACATGGCTTCCAGCCGATCTCAGACTCACACTGTGAATTTTACTTCCAGAGAGGGACCAAAGCTAGTATTCCAAGTTTAAAAATCCCAGGGAAGGTTTGATTGTCCAGGTAGAGACAGGTGTCTTTCCCCAGCTCAGTTGGCTGTGGCCAACAGAGTGGGATCACTAAGAACATATAGCCGAACCCATCTGAACCACAACCACAAGAGGAAAGGGGGGTTCTATGCGGTAGTCAAAATAACAGATACCCATTCCATCCTCCCTGTTTCCAGTATGGTGAAGCTCAAACTCCAACATGCTGAAGAATTACTTGTAGAGTTTGTAAAAATGCAGATTCCTGGGACCCACCCACTAAGAGTCTGATTTGCCAGGTCTGAGGTGGCGCACAGGAATCTGCATTTTTAACAGCCTCATAATAATGATGCAGGTGGTCTTCAGGCCAGAACCTAGGAAAGCACGACCTCGAGGTAATGAATTATCATTTTTCTTAAGGTAATATCCTCTGTCTGGCATCTGAATTAAATTAACCTCTTTGAGTTTCAGTGTGTGAATACATTTTTGTTCATTCTTGACTTCATAGCCTTTAGTTACATCCTCTCTCAGCTGCTATCTCTTTAAGGCAAAATTTTCTAATATAAATTATTATACAGATCTTCTCCAGATGCTCTCAGACTCTGTTGTTATTTTGTTTTTGCTCTTCTCACATCCTCTTTTATAAGATGGATCCTGATTTCACAGATGTTAAAATGAAAACAAATATGCGTTTTGGAATTGATGAAATCTGGTAGAGAATTCAGGAATAAAGAAATGATTAGTGGTTAGCTTAATTTAAATCTACAAGTAATATAAAACAACTATAGGAATTATGGTTTCAGAATAGAAAGTGGATGTTATAAATGCAGACAAGGGAATAATAACAATAAACAAACCAGGAGGTGGTAAAGGGACAATGAGAGCAAGTACTGATGTCCTTGTATTCTGTAAGAGGGGGTCGTGTCGATGCTGTGTAAATTGAAACATGTCACTTAAAACAATGATTCTAACCTGTTAATTTATTGTGAATAATTCCTATTCTTAACTTAGAGGGGTCTTTTAGGAAATATTTCTTGTGATGAGGAAACATATTTAAAGTTCAAAAATTCTAGCTCACTTCAGTTTCTTTTTCTTTTGTTAAATTCAATAACAAGTAAATTTTATACTTTTTATTTTAAAATAGCATAATCCCATTTTTATAAAAATACTTATGCTTATCAGTCATATCTGTGCATTGAAGAAGACTGCAGTGTTGTTCATCTATAGTGACGAAGGTTTTTTCTGGGTGATAGGATTTGGGATAAATTTTAAACTTTCATCTTCGTGTTTTTCTTTAGCATTTGAAATACTTACAATATTTCATTAATTTATTTACCAATAGTGATTTTTCTTGAAAAAATAAAAAGGACAAGATGCAAATACGCTATGATGTTGACAGTATTTAATTCTAATATGAATGGTTGTTATTTTTCCTTTTTGTTCTTTTCTCTGTTTAAAAAGTTTTGAAAACAAGTTGACTGTTGCTCTTGCTCCATGAAGATCACACACGTTAGTTATTGTTCTGCGTGGTAACCAAGCATAACCACTAGTAATTAAGATGTCTTATTAAGTGAAATAAAATATTTTGTTTTCCTTCATCTCTCTCCTACTTGCCTCAAGTCAGTTTCCTCAGTTCTGTGGTAATAGTCACCATTTGTTAGTTAAGGGGCATGGACTGAAGTATCTTAAGGTAAGCTGAAGGTAAATGAGGGTCTTACTACAAGTGGGCTCAGTGTTCTTAAAACAAGGAGGCAGGATGATCTGCCAAGTTGCCAGCTTCTGTTGTATTGATTATCTGTTATCAGGAAGAGGCACTGAGAAAGCCTCTTTTAAATTTCATTCATTTTAAAATTCATAAATGACATAAGTGATATGAATGGGAATGCAGAAGCCATAACCTTCTTTGTAATTGTTTCCATTTGAACATTTCAGGGTGCAAGTCAGAGACAGAGAAATCAAAGTTAACATCTTTGATATGGCTGGCCATCCCTTCTTCTATGAGGTAAGAAAGCCTTTTTGAGAAAACCTGTATCCAGTATTGTCAGTGGATTAGGGAAAGATCCTGAGTTATCTGAAACAACCAGTGTGCAAATCATGTATAAAATTAGGTGAATTTAGCTGATGGTTGTGGCTTCCTTTCTGAGCCTTAACTGAATGGAAACCTGTTAGTCTTTTGTTCCATCCCCTTAAACAGTGGTAGGAAATTTAATTGCTAATGTTCCAAACACTTAGATAAGACATTTTAACTTTCAAAGGACTGTTTGGTTTTACTTTATACCTTCCCGATCAATGGCCATCATTCATTCACCACATACCAGTGTGCCAGTTTCTATTGAACACTGGTAACACACAGTCCCTGTCCTCGTGGAACACAAATCTGTCAGAGAAGACAGATGTTAAACAAATGACAGAATGCTTGGGAGCATTTAATATCTAGCCTAGCTTATCTGGGAGGACAGGAAGTCTTGTTGAAGGAAGCAACACTTAAGCATTGATGGATTTGATGGATAAGAAGAATTACGTAGGTTGGTGGGAATCCAGGGATGATGTGATGCACAGGATAGTTTTGAGTGGTGCAGACTATAATAGGTTTGGAGAATGAATGTCTCTAATGATGGGGTCGCACTGCCTCACAAGTTCATTTGCTTTACCATTAAAAACTCTAGATTAACAACTCCCTTTTGAAGGCTGCCTTCCTTTGACTTTCACTATTGATCTTGGCCTTGTTTTTGGAACAACATAGACTGAGTCTGTGCTTTTACAACAGAACCTTTCTAATATTTGTTAATCCGCTCCTTTTCAGGTAAAGTATTTTCTAGTCCTGCCCCAGCTAGGCTTCTCAAGATCCTTTGTGGATAATCTCTAGTTAGCTGATAGGGAGCTGAGAACTGAACACAACATTCCAGATATTGTCTAGTGAAAAACACTGAGTGTTCCTTTACTTTCTATCATCAGACACTAGACATTGTATCAATGCAAACTGAAATTACAATAGCTTTTTTTCCCAGCAGCTCAAAAAGATAGAAGTATAATTAATAGAAGCTCCTTGAGTTCACCACTTCTGAAGTAACTTTTCTCTGAATAGCTTTGATTTTTCCTTTTTTGTCAAATATTTACTTGTCTGTAGCTCAAACCCTCCTTTTTGACAAGACCAAAGCCATCTTCCCCCTAAGCCCCAAACGGACCAAAGTATACTTTTGCTCAGCACACACCTGGTGAAGCACCGATAGCCATTCTCATGATCCCTGGCCTCCCTCCATCCTTGAGGCCTGTCCTCCATTAAGTTACTACTGGCATCCGTCCTCTTGACAGTTTATCCAAAGGGCCTACTGAGAAAGGACAGTCTGCTTAGCATGTGAGACAGCACTCTCAGAGGACAGTGTCAAAGAGAGGACCTTGAGGGAATGCTGGGCCTGTATCTTAACAGCAGTCTTGTTTCCACTGATGCACACATCATTCTGGGGCTTGCTGGTATGAGTTAGGTGGTCTATAGAAAATTCTTGAGGCCCAAGTGATATTAAACTAACAGCTTTCTCTGACCTACAAGCTAGAAAGTTTGCCATTTCTGCTCTAAGAAATAATCCCAATTCCCTTAACATCCCTTAACTATTTAATTAAACTTTGGATGCTGCAAGACTTCCAGGACTAACATCAGAGAGCTGTTTTGGGAGCCAAGAATAAGAGAGCTGTGGGGGACCATTGAGGCTTCTCCTTTTTCATTTTACAGGTGAGAAAACTAAAGCTGGAGGTGCTAAAACCACTAAAGATTACAGAGGTAGCTAGTTGCTGAGCCCAGACTTGAACTTGAGTCAGTGGAAAGAGAAATCCACGGAGCTTGCCTAAATCTCTATTTACACGCAAATCTCCCTCTGGATAGCATAATTTGCATTTTGAAATTCTTTGGCCTCTACTTACCTTCTCTACATTCAGCTCTTCTTGATTTAAAATGTCTCGAATACTTACACCTGGTAGGCCCTGTTGGCGACACAAAGATGGACACGTCAAGATGCATGCCTTCACGTCGCCTGGAGTCTACTGGGGAAGGCAGCTGTATGTGCTACCAACTATAAACCAGACAGGAAGTGATAGGAGCACTACTAGAAGTACAAAGGCTGTGGTATTCCAGGGATATAGAGGTTAGATTCTGTTTGGCAGGGGTTGGGGGTTAGATGATGAGGTGTGGTGCAGGAAGAACCCCATGAAAGATACAGTGTCATAGCTAAAGTTGAAAGATTAAAGATAAAGAGATGTCTGTTTCCAGATGGAGTTAGAGAGGCACAGGGCAGCTTTGAGGAACGAGAGATTATCCACTTTGAAGGACAGGAGGTAGGAGCAGGATAAGACTGGGAAGCTGGTGGAGGACTGATTAGAAACTTTCAACACCAGTTAAAAGAATTTGAACTTTAGGGGGTTGGCAGTGGGAAGCACTAAAGAATTTTTGAACCAGGGCTTTAAAAAGATAAATATGCACTGCGTATAATGTTGCTGGGGAGGTTACTTAGAAAATTCTTGCAGTAGTAGTCAAGAGGTAGTGTAATGTTGGCATGTGGAAATGGAAAGCACGTGACAGGTGCAGGAAACCTGGCAGAGGTGGCTCCTACAGGATTGTTTGTACCTGCTGAGCGAAAAGGGAGATGAAAGCAGCAAAGGTTAATGCTAGGCTTTCCATCCCCCTGACTCAGAGAACGGTGTGCTCCTTTCATCACCAGAAGTTTAAGGGAAGGAGAAGATTGGGAAGGAATAAGCTGGAGGGTTTCCTGTTGTACATATTGAATTTGAGATTCCAGCAAGACATTCAGCTGGGAGAGTCTAGAGCTAACTAGAAACGCAGGTCCGGAAGCACAGATGAAAAGGCTCACCTTGGAGGTTCTCACAGTTGAAACTATGCAGGTGGTTATGTTGTCTGAGTTGGAGGGAACGATGGAAAAAGAACGGCTGAGGGCCTGGGACAGGATTTGGGGAATTATTGCGGCCAGCTGGAGTGGGAGCAATGGAGAGAGGAGGAGTTGGTAAAAGACCAGACAAGAACCTGGGGAAGGTGGTGTATGGGAGCCAAGGCAGCAAGAGTTTCAGAAAAGAAGGGAGAGGCCCGTTTTCACGACTGCAGGTGGGCTGAGGACCTTGGGGACTAAGGGGACTAAGGGGAGGAGACCCCTGCTGTTCATCACTTTAATTCTTTCTGATTTTGTTGGTTTCAATTTAGGAGATAGCTGCTTCTGTTTCTACAAATTAATAGACATTTGCATTCTTGGCCCAGGCATCTGTCTATACTCAGAAACCTAAATTTCATGCCTGATGTGTGTAAGATGTCCTCATTTCTTACTACAGACTGGTGTGGATGTGTACATACTGGAATTCTATGAGACAAATGAGTAATATGTGGCCTCTGTCAAGGTTCTTACTGGAATTTTGGCCTGAAACCCCCAAGTCTGTCAATGTTACTCCTCACCCACGCGACCTATCATTCCTCCGCCACTTTCATATGCCCTGTACTTCATGCTGCCTCTTCCTAGAATTATAGATATGCCCCAGAAGCGAGTTGCCATTTCTAGCAAAAATATCAGAGGAGGACCAGAGGAGTGTGAGAAAGGAAGGCAGAAGGTGCAAATACACATTGTTTTGCAGGCACCATTTAGGTGCTTTGCCTTCATTATCTCCTGTAATCCTCGTAATCACCCCATGAAGTAAGTAGTGCTATCCCCATTTTACAGATGAGGACACTGAGACGCAGAGAGGTTAAGTGATTTGCCCAAGATCACACAACTAGTAAGTAAGTGTGAACCCAGATCTGACTCCAGAGCCATTACATCACACTGAGGCTCTGAGTTCAGAGTTCTGAAGTTGGTGTGCAGACCCAAGAGTCAGGGAACTCTGCCTAGCATCTTGGGGAAGCCAGCTTTGGGCTGTGGTACATAAATGGCTGTACCTCTTGCTGATGCTTGTGTTATTTTTGTATAAGTTCTTCTGAATTGTTCACTCACCCTCTGGTTCTTCCTGAGAAGAGCTTCACTCTATAGAATGTGTGTTATTTTAAGGTCTACTAACGAGAATTAAAGATTGATTGCCTCTAGGAGGTAGAGATGGAGGTGAGAAGGGGTGGGGCAGGAAGCTGTTACTTTCATCACAAGACCTTGTACTAGTAGGGGGTTTTTTTCATATTACTTTGATTTTATAAAAAGTCCTCTAAAGACCAGTAGCTATTGAGATACAATAGCAAATACTATGTATACACAAAAGAACACACTTTGTTATGTTAATGACTGTGAGATATATTATAAAATCACAAAACCTACAATTTGCACATCTGTTCTTTTATGTGAAGGTTCGTAATGAGTTTTACAAGGATACACAGGGTGTAATACTGGTCTATGATGTTGGGCAGAAAGATTCCTTTGATGCCCTTGATGCGTGGCTGGCAGAGATGAAACAAGATCTTGGACCTCACGGAAACATGGAAAATATTGTATTTGCAGTGTGTGCCAACAAGGTAACTGCTTTGGAAATGGTATGCTCAACTTTCCGGATTCATTATGGGAAGAGTGCAGCTCTGAGTTTTGGGGAACAAATGAAAAGAAAAGAAGTCCTTATTCTATACTATAGGAATCAACAGCTTTTCAAAACATACATCCCTAAAACAAAAAATAAAAACACAAACTCCCGTATGTCAGGATATTTATCCATTTTTTTCTGGTGCTGTATGTGGCGAAGGATATTGGTGGCTGAGCAGGAGAGGGGGGTCCTAATAATTACAGTCTGACCTGATTAGAGAAGGGACAATCATTAGGTGCAGCCTGGATTATGGAAAGGTATGAAAAGCAGACTGTGGCCCCTTGAGTGTGGGAGATATCATGAAGCCAACTTTCACAGAGGTGAGGAGCAGTTTTCTTAAAGGATAAAGTGGGAAGTGTGGGAGCAGCACTTGTCATTTTGCCACAGAAAATCAGTCTATGTTCAATATTGGCAAAATTTTTTTGTCTCTTTGGGTCCTCATAATTGTTTATACTAGTGCTGGCATTCATTTAAGAGTAGTTTTTGCCTCAGTAAAGGATTGATGAAAACCTCACAGGGCCTATACTAGTGGGTCAAGGTTGGGGTCTTCTCTCTGCCCCCCAACTTTCTATTTCAGATTGACTGTACCAAGCACCGCTGTGTAGATGAAAGTGAAGGGCGTCTGTGGGCCGAAAGCAAGGGGTTCCTGTACTTTGAAACTTCAGCACAAACTGGAGAAGGAATCAATGAGATGTTCCAGGTAAGCTAGCATTGTTTTGTTTGTTCCAAGGCTGACCATGCCAAATTTTAGTTTAAATTATGAGAAGCAAAAATATAATAGGAATATCTTATTAGAATAAGCTTGTTCTTTTCAGAAGCTGGTAAGAAAAAGATTAAGAGAGAGAGTGTGTGTGTGGTATCTGCCTGCTGCATACTTGAGACCAGACCTGGCTGATCGTCAGAATTACTTCGGGAAATTCTTCAAAATACAGATTTCTGGGCTCCAGACCTACTGGAAGCTTAGTGCTGTGATGGAGCTCAGGAATCTGTATTTTGAAAAAGCTTTCCAGGTGATTCTGACGATCGTCAAGTTTAACAACAGTTATTATATACTTACTTACAGTAGAACAAAGATTTTCTTTAAAACTACCTTTGGTTAATGGTGTTACATTTGCATGGTTAGATGGAAGCATTACTCTGGCAAAATTGCCTTGCCATAGCTAATATAATTCTATATTGTAGGGGTGCAGTTAGAGAATAGGAGACTGGCATTGCAGAGTCCAGCCAGTCACACATAAAAATAAGGTCTTACCCACCAAGTAGGCAATGGAAGGATGCACTCATATTGCAACCTGAATGGATGCTGATTTTTTAAAAATTACTAATCTTGAATAATTTTAAGGGAACAAGGTTTATTTGTTTATTTATTTATATTTTTTTAGAGAGGGATGGGGGAGGCGCAGAGGGAGAGAAAACCTGAAGCAGGCTCCATGCCCAACGTAGAGCCCGATGCGGGCTCGAGCTCACAACCCTGAGATCACGACCTGAGCTGAAATCAAGAGTCGGACACTTAAACAACTGAACCACTGGGGGCTCAGAACAAGGGTTTTTGTTTGTTTGTTTTTTTAAAGATTTATTTATTTATTTTAGAGAGAGAGAAAGAGAGAGAATGAGCAGGAGGGGCACAGGGACAGGGAGAGAGAGAAACTCAAGCAGACTCCGAGCTGAGCACAGAGCCCGACATGGAGCTTGATCTCATGACTCTGAGATCACCACCTGAGCCGAAACCAAGATTCGGATGCTTAACCAACTGCACCCCCCAGGTGCCCCCAGAACAAGGCTTTTTTTAAACAATAAATTATAAAGTCAACTCTTAATTACAGATACATTTGGAAGTAAGTGGTGGCATGAATTATGCATTTTTTTCTTATGAATATATCTGATATTTTGGGAATTTTTAGCATTTTAGATACTGTAGCTATACTATAAAGAGTTGTTCTTAATTATTGAGTGGGATTTTATTTAATCTTTTATGCTGAATTTCTTTCTCTTAAGATGTCACCACCCCTGTTAGAAGACAGGTTTCATCCTTGGCTGACAGGCTAAATTGGGCATCAGTAGCTTCCATTTCAAGACCAAATAAGGTTGATATTGACTTGCCACACTCTCTATTCTATTGAGTACATGAACCTGTGTGAGTTTGTACCTATTTATGTGCAATAATGATACTTAATCATTTGAATGTTGTTTTACAGTTCTGGAGAAGTGTACATGTTTCATCTCATTTGAGACTTTATGTGGCAGGTTTTATTCCCATTTCAGATGTTATAACATTTAAGAGTAGTGAAGTGACTTGTCCAAGGGGTATAAATAATGACTGTTGAAGATTACCTTTCTTTCAGCACTTTAAAGATTTGGTCCATTCTCTTCTGGCCTCTCCTCCAACTCCTGAGATGTTAGCACATGTTCTTACTCTTAGTCTCTTGTGCATAATGTGCTGGGTTTTGTTTTTTCCCCCTCTAGCCACTTACAAGAGTTTTTCTTTATCTTTGGCTTTCAGCTTTGGATTGTGTGTCTGGATATGGTTCTCTTTATATTTATCCTCCTTGGTGTTTGTTGAGTTTCTCAGATAGCTAGGCAGCTGTTTTTCACCATAATTTGTTCAAAACTTTTTTCACTTTATTTTCACTCTTTTCCTTCCTGGACTCCAGTTACATGTATATTAGGCCATTTGATTTTGTCCCACATCCTTGAAACTATGTTATTTTTCTTTCCTTTTTCTCTATTTTTTTCAGATCGCATAGTCTCTATTGGTCTTTCAACTGCTTTTAAATCCACTGAGTGAATTTTTCAATTCACTACTTTTCAGTCCTAGAATTTGCATTTGATTTTCTTGTGTAGTTCCTGGTTCTCTGCTGAGATCCTCTATCTGTTCACTTATTAAGACTATATTTTTCTTTACTTCTTTGAAATATTTATAATATTTTTTTAGCTCCTGGGGCGCCTGGGTGGCTCAGTTGTTGGGTGTCTGCCTTTGGCTCAGGTCATGATCCCAGGGTCCTGGGATCGAGCCCCACATCGGGCTCCCTGCTCCGCGGGAAGCCTGCTTCTCCCTCTCCCACTCCCCCTGCTTGTGTTCCCTCTCTTGCTGTGTCTCTCTCTGTCAAATAAATAAATAAAATCTTTAAAAAATATATATATATTTTTAGATCCTTTAAATTCTTTCTCTGCTAAGTCCAATATCTGAACCATCTTGTGTCCAGTTCCTATTGCCAGCTTTTTTTTTTCCTGACTATAGATCACATTTTCTTGTGTCTTTGTATGAGTAGTGCTTTTTGATTGAACACCAGACGTTGTGGATAATACATTGTAGAAGCTCTAAGTTCTTTATTTTCCTCAGCAGAATATTGTTCTTATTTCAGTGGGCAATTACTGACAGATTACATTCATCTTGCATGGGCTTGGTTTTTTGCTTTCATAGCAAGGATCTGAAGGAAGCCCAAAGTGTTGCCCAAGCTCTTCTAATTTGTTAGAACTCAGCCTTCAAATTCTGTCTCCTTTGCAGATCTTGTCAGCTCTTGGTTTTAGGTTTTGTCAGGATGAGTCTACTACCAAGCCATAGTCTTTCTGTGGTGTCTTAGCTAGATACTAGGGGTGCTAATGAGGTGGTAAGGCAATCTCTGCACTCTGGCAAGGTCAAACTGTAGTGTTTCCGGACTGCCTCTTCCCAAAGCACCACTAGACCTCTAGTGTATTGGTTCTATTCTCAATCCCATGGTAAGCCTCAGGTGATCTCACCCTATGTATGTATAGCCTAGACCTCAGCTACAGATTAGTGGGGAACCCTCACATGGACTTCTGGGGCCCAACTCTGCATTGCTCCTTCCTCTCCAATGCCCTACTCTGCAGATTTTAGTCACTTCAATATCCTTAACATCTGATCTCTGTCTCTTTAATTCAGTGGGACTTTGGGACTGCACAGACCAGCTGTGTGTGACATGGCCAGGAAATGGACTCCAGGTAGAAAACCAAGTGGCAGTATTGCACTTGCTGTTGTCCACTACCTGAAAATAGTTGCTTCATATATTTGTCCATTTTGATAGTAGTTAATGGCAGAAGTTCTAGTCCGGTACCCATCACTCCATCATGGCTGGAACTCAGACATGGAATGTAAATAGACTTTTGACTTCCATTCTACTGTTCTGTATGCCACACTACAGCCGGCCCTTCTAAACCATGTGTGTTATGAGTGAATACTTGTGTCCTCAGAAGTCTGTGAGTGTTTATATTTTAGTTTAACTTATAAACTGGAAGAAAACCTTACTGATACAGAGCACAAGCAAACATCTGTGAACTGTGATGACTTTTAGGTTGTTTTTATCCTTTCAGATACATCTTGGGTTGCACTAATGGATAAATTAGTCTGTTTAAAAACAGGCTAACAAGGAATGTAATAAAACTATTATGTAAGCAAACACTTGGAAGAGTGCTTTCCTGCTGGTTCAATTTAATAAATATTTTCTTTGTTTCCTATAAACTTATAGACACTTTATGTCAGAAAGGAACTTAGTTTTGTCTTATTCACATTGTGAACAGAGAGTAAGATGGACTAAATCATGTTAACTCTACTTTTGTCTTGGTATCTAGTGGCTTTTCCTTTGGCACCCTCCTCACAAATCAGGGCTTCTTGTTTAGGTTGCCAAGTCTATTAGCTATTACCAGAGATAAGGAGGAGTCTAAGAAATAGAAAAATTTTAGACAATAACAGGAGCTATGGAAATATCTGAAAAAGAAGAGGAAGAGATTAAAAAAGAGATTTTCAACTTAAAAGCAGTATAGTGTATTAAATGAGTCTTTTGAGCAAAGTTATCTAACAAAAGTAACAGTGCACAGAGTATGAAGTATGAGCAGGATCAAAAAATAGTTTTCACTTCGAAAAACATCAAAAAAATAGGCAAAGAATCTGAATAATTTACAGAAAAAAGAAAAGCACTAAGCATATGAAAAGACATTCAATTTCACTTATAATTTAAAGAAACTCAAATCCAGACTGCGTGCTGCACAGAGGCTTGACGAAAGTGAGGCTGTACGAGAATGCCCCAGAGTGACCGGGGGTAGAGGAATCCTTGTCTGACACTGGGGTGGGGCTGTAAACTGGCACAGCTGTTTTATGGGAAGGTTGTCAAAATCAAAGATTAAAATGCCTGTACACTGTTATTTAGTACTTCTCCATTTAGGAATTTATCCTAAAGCAGTATCTCCACAAGTGCACACACACACACACGCACGCACGCACACAAAGTATTCATTAAAGCACTGTGTGTAGTAGCAAAACCTGGAAACAATTGACTTGTCTAAGAAAATATGGAGTTGTTTAAATAAATTAAGATATAGTCACACAGTGAAATACTGAACAGTCATTAAAAAGGATGAAGAAAGTGTCTATATGTACTTTCTCTCTAGAGAGAGAGTCCACGATGTATTTTTTTAAACGATTTTATTTTATTTTATTTATTTTATTTTATTTTATTTTGATTTTTTATTTATTTGACAGAGAGAGACACAGCGAGAGAGGGAACACAAGCAGGGAGAGCGGGAGAGGGAGAAGCAGGCTCCCCGCTGAACAGGGAGCCTGATGTGGGGCTCGATCCCAGGACCCTGGGACCATGACCTGAGCCGAAGGCAGACGCTTAACGACTGAGCCACCCAGGCGCCCCAAGATTTTATTTTTTTAAAGTAATCTCTATACCCAATGTGGGGCTCAAACCCACAACCCCAAGATCAAGAGTTGCACACTCTACCAACTAAAACAGCCAGGTACCCCTGTATTTTTCTGTGAAAAAAATGCGAGGAGCTAAGCAGTATGTTTAATCTGCTTTCTTTTATGTCAGTGTTTAGTGTGTAAATGGATGTACTGGTATTCTGATAGAAAATTTTTCTGGAAAGATACTAAAAAAATATTAACAATGGTTACTTCAAGGAGAGGAACTTGAGGGGCAGGGAGACAGTTTTCATTTTACATTTTTATTTACTATTTGAATTTTTCTAACAGTGTTCATCTACTACCTTTTAACTTCAAGTGTGGTTATTTGAGAGTAGGATTATGAGCCATTTAAATTTTATTCCTTACACTTTTATGTGCTTAAAAAAAACACACAAGCATGTGCATACACACATAAACACACAGGATAAAAGAAAAAAATCTTCCAAACTGCGTATTTGCTTTATGGTGAATTTTAAGTTATTGGAATATATTAAAATTCTTTAAGTTATGCTTAAAAGGAATTCCAATTTTCATAAAATCAGTTCTACTCTGGGATGATTTCTTTTTGCAGACCTTTTATGTATCCATAGTTGATTTATGTGAAAATGGCGGGAAACGTCCTTTCACGAATAGCAGTGCTAGTTTCACCAAAGAACAAGCAGACACCATTCGCAGAATTCGAAACAGTAAAGACAGTTGGGACATGTTGGGAGTCAAACCTGGGGCCTCAAGGTAAGCAATGCTCTAGGATATTAGTGCTGAGTTCTAGTCTGGAGAAAAACTCAGCTGTCAATATCGTAGGTCTGATATATCTTCTTGTAATTGGCTGGGAATATGAAGATGTGTGGAAATGCATTAGATTATGTAATAACTCTTCTTCAGTGAATTGACTGAATGCCAGAGAAACAAAGTAGAGGGTACAGTGGCCTGATGAAGGAACTCTGTAGTGTATGTGCATGAGTACTTTCTGGAATGGTGTGCTCTGCTTTTGTCTGTGTTGAATAGGAGCCTTGAAGCAGATGTAACCTTAAAAAAATACCTTACAAAAGAGAATTCTTAAATCATAGAATTTTAGAAGAGGAAAAGAATGTTAGCAACTTATCCAGACATTTCATTTTTTAGGTGAGAAAACTGGAATTCAGCAAGACTAAACACATGTTCAAGGACCCTAGGAGTTAGTGGTAGAATTGGTTCTTGACCTTGAACACTGTGTGTCTGCCTGGCTCTGTCTCTTTCTGTGGCCCTCAGAATCCTGCTAGGTCCTCGTCTGTGTATGAACTTACGTTAAATGGTTTTATTTTTAGCCAAAAGAAATATTTGGGAGGAAGAGAAATACAATCGCTATTCTTTGTTGCTTGTGCAAGAATAAATCCTTGTTCGGTATGGTTATGTAACTTTTAACAACAGAACACTTCTGTTACTGTACGTATTATGATTTTTATTGTAATTATAAGGGTTCTCAGATCTTTTTATTTTGCACCATAACTTTCCTCCCCATTCTTCTTCCTTTCTACTTTGTCACCTTGATTCCCACAAAAAAACAGCACGTATTGAAATGCCTTGTTGGTACCAATGGCATTAAGTTTCTCTTTTCCATTTTGGTCTCATAGCCTATCTTCAAGCCCGGAAGGCGAGAGGGCAGGGGAAGAGGAAGACAGTTACTGGTCACCTCGACTTGCCAGGCCTTACAAAAAAGGCTTTAAACACATGAACAGTTCGGATGATCTTGTGTATATAGCACAGTTAATTGGTGTCTTTTAAATGTCCTTTTGGATTTCCATAGTCTCCTTCTAACGTCTTCTGTTTCACCTCCAATCGAGATTGGCTCTAAAAGGAAGAAACTTTACTTATTAGTTAACTTAGAACATTGTTTATTAAGGAAAATTCCTTATTTATTTACTATGTTAATTGGAATCTATCAAAATGTATGGGACCTCCATAAGTTCTCTATCACTGACCAGTATAAACATGTGCTTCTCTTACCTCTGTTTTTCTGGGTCTAATTTCGTATGGCAGTGAGCACATTTGAGCAGAACCTAAAAACAGTGTTTTAAAGTTATAAAGAGTTTTAATGTTTGTTCAGTGCCATGTTTACTGTTCCTGAACGTTAAGAAAATCTTCATTTTCAGCAGAATTAATATATTTGTTACTTTGTTAAATGAATTTGTTAATACATTTGTTATTTTGGAGAAGAATTCTGGCAATTTGAATTTCTTCAGAGAGGGAGAATATGATTCTTGTTAGTTAATATCAAAATTATCTATGTAAAAAAGGCCAATGCATGTTTCAGAACAAGCGAATTCAGGATTTGTTTAAGAGCAGAAAGCAGAAAAAGCCTTCCCCAAACCTAGAGGACTATGAACATGGCCCTATGACCTCAGTCTTTCCAAGTGGACACCCAAGACGTTCCATCACATGCAAGACAATCAAAGATTATCTCTCTAATTCAGAGAGCCAAATAGAAATCCTTCTGATAAAACATAAAGGAGAAAAGCTAGGGCATTTGGGAAAGCACCATATCCAGGCTTATAGGATAACTGGAGCCCTAAATTACAAAAAGAAGGTAGGAAATCAAACTATCTGGTAAGGACAGAGCTAAATCTGACCAGAGGAGGAGCTGGGTACTTAGAAGCTTCTGGAGGCCTGACACCAGAGGATGATGAAGAGCAGGGAGAGGGGCAGGTGGTCTCCAGGCTCCTCCCCAGCCAGTCCCTGCTTGTTGAAGAGCTCAGAAGCCTAAAGACCCCTCCTGGAGCTCTCCTGCTCTTTGGGAAACACTCACTGTAGTGCCCCTTTCCTCTCTGGGTAATGTTCTCTTCTCTTTTGTTTCTTCTTCGGTCTCAGGAGCTCACTGGAGCTCTCAGGTACCCCCATCTGGAGCATCCCTTACTGGATCAGTGGTGTCACCATCTTCCCTGAGCCTCAGTGTCCCCCTGACCCTGGAACTCATTTCAGCCCCTTTTCTTCCATCTCCTCTATCTGCATATCCAGCTCATCACCTGCCTCTGCCGATTCCTTCTGTGTGTTATCTCTTAGCCACTCTTGATCCAGACTCTCGTACTCATGCTTGGCTTCTCGTAGCAACCTCCTACCCATCTCCTGACTTCAAGAAACAGCTTCCTCAGCACCTTTTTTTGGTCATGAAACACCTACTGATATCATTGTTTATCAAATCTACTTTGTTGTTGTTGTTTTGATTTCAAGGCCCTTCTCTTACTGACCCCTGCTTCCTGGCCAACTTTGTTTTTCTTTTTTTTTAAGATTTCATTTATTTATTTGACAGAGAGAGAAACAGCGAGAGAGGGAACACAAGCAGGGGGAGTAGGAGAGGGAGAAGCAGGCTTCCCGCGGAGCAGGGAGCCCAATGCGGGGCTCAATCCCAGGACCCTGGGATCATGACCTGAGCCGAAGGCAGAAGCTTAATGACAGAGCCACCCAGGTGCCCCCCAACTTTGTTTTTGTTACCCCCCAGCAGTGTCCTCGTGGAACTTCATGCCGTGGCCATGCTGTTCCTAGTTCTTAGTCTCTGCCGGCTCTCTCTCAGTTGCGCTGTTTCCCCACTTCCTTCAGAACCCCACCCCAGAGGCCTTCCCCGATCACCCTGTGCCCTCATTGCTTCAGTCAGCAAAGATTTGCTGGATGCCTGTTCTGTGCCAAGGACCTTTCCATGAATCATTCTTTTACCAGGCATTTTCTTGGTGTGTCGATACTCCACATTGTATTTCTTTTTCTACTTGTCGGTAACATATTATTTATTTGTTTATTGTTTGTCTCCGAGTCCTTTAGTCCCACTTTTGAGAAAAGGTAGTGATGATTTGGGAGATGCTCACTGCAAGAGATGTGATGTAAGTCCAGACAGCCAAACTGCCATGGGTGGGGGCTGACCCTGTCACTGACATAGAGCTTGGCTTCTTTCTCGTAGGGATGAAGTCAACAAAGCCTATCGGAAACTCGCTGTACTGCTTCACCCCGACAAGTGCATGGCGCCTGGTAGTGAAGATGCCTTCAAAGCGGTTGTGAATGCCCGGACAGCCCTCCTGAAAAACATCAAGTAGGAAGTCAGAGAAAGGGACAAGTGCGGGCCTCAAGTACAAACTGTCCCTAGAAGTGAAATAACCAACATGAATTTTTTTTCTCCACAAAAATCTTACTGCTTTTTTCTCTTGTTGTTATTTGTAAATTAGAAATTCAGGTGCCTGTGACCATTTCACAGACATTTTACAGAGCGGTGAAGAGAACCAAGCGCCACTTGTATGTATAGTTCATTTCCTATTTCCAAATAATCTGAATTTTGTTCCTCCTTCGTTTGTGAGCTTGGTGATGGTAGCATCCCTCACGCACTTGACTCAGGACAGTCCAGGAGGTTTCTGGAGGGAGGAAGGGGTACAGGAGGACCCTTTCGCTTTTTCTTTTCCTTTTTTAAAGTTCACTGGAGAAGGAGACAGCAGAAATAGAAGGAAACAATATCAAAACCCTGAAAGTTTGGTGGGACCTCACAAGCAAGTTGCTCCTTTTACAAGTTCCTTAGGTAGTATTTGAACCATCGATCAATCTATAATTAATGAACTCTTGAGAGAGAGCCCTTTGGAAGTTTGTGAATCGAGGTGAAACAGTTCCAAATTGAGCAGCCCTTTGAGGACATGTACTCTGTCCCCTTCTCCAGCCACCAGGGGGAGAGACAAGTTAGTCCTAGGAGAGTGGGGGCAGTGGCAGCCATGAGTTCTGGGAACACTGGCTGCTGCTGGTCTTGCCCCTGGATCTGAGGCCTCTCTTTAGCCGTGGAACGGGGCTGGCGGCAGCAGGGAGCATCGTGCGCCCGGGAAGCAGGCGTCAGACCCCACAACAGACGTGCTTGCAGCTCACGCGAGAGCTTGTGTGCACATCCCCGAGGGCAAGGCCTGAGGGCACAGCCGGCCCGTCGTGGACTGGTCTGATGCCCCAGGAGAGCCTGTGGGGGAGGCTTCTGCCTTTTCTTGTCTCTGCGTCGTTTGCCACGGAAAGGTAGGAAAGCCTGTGGCACTCCTCCGTAAGCCAGGCCTCTTCTTCACTTCTCTACACAAGTTCCTTCTTTTTTCTCTTCTCTTTCTCTCTTATTTTTTTTTAATATACCACATCTGTCATTTTTCTCTTCTTGAATCCCTGGCTTTTGGCCACTGCGTCTTCCATCCTCCCTTACGAGCCTTGACCTTACAGTCCTCCCTTACAAGCCCTGGTTGACCAGAGACAAGTATGGATCCTTTGGGTGTTGGTGGAGGGAGAGATCTTAAGGCCTGTGTGGGAAGAATCTCTAATTTTTGCTTGGGCTCCATATTTCTAAATAGTAATATTTTTAAACTATAGATTATGAAAGCTAATTTCACATAGAGAAATGCTTTCTTTTGCCATAGTTTCCTCCTCAATATCCAAGGAATGGATGAAGATCAAGTATATTAGGACTGGCCATTCTTCCAGAGCTTTCAGAACTGGTCCCACTGTTTGACCCATTATATCGTCAATCTCAGTACATTACTCATACTTTTAGCTGCGACCACCCTGCACTGATTGGGCTTTAAGGTACATAGAATGTGAATTTTAAACAGCTATCCCATATTGATCACCAAATAGCATTCACCTTCTACCCAAGAAGAAAAGCCACTTCGGTTTAATTCCAGCCCTCTGCAGTCTTCTGGATTCTTCTCCTCTCCAAAGCAGCTTCCCTTTGTGTGGCTGCACTTGGGCTGCATTGAGCTTGTTGTCAGGAAACCAGAGCCTTGTTTTCTTATATGACTTTTCATCTTGGTGATTCTGAAAATGCTTCTTTTTTACGAATTGAGTCTAATTGAGTCTAATACATGATTTCCTGGGGATTTTCCTCTGGACTTTTAATTTTAAATAGCTTCTGGGACTGCAAAACTCCAACCAGTTCCAGTTCTTCTGAATTTAAATTTTGCTTAAGGCCTTCATCATGCCTAAAGTAATTAAATGTAGGTCTATTCTTGCAACAGAACTAGACTCAAATAAACGAGGGATTGTGCATGGTAGTGTCAGCCCAAATTGACATGACAGCTCACTGAGTATGTGGCCCTGTATGAAGCCTGTGCCAGTTTTCATCACTGTTACTAAAGACCAGATTGGTCACCTCATTCAACTACATTGTGCAGATGAGCAGTTACAACAGAGTTCTTTAGTGCTTCCTTTCCTATATAGCGAGTGACTTGTTGAAATTTAGCCTGATTTTGGTTCTTAGGTCTTGGAACTCAGTTCCCAACACCTTCATTATTAATGTTAAGGATGGCCATGAACTACTTCATTTATGTAAAAGAAAGAAAAGAAGAAAGTTAAGCTTCAGGGTCCTAGAATTTGTCTGAGTGCCATAATCCTTGAGTAGAATATTAAGGGATAATAAAGCATGATTTGCAATGCAAAGTTTTTTGGTACTAACTTCATACAAAACTTTGTAGACCTCTGTGCACTAAATTTATATTCTCAGTGCAAATATGTACTTTGTAGTTCAACTTTATGAAATTCCTTCAGCCAGTTAGGATTTTAAAATACATTGCCGAGAGTAACAACTAGCAGAATCATTCCACTGGCTAAAAAAAATTTGATGGAGAATCTTGCTTTTCAGAAAAAAATAAAAAGTTTGAACAGTTCTTATAAAAGCCATTACTTCCATGTCTGAGTCATCAAGAATGAACAGTCTTAAAGCTTGTTAGAAATCCCTTGAGACATTTCTAACTAATTGCCCATCCTACCTAAGCACTTTAAAATATACCATCCCTCTGTTCCCCTTTGGGGCTTCTTTGGAATTGATGTTCTCAGCTGTCAACAGTTCTACTTCAGCCTTGTCATTTCGAGTCTTCCCATACATATGTCCTCGGCTCTCTTGGCCTGTTAACTTCAAAGTCCAGGCCTCGAGTGGTGTGCTGCTGCTACCCAGGGTAAATTGCTGGAACCCTGTCGCTGGCACACTGTTCTTTAAGGCTTACATTTACCTCAGGAAACTTACTCTAGTGTGTTCTCATGCGCTAAATTTTCAACTGGTAATTCTTTATACCCATAAACCAGTATCTAATTCACTGCTAGTTAAAAGAGCCATAGATAAGGCAGCTAGATTTCTGAAAGAAAGCCAGAGTAAGTAAGCAGCCCCTGTCAGCCCTGAATCAGTACCACAATTCCTCATAGAACAGAGACAGAATCTCGAGGGGGAGGGAGGTAGTTCAGGCCCAAGTTAGAAAGGGTGGAGCCGCGTGCCGATTACCTCTGACAGTGACAGTGACAGTGACAGAGACCTTCTCAAAGGTACTTTCAGTGGGTGCTGGAATGTCACTCCCTTCCCCACCGCACTCCATCCAGCTCACTCTGAGTCTGCCAACGTTTCTGCAAAACTTGCGAAAATGAGTTTAGCTGCACAAGAGAGCTATCCACCTTCCATTGCAAGGTTTGCAAAGTGAACAAAGGTTCACACTTCTCATATTTGGTATTAGCACAATTGTAAGACAGTCGGTAACGTTTGTACGTTGGTTTTTCCGTTTAACGTTTCTAGAGAAGACAAAAGCTTAAATTTGTGACGTGGGGAAGTTAGATTGTGTTTAACAAGCAGTGCGATATTAGGCCGTGCCAAAAAGGCCCTGGTGTGAAGTGACTTGTTTGCAGGTTGGACGGTTTGGGTTAGTGTCCTGCATCGATTTCCCGCGGGGTGTTCGTCCCCTTTGACTGTGAATGCGGAGTCTCAAAAGAAACCCTTAGCTCTTACGAGGTAATTTACATATTTACGTTCTGTTGAAATAACTGAAAATGTTAAATCTAACAGTTGTTTATGTCTTGTATAGAGAGTGTCATATGTATTTAAGTTGTGTATTTTTATAAAATAAAGCCAAAACTCAAACACCGGTCTGTGGGCTGCACTTTTTTGTTGAGACGCTGGTCTTTAATGTAAAACGTACTAGTCTAGAAGCAGCCCAGTCCCTTACCAACTGAGACCTTACAGAGGACCTCTTGCTTGCGTTTCCAGTTGGGAAATGGAGGAAATTTTATTCATCAGTCCATCAGATAATTCTAACCTTATTAAGTCATGGTGCAAGTGTTGTGATCTCTTAAAGATACTAATATGATGTTTGCTTTTTTAATTCAGATGAAACTTACCATCCTATTTTAATAATGCAGCTCTCGGCTGAATAACTTACTAATTCAGTTAACTGGTCCCTGGAAACAAGAATCCTTAAGTAACAGACTGTTGTGAACCCCGGATTTGAAAGTGAAAGCCTCGCAGGGCCCACCGCCGAAGGCAGTGTCTCTCGGGAGCCTTCACACGAGGGCTGTCATTTTCATTATAAGTGATGTATGTTCTCACCTGAGAACACACGCCACTCTTTCGGGGAACTGCTCTACTCGCTCCAAACTGCTAGCATGCTTTCAAGGGGAGCGGCCAAAATCTCCTCTGAGCCACCCTTTTGCTCCCTAGCCACCCAGATTGGTCCGTGAGATGGGAATGTCACCCAAGCTGAACCAATTGGCATCCTTGTCTGGGATTTTTCTCATTAGAGCTGGGAAAACAAACTTCCTCTCAGGAGAGGAAGTAAGATGGGAGAGTCCTGCTGATGCTGGAAACTGTGATTCTAATGTCCTGGAAAACATTCTGAAAGAATGAAGCAGACATTCATAAAGAGACAGAGTCCTGATGGCAAAGACTTGCCTTCTAGTCCCTGAGGTCCCCTGAGCTGGTTGTCCAAGTCCCTATGCCACCCCAGAATCCTTCCCACAGACCTCCAACCCATTTCCTGCTTGGGCTAGCTGGAGTTTGCTTTCCATTACTTGAAACTAAGAAGATATTGGAAGATAGTAGACCTCAAGGATCGTAAGCAAGGGCGAGAAAGCTATGGTCAATAGGCTGGTACAACATCTGATAGGTATGTTGTTAACATTTCTATGTTATAATATATCCGATTACTTGATGTTTCTCAGTTGGAGTCTTTGGCCATGTCTTAACCCAATAGTAGCCAGTTGTAAACTGAAAAGCAAAATTAGATTTATTCAGTTTGTTTCAGAGTCCACTTAAGATGCAAAATACTTGGAATTTCTTAAATTTCTAATTAAATTTTATTGTTAAAGCGTTCATTTGCCATGCATGTATTGAGCACCTACTGTGTGTCAGGCCTGTCCTAGGCACTGAGTGTATAACTGAGCTCAGGACCAACAAAAAGCCCTGCCCTGTGCCACTTAACATTCTAGTGTGTGTGTGTGTGTGTGTAGTTTTGAAGAAATGTTTTTTTTTCTTTTTTTTAAAGATTTTTGAAAGAGTGCACAAGCAGGGGAGTGGTAGGCAGAGAGAGAAGCAGGCTCCCTGCTGAGGACCAATCCCAGGACACCAGGATCATGACCTGAGGTGAAGGCAGATGCTTAACCAACTGAGCCACCCAGGCATCCAGATTCTTTTTTTGTTTTCTATAGGCTTCTTATTTCCTATAGGTTTATTTCCAAAGAGGCAAGTTTGCACTTATTGAGAAGTATTCAATATATGCATTTAGAATTAATGCTCTGATTGCTACTATATGCTTGTATTTCATGGGGGTTGTTAAAATGCTGTATTAAGGTTTTTTCAGAAAACCTAATCATTATTATTATCCAAAGCTCAATTTTTCATATTGGCCTAGAGGAGATAGTTCCAGACTTAAGGAGTCTCTTTATATATGTTTTATATTTATAATTAATGTATTTTTCCAAAGCAGTTGATAAGGTTGTATTTATTTGAAGGGGAAATATCTAGAATTTAAGTTGTTTTAGTTAAAACAATAATGTGTACCTCTGATACCCAGTGAAAATTTTGATCAGTTGACTATTGTAAAGGATGATATGACTTCAAGAAAGTTATTCTCTCTGCATCCAAAATAGTTAGTTGCTGGTGATCATTATAAAGCCAGCAAATGCAGCCCATGATAGCATTTTACTGAGGGAGGAGACAGTAAAAGTTTGGTATGATAGAGGCCTCAGATAGTGGAATGTGAACATTCTGCTAGTTTCAGAGCATGAGAGAGAACAAAAAGGTTAATAAAATAAATACTAAAGAGAGCATAGCATCTTAGTGGTTCAAAAGGAAAATAAAATTAAAGAAACCGTTTCCATTCTGAGTAGCAGGGAGCAAGGAGAAAAGCCCCAAGTCAGCATCTGTCAAATGTTTTTTATGGACAGAACCCTATATTTCTGGTGAACTCCCAACATGGGACCCCTGTATGTAAAACAGCTAAGAGCAACATTTTAGGAGGATAAATTTGTAAGATGACAGTTTTAACATCATTCCTTATAAAAGCAATCTACCAGGCAGTTCTGCCTCCCAAGGTAGATGACAGAGTTTCTATCAGAAGATAAGTCCCCACGCCATTCCCTCCTGCTCACAGGCGCTGGTGGGAGGAGCACCTCACCAGAGAGAGTGACGGGGCTCAGGGAACCGCTGTCAGTTACTAGCTGCTGACAGGCACCCTGTAATGCGGGGGGGGGCTGGGCAGGGACTCTGTTTAATGAAGGGTCCTGATGACATTGCAAACGTAAGAGAAAGTACCCTGGCTTTGTGTCATGAGGCAAAGAGCTGAGCTGCTCTTCTTAAGAAATGAACAAGACTTCTAAGGGTTGGAGCTGCCGAAAGAAGAAGAAGAAAGACCAGATAAGATGAGGCAGAAGGCTGGGGTCCTGAGAAGGATAATTGGAAAGATAGTAGATACTAAAAATCATTAGATGTTAGGGAATAGTTGGAAGATAGCCAAAGAGAAGTGCCCAGTGACAGAAACAACCAAAGGACTTTTAAGAAGATGGATACGTTTAATAACATTATCACCATTTTACAGATGAGAAAACGGAGGCTCAGAGAGGTTAAGTGACTTGCTCCAGGCCACACAGGAAGCTATTCAGACCCAAGCTTGCTCAGCTCCAGAACCCAGGCTCGCAGTCTACACTATCAGCCGCATGATCAAAATTTTAAAATATTCTGCTTTGTACTCCTGAGTAATATTGTACCCTCTTGTCCGATGTTACTTAAATGAATAAATGGGCTGTATTTTTTTTTTTTTTTTGAAGACCACAAAGGCACAACTTTCCTTATAATGGCACAAGTTTAAATCCTGCATGTGTGCATAGGAATGAAGGAAACTTTTTTCTGAGGGTGTCCAAGCCAAGAGTTAGCATGGCAACGTAAGTTAACAGTGTGTTAAAGTACGGAATATAGGGGCACCTGGGTGTCTCAGTCGGTTGGGTGTCTGCCTTCAACTCAGGTCATGATCCCGGAGTCCTGGGATCAAGCCCCTCATCGGTCTCCCTGCTCAATGGGGAGTCTTCTTTCTCCCTTCCCCCCTGCCCCTTCCCACCGCCCTCTGCTTGTGTGTGCTCTCTCTCTCAAATAAATAAAATTTTAAAAATCTTTAAAATATAGAATATAATATTTTGGATATATTTATTAACAAGTTGTTGTTTTTTTTTTTTCAGTGAGATTTTGAACAAACCCTTGCCAAACTTCTGATGCCTCTAAATAGCTTGAAAATCATGTCTTCAGGGGCATCCAGCCGGGTCAGCAACTGAAGGGTAATTAAGCCTGCGGACCTGAGAGAGAGATCCTTTACAGCCTACGTCAGCCTAGGGGTTTTGTTTCTGGGTGATTTTCACACCCTTAACTTCTTCTCTTGTCATAGTTAGAAGCCATGCAGCCTTAAAAGGGTGGTTTCCCTCCCTCCCTCCACCCCAAAGCCTAGCCCTGGCCTTCTGTGTTAGAATCGCCAGCACTGCAGGAGGAAAGGTGGTTTATATTCACCAAACTGTCTGGGGAGAGGGTTTTAGGGAATGAAGTCAAGATAGTTTGACTTTCTACCCTATGCTTGTCTATATTCTTGTGTTTTCCCAATGGATGTAAACTATTTTAGTCATCTAAAAAGTTAAATGAAACAACAACAAAAAAACTAAATATGGTACCAGTTAAAAAAAAAAAAGAAAAGAAAAGAAAGAGACTCATTCCAAACTGTGGGAACCTCTAAGGGTGGCTCTGGGCTGTAATTAAATCTTGCTTCTTTACTTTAGTAGACATTTCATCCTAAGAGAGAAAAAAACTTTTAGTCTTTTACAAGTTTGTTTGAAAAGCTAACCTAGCAATCAGTGCTGTCTGACTGGAATTTCAAATTCACTTACTATAGTTACATGTCCGTAGGCTCTCTCCTGTAACACAGAACTGAGCCGCAGAACTGGGATGGGAAGAGCTGGGGTAGAGTCTTCTCTCGCCTCTTAATTAAGAGAGTAGCCTTGGGCAAGGGGGTCCACCTTTCAAGGTGCACTTTCTTATGTTATTAGATGAGGCTCTTGGTTAAAGAACACCTGAGGTACTTTCCAAAGACCATTACTTTTTGAAATCTGACAAAGGTCATAAATACCAGGTCCCCCCAGACCTCTCGTATATCATTCTACTGCCACGCCACCACTCCAAAAACAGAAAAGGGAAAGGAAAAGAAAAATGGTATTAGGAAAATGTTAGTGAACTAGGCTTGTGCTAAAGTTAGGAATAATAGGCATTGTTGAACCCTTTCGTTTCTTTTAATAAATCTTAAACTCCTGCTACACGTAATCGTGATTTCAGCAGCTCACTTTACAAAGGCAAATGGTGTTGGAAATTTTTAGTAACAAGTCCCCGAGACTCAGATGTACAAAGACATTCTTTATTCCTATAAAACGGAAGTCATCTTGAGTCCTGAGCTCACATTTTCCACCAAAGGTGGGAGAACTTAAAATTTGCCTCTTGAGGCAAGTTAGTCACTTCTGGTTTTAAACATGATCAACTCTAGATTAAAACCCAGTAAATACAAGAGCCCCCTCCTCCTGACACTTCTACCCCCTTCTTTGCCCAGGGGAGACCTAGACTTGGGGCAAAGGGCACCTGACCTCTCATCTTGGCCAAGAGAAGCATTTTGGGGCCCTCTTGCTCTCCGCCACCCTAGCGGCCTCACTGGCCTCTAGCTGGTCCCACCTGCTCCGCCATTTGCTGCTAACGTCACGGTCCTGCCACGGCCTCCAGACCTGAGGTCCAAGCACTTGTCCTCCTGGTTGTCCAGGCTGGCCCCTGGCCTCTTCTGCTCTGTTCCCTGGGCCTCTTAGCTCCTCTGCATCCTATCCAATTGGAGGGTCAGTTTTACCCTGCCCAGCCCTGAGGCCCAGCCCCTGGGACCCCTTTTGGTCATGGCCACTCTGGCTCCGGTGCCCTGTGAGGTACAACTTCACATCAGGCTTCCCCTGAAATTGCAGCCTCCAGGCTACACCTTGGAAGCCACCTTGAACGTTTCTATCTGGCCCTAGGAGTTACTGGTGTGCTGGTAAACTGGCTTTCCGGGAGGGGGACCAGGAAATCCTGATTTGCAGCTTTTGCCCATAGTCGTATAAATACTCTCCAAGTGGTTGATTTCAAGCTGGGGAAGATACACCAATAAGCTTTCGTGAGCCATGATACAGCAAACTCCAACTGGGCACTGTGTACCCCGGGAAAGCGTGGGGGTGGGCAGGGCCTTTTATGCATCCTCCCGCACCTAAGCTTTCCCCACACCCCTCACGATCTTCCCCTTTTATCTCATCTCCTCAACTAGATTGTTAGCTCTTTGGGGGCAGGTTTACATCTCAAAGCCCTATCTCCCAAAGCACTTCTCCCAGTGACTTGCGGGAGGCACTCAGTACTTACGGTGACTGATTACATTCTTTAACAATATTGCCACTAAAGACTCTGTTTAATTAAAATTTTTTTTTTTACTAAAGTGTAATTGACATACAGTATCCTATTAGTTTCAGGTGTACATCATTGTGATTCAATAATTTTACACATTATGAAATGATCCCCATGATAGTTTTCGTAACCGTCTGCTGCTAAGGACTTTTAATAAAACCTCACTGTTTTGCTTTAGAGGCAAAAAGGTGGCTCACTTCTTGTGATTTTCCCTGCAGATCAGATGAAATTAATCCAATGCCCCACAGCTCCTTGACGCTGCACAGAGAGCATGCCTGCCATATTGCTAGGGATTTATTTTTCTTTTAAGATTTTATTGTTTAAGTAATCTCTACACCCAACGTGGGGCTTAAACTCACAAGCCCGAGATCAAGAGTCCCTCCACCAACTGAGCCAGCCAGGCGCCCCACCCAGGGGATTTTTAATACAGCGAGGTGTGGGGTTTCGTGAAATGTATTTAGTGGGATGGATTTGGTTGAAATCAAATTAATTTATATCATGATTTAAATTACTAGGCAGGAAGACCTGACTTAACTCACTAGCAGCCTCCAATCAACGTTATAAATGGGTGATAAGTCTTTGATACACTTTTTAGCCCAAAGTATATGATTCACTGCAACAAAGACTGATTGAACACTTACTATTTGCAAAGAAGGTGCTTTAGGAGCTGAGGAAATGTGCAGGACAATGATTCTTGAAGTGGGGTCTGGGGCCAGCCGCCTGGGCCGTCACTGCTCTTGTAACTCTCTCCCCCCTTTACCCCAAGACACTGACCGGCCGGGGATTGCCTAGGGCCTAGCCCGGTGCACATGTGCAGTCAAAAGGAGAACAGATTTGACAAGTGACTCTTCTCTTCCTCCCTCCTTACACACCTACTCTTGCAAGCCTTCTGTTGCCCTATAAAGTCAGCGTTCCTACCATTTATTGAGCACTTCCTATAAACCAAGTACTTCCTCAGCCATTTAAAAGCATTTTATTTCAATCGCACAATGACCCTTCAAGAGAAACTTTTTTTTTTTTTTAAATAGGCTTCACACCCAGCATGGAGCCCAGCACGGGGCTCGAACTCATGACCGTAAGATCAAGACCTGAGCCGAGATCAAGATCAGTGAGCCAACTGAGCCACCCAGGTGTCACCAGGATAAATATTTTATCCCCATATTATGGAAAAGGAAATGTGCTCAGAAAGGTTAAGTAAATCATCTAATACCATAGTCCTGTTGCCTTACAGTCCCCCAAAGATATGTCCCTTCAGAACCCGAGAATATGACTTTATTTGGAGTAGAGTCTTTTCATATGTAATTAGGGTAAGGATCTTGAGATGAGAACGGTCTGCATTAGGGTGGGTCCTAAAGCCAGTGCCAAGTCCTTGCAAGAGAAGGGGAAAAGGACAGAGACACACAGGAAAAACGAGGCCGTGGGAAGACAGAGGCAGACGCTGGAGTTACAAAGCAGCCAGCTAAGGAAGGCCAGTGGTTGCTGGCAGCTACCAGAAGCTAGGAGAGGGGCAGAAATGGATTCTCCCTCAAACTCCGGAGGGAACCCACCCTATTGACACCTTGATTTTGGACTTCTGTCCTTTATTTATTTATTTATTTTTTTTAAAGATTTTATTTATTTATTTGAGACAGAGAGAATGAGAGAGAGAGAGAGAGCACATGAGAGGGGGGAGGGTCAGAGGGAGAAGCAGACTCCCCGCCGAGCAGGGAGCCCGATGCGGGACTCGATCCAGGGACTCCAGGATCATGACCTGAGCCGAAGGCAGTCGCTTAACCAACTGAGCCACCCAGGCGCCCATGGACTTCTGTCCTTTAGAACCGTGAGAGAATACATTTCTGCTGTTTTAGGCCACCCAGCTTGTAAAATCTGCAATGGCAGCCCCAGGAGACGAACGCTAAGAGCGGAACCTGCGTTCAGCCTGGGGCCTGACTCCAGAGCCCATACCCTTTGCCAGCGCAGGACACTGCCTGGGCCTGATATAATCCAGCCTCCTCCTACTGTCTCTGCACTTACATCTCCTTACCCTCCTGTATGCTCTAGGCGCACTGAACTACTTGGCGTTCCCTGAAAACATTGTACTGTCCATGGCTCTGTGCCTTTGTAACTTCTGCCCCCTTGACCTGACACACTGATGGACTGACTGACTGTCACCGCCCCCCCCCCCCCGCAGCCCCCCAGCTTCATATGCTGAAGCCCTAATCCCCAGTGTGATGGTATTTGGAGGTGGGAGTATTTGGAGGTAATTAGGTTCAGATGAGGTCATGAGCATGGAGCCGCCATGATGGGATTAGAGTCCTTCTAAGTAGAGGAAGAGACACGGGAGCTTCCTCCATCCACCACGTGAAGACACAGCAAGAAAGCAGCCAGCTACCAGCCGGGAGGGGCGCTCTCATCAAGGACTGGGTCTGCTGGCACCTCGACCTTGGACTTCCAGCCTCCGGAACCGTGAGAAATAAATGCTTGCTGTCTAAGCCCCGCTGTTCTAGCAGCCTCAGCTGACCAAGGCACACCCTCTTTCTCCGCTCCTCTCTGCCTGGCAAACTCTTACTGAACTTTATATCCAGCGGTGGCCTCTGAATTTTTTTCTAGACTCACCTCTGCTACTCAGGCACATTTAGTAGATTTTCTCCTTCGCAGGGAAAGGTCTCTTCAATGTATTACCTATTGGCAGACCTCAGTGCCTAATAAAATCATAGTAAGCATTTGATGAAGGAATGAATGATCTACGTTGCTGCACCGTGGAATAGACTGCAGAGCCTTCAACCACACAGGTCCCAACAGATTATGAAAAAAGGTACAGAATATGATTCAACATTGATTTTAAAAGGGGCCTAACTGAAAGTAAGAAAATAAAAGATTATGAGTGCCATTAGCACCCAAATATGTTGCTCATTAACCAGTCAAATCTTGGTGTAATTTTCTTGATGAAATGTGTCTAAGTGTCTCCCTGGTTTGTGGAAGTTCCTCACAAAAATGACAAGAGAGTGGGCTTTGCTGGGAATCAGGCCTGGCCTTTGAGGGGCACCAGAACCAACACCGTTGATGGCCTATCCAATCCTCATTCCTCCTTTCTTCCTTGCTGGCAGATTCCTAATGTTATCCAGGTACGTATCCCTCCACAGTGTGGCTCAGTGGTAACTCAGGAGTGATTGAAACTGTCCACAGTGGTACCAATTCTTTTGCCAGTGACTGGTTTGGAAATGGGTATGTGACCCTGCCCTAGGCAAAAAGACATAATGGACATTCTTTTTTTTTTCTTTAAGGTTTTATTTATTTACTTGAGAGAAAGAGAGAGCACAAGTTGGTGGAGGACAGAAAGAGAGGGAGAAGCAGACTCCCCACTGAGAAGGGAGCCTGACATGGGGCTCGATCCCAGGACCCTGAGATCATGACCTGAGCCGAAGTCAGACGCTTAACTGACTGAGCCACCCAGGTTGCCTGTAATGGGCATTCTTATGGGAAGCTTTTGGGAAGAATTTTGTACTCCTAAAAAGAGAGGCATAGGAGGAAACTGTTTCTCTTCTGTGGTACAATGTCTTATCTGCCTATGATGCTGGATTGTGGCGCCATCTTGCAACCATGGGGAGTGTTAGCTTCTCATGGCAGCCCTGATATGCTAAGGGCTGCAGGGCAGAAGGTGGAAAGTCACATGGACCTTAAAGATGGTATTTTACCACTGAATAACTAACCTTAGATCTGTGCCGTCCAAAGACTGGGTAGAGGTCCTATCCAAAGACGCGGTATAGAGGTAATACATTTCTCTACCGCTTATGACATTTTGTATTGAGTTTGGGATTACTTAAGACAGAAGTCATCCCAACAACTATTATACAATCCACCTGCCAAAAATATCTCTGGGCCCACCCTGGGAGAGAAGTCTGAGAACTCCACCATTTTCAATTTATTGAAGAAAAGTTCTGCATGTCAAAAAGCAAGCTTTACCCTTGAGAGGGATCAATCACCAAGCTTTTAACACTTCAGAATGTATTCATTGATTCCTAAGTATCCCTTCTCCCACACATTTATTCAGGGTCTTTTCTATGACAGTCTCTCTGCTATACTCTGGGATGATGATATAATGAACAGTAAGTATCAACTTATAGCGAGCATGTAAATCCTCCTTTATGTCATTCTCTCTAAACTTATTTAGGGGCACCTGGGTGGCTCAGTCGTTAAGCATCTGCCTTCGGCTCAGGTCACGGTCCCAGGGTCCTGGGATCGAGCCCTGCATTGAGCCCTGCATTGAGCCCTGCATCGGGCTCCCTGCTTGGCTCCCTGCTCGGCTCCCTGTTTGGCGGGAGGCCAGTTCCTCCCTCTCCCATTCCCCCTGCTTGTGTTCCCTCTCTCGTTGTGTCTTTCCCTGTCGAATAAATAAATAAAATCTTAAAAAAAAAAAAGTTATTTAAATGTGCAGCTGACCCTTGAAAGGCAGGGAGGGGTTAAGGGCACCAACCTCCATGCAGTTGAAAACCTGAGTATAACTTCTGACTCCCCCCAAAATTAGCTACTAATACCCTACTTTTGACCAGAAGCCTTAGTGATAACATAAAGATTTGATTAACACATATTTTGTGTTATATGTATTAACACCGTATTCTTATGAGAAAGTAAACCAGAGAAAAGAAAATGTTTTCGAGAAAATCATAAGGAAGGGAACATACATTTACAGTACTATATTGTATAAAGAAAATCCACGTATAAGTGGACCCATGCATTCAAAACCGTGTTGTTCAAGGGTCAACTGTAAATTATTTTTGTTTAAAGGCTATTTGAACTCAGACTTCATTTAAACAAAACAAATAAAAAACCCAACTCCCACTTAGAGCTACATGAATATGAAATTATGAACCAGATGACAACTCTCCAGCTCCATCCAGATTAGTGTCTGCCTGTGATGTGTGGAGCAGCTTTTATTAAGAGAAGCCCGGGCGCCTGGGTGGCTCAGTCGGCGAAGCGTCGGACTCTTGATTTCAGCTCAGGTCTTGATCTCAGGGATATGAGTTCAAGTCCTGCATCGGGCTCCACGCTGGGCGTGGAGCCTACTTAAAAAAAAAGAAATGGAGAAGCAAGGAAATGCAGCCCCCGAAAACCTGCCCCCTACTCCATGAAAGTGACGAAGAGGGGGATGCAGGCCGAAGCTGAGCAGGCCGGGGAGACGGGAGACGAGCTCACACCCTAAGATGGGAGCAAGTCCCTGACAGCGCGGGAAGGAGAGAGCAGAGGGCTGCAAGCCAGCAGAAAGACTGAGTCAAAGTTGGCAGCTCCTAAAAATAGCAGAGCAGGGCTATACGCTTTCCTGTCCCCACAGACGTACAGCTGACAGGTAGTGTGGGCTCTGTGGGGCTATTCATGAAGGGAAGGGCGAGAGTCATCTTGACCCGAACGCCTTCCACCGGGGCTGCTGGGTCCTGGCTCGGCTGCACAGAAAGCCGTCAGGGCGGGCTGCACGGAAAGCCAGAGGCTTCCTACAGGGGAGGGAGGGGGAGGGACACGACTGCTAAAACCCACTCTGCACCTATTTCATTGAGAGGAGTTTTAATCAAGCGAAAAAATGTTAAATTAAAATAAAAACACTCACTAAAAAAAAAAAAAGGACTAAGCTCTTGATCCAGTTTTGAGAAAGCTCAGCACGTATTCCACTGAAGACGACACTTTCTGAAAGGTGCCTGGCCTCCCCGACGTGGCCCAGCAAGACTGAAGAAAGGATGACCAAGCGGGTAGCTGATGTATTTCCGCCAGCCCTTGTGCAGTAAACAGCCTCTTTTTTAAGAACTCAAGAGGGAAAACAATGCCGGCATGAAATATTCAACAGCTATAAAACTTACTATCTGTAAAAACACATGAATATGCTCACCCCCAACCTGTGCATCTCCAATCTGGGGTAAGTCCGCGTGACAGCTCACGTGCAAGGCCTGAGCACTTTGTGGAACGAATCCTAGAGAGCGTTACTTAATTTGGACCACTGTCTTCCCGTAGTTTCTCTTTTGTGCCTTCTTGCCAGTTTTCCCTTGATAGTCTCTTCCTTTTCCCAAACCATCTTTCATTCCAAACCAATCCTCTGAGAGAATGTAGCTGGTCAGGACCTGTCGTTTGTCCAAATGAATCCAGGTGGGCTTCATGCGACTGTAAAGCACGAAGCCCAAACATAGCCGCTTTAGCTCGGCATTCAAGGCCTTCCGTGATCTGGCCCCGTCCTGCCTCCCTTGCCTCACCACGACCTCCCTCTCTACGCCCTTCCACCCTCCGCCTGATTCCCCATCCCCAGGTCCTGGCTGGACTTCCCCACGTCCCTGTATCTGCTCACACCGCTCTCTCTGCGCTGGCTGTCCTTCCCTCATTCTGGGCAGATACTCTTTCCCTTCTTCCCTCCCAGATGTGCCCTACTGCACATGGTCTTTTCTGGTCTCCTTTTTTGAAGTAAACATTATGAATGCTGCTTGGTAGACTTCCGCAAGAAGCCTGACCTGGAGGAAGGGAGGTAAGGCGGCAGCTGGAGGGAATGAAGGGCCTAGAAGGGTTGTCATTTGTGACTTAAGATGGGAGCAGCCTTGTCTGTTGAGAGGGAAGATCCAGGAGAGAAGGGGGAGGACCAGAGTGGGGTACAGGGGATGGTCTCCTGGGCAAGGGGAGGGGTCAGGCCTGGACAGGAGGCAGGGACCTCTCTCTACAATCTCCACTGTACTTTTTGGATCATATGTGCTCTGATAGAATGGTGGTGGGGGTGGGAGTGGAGGTGGGGTGCTTGGACAGCCACTCTGCCTACAAAATACCGTCTTCCCTTCCCTACTCAGTGAGATCTGAAAGGCCATCGTTCTGACTTATTCCCCTGACCCACAGCTTTGACCACCAGTTAAAGGTGTGCGTGCATGTGTGTGTGTGTGTGTATCTGTGTGTGTATGAGCCTGTATGTTCTTCCTGGGCCAGACTGCAGGCCTCCCCTCACGTATTGCCCTATTACGGGCCTGCTGTCTGTTTTCCACCCCTCCAACTGGACTGCCCACCTGCCTCCCAGGCTGGAGGGGACAAATCTGGATTTGAACAGACACGCCTTAAGGCAGAGGCCCAGCCTCTTTCCTGCTTTGCTTTCCCCTGCCCCACGCCCTGTGGTCCAGCACTAACTTGACCCCTACCCAAGCAGGGGGGGCAGGTTACTGAGTCTGTCATTCCTCCAGCAATGACTGATAGGCAGGGCGGGTCAGATTCCTCAGCACCTAGGTGCCAAGCCCTAGGGTCAGGTACATGGGTATAAACTTGGCAGTGCCATTTAGCTGCTATGGAACCTTAGGCAAGTTCTGAACCTAGTCTCAGTTTTCTCATCTGTAAAATGGACATAATAATCATATTTACATCACAGAACTGTTGTGAAGATTGCATGAGATAAGGAGCTTGGGACCCAACCAAAGAATATCCTGGATGCTAAGAACTTTAGAATCGAATCTGAAAACAGTAAGAAAACCATAGACATTTTTGAGGAAGTGCAATGATTGGAACTGTGCTTTAGAGACAATTCCAGCAGCAGCATGAAGGGGATTTGGAGAGTCTTGGAATGAATCCTGTGAGCTTCAGGCGTCCATTCTGCTGTTGGGATCACCTCTTGTTCCGAACCACATGATCTCCTCTGTGCCTGTCTCTCCGAAGGACACTCAGCTTTGGGATTAGGGCCATCCAAGCAGTCCAGGATGGTCTCATCTCAAAATCCGTAACTCAATTACACCTGCAAAGATTCTTGTTCCAAATAAGGTCACAGTCACAGGTTCCAGGGATTTGGACACGGATGTACCTTTTGGGGGTCATCATTCAAACTAAGTAAAAAAATCACTGATGTTCCTTTAGTGCAACTTGAAAGGGAAGGTGACATCTGAGCACTTTACAAGTATTATTTAATCCCCTAGCAGGTGGGAATTGGGCAGTCCTCTTACCTGGGGCAGCGACAGCTAGGGACCAGATTTTCAAAGACGATAGGGATGAGATCGGATCTGGATTTGGAATGCTCTCCCTGGTTGGGGGGGGTAGAGAATTGGCTGGCGGGGTGAGAAGGGGAGGGTCAGGGGTGATTCCTGAGATGGGCATGGCACAGGTGGAGAGGAGCAGCTATGGGGATGGTAGATTGTTTTCATCTGCAGGGAGGGCTTTGGGCCAGCCCTCTCTTCGCCCCTCCAGCCGGACTCCCCCCACCCCCAGGGGTCTCAGCTTAGCTCTTCTGGGTGTTGTGACTTTCCACCTGTGAGAGGGACCGTGAAGGTAGAGGGCCCCATCTCCTCCCCGCCTGGGCCTTCTCTCGCCATTTCTTGTTGTTCTCAAATCTTTGTCTGCTCCTTCTTATCCCCAGCAGGCTGGGGGAGAGGCTCGTTAGCACGTATTTCTATGGTGCCTCTTCCCAGAGGGGCCCCTGGCTTGAGTGCTTTTGGAAACGTGACATTTCCACAGAGGCCCCGGGATTACTCAGCATTCACACGTTGTTTCACACTCCATGGGCATGTGTCTTGCCTTCCCCAAATTTAACCTGTCTGGGCTTCGACTTCCTCATCTGGGCCGGAGCAGGATGATGCCTCGCATCTCTTTCTCTGACATCCGGGGAGCCACGATTCTACAGGCAGCCTCTGGCTGTCAGCTAAGCCCCAGGTCTCTGAGATGGAGCACACCCTTGGTTAAGGAAGCAGCAACTGACCAGAGGAAGCTTCTTGAGGATTCCTGCTTGAGCCGGACTTGTGTGTGGCATAGAGCACATTCGGCCTCCAGCCCTCTCTCTGCCGCCCCTAACCGTGGGCTCTCTGAGCCTCAGTTTTCTCACCCGTGAATGGGGATGTTGGTACTTACCTCATAAAACCAAAGGAGAGAGCACAAACCACAGCACCTTGAAGGCCGGACCCCACACGGCGTGGGGGCAGCGGATACTGTCCTCGCCCCCTGCTGGGAGGCCCAGGCCCAGTGCAGGAAAACTGACATGTGGTTAGGATTTACTTGATGTCACTTTGGTGGCAAGTTAGGGAACAGCTGATCTGTTTCAAATACTGGGCAGGAGGGACCGGGGGACCTGGTCCTGCTCCTGAGGAGATGCTCACACCCAGGAACGGGACAGACCCAGAAACGCGCCCAGCCCGGGAAGGTCAGTGCTGTGCTCTCTCTGCTCGCTTCCCTCTGCCCACCTGAGAGGCTTTGACAGTCCCTGAAGGCAGCGAGCAGGGTGTACAAGTGGGCAGAACAAGCGGGGCAGAGGGACCTGAAGGAGAGGCCGGAGCCGCACCTGCAGGGCGCATGCTCACCCTGCACATGTGCTCACTCACATGCATGCTGATTACACACACTCATCATACACGCTCACACTCAGCACATTTGCTCACACGGTACACACCCTCACGCACATCACACTGATCATACACACTGAGCACATATGCTCACACTCATCACACCTACTCACACAGCATACTGATCACACATACTCACAATGATCACACACTGCACACCAATTGCACAAACATTCCCATGCACACTGATCACACACGCTCACTCACAACTCACACTGATCACACACAAAACACATACTCCTACACACAACACTCACAAACACGCACATCCTCACACGCTCCTCTTTATCCTCACACGCTCACACACACACACACACACACACACACACGGTGGCCCAATCAGTGTCCCAGAAGCAGGGGCACCAAGAGACACAGAAAGGGACAGAGAGGACAGCAAGGACAGAGAGAGACAGAGAACTGGCGGACAGGCCAATGCTGTCAGAGAGGAAAACGGTGGTGGAATCAGGAGAGGCTCCCAGATGCAACCAGTGAGGGATCCTGGGAGATGGCAGCCCAGCCCAGCACGGGCCATGCTGGGACAGAAGCGGCCAGAGCGCCGTGGGGATCCGGCCATGAGGCGGACCCGAGCTGCCTCACACTGACTTGTTCTGAGATTTGCCAACCACTTTGATTCCCATTAATCCTCCTTCCTCCCAGTGACCCCACCTGGGGGTTAGTGCTGTGTCATCGCACCCCCAGGACCCATGTTTGGGGAGGGTGAGTAACTGTCTGAGGTCCCATGGCCGAGTTCTCGGGCTGCGGAGGGCCAGCTTCCTCCTGGACCACGTGGCTCTCCCCCCTCAGGTGACAGGGTCCAAACCTCCAAGCCGCAGGAGTGGGTGTGGGGTCTGGGCCCTGTCCTCTTGGCCCACCGCTCTACTCCGTCACGCAGCAGAGACATCTAGGCCCTCTACACTGTCTTGTTTCCCGCCTCGGCACCCATCACTCGGCCCCCCTGAAGCTTGCACATACCTGCAAGTACTCCAGAGTGAACATACCAACTGGCAACCCTTCACCATGGGGTAGGGAAGCAGGTGGATCAACACTCCCCTCTCCGAGCCCTCTGGTGGACAGTTCTTAGGTGCTCTGTGCGTGAAGGAATTGAGCCCTACTACCCACGGTGACCCCTCATCACACACCCTTGTATTTACTGGGTTTCCCGCCTTCTTTCCCTGGGAATCACTTGTCCAATTAAACCCGCTGCATGCAGGCCCTGGTCTCAGGCTCTGCCTTTAGCTGAGGCCCCAAACAGGGCTCTCCTGGGGCCCGCCATCAGGGGAGCTAATGATCTTCTCTCCTCCCACTTCTCTTTCCCCAGGACACCAGGGCTCTGCTCTGATCTATTGTTTGCTAGATTCAGGAGCCACCACATCTCCCCAGGGGGCCAAACCACTCTTGTTTATGCACCAACAATTAGTGCTCAGCAATCATCTCTAGTCTCAAGCCATGCAAACAAAAGGTGTCTTCAGCAAAGAGGTATCCTAACCCCCATCCTGGGTTAGGGGTCAGGACGCCCACCAAGCTTCTATCCAAGCCCAAGATTCTGTCTTCACTTTAGGACACACGTCCTAGGCAAGTCACCCACACAACCATTCATAGTCTTAGGTTGCGTGGGTGCGTGCATATGCGTGTAACGTGTGTGTTTTAAGATAGACTTACTGTATCTTTGGATTACGAAAGCGAATGCTTGCCAGTTCTCCGGATTACAGCAATGCAAAATGCATAGCTTGGAAGCTGAAGGCACCTACCCTATTCTTGAGTGGGGTTATTTTTAATTTCCTTGGACCAGGACATTTTCAACATCAATGAATGAGGTCTATTGGCTCCCTCATTGGCAGGAGGTGCCCTTATAAAGTGTCATTTCTTCTTAGGCAAATCATTCATTCCATGACTGTTTGGCTCCAGGTGCTGGAGAAGCTGCCAAGAGCCAGCTAGACAAGGAAGGTTCTCCGGCCTGACTGCCTGTCTCCCAAGAGTCGTGTTTTCCCTGAGCTCTGTAGGCAGGACCTTGAGCAGCTTACTTGCTCTGGAATATTCACTCAGTTGCCTCTGGCTCTTAGGGAGGCCTGTGGAGCTTCCCACAACCACAGGGAAGGGCTGCGCCCATTACCCAGAATGCAGAGCAGGGGGCTCTCCTATTGCTGAGCCTTTGTCAGGAGGCTCCAGGCCTCTGAGGGTGCTCCTTTCAGGACCAGTCCCGAAAGGCCCAGTTTCAGGTGGCCTCTGACTGCCACCTGCGCAGAACCCAGGGTCTGTCTTGTCGGTGGATCTGGTGCTCTGGCAGAGCCGGCAGGCATCCTGGGGGCAGGGGCTGGGGGGCTCCTCTGGCCCTCCCTGATGCCTGGCCCAGCTGCTGAAGAGGTGCCCACAACAAAGAGAGGAGGATTGTGGAAGGTTAGGGAGTTGGACAGTGTAGGCCAGCGATCAGGGCAGGAGGTTTTTTTGGAGACAGGGGTTTTTTACCGGAGAGATCTGTGTGGAACACCTCCCTAGGTGGGTGTGGAACAGAAGCTGGGGCTTAGCGGCAAAAGCCCAGCAAGGAACACACACGGCCCGGGAGCTGGGCATGGTCTTGCCAAGTAGGAAGCCACACAGGAGAACTCCAAGCGTAGTCACATGTACCAGGAAAGGGGGAGGGTGCAATGTGGGTGTCCTTTGTGCCACAGCAGACCCAAACAGAATTTTCTTATTATTTAAATTCAATTCAGTTAACATATACTGTATTATTAGTTTCAAGGGTAGAATTTAGTGATTTATCAGTTGCATACAACATCCAGTGCTCATTACATCAAATGCCCTCCTTAATGCCCATCATCCAGTTACCCCGTCCCCCAACCCAGGCCCAAACAGTATTTATCTGCTCTTCCCCTTTTATCAACACATGTCCCTCTGTTAAACAAAAATCATGCTCCTTTAACAGCACGTAACAATTCAAAATAAAAAATGTTGGGACTCCAAACAAATGAAAACAATGGGAAAAGGTGCTGTTTTATTGGAATTAGGCTCCTCCTAAGTCTGATGTGATGCCCCCCAACCTTGGTAATCAAAGCCCTGACAAATTTGGACTGAGGTTGGCAGCGTTTCAGAATTAGTATGAGGGATGGACAGAAACAGGTATAATAGGGTCAATTCCCTGATGAATCTATTTCTGAGGGATGGGAGTTGACTGAGGCTCTGGAAAGGGCATTCATGGATGACTCTCAGGAGCTCGAGGAGTCATCTCCACCCAGGACCTGGCTGGCTGAGTTTCTCTCCTTTCTAACCGGTTTCTTCTGCCCTCCGCAAGGGAGCCCATTCCTTACTGCTGCTGGCTCCTCAGCACCCCGCCCCCCACCACTACACACACCTGCGTTGTTCCCCTTTCCCTTTATCTAAATTCTTAAAGCCTGTGGTTGATCTTGGCAAGGTGTTCCGTCAAAGCCAAGGAAAGGAATTTATACTAAGGTGTAAGAGACTAATAGGCTTAACCATTCACAGGAGCATCTGAGTTTTTAAGGAGAGTTTGTAAATTCAAACCCATCTCAAACAGGTGGAATGTGCACGGGAGATCTCTTGCAATTCCACGTGCCAGGTGCCTACCGGGCCACTCCTACCCTCGTCCTTCTCGAACAGAGCTCAGCTGCGGGTCCCTCTGCGGAAGGCTCGGGCTGCCAGGGTGGGCGGGGACACTTAGGCCCGGCGCGTCCGGCGGGGCAGGCGTCCCCAAACCTCAGCCCCGGCCTCTCCTCTCCGGGCCCAGAAGGAAGCCGCAGCGAAGGAGGCGGCGGCGGGGGTGCCGCGAGCGCGCCTCACCTGCGGGAGGCGGGAGGGCCCGTCCCGGGCTCTCCTCCTCCGACACCCGGCCTGCCGCGGGGCAGGCGTCCGCTCGCCCATCCTTCCTGCCCGCCGCCCGCCCCGGCGCCTCCACGCAGCCGCCGCCGCCAGCTCGCCGCCCGGTGCCGGAGCGCGGGGCCACCGGGGCCCCTCCGACTCTCGCCCCCGCGCTCCTCCGCGCCCTTCTCCTCCTTCCCCGCGCCGGCGGCGGGGCTGGAGCGGGGCGCCCCCCCACCCCCAACTCCGGGACGCGCTCGTCGAGAGGGCGGCGACTGCGGGGAGGGAGGGGCGCCGCCCGCCTCCCGGGGCCTGGAGCGCGCGTGGCCCGGGAGCCGCCGGCGCCGCGCGGGGACTCACAGTGCAGCGCGCCGCGCCCGGACTCGGCTGGCTCCGCTCGGCGCGCGGGCGGCCCAGAGGATGCTGGCGGGCTGCCCCGGCCTCGGCCCGCGCTCCCGCCCGGGAGGGCCCCGGGTGCGCCCCTAGCCGCGCCGCCGCCGCCGCCAGCGCGGGGGCGAGAGGGAGGGGTCCGGCCGCGCCGCGAGCCGCAGCCCCAGGGGCGGGCGCCCCGCGATTTTCCAGCCCCCGCCGCCTCCTTCCTCCTGCGGCTGGGCGCCCGCGGATGCTGAGGGGCAGCCCCGCGCCTCTCCCTGCCGGATTCCGGGCCTGACGGCGGGGGCCTCGCGCTCCGGCCGGGGACCGGAGACCGGGGACGCGGGCGCTGGCGGGGCGGCCCCCGGGCGCGCTGAGCCCTCCTGCCCCCCGCCCGCCACACGCGTGACCCAGCCCCGCAGCCCGCGCAGGGACCGGCCGGACCACGCGGCTCCCGAGTTCCCGCACAGGTAAACGCTGGGGCAGGCCAGCCTTCCGGAGGGCAGGTAGTGCCCCGAGGTGCAGAGCCCGAGCCGCCAAGGGTTGGGTGGGAAAAGGAAGTAAACAGAAGGAAGATTCAGGAATCCCCGGGATGGTTCTGGCTGCTCTCGGGCACGTTTTATCTCCAGCTTCTAAGGCTTGGGCCTGGCGGCGTTTTAGGTGAGGAAGTCAGGGACTGAGGGACCGACCGGAGTACGAGGGATGGAGAGGTGGCCAGGCCTTTCGGCCAGCGGGGACAGGAAACTGGCGAGGACAGGACCGAGTGTGTGTGTGGGGGGGGGAGGGGGGGGTCGGGCGGTGGCGTGAGCGTGGGGGTGGCTGGAGAAGGCTCTGGTCCTGGAGCCTCGTGGCGCAACGATCCTCTCAGGAGGGGTGGGCTGGGTGCTGAGAAACCTGTGACAGGCAGGAAGCACGGGAGGTGTCTCTACTCAGCGGGGTCCCTCTAAGTTCCAGATGAGCCGCGCTACCTGTGCCCTGGAGATCTGCGCTGCGTCGCTGCGGGAGGTGGCCGGCCCTCGGTTCTCGCCAGCTCTCCCAGAGCCCTGGTAGGTGGCCCGTTGCAGAGCCCTCCCCCCGTTCCCCGTCCACTTCTCCTGGGCCGGTAGAAGCAGACAGCAGCCAGGATGCCGAGGAACCAGGGCTTCTCCGAGCCCGAGTACTCGGCCGAGTACTCCGCCGAGTACTCGGTCAGCCTGCCGTCTGACCCTGACCGCGGCGGGGGCCGGACCCATGAAATCTCGGTCCGGAACTCGGGCTCCTGCCTCTGCCTGCCGCGGTTCATGCGGCTGACCTTCGTGCCCGAGTCCTTGGAGAACTTGTACCAGACCTACTTCAAACGGCAGCGCCACGAGACCCTGCTGGTGCTGGTGGTGTTCGCGGCCCTCTTCGACTGCTACGTGCTGGTCATGTGCGCCCTGGTCTTCTCCAGCGACAAGCTGGCTCCCCTCCTCGTGGCCGCGGTGGGGCTGCTGTTGGACATCGTCCTCTTCGTGCTCTGCAGAGAGGGGCTGCTGCCCGACCGGGTCACCCGGAAAGTGGTGCCCTACCTGCTGTGGCTGCTGATAACGGCCCAGATTTTCTCCTACCTGGGCCTCAACTTTGCGCGAGCCCACGCGGCCAGCGACACGGTGGGCTGGCAGGCCTTCTTTGTCTTCTCCTTCTTCATCACACTGCCGCTCAGCCTCAGCGCCATCGTGGTCATCTCTGTGGTCTCCTGCGTCGTGCACACGCTCGTCTTGGGGGTCACCGTGGCCCAGCAGCAGCAGGACGGGCTGAGGGGCATGCACTTGCTGAGGGAGGTGAGTCCCACCTGGGGTCCCACCCAGGGGCTTCCCTTCCTGCTCTCTTCTGCTAGGGCACCAGTGTCCGGGGGTGGGATGACACTGTTTTCTTTGCCCTTGAGTCCACATGTGTTGGGGTGGTGGGGGTGCCTCTGGGAATCTCAGCTGCTTGTGCAGGAAGACCATTTCTCCCTCAACCCCCTGGCTTTGCACTAGAGCTTTCTGTGCTGGGCCTGAGGGAGTGGAGGATGTCAGGACATCGGGCCTCAGGGCCACTGTGTCACCTGTGTCCAGCCCAGGTGGGCAGCAGGAAGGCCCACGAGGCCTGGTCGCGGGGCGGCCATTGTCCCAGCCGGTCCCTGCCCTTGATCTCCTCCGGAAAGGCCTCTTGTGGGGAAAGGAGCTCCCTTGGCTTGCGGTCTCCAGCCTGTCATTGGCTAGCTTCAGCAGTTGTCTGACTTGTGTGGGCACAGTGCCCCTCTGTCAAGTGGGGACTGTCTGCCTAAGTGGTGGTTGCCAAGGTCAGAGGGAATGTGGGTGAAGACGCACTAGGAGACACGAAGGTGCGATGGCCCTAGATCCTGCTTGAGCTCAGGGGGTGTGGAGCACTTAGATGATGTGAGGGGTGCTGTGGGGACCCAAACGAGGACAGTTGTGCTCACCGCGGCGGGGGAGGGTCTACTGGTCCTTTGAGGACGTGTTTTGCTGGAAGGGATGGAATTTGGGCCTCAGCTTAATTAAGAGCCTTGTGCTCCCAGCAGGAGCCAAGCCCCTGTAGGTGCCGAGGGGCCGTAGAGACTGGGAGATGTGATTCTCAGCATCCACGTGCATCCAGTAACCCATCTGGAGGCGTTTGTCAGGCTTCAGAAATTCCAGTCTTGTGGCCTATCTGCTGCCTCCTTTAGTCGTGAGCCCAGAGATGACAAGTGACCTGCCCAAGGCCACATAGGCAGGTACAGTAGTCACATGCCTGGAGTGTCCATTTCTCAATTCCAGTGTTAGTGACCGTCCTACTTTATCACGATGCTGGCTGCATCTCGGCCAAAGCCGCCATCCTTGTCTTTTGGGCTTGAGGGCTGAGTCTCTAGGGGCCCCGCGGTGCTGTAGGGAGTTGAGGCAAGAACCCTGTGGGGCTCGTCCCATTGCCTCCCAGTCGGTTGGAGGAAAACACAGGTTTTCTATTTTAACTTTTTCCCGGTTCGTGGACCAAAATTCTTCCTGTTCTTCCATTCTGGCTCATGCACTGTCCTCACTCGGGAAGCTTTGTGCTTTTGTTCTGCAGGAGTCCAGCCCTGGACTGGTGCGTGTGGACCATGTGGGTACACCGACGGTTGTTGCTTTGTTTTTCTCCCAGCGCCCTGTTCACATGAAGTGACGATCTGCCATTGCTGTCTTGACTTCTGGGTTGGTGGACTTTAGCTTGTGCTTCTGCCAGTCAGGGGCCCTGCTGGGAGCGGTCTGGGGAGGAACGGCAGGAGCCATTCTGCTTGGAACCAGTAGGAAGCGCAGCCTGGGGCAGACAGGCGGCTGGACATGGCAGCATTTGGGGTCTGTGATCCGACTCTGAACCATTCCTTTCTACTGAACAGTCACTGCTGGCATTTTCCTCTCTGCTGGGGGGCCCCTGGACCACATGAGTCTCCCGTATGCTTCACTGCCCACTAAGGGAGCTAAACAAAAATTCTCTCCTTTGGAGCCCCGGATGCTTAACTCATGATTGCTGGTGTCCTGTGGGTAATATTAAGAGGAGACAAAAACCCAAAAAGATTAGGAAACAGGAAAAGAAATAAGTAAATAGAAGATAACCATGTTAGCATCCCAGGAGAGCATGGCCTTGACGTGGAGGCAGGGCCCTCGATGTGGTTTTGGGAATGGAGGGGAAGGGGGAGGTGGCTCTCAAGGTCCGTTTGGGAGCCTGGGATAGAATGCAGGAGGCCCCGGCTTTCAGTGGGCTGTGTTCCAGAAGTTTGAGTCACTTGTTTGGAACTACTGTGACTTTTTAAAAGGTGCCTGGGTTCCCAGGCCCACTCGGCAAAGTTTTCCTTAAGTCACAGAGTCCCTGCCTTCAGTATTTCTGGCTGTGGTGGAAACTCAGCCCAGGTGTGCGTGTGGTGTTTCGAGGACACTGCATCCAGGTCTCCTCCGGCTGTGGAATGAAGCCACACTCACCTGCCCACAGCTTCTCTGGGCCCATGTTACCTCCTGGGAGGGGAGCACCATCAAGGGTTGGATGGGCCAGGGATGTGAGGCTGGGGTAGTCGGATGCCCAGCTAGGGTGACACCAGGCACGTACTCCAGACCCCAGCACCCCCTTGCTTTTCTTTCTCTTGCCTGCAGCCTCCCCTTTTCTTTTTCTTTGCCCATTACCTGTTGGTTCCAGCCAAGGATTCCCTCCTGGGCCTGTGGGGGGTGAACTAGGTTTCGTGGTTAGAAGCAGACTCTGGATTTCGGGGCTTTGGGAGTGCTTCTGTTGCTGCTGCCTTCTCTGCACCCTTCATTCTCTCAAACCCATGCTCCGTTCTAATGGGGGGTGAGGATCGACAGAGGGATGGTGGGGGGACCCTCAGGGTAGCCTGACTGTCAGCGGCAAGCCATCCAGCCTGCCCCTGGCTCTTCTCATGGGAGGCAGGCAGGTTGGGGTTCCGACAGGAAGAGCAGGTGGAGTCTGGCTGTCAGGTGGGGTGTGGGATTGGGGTGTTGCTGGGGCTTTATTAGTGAATGAGTGAATATGACTGAGCAATAGGTATGGGCCTTTCACCTGCAGGGTCTGGGAATGACAGGAATCAGACCATCGCAGCCAGAGACTGGGGTGTAGGGGAGCCGGGCCCGGGAGGAGCAAGCTGCTGCTGGCAGGGTTTCCCCACGTCCCTCCCCTGGCCTAGGTCCTGGCACCTGGCACCGCTGGGCCTCTTATGGCACAGCTTGCCTTCTACTGCCACCAACTGTCCTTAGGGTGATGTGATGGAGCAGGAGGGGGTCAAGGGCAGGACCAGGCAGCAGCTGATGGGTGAAGATGGGTGGGGGGGGCAGAAAATGCAGCCAAGGTGATGGGGAGCGTTCCTGAGGCCAGTGGGCCATTCCTGAGACCCGTGATGCTCCCACGATCTATTAGCATCTGACGGGGTTGTTAAAGCAAAGAGTCTGTGACAAGTTAGGGGCAAGGAACAACATTTGCAAAATACCTTATTGCTTTATTTCATAGCAGAAAGGCTATTTGGAAGCAAAATTTCCTCTTGGAATTAATAGCCTGTTAAGACCTTTACTTACAAATTAGAACATGTTAAAGCTGTGGATGTGTAATTCCCATCACATGGACCAATGACCTAGACCGTTCACCCCGTGAATGAGCATTTGGCTTCGAGGGGCTGGAGGCAGCCACAGTAGGGGCGTCGTGGGAGGGGCTGATGCTTCCAGATGCCTTCATCGGCAGGCTGGAGTTTAGGGTTCTATATACATCATCCCATTTGATCCTGGATTGTTACTGGCTCCATTTGACCAATGAGGAAACCGAGGCTCGGGGAGGTTGAGGGTTGATGGAGGGGCTAGATAACTGGGGAGGGTCACTGGTGAGTGAGAAGGTGGGTGCAGGGGGACGGGACAGGACATATCCCGAGGCTTCCCTGAAAGCCCCTTTCTTTTTTTTTTTTTTTTTTTTAAAGATTTATTTATTTATTTGAGAGAGAGAGTACATGAGAGGGGGGAGGGTCAGAGGGAGAAGCAGACTCCCTGCCGAGCAGGGAGCCCGATGCGGGACTCGATCCAGGGATTCCAGGATCATGACCTGAGCCGAAGGCAGTCGCTTAACCAACTGAGCCACCCAGGCGCCCCCTGAAAGCCCCTTTCTGTGGAATGTGGGCCTCTGGGCCTCTGTCCTGCTTCTCTGGCTGCCCCTAAATGTCTCTGCTCAGTGGTGGTGAACAAAGGTGCCCAGAAGTGCGGGGCCCGGAAATATCAAAGGAGGCACCCCTCTTTCTTCCCCTGGGATTTGGCCACAAGGAGGGAGAAGCCCATGATGGAGTTTTCCTGTTGGGACCATGGCAGGAGTATGTGAGAGATGAAATGTGATGAATTGGAACAGGAGCTGGGTGGAGTGGGGGCAGGAAGACAGCAGGCGGGGGTGGGGGCGGGGGGCGGTTCTGAGCAACCAGAGGCATCGAGGTAAGAGAGGGGTGCAGGAAATGGGGCAGCAAAGCCAACCCTGGATCGGCCCTCTGCCGCCATCCCAGAGCAGGACAGAAACGGTCAGATCGCCCCCCTCCGCCCCCCAATGCGCAGAGTGGGCAGGTGGGCAGGTTTTAGGAATCCGAATAATAAGGAAAGGCCTAGAAGGGGAGGGGAGGCATCAAATCTAACTGTGGAAGAACAGTCAATTATTGCACATGTAAACACCTTTGCAGCAAGTCACCCCCTCAATCCCGTCCCGGGTCACGTTTCTCTGTGGCCTTTTTGGATCCTTCTCTATGTGGAAACAGCTTTTCCAGTATGTCCTTGTCCTGCGTGTGGGGCGGGGGCTGGCCGGCCCTGCCTCTCACCACATTGCCTCACTGAGGTTTTGCCATGAGTATCCGATCCCTCGTGTTTATTTATATCTGCACTTTATCATTAGTTGCCTTTCCTGGAGAGGAAACCAGAGCCCGGGGCTGGGCCACTGGTGGGTAACTGGGTAGCAGCAGGGCCGATCAGACACCAGTGTCCATGCTGGGGTCTCCCCTTGCCCCCCTGCCAGGTCCGCCTTGTGAGTGGGTACACCTTGTATGTCCCCCCACCACCACTCCCACCTCCCCTCCCCTGTCCCCTCTTGATATGCACTCTCGATGGTAGGCTTCCGCGGGTATGATCCTGACCAACGCTCAGATGTGTGTGCTCAGGGGTCACACCCGCCTTCAGGGCCAGGCCCACTGAACATGGAGTGTACACGGGGTGCCCTCATTTACTGAGCTCTTGCTGGGTTTCAGTCGAGGAGCTCCCAGCAAGAGGTAGATATTGTTTTCATTTTACAGATGGGGAAACTAAAATGCATGATGAGTGACATGACTTGTCCAAGGCCACATAGCTAGCAGGTGGCGGAGTAGGATTCAAACTCAGGTCAGTGGGATTCCAGAGTTCCTTTTCTTCTGCGATCATAAAAGAACCCCTTAGTTATCTTTCCTCAGAACCTATTGAGATAAAGTTCCAGTAGGGATAGGATCCTTGGTTTCTTAACTCAATCCTTCGAAGGAGCGATGTGGCAGAGGACAAGGTGTTTCCAGCGGCAGGCATAGCGCCTCGGATCAAGGAGCACAGCTGTCCGGGGGTTGAATGGGGCTTGCAACCAAGAGCCTGCAAGCTTCTGGGGCTACGGGAGCCTTCGTTACATTCCAGGACTGCGTATAACTGATGTGCGCAAGGATGACCCGCTCATCAAGAAAATACTAGATTACATTTTGTATAAGATGGGGTGCGGTATTGCATTGTAAAAACATTTCTTGGTCAGAGTTGGGTAGAAACAAGTTTGGATGTTTTGGTTCTCTGGGAAACTCAACGTGGGATGGCCCATTTCTCAGTGGCCTTCCCAAACACGTATGTGTCCACGGACAGTGTTTTTCACTTACCCATTGCTGCGACGATCTCAACAAGATAGCTCACTGTCTCATTCTCTGGGTTGACTGTGCTCAGCTGGGCAGTTCTTCTGTTTCTGAGGCACTGGCTGGGGTCACTCACTTGACTGTTGTGTTCAGCCATCGACATTCAGCGGACTGCTGTGTGGGAACCCTCTAGGAAGGCCTTACATGTCTGGAGCCTCAGAGCCCCCCCGAGTGACCTCTTTGTGTGGTCTGCCCGGGCTTCCTCACAGGCCTGGTGGTCTCTGAGAGAACGTGGAAAATACCCGAGTTTTTTAGAGGCTAGACTGGTCACCATGGTCAAAGCAGGTCACAAGTGTAAGCCGGATGCAAGATCAGGGGAAATTGATTCTACCCCTTGATGTGAGTGAGAGTGGCACGTGTGTATCAGGGAGGGAAGGGATGGAGGGCAAGCATCTTCTGAGGCTGTCCACAAACCAGGGGGCACCGGGCGAATGCCTGGGGAGAAGGGATGAAAGAAATCCATGAGTCTGGGTGGGGTACAAAAAACACCGTGTGACCACAGATGCTTCCAGAGTTAGAGAAGTGGTCCAGGGCAGGGCATATAGAACTTTAAGGCATTGCTTCTCTGTGAAATCCAGTTTATTTGCATGGGCTTTGCCTTGCCTTATGTTCTTGAGAAGAATTCATTCTCTTGTCAAACGTGCAGCCCCGCTCTGTCCGGGGCACTGTACCTGTTCCTGGGGAAGCTGTCCCTGCCTCCAGCCACAGCCCCAGCAGCCCTTTGTCTCCATGCATCAGCCAGATTGGCAGCCTGGCTCTATTATTTGTATTCCCTTCCCAGGAGGTGGGAGTTTGCTCAGGTACGTGCTTCAGAAACATGTCGAATTTGTCTGTCTTAGCAGGTTGTCATTTGTCTCAAGGAGAGATTAAGACTGATAGAATTCCTTTTCAGCCCTTTGTGGTGCCTTGGTTATGACCGTCACTCTATAAATGTTGAAAACCTCCATTCCTGCTTTGCTTTTACCTTTGTTTCCTTCCTCATCAACTCATGGAGAGTTTGATAAATTTTTGTCTAGATCCAAGATGGGAATGTTCTAGTGTTAATCCAAGTGATTTGAGAATTTTTGAAAGCAAGATTTATATAACCTTTTGGGGGTGCTATTAATCCTCCTTTGCTGCTTGTTCTAGGAGAAAAGCAGCAACAGAGGAGGGTTCTTAGGAGCCCCCAAAATGAGTCCTAGATCCAGTTGGCCTGATTCTGATCTCCTTGGACAAAAATGATTTGTGTGAGATAAAAGAACCCCTTAGTTATCTTTTGATAACTAAGAATGGCTGAGCAGAGTTAGAGCTCTTACCGTCTCATCTCCTCTGCTTGTTCCTCCAGTTTAAGGAGAAACTTCATTCCTTCCACCACCTCTCAAATATTTCATCAGGACTGCAAGCCTTGATCTAGTGAGAGTATACAGAGAAGAAAACTTGGCCCCTTCCCTCAAGAAGCTCATAGGCTGTGGGACAAGTCCTGTTAGTGAGGACCTACCTAGGAAAACAGGAAGGCTTTTAAAGAGCTGGCCGTTGATCTGGGTTTTGAAGGATGAGTAGGAGTTTGCTAGGTGGAACAATGGGAATGGGGCTTCCCAGGCAGAGTCATAGGAGTTTCTCACTTCATTGGGACTGGTGAGCATTATTATGTGACAGGAGCATGAGTGGATGACAGGAGCTGGAGAGACGAGTTGTAGAGAAGCTAGATAGCAGAAGGGCTAAAGGATTTTGGCTTTATTCAATGATGAGGTCCACTGAAGGACTTTAAGCAGGGGCAGATAGGATCTGATTTGCATTTAGAAGAATCATTCTGGTGGACTTGAGTGAGGCCAAGATTGATTAGGAGATTGTTGAGGTCATATGGGCATGATGCCAGGAGGGCCATCCAGCAACATGGAAACAGGCTGGAGAAGATGAGTTCAGTTTGAGGTGCCCGTGGGACATCCAGGTAGAATTATCTGATTATTCACTGGGTAATTATTGAACACCAGGCCCTATGTTCAAGATCTGGAGCTTAGAGATCTCTAGAGTTCCAGATTTGGGAATCATCAGCATTTAAATGGCACCCATCTCCATTGGGAACATGAGTTTTGCCCAAGGAAAGTGTATAGAATCAAGAGAGAAGAGGGCTTAGGACCTAGCTCTAGGGAATAGTCAGAGGAGGGGTCCCCGGCACAGAGCATCCATGCCCCACCCTGCTTTCTACCCAGGCCCCTGCTTATGTATTGTGTTGTGTCATCTATAAATAGTTTAACTTCTTGCTTACCAATATGGATGCCTCATTTCTTTCTCTTGTCTGGTTGCTACGGCTAGGACTTCTGGTACTAAGTTGAATAAAAGTGGCAAGAGTGGAGGGCGCCTGGGTGGCTCAGTTGGTTAAGCGACTGCCTTCGGCTCAGGTCATGATCCTGGAGTCCCTGGATCGAGTCCCGCATCGGGCTTCCTGCTCAGCAGGGAGTCTGCTTCTCCCTCTGACCCTCCCCCCTCTCATGCTCTCTCTCAAATAAATAAATAAAATCTTAAAAAAAAAAAGTGGCAAGAGTGGATATCCTTGTGGTGTTCCTGATTGTAGAAGAAAAGGTCTCAGTTTTTCACTATTGAGTAGGATGTTAGCTGTGCATTTTTCATGTATAGCCTTTATTACATTGATGTATGTTCCCTCTGAACCCATTTTGAGAATTCTTACCATGAACAGTTGTTGAATTTTGTCAAGTGCTTTTTCTGCATCTATTGAAATGATCATATGATTTTTATCCTTCATTTTGTTGATGCGGCGTATTGTGTTGATTTGCAAATATTGAGCCATCCTTGCATCTCTGGAATAAATTTCACTTGATTGTGGCAAATGGTTCTTTTTAATGTATGGTTGAATGGGGTTTGCTAATATTTTAAAGATTTTTGCATCTATGTTCATCAGGGATATTGGCCTGTAATTCTTTTTTTGTTGTGTCTTTGGCTGGTTTTGGTGTCAGGGTAATGCTGGCCTCATAGAATATATTTAGAAGCTTTCATTCCTTTTCTACTTTTTTGGAATAATTTGAAGAAAATAGGTATTATCTCTTCTTTGAATGTTTGATAGAATTCTCCTGTGAATCCATCTGGCCCTGGACTTTTATTTTTTGGTAATTTTTTGATTATTGATTCAATTTTGTCACTAGTAATTGGTCTGTTCAGGTTTTCTATTTCTTCCAGATGCAGTTTTGGAAGATTGTATGTTTCTAGTAATTTATCCATTTCTTCTAGGTTGGCCAATTTGTTGGCATATAATTTTCCACAATGTTCTCTTACAATCCTTTGTTTTTCTGTGGTGTCATTTGTTACTTTTGTTTCTGATTTTATTTATTTGGGTCCTTTCTCTTTTTATCCTGATGAGTCTGGTTAAGGGTATTTCAATTTTGTTTATCTTTTCAAAGAACCAGCTTTTTTAGTTTCATTGATTTTTTTTTTTTTTTTCAGTCTCTGTCATTTCTGTTCTGATCTCATGATTTCCTTCCTTCTACTCACCTTGGGCTTTATTCTTCTTCTTTTAGTTCCTTTAGGTATGAAGTTGGACTGTTTGAGCTCCCTCCTGGCCATTTTCTGTCTGGTGTGTCTTCCTTCCTCTGATCAGTTTTTTAGCCATTTCCTCCAGCAAAATTCCTCTTTGCGGTTGCTAAGAAATTTCCTTTGATTAATAATGAAGACTTTTCTTTTCCCTTTCCTCTCTTCAAGAACACTTTCTTTGTTGTAAACAGAACAGCAAATGACATGTTTGAGAAGAAATCCCACCCCACCCTTTATCCCCACTCAAAACCCCAAAGTAAGTGGACTGGATTTGAACCTTTGCAAGATTTTCCTGGTTGTGGCTTCTTGTTCCCATGTCCTTTCAGGACCAGTCCCTGTGAAATGAGTCAGATCAGGCAGCATAAGGCCAGGCAGCTGCCTCTCCCAGGTCTCGGGTTGGCTCTAGGTGGGCTTCTCGGCTGCCCCTGGAAGGCTGTTTCCCACTCAGTGGGACTGGGCCCTGGGTAATCGATCCCACGGGCCAGATTCTGAAGAGACTGACTGATAAGCCCAAGGCTTGGTCACCAGCATGATGATGGTAGGTGGACCTTGCCATCCTCCCAAGGAGGAAAATACTATGTAGGTCCGTTTTTTGGTACAAATTTACTGCAAATTCCTAAGAAACCAAATCTGTAATTTCCTGAAGGGGAATCTGAACAAGGGGCATCACAGGCTGCTGAGGGTGGGTCATCCTCTCGGGCTGGGGCTGGGAGCTGCTCCTGCTGCCCTAAGGCCCGTTTCCCAGTGTTGGACGACTCTGTTAGACAGAGTCTCCCTCTGATTGCCGGGAAGGGGCACAATTCCCTCTTCAGCTCTCTTTCTGAACTCCTACATGTGATTACAGTGGATCCTTCATGAGCACTCTGGGAAACACTGCCCCTCCTCCCCCGGCAAATTGGGAATGTGGCTTCTACTGCCCGCCTCTGGGAACAAATCTGGGACCCTGCCTCTTTATTTCAGGAAGGATCCAGTGTAACGTGGTCATTTTAGGGAGCATTTCCTCTCCCTTCCATAGCATCTGGTCTCCGACCCAGCTGACCTCTACCGTTATAAACTAGTGTAGGGACCTTGGGAGACTGGCCTGCCAATGAGGTTTCTGCTTTGGGAATCCGTAAGGGCACTGGCTTCACTCATTTGACTCAGAGTACCTCCCGGCTCCCCAGCTTACCAGCTGTGAGCTCTTAGGTACGTTATGGCATCTCTCTGTCTAGCATCTACCTCTGTGAAATGGTTTAGTGTGGAGAAGAAATGCACTAACCTGTGTCCGTGGCCTGCCCGCGCAGGGCTGGTAGCCAGCCAACACTAGCCATGCTGCCCTGGCTGGTGCCCTCATTATTCCTGGCTCCGATGGAGAGGAATTTAGAGCAGCTTGGGCCAGTCCCAGGGGAGGGAAGAGCAGCTCCACGTTCCAGATGTCTGGAGGGCATCTTGGTTGGGTCGTTGGACACTTAACCCCCCTTTTGGGGGCGGGGAGGGGAGCTCGGTGACCATTTTGTTGTTGTCCTGTTGCCTTATAAGTATTAGAGGGAACGTACTTTGCAGATGTTCCCATGAGGACAAAGAATAATTTTGATGCAGGTTTTTTTGTTTCGTTTCGTTTTGTTTTGTTTTGCATCATAGCAGTGGCCTTTCTCTGTTTGAAGAGGAATGAATTAAGAGTAGGACATGGGTGCGGAAACACAGTGAAGAAAATCTCCAGAATGGATTTGGACTGGAGGCATATAAATATATTTTTCCATGGGGTCAAATCACTTGAGCCATGTGGCGCTTGGTTTCTTTGAGAATAAAGGGGACCCTGGGGGCTGTGGGACATTCCGACTGCTCCTAGGTGGCCTCGCTCTGCTCCTCTCCACCAGCATTAGTGACACACACCTCACAAGACTTCTCACTGGATTTAGGGCTGGAAAGGGTCATGGGGCTCACGGTCCAACTTGCAGGCTGTGGACTCCCCAATACATCCTCTAGTCTTCCGTTTCTCTGGGGCAGGGGAACTCCCTTCCCTTCAGAACAGCCTAATTGGTCTGAAGATGCTGTTAAAACTAGTTATAAAGGACATTTACATAGATCTTTAAAATACTTTATTGATTGATTGATTGACAGAGACACAGCGAGAGAGGGAACACAAGCAGGGGGAGTGGGGGAGGGAGAAGCAAGCTTCCCGTGGAGCAGGGAGCCCGATGCAGGGCTCGATCCCAGGATCCTGGGACCATGACCTGAGCCGAAGGCAGACGCTTAACGACTGAGCCACCCAGGCGCCCCTTTAAAGTACTTTTTATCTGCTGAATGTCTTTAGTCCTCATACCTACTCTGAGTTGATATTCTTGTCTCTGGCATTATCTCTGCAAGAGAAGAGGGAGCAGGGACATGGAGTAAATGAGTGCCCAGGACCACACAGTGAAAATGCAGCGTAGGCTCATCTCAGGTCTTCTAGATCCAAATGCAGTGAAAGTGCTCTTACCTGATGAGACTGGGGCAGGGGGCTGGTCAGTGAACGTGCGAAGTTCTGGTGATAGTACATAGACTATGTACCAGAAAGAGTGATTTTCACTGTATGTGAAAAGGAATAAAAGCAAAACCTGGATGGATGGTGGTCAATGGACGACCTCAATACAGGGCATTAAGAGCTGTGATTCCTCAGCAGGACCGTCTGTGGGGCAGGGGGGCGGGCTTGGATGGGCCCTAATGGAACATTTTGGGGTGAGAAGAAATGTTCCGATCCATGATTGTGGATGTAGTCCCATAGCTGTATACATTTGTCAGTACTCCTCAAAATACACACTTGCTGATTGTAAACGAGAATGCAGTGAGGTAGAACTTTTAAAAAGTCAGTAAAATCCAGAGATCACAAAGCAATTGTACATAGATACATTTATATGTATTTAACATTATTTTAATTGAACACATTTAGCTGTATGGTCGCTTGCTCATCTTTTGTTGAGGAAAAGATCTTTCCTTTCCATCCAGGTGCCCTCACTGGTGTTCCTTATAGCTAGGATATGTTGTCTGTAACTTCCAGTTTCCTTAAAAGAGGATTAAGAGTCAGTTGGAAATAATCTGGGTACAGAGTTTTAGATGTATTTTTTAAAGACTTTATTTGTCAGAGAAAGCACAAGCAGGGGGAGTGGCAGGCAGAGGGAGAGGGAGGCAGGCTTCCCCCGAGCAGGGAGCCTGACGCAGGACTCGATCCCAGGACCTGGAGTTCGTGACCTGAGCCGAACGAAGGCAGATGCTTAACCGACTGAGCCACCCAGGCTGCCCCCAGAGTTTTAGATTTTTAAGACTTTTTTTTTTTTTTTTGGCCAAATTTTTGCTGGTATCTTGCTCACTTCTAATTTATCAGCCGTTTCTTTTAACTGCTCACTCAAAATTTTCCAAAATACTCACTTTACTTTTCTTAGAAACAATTGCCTTTTTTTTAAACTCAAATTTTATCCGTTTAGGTTATATTTAAATTCTGTAAATATGATACCAGAAACAGCTGACATAACCAGGTTTGGGACTAAACTGCCTGTGGGGAAACACTCCAAAAATTGGAGCAGAAATGCAGGAGTATTCTAGAGAGAATCCTGCCAGCTTCGTAAGGCCAGTAGGTTTTAGAGAGCGATGGATGGTCTCGACTCCTCTGGAATATCCATTCAGAGCACTTTAGTGCTGTCCTGCGCTCCTGGCCTTTCTCTTTGAGCCCCTTCCTTCCCTCTCTTAGCGTCGGTTCCTGGTTGTAGTTTATGCAGAGAGAGCGACGCGCACCTGCCTCCTGTTCTGTCCGGCAGCCCCTCCAGTATTTTAATTCAGCCATCTCGCTGCTCCCAGTCTTCTCAGCCGAAACCACCTCACCTTTCCAAGAGGTCCTCAGGTGACGTGGCTTTTGGACCTTGCAGGATCCTGGGCCCTTTCTGCCTGCAGATCGATACGCTGCCCAGGAGTGCCTGCTCCTGCTGACAGACATTGTCCCCTGCCTTGCTAAGAGGCTGCCCAGCCTACCTTGTCGCAGGACACACGTGTTAGAAGCATCAAAGCTTCTACAGCTCTTCTTTAAGATTTGGTGGCGAGGGTGGTCTCTACTCTTGGAAAATTAAGGTATCCAACCTTCAGGAAAGAATTAGAGTCACCATAGATAGTGTGATGTAGAGGAACGCACTGCTGCCGGGTGGCGGGACAGCTCTGTGGAGACTGTCGGAATGTTCCCCTGCCTGGCAGGTTGTCCAAGGGACCATTCAGCTGGGGACTGCTGCTCACGGCTGGAGGGTGAATTTGCCAACCCGGGCTGCCCGCGGCCCCTGGCCATGACCCTCTGCAGCCTGCACACCCCTATGCTGTCTCCTTTCTCCGTTGCTTCTCTGCCCCCGTGACCCGCCAGAACAGCCAGGATGAGCACGATTTCCAAGTTAACCAGAGCCTGACCCGTCCCCTTCTTTGCCCTCTTTTCCTGCAGGGATGCTGCATGTGGTATTGATTACCTGGATTGTATAATTTCATTTGTATGTCTGCTGATGGGCATCTGTTGTCCATCTAGCTAGTCATTTATCTTTTCACTCAGCCAAACACCTGTGGCTCTGGATCCATGTTTGTGCAAAGTGCTGGGGCTACAGCGATGAGTCACCTGGGGTCCTGCCTACAAGGGGCACCCAGCTTGGTTTATTAACACCAAAAAAATGGTCTGAATATGGGCATGGCACAGAGCAATCCCTCCATAAATATTTGTTGAATGCTGATGCATGAATTATTAGGTCGAATCACATGAAATCACCAATATCCAACTATTTTCAATCTGTAAAAAAATATATATATATATATATATATTTCATATGGTTCAATCTAATATAAAGGTAATAAATGTGCCCATTATGGAAAGCCTGGAAAATACTAAATAGTATAGAAAAATATTACCCATGATATTATCCCTCAAGGATGCCTACTGGTAACATTGGGCCTCTTTTTATACATCGATAGATATGAAGATTGATTTTCCTCTGTGTTGTGTGGAATGCTTGTTGTAAGAAATGATTTGACCCAGGCAGGAGTTATAAAAAGTAACAGTGAAAACCCCCCCTTCCTGCCCCTGCTCCCCTTCCCGCCCCTGCTCCTCTTCCCAGAATCGACCATCGCCAAGTGTTTGGTGTGTGTGTACTTCCAGAGAGCTTTCTATGAATTTGCATATTTATGTGAATATATGCACACTTAGGATTGAGAGATTATTTATACGTTTATGCAAATCACTGAAACGAACTCCGCGCTAACGCTCACCCGCTCCTGTCTGTCAGCCGGGTTCCCTCCCGAAGTGGGGACATCCACCTGCGGCCTGCAGCCCTTTCCTCCTCCAGCCGGGAGGGCCCGCCCGAGGTCCACACTGGGGCCTCTCGTGTGCAGGTGTGGCTGCTCCTGGAGCTGAGGAAGAGTCAGGCTGCTGTGCCGAGCTGCTCCTGCCAGCCTCCATGTGACACAGCAAGGAAGACTCCCTCTGGGTCCCCCAGAGCAGCAAGGCCCAGCCCAGCCGGCGGATGACGGAGGTGGGGGTGGCCGGGGGTGGCTGGCGGCATCCCAGACGCACCTGCTGTGGCCCTGGTCCCCAGTGGTTTATTCCCTGGGACACTCAGAGGCGCCCGCATCGACACAAATCAACTTGCAGGGCAAAAGAGAGAGAGGGTGGCACTTTGTGCAGAAGGAGGCGGGGCCAGGAGGAGGGGAGCCGGGCTAGGAGCAGAACATCCAGGGCTTTGCTGGAGAGCTGGGGCTCTCTAGTACCCACATTTCTGGCAAGCGCTGACATCCTTTGTGTTTCTGACTTCGCCTGTTTCACCACTGTTTTGTCAGGGAACAGGAGTTGAGTTCAAACACTCTGTGGGTGGCCCTCTGTGGGTGCTAGGGTCTTAGGCAAGCCCTCTGATGTTACGGAGGTTGGTTTGCTCCTCCCTAAGTGAGGAGGATAGAGGGGCACATACCTGATGAGGAAGAGCCAAATGCAACACCAGATGCTGGTGTTCCAGGGCTGGATCTGCCACTTAGCAGCTCTGTGGTCTTGGCCAAGTTGCTTAGCCTTGTCTGGGCCTTCTTTATTAAGCCTCGGAATGAGGGACCATAGGTAAAGCTCTCAGAGCAGCGCTTACCTCGTAGGTTTGCTGTGATGATGGTGACCGGCCCGCTGGGTGGTGGCAAGAACTGTATGAGACCATGAGGAAAGTACTTCGTAAACCACAAAGCCCTGTTCACATGCAAGTGTTACTATATGTTTATCTGTAACCATGTTAAACCAGAAAATGTATCCCTGTGGAGAGGTGCTAAACTGCATTTTGCTGGAGCGGAATTTGCAAATTGAGCTGAGTTGAGGTTTGCGTCTAAGAGGATCTTGTTCCTGCTGCTTTCTGTCCCCTATTTCACATGTTGCTTCTGACAGGCGGGGAGGGCCTTGGAGAGGTTACGGTTTCCAGAGAGAAAATGCCGAGGCCCAGAGGGGAAGTCACTTGCCTGAGGTCACACAGAGATGGTGTCACGGCCCCTATCTGTAGCCTTAGTCTCCTGGCTCCCAAGCCAGTACTCTTCTACCCGCTCAAAGAAGGGAGCTGATGAACACGTGACACCTGTTGATGTGGTGAGGTAGGGACCTGTAACAGGTACAGGAAATGGGAGATGGAGGGTCTGTTCTGAGTATCCTGTGTGGCTCTGTTCCAGGAACTTACGTGGAGATGGGAGAGCTTCAGAGGGCTGGGGGTGGAGGGGTAGGTGGGCATTGGGATATGGGGTGACAAGGGCGAGTGAGGGGTTAGTGGGGTGTTACGAGGAATTCATTCAAGTGGAAGGCTACTGAGTATGTGGCTGTGTGAGGAAGATGATGTGAACAGGAGGTGGGGATGGAGGGAAGGCAGGTGACCTAGTGTGGGCACATTTGAAGGGGGTGGTCTGGAGTTCTGTGCCTTGAGAGAGTTTCCAATGTGAAACTGGGGTGGCCTCAGGCGTCAGATTTTTGCTGGGGAACTGCTCTCGGTTGCATGGTTGATCTTGCTTTTGTTTTCCCAATCTTGGGAATTATTTGCTGCCCTGGGGCCGGGGCTCTCTCCCCAGAGATCTGGAGCCAGGAGCTGTGAGGTTTCCTGGGACGTGATTACCTGCCCCTGCTCCCCTGGCTGTATAAGAAGGAAGTCAGAGGCTGGTGCGGTTTTCCCCCCAACTCCTGAGAGGCTGTATTGAGAGAGACTGATCTGAGAGTAAATACCCTTAGAGGTATTTCCTCTGGCTGAGAATAATTGACTTAATCTGCAATGTGGCTCATTTTTCCCTTTGGAAATAAGAGAGCTGCTGCCTGACTCACTCCTTCGTAAGATACTGTTGCTCAGCTTCTCCCTCAGGAAAGTCTCTCATACTCTTTACTTTTACTCCCAAGACAGAGAGAGCAGGGTCCAGCACCTTTCCTTCTCCTGGGTATGAGGGTGGGGCTCATCCCAAATTGACTGAAAGGATGTCCTCAAGCCCTCAAAGGGCCACTGTGACACACAAGACTTGTGAGGGTACAGAGAAAAAAACCTCTTTCTGCCTCGATAGGGAGAGGGCTCATGGAGGAGGCCTTCCTGAGCTGGGCCATGAAGGGTGAATTCCACTGTGAGCTCTGTATTAAGAGGCAGAGGCAATTTTTGGTGAGCAGTGGTCTAGAGGATAAACACACACACACACACACACATATATATATACTAACAGAGATCCTTTGGAGAATTGGGTGAGATAGTAAGAGAAAAGTAGAAGGTAATTTAGGATCTGAGGTGGAGGACCTAGACAGCTATTTGAGATAGACTTGACTGCACTCTGTAGTCAGTGGGGAGTAGTGCAGTCCCAGAAGGGAGGACAGAAAAAATATTTGAAGTAATGTCCAAAACTGTAAACCCACAGTTTAAGAAGCACAAGACAATTCAAATAAATACAAAAACTAAAACTAAAGAGAATCACATAGGACGCCTGGGTGGCTCAGTCAGTTGAGAGTCTGCCTTTGGCTCAGGTCATGATCCCAGAGTCCTGGGATCAAGTCCCGTATGGGGCTCCCTGCTCAGCAGGGAGTCTGCCTCTGCCCCTCCCTGCTGCTCGTGCTCCCTCTCTCTCTCTCTCTTTCTCAAATAAAATCTTAAAAAAAAAAAAAAGAATTACATCAAGGTGCATCATAATCAAATTGCTTAGTACTAGTAATAAGGAGAAACTAATAAAAACCAGAAAGAAAATGAAAAGACATATTACATAGAGAGGAAAGAGAATGATAGCAGATGTCTGGTCCAAAATTATTCTAAGGCAGAAGACAGTAGAACTGAAAGATAAAAATTATCAACCTAGAATTCTATAGCCAACAAAAATATCCTTCAGAAAATGAAGGTGAAGTACTTTTTTGGGGGGGGTGCCTGGTTGACTCAGTTGGAAGAGCATATGACTCTTGATCTCAGGGTCATGAGTTCAAGCCCCACACAGGGGGTAGAGATTACTTAAATATTTCTTTAAAAATACTTTTTAAAAGATTTATTTATTTTAGGCAGTGTGCACATGAGAGAGCATGTGCGAGTAGGGGAGGGCAGAGGGAGAGAGAATCTTCAGACTCCCTGCTGAGCATGGAGCCTGACGTGGGGCTCGATCTCATGACCCATGAGATCATGACCTGAGCTGAAACCAAGAGTCGGACGCTCAACCAAGTGAGCCACCCAGGCACCCCAAGAAATACTTCCTTTTTATAGACAAACTAAAGAAAATTCATCACTAGCAGAACTATACTACAGAAAGTATTAATGAAAGTTTTTCAGGCAAAAGAAAAATGTACTGGACAGAAATTTGGATTGCACAAAGGAATGAGGAGATCCTAAATGATAAATATGTGGGAAAATATGAAAGTTCTTTTTTCCTCATTTAATCTCTTTAGAAGACTGTCTAAAACAAAAATATGAAGAATGCACTGTGGAGTTTATAACATAGAGGCAAGATGTAGGACAACAGCACAAGGGACAGTAGGGAAGAAATGACCATATACTGTTGTAATTCTCTTATACTTTAGGTAAAGGAATACTTGAAGTGTAAATTAGAGGTGTGTATTGTAATTATCAGAGCAAACATTAAAAAAGCATAACATAAGTGGCACATAAGCCAATAATGGAGATAAAGGAGAATGATAAAATCAAAAGATAGCAGGAAAAGAAACAGAACAAATGAGGCAAATAGACAATCAATATGGTAGTTTTAAATTCAGCCATATTGATGAAAATATTAAGTATATGTGATATAATGACTCCATTAATAAGCAGATATTGTCAGATGGATAACAGAAAGAACCAACTACAAGCTATTGTAAAGAAACCCATATTAAATGTAAAGACACAAATAGATTAAAAGTAAAGGATGGATGGGGCGCCTGGGTGGCTCAGTTGGTTAAGCATCTGCCTTCGGCTCAGGTCATGATCCCAGGGTCCTGGGATCGAGCCCCACATTGGGCTCCCTGCTCCACGGGAAGCCTGCTTCTCCCTCTCCCACTCCCCCTGCTTGTGTTCCCTCTCTCGCTGTGTCTCTCTCTGTCAAATAAATAAATAAATCTTTAAAAAAAAAAAAAAAGTAAAGGATGGAAAAAGATATCCCATGCAAACATTAATCAAAGGCAAGGTGGATTGGGTGGCTCTGTTAGGGGATACATAAAGACAATGAGACTTTGGAATATGGAATATTACCAGGGACAAAGAGAGACATTTCATAATGATAAAGGAGACAATTCATCAAAAATTCATCATAATCCTAAATACATATGTACCTAATAACAAAGCTTCAAAATACATGAAGCAAAAACTGACAGAACTGAAAGGAAGAATAGACAAATGCATAATATTTGAAGATTGCATCATTCTTCTGTTACTGGTAAAACAGACAAATTAGTAAATATATGGAACACTTGAACAATCTGAACAACCAGCTAGACCAAAGTGTTTTATAGAACCTTCCACCCTACAGAAAATGCATTATTTTCAGGTGCACTGAAATGTTCATTAAAAAATGATTAAAAGCATACAACAAAGTATGTTCTGACAAAAATTATGGATTGAAGTAGAAATAACAAATGTATCTTGAAAAATCACAAAATATTTGGAAATTAAACTGATACCTAAAGAACCCATGGGTCAAGACAGAAATCACAAGAGACATTAGAAAATGTGTTGAGTTAAATGAAAATATACCAAAACTTGTGCAATGTAGGCAAAGTAGTACTAAGAGGGAAATAAAGAAGGTCTAAAATCAATTACGCTTCCACCTTAAGTAGAAAAATCCAGAGTAAGAAGTAGGAAGTAATAAAAACAATAACAGAAAGTGGTGGACAAATAATAAAAATCAGTGGATTCGAAGCTGGTTCTTTGAAAAAGCCCAAATTGATAAATCTCTAACTAGATGATCAGGGAAATGAGAGCAGATACAAATTACAAATACCAGGAACGGAAATGGGAAAATGACTCTAGGTCCTACAGACATTAACAGAAAAATAAGATGTTATTATCTATTATCTAACTACTATATGCCAACAAATTTGACAACTTAGACAAATGGAACAAATTACTTGGGAGACATAAACTACCAAAGTTGAGTGTTCTATATCCATTAAAGAACTTGAGCATGAACTTAAAAACCTTCTCCAAAGAGAACTCCAGTTCCACATGGCTTCAATGCTGAATTCCACCAAACAAAAGTGAAATAATATCAATTCTACACAAACTGTGCTGGAAAACAGGAGGGAACATTTCCCTACTCATTTTATGAGGTCAGCATTCCCAGATAGCAAAACGAGAAAAAGACGTGGGAAAAAAAAGATTACAGGCAAATAGCTCTTGTTGTGTATGTAAAAATCTTTAATAGAACATTAGCAAATAAAACCCAGCAATATGTAAAAAGAGTAACACATTAATGATCAGTTAGGGATTTTCAAAGGAATGTAATGTTGTTTTGACATGTTAAAATCAATTGATATGACTCAACATATTAGACTAAAAAGGAAAATTCATGATTATTTCAATAAATGCAGAAAAAGTACTTGACAAAATTCAACACCCATTTATGGTAAAACGTCTTCACAAACTAGGAATAGAAGAAAATTTCTTTGACCTGAGAAAAAGCAGCTCTGAAAAACCTACATCATATTTAATAATGAAAATCTGAATCCTCTCCTCCTAAGCAGATTTGGCTTTATGGGCACGTGACTTGTGCAGTCTTGAAATTCTTGATGTTATCTTTGACCTTGTGTTTTGTAGTTGAAGTCTACTGGGACAGTGGAACATGCCCGTGTGCAGAGGAAATATGCACAATATGTGTGTCTTCCATTCTTTGGCCCATTTTCATGTAGTGTTTGCAGAGCTCCAACAGCATGAATTCTGGTGAACTCCTAGTGTCTGGGAGTTCAGCAGGGTGCAAAACAAGTACAAAGTAAATGTGTTGCATCTACAACTAAGTGGAGATCCTGACAACCCTGAGGGGCCATGCTTTCTGTTCAAACTAGAACTTGATTCCAATGCAGAAAGAAGTTCAGTAGCATTCTAAGAACGTCTTCTCTTTATTACCCACGTTGCTTCCCTGTGTCAGCCAACCATTTAACGCAGAAATTGATGGCATAGAAGGAAAGGGAAAGATAGAAACCATTGTTCCTTTTCTTTTCAGGCCTTCATTAGTAAGCTGAAGTTAGTATTAGTAAAGTGTGTGCATATCAAATGAAATAAATTTAGTTTTGTACATATGTACATATGACGCCGCCAGCAGGGGCTTCCCAGTCGGAGTGGGTAAAGGGGCAGGAGAGGGACTGAGGCCTCTGACCGAGCAGCAGGTCCAGGGCTCTGGACTGCTGCAAGCTTGCCGTCCTGCCAGGACACGGCGGACTTGGGGAGAGGGTGACAGCAGTGGGAAGACACCAAAAGCTGCATGGGGGTGTGGGGGGGGCAACTTGAGGGAACATCGGGGTGAACCTTATAGGACAAGGCTAAGGGCCATGAAGTTGCATTTATTTTTTTATTTTGTATTTTTTCTGAAGTAGGCCCCACACCCAGGGTGGAGCCCAACGAGGAGCTTGGACTCTCAATCCTGAGATCAAGACCTGAGCTGAGATCAAGAGTCGGACACTTGGGCGCCTGGGTGGCTCAGTTGGTTAAGCAACTGCCTTCGGCTCAGGTCATGATCCTGGAGTCCCTGGATTGAGTCCCGCATTGGGCTCCCTGCTCGGCAGGGAGTCTGCTTCTCCCTCTGACCCTCTTCCCTCTCGTGCTCTCTGTCTCTCATTCTCTCTCTCAAATAAATAAAAATCTTTAAAAAAAAAAAAAAAAAGTCGGACACTTAACCAACTGAGCCCCCACCGGCGCCCCATGAAGTTGCATTTAGATAATAAAATGCAGCAGTAAGATTATACTTCAGTCTAGTGGTTCCCAAGTAGGACAGGCCGCACTGGGATCCCCTGGGTGCGATTCGTTCAGAATACAGCTTCCTGGTCCTACCCTGGCTGGAGCCTGGGCATACAAGGACAGACAGGTTTGGGAACCACTGATACTCCTACCCTGCCAGGTGATGAAAAGACACTCAAGGGGACTTAGGAAGCTGGAAAACTGGGAATAAAGTTCAGGGGCAATGCTGGGGATTTAGTGTGCCTAATCACAATAGCTGACCTTTCCTGAGCCTTTGTCCAGCATGGCATGAGGTAGGGTGCTTGACTCCTATAGTCTCATCCAATTATCCCAACCCACCCTGAGGCAGGACCGTTTATTCTCGTGTCACAGAAAAGGGAGCCAGCTCAGCGGTGGTGACTTGCGCAGGTCACAGCCCCCGGCGACAGGGGCAGGATTCAAGCTCCGTGTCTAACTGCCATGGTACTGGCCCCGAGCGGTGCCTCACGGAGGGAAGGAAGGCGGGGGGCAGATGGTCATTGGGGGCCCGCAGAGGAGGATGCCATGGGAGCGTGGTGCCCAGGTGGTGAGCTGGGAGAGGTGCGGCAGCCACGGGGGGCTGAGATGGCAGCACCGACGACGGGCTTGCGTCCCACTCTTGGCCCGAGAGCGCCCCGATCGGGACTCTTGGGTGTCAAAAGCATAAGGCCGATAAGTGGGAAAATTAGGCAAAACCCAATGGAAATATAGTAAAAGTCAGGAACTTCTCAGGAAGCGGGGGGCTGGTTTTAGAACTCTTTTGGAAGCCTGGAAAATGTGGGTTCCCAGGCTGGGAAAAATCCCCGCCGGGTCCGTGGCAGTGGCCAGTCTCTGAGGGGGAGGATTGGATGGTGGCTCCCGCAGGTGGAAGAGCGTTTGAGGGCAAGAGGAAGGAAACTGGGTGGTTGCAGAGGAGATCAGCCCAACAAGTGAGTCGTGTGGCGTCATTTGCGAGGGATGGTCGGGTTGATGGCGATGGTCTGGCAGAGCCCCCGTGGCCGGTGGCGGTGCCGTGTCCATCAGCTGACGTGGCACCCTCCGAACCGATTATAGTCACCTTGTCAGCCGGACTCACCCTGGTCCCTGAGGGAAGGCTCATCTGAGTGAGATGGTGATTCTGTGGGGACAGCCTGAACCGGTTCTGCTGATAATGAGAATGCATCCTTGGTAAACGTTGGCACCAAACGATGAGGGACAAATGACTGGCTTGGCAGAAAGCTGCGCACTGATCTCGGGGCAGGCAGAGCATCTTCTCCCTTCATTCCTGGGGGCCGTGACCCTGCGGTTCCCAATTCCTGCATTTCACAAAGCAGAGCAGGAGGGCAGAGGGTGAGGCCATTGGATTCTGTGCCCATGTCTTGTGGGAGGACCGTCGGAAGATTTCTCTTCCCAGCTGATCTTTCGAAAGATCCGGTGGGAGGCGAAGCGTGTCCCGTAGAAACAGGTGCACAGAGAGGAGATGCTCAGGGGGCTCATGGACCGGATGCGGAGGCTCTGGGGCGGAGCTGCTGTCCACGGGGTGTTTATGGAGGGCGTTCCTAGGGCAAGGAGGGCATGTCCGTGACGAGGAGCCTCTGTCCCAAACGGTCCCCAGCTCTGCTGGTGGTCAGGGTGTTCCAAGTGAGTGGACCTTCCAATGGGCACGTGGTCTTTATTTTCTCTTCACAAAGAGATTCGCAATAGAAAGATTATATGGCAAAAGAGGACAAGAGAAGTTGTCCTAAATCCACAGCCCCACCCCACCCCCACAAGATAACCACTGCTGACGTTTCGGTGTTTCTGCTCCTGCCCTGTCTATCTCGTTCTGTGAGATCAGAGTGTGGCTGCATATTTAAACCTTTTTTTTTCCTCCCAATAATTTATCTTGCAGGTATTTCCTCTTCAAGAAACGTAGGGGAGAGTGTGGTTGCTCAGGCATGGGGCTCCCAAGGAAGGCTCTGTGGAGGAGGCAACGCTTAGCTAGATTTTAAGGGAAGGGTGGAAGGGGTGGGGGGCATGGGGGGAATTTCACATGGGGTGCTTCTCACATCGGGGCACGTAGGGGGTGTTTGCCTGCTGTATTTGAAGCCTCAGGGTCTTAGCTGTGGAGGCAGCCTTTCTCTTCTCCCTTCATCCCCCTGTCTATTCGTCCCTGTGCCCGGCAGACATTGAGCACCTCGTATGTGCCCGGGGTTTGTTGAGTGCCTGGGACATGGTGGTGATCAGAACAGATCTTGTCTCTGCCCCGCTGGTGCGTATAACATAATGGGCAGACACGTCTGTTTTACTGAAAGGCAAACATTTAAAGGCAGTAACACGAAGGGGGGCTTTTCTGGACTAGAATGCCAGGTCCACATGCCCTAGCAAGGTCAGATGGGAGGCTTCCTCCCAGATGCTTTAGTGGGAAAGTTTGAGAGCTCTCGAATGTGGGCCACAGCCTGTGCTGAGGCCAGATGTGCCTGGTGGGTAACACATCGGGGAAGTCAGCTTGGCTAGAGCAGGTATGTTACATCAGGGACTTGGGTGCGGGGGGGGTGGGGTGGGATGGATATTTAGAAAAATTGATTGGGGCCAAAGTAGGTAGGACTTTGAGTGCCCAAATGAGGATTTTGAATTTTTACCTTTTAGATGGTTGGAAGCTACTGATGTGTTTTGATCAGGAGGTAGCACTTGCAAAAAGACAATTTTGGAAGATTCCTGTGTTACCAGGGGGTGGATCGGCAGGACCAGAGAGGGGCCCCAGAGAAGTCTGTGCCCGGTCCTGGGGGAGGGGGGATGAGGAAGACCCAGAGAGACCAGATGGGATGAGTGACCCACTGGAGCTGCACAAAGGACCACCCACCCAACAGGGAGAATGGGCTAGTGTGGGTTCAGGCATTCAGCAAAGGTTTCCTGGGGTGTACACGGTGTTGGGTGCTGGGTTCTAGTTATCTGGGGTGCACGGTCCCTGCAAAAACCCATGGCAAGGACTGAAGGCAGGACCATTGAACCGGCATTTGCAGATGGAAAGCCTCTCCATGGGTGTGGCTTTGAACGTAGAGATGCTGGTCAGACGGGGAAGGGCAGTGAGGAGGTGCGGTCTCTTGGCGTGAGCAGTGAACATTGGAGAGTCAGCAGACAGAAGAAAAATAGGTGATGGGCCCAGGGAGGTGATGGGAAGCAGTCATGTATGTTTGGAGTTTGGTTTACAGAACCAGGAAAGTGGGAGGATCTCGGCTTTGCTTTCATATTTGAACAGTGATTTGTAGAAGAGACACACCCAGAGGTAGAGAGTGTGCAATGCAGATTCCTGGGCCTCAGCAGGCAGGTGGGACCCAAGAGTCTCCCATGCTTCACCTGGTCCCCTGGGAATGCCAACGCACTTGGCTCAGAAGCACTGAGCTGGAGAAATAGCAACTGAGTAGTAAGCCCTGAAGGGCTGTGTTGAAACCAGTGACTTAGAAAACCATCCCGGCTGTCCCTGGACAGGCTCTGAGGGGCTGCAGGGAAGAAGGACCCCTGAGGAACACCTAGGAAGCACAGTGGTAGAGAAGGGGATGGGGTCCCCAAGGAGAAGGAGCCATGGCTGGTTTCTGCAGCTTGAGAAGCTGCAGAAAGTTTCACTCTCAAGATCTGAGTCATTCTGAATTGAGAGGCAGGAAGTTCTGGAATCCTAAGAGCTTGCTCTCTTCCATGGGGCAAAGACTGATGTTTTTGTGTGATTGGGGATCTCCCTGCACATTTCCATGTGCTGGGTTTATGTGATGGTTCTGTTTCCGGAATTCTAAAAATCTTCTGTCTGCAAATTATGTGCTCATATTCCTGTACATTTGTTCTCGAGTTCATTCAAAGACAGTTCCAGAAAGTCAGCATCTATGCATTAAATGCAGCTGGTATTGCTCAGAGGTAACAAGACCAGAGCAGGCACCGTGGAGCCCTGTGGTCATTCTGCTTACTCCCATGAACGTATAATTATTTCTTGCCTTTTTTTTCATTTAACATTGGTCATCAGAAATTGGCTTAAATGTTCTTTACCATCCAGAGTCCATATATTAAAACGTCTGTAAAAGCTCAGTGTTGTGTGTGTGAAAGCCCACAACCAAGTTTGCCAGATCAAGTTTTATTCCCTTGTAGGGGCCTTTGCTGACCTACCCTTTCTCCATCAGAGTCAGTCTGTGCTTCCTCTCTTTCCAGTAGCTTCTTTATCCCTGCTAGAGTTAAGCTCTTGAGGTCATTTTTTTTTTCCTACTGTCAAGGACCCAGCATGGGGCCCCACCGTTCACTGAGACATCAGTGGGGTTGAGTTTTTTTAAAAAAGGATCTGAAGCCAAACATGATTAAATGTTTTAAAATAGGTTCTTTAAGTAAAATCGGAATTATTTGGCCTGGAGAAAAAGACCAATGTGACTAAGTAATGGGGTCACATCAATAAGAGGAAACACCGAATGCTGTGACCAGATGTTTTCTGTCTCTATAGCAAAGACTCTGGAGGAGGCGGGGGAAGCTTTTGATTGAGTTCTGTGGTTCTTAAGCATCTGGGCTAACAGACCCTTTTGAGAATCTGTGAGAGCAATGGACTTGCTCCCCCAGAAAAGGGTGAAACATTTGCCCCTAATTTTAGGGGTTCACTGACTCCCCCTATCCTAGTCCCCAGACTTCAAGTGAATAATCCCTGGGTCAGTATAAAATGTTAGGTGTGAGATGTTCATTCCTGTGTCTCCTCCTACAGAGAGACAGACAGGATGACCTCCTCTGGTCTTCATTACCCTCCCCCAGTGACATGGGCCTTCTTTCCATCATGCGTGGGTTTATCAAGATATCGTGTCCTTATGTTCAACGAGTATCAGTAACATTTTCCTTTTAGCCCCAAGGCCTGTGACTGACATAAACATCTGCTTGCTCACGTCTTTGTCCTCAGAGTTCATTACTGTGCAGTAAAAAAGCTTAAGGAAATTTTCACGTGAATCCTCAGGAATCAGAAAGGAAGAAGGCATTGTTCTAGCCCAGGTTTCCTGACCTTGGGTCTATTGACACTTGGGGCTGGGTATTTATTGTGGGGACTGCTGTGTGCATTGTGGGATGTTCAGCAGCATCCCTGGCCTCCACTCGCAGATGCCCCTGCCCTTGGGGGCTTGCTGTGTCCCGGGCGGGGAGAAGCATCAAAAGGTAAGGTGGGGGTGTCCCCTGGAAAAGAGGCATATATTCTCCAGCCAGGATGCTTTTTCTTCTGAGTCTTCCCATGGCTGGGTCTTTTTTGCTATTCACATCTCAGCTTCAGTGCTCCTGCTTCAGGGACACCTGTCCTAACCACCAACCCGCCCCTGAGTGGCACGCAGCGACATGTTCCTCACTTGCACATGCATGGTGTGGCCGGGGGGTGGCTGCTTTGGGCTGGGTTCAGCTGGCTTGGGCTCCAGGTGTAGCTTGGGTTTTACGGGGCCCCCACGGGTCCCTCGTTCTGTATCACTGCACATCTTGGTGCATATTGTTCTCATGGCAACAGCGGAAGAGGACGTGCGGGCATATCTCAACATTCACTCATGTCATACGTGCTGACATCCATTTGGGCCAAAGCAGATCCCGCGGTCAGAGTCAGCAGGAGGGAAGAGTCTCAGTGAGGCAGTGGCCAGGGTGTGGCCGTAGGACACTTGTCCAGGGGAGTGAAGAATGGGGGCCAGCCGTCTCCCTCACCTTCTGATCTAAAGCAGCTACCGTCACTTTATCATCTTTATTCCCTGCTGAGCTCTGATACTCTTGTTGTTGAATTATGTTTCTTTTGTATCTACCAGCAGGGACTTTTTCTGCCCTATTCACTGCTACATGTCAAGCAGCTCCCTGGCACGGGATGGGCATTCACTAAATCTTGAATGAATGAATGAATGAATGAATAGTTCTGTTTGGGGGATGGGGGTGGTAGTGTTGGAGCTGGGTCTTGGGATCGTAACCATAACAGGTATGTGCTGGGTGTTTGACCTGGGTTACATCGGAGGATCATCACGTATGGCCCTCCACAGGCCAGAGCAAAGGCAGGATGTTCTGGTTAGAGCTGTAGAGCCCTGACATAGCACATCTTCTTAGAGGATTGGCGAGAGGTCCAGCCAGGTAGATGAAACGAGTGACACTAGAACCCAGTTGTCAGGACTGCCATGTTCCACACCTGTGGGGGAGCCATCAGGTCAGAGTCTGCAGAGTGGTGCCCCTGGGGTTGTGCAGTGCACAACCTGAGAAGCCATTCTGGCAACGCAGCAGATCATGAGGGACCTCATGTAACATGTCAGGTTGGCTGGGTGCCTATTCTAGAAGTTGTCTTTGTTTTGGACGAGGGTGGACATTGAGCGTCTTTTAGCAGAGGCGTGTCCAAGCTATAAAACAAGTCGGAAGCTTCTAGAGGTCCTCTTGTTTTGAGGCACATGGTGGAAACTTGACAGATGCCGAGCTTGGAAGGGCAGCTCAGTGGTACCCTGAAGCTCGAATCTTGAATTGTGCTGAGTAGGGTTGTATTTGCTGGAGACCCCAGACATCTCCTGGCACAGAGATGCTAGAGTTAGCTGCAGGGTAGCATGAGAGAGCCCCCCGCCCGCCGTTGTCTGCAGACCTCCCCACCTGTGTAGATGCTTCAGGTCCTTTCTGGGTTCTGTGCTCCCCATGGGCCCCCAGCGCCTTGGACTTCACCCAGCCTCTGCTGAGCCTCGTCACAACTCAGCTAAGTAACGTAGGGAAAGCCTGGACTCATGCTCAGGTACTGTGCTTGCTGGTTGGGGGCGAGGCCAGCAGGGATCTGCCCCCCGGGCCGTATAGTCTGGCCAGGCTGCCTTCTGATGTTCAGTCCCCTGGGTTGGGGGCAGGTTTTTATTAGCGTCTTGAAACTCGAACCCTGTGCTTGTAGGGGGTACAAAAGAGGAAGGAGATCTGAGCTCCAGTGTGAGCACCGTCAGGAGATCACAGCCTTGTAGCCTCGTGTCTCCGGATTCAAGTCTCTCCCACAAAGTGAGAATACGAACTTCACTTGTTGTGACAAGTAGGCAGGACCATGAACGTGGAGGCTCTGAGCAAACTCTGTTTGCTGGTTACTGGTACCGCCAGTAGGCGCCAATTTCCCAGAGTCACTCAGGACGTGTCCCCTGGGAGCTGGCTTTCTCGTGAAGTAAACAGAGTAAACGGACAAACAAGAAAAGGATGGGGGAATGCGAAGTGCAGAGACTTCTCTGCAGGGTCTTAAATAGGAAAATGTTACAGAGAGTAAGGGGGGTGCTCAGGGCAGGCCTCTGGGAGGAGGGGATATAGCAGGGCCCTGACTGATGAGGACCAGCTGCAGTCTGCAGAGAGCTCCGGAGGGGGGCGCCCCTGGGCACCGTGTGGGGCGGCTGCAGGCTCTGGCCCGGCTTCCTGGGGTTGGGGAGGCTGGTTGCCAGCAGATACGCTGCTCCCTCGCTCCTTCCTGCCCCGCGGCTCCTTGGAGACTTTTGTTTGTTTGTTTTTTCCAAAACATCTAAGTTTGTTTTAATGAACAGAGGCTCCGACGTGGTCTTCCCCTGACACAGAGCATCCCGGGGTCTCTGAGGGCGGCTGACAAGGACGTTGACGTCCCAGCGCGACTTTCTCTCTCTGGGTTTCTTCTCCCCAGTTCTGGAGTGTTCTGGAATCCCCAGGCCGGACTGAGCCTATGGGGAGGGGTCGGCCTAGGCAGGGGAGGCACCAGCCCTCCTCCGATGGGATGACTTCTTTTTTAAAGCCCTGCTTCGAGCGGTCCCGTGTCCCCGTGGACTGTTAGAAATGTACAGGATACTGTGATTCATCAGATTCCAAGGGGAAGGGTTTTGTAAAGGAATTTTCTCACGACTGTGTGTCTGAGCTGGGGTATTACAAACACTTCATCTGGCTGTCATGGGTTAGATGAAGCTGTCGTCTGAATGGTTACCCACTTGGGAGATTCATTCATTCTCCTCATTATTTTAAAAATCTCGTGTTTAAAAAAAAAAACAAAAAACAGTTCTTTTGCAGTGAGACTGCTGCCCAGTCTCTCTCACTGGAGAAAGGCGGCCACTGGGGTAAGAAGAGGTGACTTTGGTGGCACCCCAGAGCAGGGCTTCTCAGGCTCATTGTGGCGGGGGGAGTCACCCCGAGACTGAAGCCTGGTGTGGGGCATCCAGGGGAACAGGCTCACGGTGGCACCACGGCCCCCCACCTGAGTCCCCCAAGGAGCCAGGGGCCACGCATCAGGGCTCCTGCTGGCCTTCGGAGCTGCTTCCCCAGGGCAGGTGTCCTGTGTGCGAACCCTGCCGTTGGAGCGCGCCCCCCAGGCAGTCACTGTGGACAGTGGTGGAGAGGAGAAGCCTTCCTGCCATGCTGCCGTGCTCGGGGGTCGCTGAGTGCAGTGTCCGAGCCAGTCTTTGTTTCTGAGACCTGCGTCGTCTTGAAGCTGTGCGACACCTCCCTGACCCAGTGTGACACCTCCCTGACCAGTGTGACTGCCACCCATCCGGCCTCTGTGCTCTTTGCAGGCTCAGCCTTATCCTCTGGATGTTTCCTGCAGGGGACGGTCTCCCCAGCTGTCCTGGCCTGCACAGTCCCCAGCAAAGTGACCGAGCCTCGTTCCTCTGTTCAGAGGCTGGGGTGGGAAAGAGTTGGGGTGCAGCGGAGGCGATATTGACTTGAGGGCTGGGTCCCAGGGAGATCATGAGGCTGGGAGATCAGGTCTGGGATGGTTTCTGGTCTGCTCCTCTGCTGACCAGAGGCTGAAGGGGTCGGGGTGAGGGGCGAGTTGTGACGTGGTTGCACTACCTCAGGTGGGTCTGGGGAGCACGGGGGAGGGGAAGGAGGCAGGGGCCCGCGGGGGGAAATGGGGGGCTGAGCGGGGCTCTTGGGGAGGAGGAGGGGCCTGCCAGGTGGGCCAGGTGTAGCTGGGGGGGCGGTACAGGGAAGGCAGCCCTGGAGGGAGAAGAGAGACCCTCCCCCGCTACCCTGGGTCCTGGAGCCCCAGGAACTTACTCTAGGACAGCAGAGCTCAGGGCGCAGCATGAAGACACCCATTTGTCCCAGTCACATGAGAGACACAGTTCAGACTCTCGCCAGGGTTCACGTTGTCCCTGGGTCTACAATTCTTAACCTGTAGCGGGAAGCAGGACTCACGGATGTGTTTTAGAGAAACGACAGCCTCCCTGCTTACCCCACCGTGTCCTCCCTGGACCTGGGCCGCCTCCCGCCTGCGGTGGCCCTGGGGGCAGGGACAGCGTCTCAGTCACCGTGGACTCCTCGGTGCCGGCACCGTGCAGGGCTCGCCGTGCGAGGAGTGAAACTCGTTTTTTCCACATATCGAGGAGCACATCCATTCTGCTAAGTGAGACGTGTTTATAAATGTGAAACGGGGAATGTCTGCATTTTAAGAGCTTAGAGGTACGGCTGTCACGTACGCCGCTGTGCACACTTGTGCACGTACCGCTTGCTTTCGGGGTATAAATGTGAACGGCTCCCGCAAGACGGCAGGTATCTGGGTGGTGGTTTTAGTTTTCAAAATGTCCCATATCCTTTCTGGGGGGAGGTGGGGTTACCATATGTAAGTAGGCCGGGGTGCTTGCAGGATGGGGCTCTGCGTCATGGAATAGAAGAGATGAGCGTGGGAGCAACCCTGTCCCCTGGCTCTGAGCCCTCGCTCCGTCTCCGTTCCTTCTCCTGTAAAATCGGAACAACACGGCCGGTCTTGAGTGGATTAAACAAGATGAGGCAGGTCAAGCATGTGCCTGTGTCCGGGACCTAATGTGATGTGAGGTGATATCCCAGGCAAGGAACTAAGGCTGGGAGGAGAGTTTCCTGGCCCTGGCCTCACATCAGGCCACATAGTGGGGTTGGGGTCGGCCGGGAGCATTGGAGACCACTGCCCACCCCCCCATCACCTGAGTCCCCCCAGGGGTGGAGCCGGCCAGGCGACCATCACCCAGGTGGCTGTGTTGCTGTGTGTTTTGCATGTTGAGAGCCTCTCCCATGAGCAGAGCAACTCCTCGCTCCCAAACCTTCCTCCCCGCTAGTGGACCCTGGCTTCCTGGATGGAGGTCTCCTTGGCTTAGCAGCATCGCCCGATCGGATTTGTGCCCTGGACTTGGAGGCGGAGAGTCACCTGTAGGGCCCTGGCTAATCCTCCCGCCGCTTGCTGCCTGGCACCGGGGGATTGCTGAGCTCCTTCCAAGCTGTGGAGCTATGGCTGCGTGGAACAGAGGGGTTGGGCAGGAACAGAGCAACAGCAACCCTGAGGACCCTTTCTTTAGTCGAGGCAAGTTTAGAGAATTAAGGGAGCTCTGAGAATCCCACAGCCTGGGGCTCCTGGGAGAATTCTCTAGAAAGGAATAAGCTCTCTGGGAGGCAGAGGGAGAATTCCCTGGCATGGGAGGGACCTATAGGACCCACATGAGTCTCTAGCATGTGGCCCAGTAGTGGCCATTTGGCTCCATGTCCCTGCACACGTGAGCTGAGAGCGCAGGTCAGGAAGGGGTGGGCAACGCCCTCTGTAATTTGGGGTGCTCAGGGGACAGGAGGCAGTGTGACCGACCCGTCCTTGCCTTTCCTCCAGCCTTTCCAAGGGGTCCTCTCCAGGCCCAACCTTCACCCTCTGAAGTGAGGGGTCAGGACTGCAGGGACTTTCGAGAGGAGTTAGCTCTCAGCTCACAGATGGTGAAGGAGGGGCTCAGAGAAATTACTGATCTACCAGGTTGCCCATCCAGTGAGGGGCAGCGCCACAGGCCAGGCCGCCTCCTGCACCTGTTTTCTGCACCTCCAAGTAGAAAGCGAAAGGGGAGCTTATTTTGAAATAGGCAGAGTTCAAGGAAGGGAGTGCTGCCCCATAGAAATGGTCTCCAGGTGCAAGCCGAACCTGAATCCTGTTCTCCTTGGATAACCGTTTTTGGTGGAGGTTGGTTGGAAGCTTTCCCACTGTAGTTGCTCTCTGGCTGTCTGCAGAGCAGGTGTGGTTTTCTTAGGCGGGCAGCCTGGTGGATCATGACAGCAGGAAGCCTGACACAGTCTTAGCGCTCTACACTTTACAGAGTCTGTTCCGTCCACCCCACCAGGTGGTCAGGCACGGCCTGTTGTGGGGTAAGGAGACCCCTGAGCGTGAAGCTCTGTCCCTGGCCTGGTGTGGCAGCCCAGGCTGGTTGTGGCCAGGGCCAGAGATGGGCCTGTGGCCCCAGGGCAGCTTGCCTCGTCGGGAGCCTCTGGTTGGGAGTCGTGGACACTGGTAGGTATGGGGCCCAGACATGCGACTCCTCAATGTGCAGCTATTCCCTTGCCCTCCAGGACCCAGAGCCCATAAGGCCGGAGACCCTCGGCCTTGGTGACTGCTGTATCTGGACCCCGTGTGAGCTTTGGCAAAGTGCAACTGCTCAGTGAGGATGCGTGAGGTACACCCTGACCTTGTCGACTAGCTTCCTATACCATGAACTTGGGGCCGGGCAGATTTCCAAGGCTATACAGTCCCCAAAGGGAGGTGGCCTCTGGGCTGGTAGAAGTTCCTGGACCTCAGGCCAAGACTGGCTTTCAGACTCAGCGTGGTCTGTGTGATTTGCTTTGACTCAACATAAATTGGCAGCTCTTTGGACTATCCGGTATTTAATAAGTGGCCTGAGGCCATGTGGATACTGACCGCTCAGGTGGGAATGGCCTATCATGCCCAAGCAGAAGTGCAAGAGATGTCCCATGGGATTTTGAAGTCGCCCACTTGCCGCATGAATGGTGTAGGCAGTGGGGGCTACCCAGACCCGAGAACACAATGAGGTGTTAGTTGCTGGAACCAGCCATCAAAGGAGCTTGTGAAATCTGCATTCGATGACCAGTATCAAGACACGCCTCACCTACTAACAAATTCATTATTCAGCGGGCCTTTGCTGAGTGCCCAGGCCTGCGGGAACTTTCTGCTGGGGGCGGTGGGTCAGCACTGATCAGCCCTGATGACACAGAATTAGAGAAGAATATGGTGTAACTGAGAGTCCCCAGAAAATTCACGTCAGAGTTAACCTCTCTTATTGTCTATTAAACCATCTTGTTCGAAGATCTAAAATTGACTTCCCTGCATTTTTCAACTATTCAGAAAATATTGTACTTTTCTAGGAGAACATTTTCTTTCTGTAGGTCTGGAAATGAAGAACTCTTCTGCCTCCCTACCCACATCTCAACTACAAACTTCTGCCTAAACCACACCCTTCAGAGGAGGGGTCTGGCCTCCCCTGGTGGGACCTCAGGGAACCAAGGTGGGGAGGGTGTGAGCTGGCCTCCGGGAATGGGAGGGGCCGGGCCTGGAAATGGGCCTCATAGGAGCTGGAGAAGCGGGAGAAGCTAGAACCTGGTCCAGCCCCAAATGGGACCCAGTCAGGGTCAAAGACTGTGGCCATTAGCCACAAGCACCAGGAAATCAGATGTGGTTTGGATGTTCGGGTCCATATCCAAGGTTACCTGTGGCAGGAGGCAGTCAGGTCTGTGGTCCCAGCAGCCTGTGGAAGCCGGCTGGGGACTATAGACAGCTAGGGGAGCCTCCAGGAGGCTAAGGATGGAGGAACAGACCCTCAGTGCCCAAGAAGGCCTTTGTGCCACTGTACCGAGCTTGCAAAACAGATGTCTGGTCCCCACAGCTGCCCTTTCCCCTTCCTGTAGCTTCCTCGTGGGACCCGGGTACTGGTACTGGCAGGTGGGTTGGCTGAGGGGGTGCGTGTGAATCCCTGCACCACGTGTAAGGCAGTGTGATGACTCGGGTCAGCGCAGGACTGCTGCATGGCCCCTGGGACCTTCCACACAACCTGCAGCTTTCATACGCTCCTGGCTAGTGGGTCTGGGATTTGTACACTCTCCTGCCCCGCTAATCAGCACAGCAGCTAAGGGTAACTAATAGGTCCTCAGTAAGTGGTGGTTGAACAAATAAGTGAGTGAGTGAACGAATGAATGAATTGGGTAGCAGAGGGACTGCTCAGGCCACACAGATGGACGGGATTGGCCAGTTTAGCTGTGGTGTGAAGCAAGAGGGGAGAACAGCCCCTCAACTCAACCAGCCTTCCAGGCGCGGGCCTCACCCGCCCGTGGTAAGTGGGGCAGGGTCTGCTCCAGGGACCTAAATACCCCATCGAGGGCAGAGGCTCACCGGGGCCCTCCCTGGACACCAGGCAGCCCGGGGTTTGATTTTCGTTACCACCTTGTGCCCCCCTTCTCCATCCCTCCTCCTGAGCACGTGCCTTCCTCATTGTCCTTTTCTCTCCTCCTCGGGGCACAGATCCTGGCCAACGTCTTCCTCTACCTGTGCGCCATCACCGTGGGCATCATGTCCTACTACATGGCGGACCGCAAGCACCGCAAGGCCTTCCTGGAGGCCCGCCAGTCGCTGGAGGTGAAGATGAACCTGGAGGAGCAGAGCCAGCAGCAGGTGAGGCTCTTTCAGGGTGGCCCCAGGGCAGTCTGGGCCCGGGGTCGGGGGCCGTGGCTAGAGAGGGGCTGGGGGTGTGGGGGCCAGTGCGGCAGCCCCCCCGGGTTTGGAGTTCACTGCCAGGGTCAGGTGTTGGCTGCCTGCTGGGCCTCTCGCCCTCAGAGGGCTCCTCCTGACTTCAGGGAGTTTCTCTCGCCGGAAACTCCCTCCTCTCTCTTCCTCTGTGCTTGACCTAAACCTCCCCTCCTTCTGTTTTGTTTTGTTTTATTTTCCCCTGTAATTTAAAACTTTTTAAAGAACTACGCTGATCCAAGCAGTCACCAATAACTCCCTGTGTTCCTCTCAGGCTAAAAAGTTCTGTGTGTTTATTTTGAATGCTTTTTCCCCGCGGGCATCACTTCAGGTCCACCCTCCTCTGCCCACCTTTCTGGTTCTGCGGCCCGCTGGCCCTGCGCACCTGCCACGGGCCCGGCGCTGGGTCTCTGCAGCCACGGTGGGCCCAGCCGTAGCGGGGGCCTTCCCGGTGAGGACCCCCAGTCCATTCCCCTCCACCCAGGGCGCTAAGTTTCCTTCACGCTCGGGGCAAGTTCCTGCTTCCTTCACGCTCGGGGCAGGTTCCTACTTCCTTCTCCTTCTAAGTCATTGATGAAGAAGTAAAACCAGCCCAAACCCCGGGGACCCTGCTGTTTACATTTTTCCACGGAGAGAAGTGCGTACTGTCCCTGCTGTTTACTGGCTTTATTCCAGCCCAATCCACCCAGTTCTCATGTGATTCAGTCTTTTAAATAGTTTCTGGTTTGGATTCATCTCAAATGCCTTTCAAAGGTCTGTAGAAATTACATCTGCCAACTTCCTGTTATCCATAGGTTTATTTCCCCCTAACAAACAAACTCAATAGGCTGAAAATACAGGATTCTCTGTGCTGGGAACCATGTCATTTTGGGTTCAGGTGCTGCTCTTGGCTCTGGATTCACTGAAAGTGCTGTTTTCACAGACCCACTCAGGTGGACAGAGCCATAGTTTTGGGGGCCACTCTAGAAGGCTGCCAAGGAGCCCCATTGGCAGGCCTCACCTTCTCTAGACGGTGCTCTTCAAAGGGTCACACTGAGTCATTTGCTGAGTCCTGAGGATGTGTTTTCTCTGTTTACCAAGGAGAGCTAGAAGCTTCTGAGCTGGGCCTTGGATCCAGCTTCTTCAGAAAGCAGGTTTTAGAAGGGGAAACTCCCCAGCCTCCGTTGCCACAAAGGGCCAAGTTCAATCTTAGCGGCTCATTGTATTTGTCTCCTTTTCCCCATCCCTGTATCCCGTGGTTACCCAGGAGCTGCTCCTGCTTGAATGTATGTAAAGAATCCCACTTTACTTGCTTTATAGAGTCTCTTGAAAGGTGTTCTTCAGTTTCTGTTTTTTTATGCTGTCTTGTTTCTCTTTGCATCTCACGTCTCCCACTGTGGAGGCATCCCTCTGGGTTCTCTACGTTAAAAAATGCCTGTGTCCCTGCTCAGCTAGGTCAGGAGTTCTTTTTTTCTCTAGTATTTGTGCAGTTTTCAGCATCCCTGTCAACCTTGTCTGTCTCACAGCATATAATTGGCATAACCCAGGACATCTCCTGTCACATCAACAATGCTTGGGGTAGGGGCCTCCTGGAGTGGTGGGGAAGGTCCTGCGTCGCCCCTGGATCTCTTATTGTCTGCATAGATAATTTAGACAAGCTGCCCACCTCTCCCAGCCTCGCTTTCCTCGTCTGCAAAGCAGGAGTACTGAACTTGGCTTGTGGGGTTCCCTGCAGGTAGAAACACAGGCGGAAGGGCTTCGTAGACTGTAGCGCTTGGACATGCTGATGATCAGGCTGCAGTGCACGGGCCACACAGGGCTTGGGCATTTTCTGATGCCCCCTCCGGGCAGGGTCAGCGTCAGGAGACCCCATCCTGGCGGAGAGGGCCCCTGCGGTGTGCTCCAGGACGCCCGTGTGCCACGTCGCCGCCAGGGGGCGCTGCACCCTGTCCGGGGCACCCTGCGGCTCCACCGTGCTGCCTGCCCAGAGCCGCAGCAGCAGAGCCGACTGTCTCCAGGAGCGAGAGGTCCAGGGAGGCAGAAGGGAGGTGCTGGGGGCAGGAGAGGCACAAATGTACATCCCCGGGCCGAGCTGGGACACCGCAGGTGCCTGTAAATACCCACCACGTGGAATGCATTTGTCTCGCCCAGCTCTAGCCTGAGTGTGACCTTGGGACAGCATCTTCACCTCTTTGGGCCTCACTCAGTTTCCCTATGTGTAAAGTGTACCTGAGAATAAGACCTTTGACGAAAATGGGATAATATGAGTGAATCCCTTTGGAAAGGAGAAAAGCCCTGTTACCAACAGGAGGGGCGGGATTCTGCAGCCCACCAGCACCACTGTGCCCTGTAGTTTGCTCGTGTTTTCCTTAGGACTCTGGTGACTGTGTGCGTGAGGGAGATCTGCTTGCATTTTTACTTTCTTTCCACGTCCTTGGCAGGTTTGGGCATCGTGGTTGTGCTGGACTTAGGAACTAATTTGAGAAGTGCTTCCTTTTTCTAACCTGGGAGAGCTTGAAGAACACACAGGTTCTTTACAGGATTAGAAGGACTCTCTAGTGAGGCCCCAGGGCTCAGGAGTTTTCTTTATGAGATTCAGTTTCCTTCACAAGTACAAGGTTTTTGGTTTTTTGGTTTTTTTGTATAAGTTATAGAACGTTTTTGTTTTTTCAGGAACTTATCCATTTCATATAAATGTCACATTTTTTACATGTTTATCCTCTTTTTATCTTGTTTGTGGGATTTGTGGCAATATTCCTTTTTATTTTTCTTTTTTTAAAGATTTTTATTTATTTATTTGACAGAGACACAGCGAGCGAGGGAACACAAGCTGGGGGAGTGGGAGAGGGAGAAGCAGGCTTCCCGCCGAGCAGGGAGCCCGATGCGGGGCTCGATCCCAGGACCCTGGGATCACAACCTGAGCTGAAGGCAGATGCTTAACGACTGAGCCACCCAGGCGCCCCAGCAATGTTCCTTTTTCATTACTGGTATTGGTAGTTTGTGCCTTCTGTTTATTTGTCCTTAATCTGTCTTGCTGAGGTTTATTAATGTTTGAGCCTTTTCAGTGAACCACCTTTTTGTTGCTCTCTTTGTACACTTCCATAATTCGTTGTTTTTGACTTTGATTTTCTTTTACTTTCTTCAGGGTTAACATCATGTTCTTTTTTTACCTTCTCGAGATGGAATTTAGCTAATTTTAGCATTTTTCTTTTCTAAAACATGCACCCGATGCTATGGATTTCCCTCATCACTTGCTTTTTGCTTTCTTCTATAAATTTTGATATGTCCTAATTTCCATCGAGTTATCTTTGATCCACAGGTTGAGTGTACATTAATTAATTTGCAAACATCCAGGGAATTTTTAAGGTCATCTTTTCATTATTGATTTTTAGTTTACTTCTGCAGTCAGAGAACATACTCTGTACGATTTCAGTCCTTTGAAATTTGTCGGAACTTGATTTTTGACCTTGCATTTTTTAATGATTTTGATGCATTTAAGGACAACACGTATTTTGCAAAATGCATCAAAATATCTTTCAACAATGAAATAATGTCGATACGTGTCAATCATGATGCATTGGCATCTACCCCAAGTCAGTACTTTTACCTTTTCGGTCACAGTGCAGGACCTCACAATGCTCAATTCCCTCTCCCCCAGACTTTCGGGCGATTGTAATGTATGTTAACATATATTTGAAGCCCCATAAGACGGTATGTTTGCAGTCTTCCATAGCGAATAGCCAATGCGTACACTTGCTCCCGTCTGCCCTCTCAGATGCTCTCTATTCCTTCATTTCTGTCCTTCCATCTTCTTGAAGAATTCCCTTCAGTGTCACTTTTCATGAAGGTCTGTTGGTGGTAAATTCTCTCCATTTCTAATTGCCTGGAAATATGTTTATTGTGCTTTCAGTTTTGAAGTTCACTTGTTGTCGGAGGGAGAATTCTAGGTTGACTCTGCTTTACTCTGAGCCCTTTGAAGGCGTCTCCTGAGATCCTGTGGCTTCTACTATTTTTGTTGAAATTCCAGCTGTCAGACATACTGCTGCTCCTTTTAAAGAAATGAGTAGTTTTTCCTCTGGTTGCTCTTATAGTTCGTCTTTGGTGTCCACGGTTTCATAATGGTGTGCGTAGCACTTTTCTTTGCAGTTACTCTGCCTGGTATCTGAAGAGCTCTTTGAATTGATGGTTTGATGTCTTTCATCAGTTTTGAAATTTTCAGCCAGTATCCTTCTGCTTCATTCCATCCTTTCCTTCCAGGACTCTAGATGTCCTTATTAGACATTTTTACCATGTTCCATAAATCTGTTTTTGTTGTTGTTCTTTTTTCCTGAATCTCCCCTGCCTTTTTTTTCTTTTTTTTTTTTTACTTTCTGGGCTTCAGACTGGATATTTTTACTGACCTAACTTCCACGTTACTAATCCTCTTACCTGCTTTGTTAAATCAATGCTTGAGTTCATCTGTGGAATCCTTAATTTCACTATTTTTTCACTTCTAGAATTTCCACTTGATTTAAAAACAAAACAAAACAGATTCCAGTACTCTGGTTAAGTTCTCCATGTTGTCATCTATTCTTTGGAACATATGAAACATTTTTAAAGGCTCTAACAACTGCAGTATCTGATGTACCAATGGGTCTGCTTTTCCCTATTGGCTTTTGGTTTTGCCCTATTGACTTTTGCCATCTCATGACATCCTGGCCTTTAAAAAAAAAAAAATGCTGGATAAATTAAAGGCTGAATGTCGTGTACGGAGAATAGTAGCGGCTCCAGTGGATGTGTGTCTCCAGAGAGGATTTACTTCTCTTCAGTTCACCTTGATCCACTGTGGGGTCGAGAAGATTTAGGGCTGGGTTTTAGTCTGAGAGCTGGTTTCTCTTGTGCCTCCTCTTAGGAAATAGTCCTTCGGGGGTTTTAACTCAAAGGCTGGTCCCCCTCTTAAGGGACCCTGAATTCCCAGCGCTAGGAGACTGCCCACACTCCCCTTCGATTTTAGCCTCTCAGCTGTCACTTTCTGCTTGAGTTCTTGGTCTCTCTCGCCTCCTGTAGCTTGGGGGTTGGCAGACATGTCGAGGGGGTGTGTGGAGAGAAAGGTTCTCTCCTCTCTAGAACCTCACCCCTCTGCTCTGCCTTGGAATCCTTGCTCACCGATCTTTGTCTCTCCGGCCCCTTGAAAGCGTATAGCCTTGCTCTCTGGCCGGCCTCTGAACCCTGGCCTCAAGGGCAAAACATGGCCGAGTGTGTCGGGCTCACTGAAATGTGTTTCCCTGCCCTCAGAGACCTTGTCCCTTCTCGTCCTAGCTCCCTGCATGGTTTCCCATGGTCCTCAGATAGCTGTCTTATCCAGCGTTTATGGTTGGTCCTGGCTGAAGTGTTGGTCTGGTGCAAGTCTCCTCTATAATAGCAAGAAGCAGAGGTTGGACATTATCTTCAATGTCTTGAAGTTAATTTTTAAGTAGCTTACAGTGTACATGGTATAAAATTATGAAGGTGTGAAAAAGGTTATACCGTGGAAAGTAAGGTTCCCTGCATGGCCATCCACTTGGCCGCCCCTCAGACCGCCACTGTCATGTCTTGTGGACACTTTCAGGATTCCAGTTACTTCCAAATCTGGGACACAGACTTTGCACACGCATGCAAGTAGTATACCCCCTCTTCTGCCCCAGATCTTTCACCTGCTGTCTTTGAGACGGCTCTAAGGTGACATGATACCGCCTCATCCTTGTTAACGACTGTGTTGTATTCCACAATCGAGAAGTAACGTTTCTTTAACTGGGCTCCTGAGTGTACGGTTCAGTGGCATTCAGTTCACGGTATCGTGTGCAACCTTCACCGCTGTTCATTTCCAGGATTTTTTTCATCATCTCAGACTGAAACTCTGTGGCCACGAGACACTAGCCCCCATCCTCCTTTCCTCTGGCCCTGGCCGCCACCACCCTACTTTCTATCTCTGAGTTTCCCTTTCCTCGGAACTTCATGTCAGTGGAATCACGTCCTTCTGCAGCTGGCTTCTTGTGCTTCGCACAATGTCTTCGGAGTTCACCTGTGGTGCAGCACGTGGCGGGACTTCCTTTCCAAGGTGCAATAATACTCCATTGCCTGCATTTGTGGATGCGCACTTGGGTTGTGTCCGCCTCCCAGCTGTGGTGAATCGTGCTGCCGTGAACACGGGTAGGCAGGGACCTGTTTGACTCTCTGCTCTCGATTCTTCGGGGTATATACGCAGACGTAGAATTGCTGGGTCATGTGGTAGGTCTAGGTAGTAGTTCTCATTTTTTGAGAAACCACGCACGTACATTGTTGAGAAATATTACCGCATCGTCTCTCGTAGAGGTGCAAAGGATTTACACTCCTCCCAGCAATGAACGAGAATGCACTTAGGCAGTTAAATTTCCCTTGTTTACTGAGAAATGCTTCTTTGATATGGAACCCTGCTGCCCCTCCAAAAATGCCTGTTTGGAAACCCCAGTGGCGGGGCGGCGGTCCCACGGAGGTAGTAGCATCCTGTGAGCTCTTTCCTGCTGCTTCCTCGTTTGGCTCAAGTCACAGCCAGGTAGGCTGAGGCTTGGGAGAGGTTTGTATTTTTTAGCACATGTTGTACGGTATTTGGTAAACGCAGACAAGTATCAAGAAAAAAACACCAATAGAGGATTATTCCTGCAAGTCTTTTTTGTTCTTCTTCTGTGTTTTGAGAGTGTCCTCACCATGTTATCCTGATTATAGAAGTAACACCTTATTCTCATAGATAGCTGTTAAGAATAGCAGCTAAGCAGCAGATCTCTGAGTGTGGACGCCTGCGTCATGTGGTGACTGTGGGGGCCGAATGCAGAGGGTGTTCTGCCCAGTGCCTGTGCCCGCGAGGCGCCTGGGCTGTCTCCTGTCGGACTGTTGTTGTTGGATAAAAATCTGAAGATAGGGAGAAGTCTAGAAGAGACCACCCAAACCTCCCATCCTTTGGGTGTTTCTTTTAAAAATAATTTTAAAAACTACATCATGATAAATTGTGTTCTCAGCTAAAAAAGGTTTTAGAACCTTCCATGTTTGCTTTTTTTTCCTTTTTTCCTTTTATGGAGGTGAAATTCTTATAACGTCGAGTTAACCATATGAAAGGGTGCCACTGAGTACCTTCCCGATGCTGTGCAGGCAACCACCTCTAGTTCCAAAACGTGTTCATCACTCCAAAAAAAACCCCATACCCAAGCCTGATCTTTAAGACCACACAGAAAGGCACTGGGTGAGCGTTGGGTCAGCCCCGAGCAGCAGGTGCCTTTCCTTGCCAGTGAGGACCGAGGCCTGAGATCCTTGCACACACCCACCATTCTGTGCGCACGCCTCTCCCTGGGACCGACTCCAGGGTCGGAAGCCTGCACCAGAGGCAAGTCCCGCTGGTGAGCTTGGACCTGGGATTTGCGTCCATCGCTTCCTCCAGCATTTTCTGGGCAACAGTGAGACCCGGCTTTCCCACCTCCTCACCGTGTGATGTTGGTACTCTGCCTGTCTGGTCTTCAGTTTTCTGCAAAAGTGAGATTAAAGATAATACCATTGTCATGGAGTTGTCTGGAAATCATTTGAAGTAAGAACACTGAGATGAGTCTAAGTAACATGAAGCCCTTTCGTGGCTCCTGCCCTGGGGACACTGGCTGGAGGAAGGGCCACAGGTAGGATGAGACCCAGCTTGCTCCCTCCCTGGGCAGCGGGGCGGACTTGACATCCCGGGAAGGCCGGCTGAGTGCAGAGGAGGAGGAGCGGTCAGCAGTCCCATTTCGCTGTCCTCCTGTGAGGACTTCTGGTGAGAATAAAAATGAGATCGTAGACGGGAAAATGCTAGAAAGGGCTGCAGAAAGTCCTAGAAGCTGGTTTGGTTGTGGCTTCCGTGTGAGGAGTTGTCTGAGGTCAGTGCCACTGTGGCCACTCACAGTGTTTAAATGTCTTTGTAAAAAATTCCCAATTCAAAAAATGCTCAGTATAGCAGAACCAATCCACGTTCGTGTCTCACTTTGTATTTTGTCGACGTGTATTTATCTTGTTTCCAAGCTGCCTGGGGAGGAAGCGGCGTGTGCGCCGAGGGGAGGGCCTGCCCTGGCGGCTGGGCGGCCTCCAGTGGGACGGGGGTCTCCTCTCCGGGCCTCCTCCCCTTCCTCAGACGGGCTGAGGGGATCCCATCCCGGGTCCTCTGCTTCTGTTTTCCTTGCCCCTGTCACCTGGGAGGTTGTACTCTCCTTCGCCAAGATGACCAACGTCCTGCTAAAGGCAGGCGACTCCCGACAGGTGGGCCGCCAGCCCTCGTCCCCCGGGAAGGTGCAAAGCAGCCCCGGGCCTTGGCGCGCAGGCTTCCGCTTCGGCTTGGGCACCGAGGTGGGCTTGTCTGCGTGGTGAAGAGAAGTGGGATGGAGGTCTCAGATTCCGGTCACCTGGCTGCACCAGCCTCCCTGACTCCAGTCTCCTGCCTGCAGGCCCAACCACTCTGAGGGCCTCGGGGAGCTGAGGCTTGGGGACGGTGGCCCTGGCGGGCACGGGGCACTTTGGTTCTGCTGAGCGCCTGTCTCACTTTGTAGGCAGTCCCCGGCATCTGCCTGTGATATGGGGCCATCAGGGGGGACTTGGGGCCTCTCTCCAGCCTCCCCAGCTCCAGGGGCTTGTTAGGGTAGAGCAGGGAGCCCAGAGGTCTGGAGAACTGGCGTCATTTTTCTTTATTCGCATGTGGCCATACTCCAGGGTGTAGTTGGGGACCTCGAGGGTTGCTAAGTGCCCCAACTGCGGCCTGGCAACAGTGGGCCGACAGGAAATCCGCGCAGCACATACCTGTCACCAGGTACAAACGACAGAATTCTGAGCTGCTCTGGATCTCACACTCAGAATTAACTTCCCAGGAAGGGGGCCATGGTTGAAGGAGGACGCCGGGGGGGATGGAGGGATGACAGGCTGTGGCAGAGGCCAGTGCTTCCTTTAAACCGCATTCTATTAGACAGGCTGGCCTGTCCTTATTCAGGGAAGAGAGGGCTGCCCCCAGTCCCCGTCAGAGGTGAGGAGGGAGAGCCCACGGCTGACTGTGCAGAGTTGATTCTAGGTTAGGGAAGCATCCGAAGGCCTCAGTGAGGGCCAGGGGGCCAGGTCCTCTTTGTCTGGGGCACCCTGGGGAGCGTGGTGCGGGTGGACGCTGGGTGGTTTTCCATGTAGCTCCTGGGGGGATGTGCAGGACAGAAGAGCCCCTTCTCTCTGCCTTTCCTTCTACTTAAACCCAACACCCAGGGTCACCATGACCAGGGGATGATGTTTCTTCTTCATGCTGGAGTCTTTCCCCAGGTGGGTGACCTTCTGCCCTTGAGGTCTTGGAAGGAAGAACCACCCATTACCATGAGAGTCACAGACTTCTCCCCTGGGAGCCCCAGAACTTGGGACTCGGGAGTGCTGTCCTTTCATAAGGTCAGCTGTTTCTTATCTTCTTGAGTGGCCCTCCTCGCTGACCTCTGCCCACGCCTTTGGCCCCGAGGGTGAGGCAGAGAGTAATCTCACCCCTGCGCCCTGTTCTCACGAGAGGTTGGTGGGGGAGAGGGAAGTCACACAGCCTTCACACAGAGAGACAGACACACAGACACAGAGCGAGAAAGACACACAGAGAGAGACCAGCTACGTCTTGCCCTGGGGTCGGGCTTCTGGTGTCCACCCTTAAAGTGTCCGCTCTTGTCCTGGCAACAGTGAGATCGGGGCTGGGGACCTGCCTCCTGGGGAGCCACGGGGGGAGGGGAGGCAGGTGTGGAGTGGGATGAACGTGGCCCCACTGCGCCGCAGCGGCTCTGCGTCTTGCTCCTCGAGTGGGGGCCTGGGGCCAGGCTGTTGCGCCGTCAGCACCTGGTGTGGGTGGGACAGGCCCGTCGTCCACTAGACAGCCACAGAGGGCCCCGCTCCCCGACATGGGCCTCGAAATCTTCTTGCTACCTTAACGTCCTCACGGACCCACTCGCCAGTGTATCTGATATTTTTAAGTTGTATTTTAGCCTCGAGCGCATCTTGGTTTGAGAAAAGCCAGAAGGCTAATTTCCCGTGGCGTGAAGCAGGGATTCGTGCTTCTGTGGGTTCCAGCCCCCCACCTCCTGGATTTCACAAAATGTTCCTCATTCTAGCGTTTCAGGATTTAGCAGAACCAATCCACGTTTTAGATAAGGCGAGTGATGAGCCCCCAGAGGACGGGTTGTTCCAGAGCCTTGGAGGGCTCCTGGCGGTGGGAGGGCGTCTGCCGCATCAGGTAGCCCTGGGCGCTGGTGGCGGTGACAGGACTGTGTCTGGGCTGTGTGGCTTCCGAGCTGCGGCCCTCCTGGGCCCTGGGGGGTCAGAGCCACATCCCCCCCGCAGCATGTGTACCCCCGGTTTTAGCGACTGCTGTCCCTGACCAGTGTGGCCAGGATTGTGGAGCGTCCCGCCCTCTCTCTGGCCAGAGGACTGACGTTTGGTTTCGTCAGGGGGTAGTTCATCAGACAGTTACTTCGTGTGGGGCCCTGGGCTGCGTTTTTACTGGATCATCTCCTTGAATCACCTCCGAAAACCCAGCGAAGAAGAGTTGGCGCGCCCCCCCACCCCACCCCAGCCGACCCCACCCCCAGCAGGGGCTTCTGCTGGGTAGTCTCTGGACCACACCCGGCCTGTGGGGATCTGCTTCCTTTGACCTGCCCGGAGTTTGAAACATTTCTAATACTTAGAAATTTGGACGTTCTCTATAAAAACTTGTATTTCTGACTGCCTTGGAAAACGGAAAGATACAACACAGGGCTCAAGAGTCAGACTTTGATTCACATCCTCACCAGCCACTTACTTGCCACATGACCTTGAGCCAGTTGCTTACGCCCTCTGAGCCCATCTCTCTCTGAAGTGGGAATGGAGTAAGATTGTTAAAAGGTCTAAAAGAGAGCATTTATTCCACAAATATTGTGGGCACTGTTCTCAGCACTAGGGATGCAGTTGTAAGCAGAACAGATTCCAGTGGGGGAGACGGATTAAACAAGCGAGCATATGCTATTAGCAGGTAGGAAGGTGGTGGGCAAAGCAGGGGGAGGAGCCTAGGAATTGCCTGGGGTGGAGGGAGGTTGCCATTTAATAGCATGTGGCCAGAGAAGGCTTTCTGATAAAGTGAAATTTGAGCAGAGACCGGAAGTCAGGGTATGAGCCAGGCAGTGTTTAGGGAGAGGGAGCAGTAAGTGCCAAGGCCCTGAGGTATGTTCATATGACATCATGGCAGTGGCTGCAGGTGGAGTAGAAGTGAGGGGAAGGGAGGCGGGAGGTGAGGCAGGGAGGTGGTGGGCATCAGGTCCTGCAGGGCCTTGTAAGGACCATGGCTTTTCCCCGGAGGCATTGGAGGGTTGGAGGTTTTAAAAGATCAGTGTGGCTGCTGGTGGAGAAGAGAGAGCAGTGGAAGCAGGGAGACCAATTCGAAGCAATGCAGTCATTTTCGGGAGAGAGGATAGTGGCTCAGACCAGGATGGAGGTGATGGAAGGAATGATTCCGGGTGTTTTTTGAAGGCAGAGCCAACAGGATTCACTGCTGAGTGGCATGGGAGGTGGGAGAGTGGAGAGTCCACGATGGCTGTCGGGATTTGGGCCGGGAGGCCGTCGGGAGGGGAGGATGGTGAGAAGCACAGGTTTGGTGCGGGGTGGAGAGTCTTTCTTACCGACATCCATGAGGAGAGTTGAGGGGACACATCTCATCCTGTGCCCTACCTGTGTGTCTGGCAGGCTTGCTGGGCTGGGCCAGCGTTTGCACACTCTGGAGGGGCCCTCCAGCGGTGACGATGGTGGGTCCTGTAGGACAAGGGCCTCAAGCTGGGGAGTCCAGCGAAAGTTGGCAACCAGACGGCTCCTGGGGAACACTTACCGCTTCTCCTCAAAGACAGTAGGCGGTGATTTTGCTACCAGGTACGTGAGTCCCAGACCTGCCCCAGAGGCTCTCAGGGCCTTCTGGAAGCCACCAGAGAGGGCCCAAAGGGAGAAGCTCCCCGTACCAATGTCAGTTTCTGCAGTGACTGCCTCGGCATGTCTGCCAGCCCCTCTCTCTGCGTCCTGGCCTGTGTGGTTGGGAACGTGACGCGACGTGCGCGTGGAACCAGAGGATCTGGCTGGGGTGCGGCCGGGATTCTGTGGTTCTCTGGCTCCCTTAAATCTGCAGCAAGAAAGGAGTCTGGGAGGGCAAAGAAGAGCGCGTGGTGCAGAGCCCAGGTCAGAGTGGGCTGGGAGAAGTGTGTTTGGACTTGGATTTATAATATGATGGATGTGGATTCTTGGGTGGGTGCTGGCCAGTGCATGCTGGGGAGAACGGAGTCCTGATCCGCGTGGAAGGGCAGGGGTGGGTTGGGGAGGGCTGAGTGCAGAGGTGGAGAGGGACACGTGGCAGGTCCTTCCCAGAGCGCCCGGCGCTCATCCCTCGCGTGGGAGGGACTGGGGTCGGGAGCCCAGCCAGAACTGGGGTGGGGCCAAGCAGAGGCCCAGAGAGTAAAGGAAGGTGGGAGCTGCATTTGGGAAAAGCACTGGTGAGATTTACTGCTCCACGGGGAGGAGGCATAGGGGAGCAAAACCAAACCACCAGCGACCCTCACAGGTGGAGAGCTGGTCTGTCGAACCCGCTGGAACCTTCACGCCTGGGGTGGGTTGAGCAGGGGCAGAAGTCCGTGGTTGGGCTCCCACCGCAGACACGGCAGGTCTTCCCCACTGATCACTGATGTGGCCTCGGCATCCTTCTCTAGGCAGCGGCTCTCTGTTACCCTGGGTTGGCCCGTAAGCCGCACTTACTTGCTACAGTGTTCTAGAACTGCTCTGATACGGTAGCCACTAGTCATATGTGGCCATGTACTTTTAAATTAATAAAAATTTAAAAATTAAGCATTAGTGCATCTGCCGTACTAGCCACGTCTCCTGTGCCCAGTAGCTACAAGTGGCTCGTGGGACCATCTCAGCGTAGACCACAGAGCATTTGTTTGATTGCAGGAAGTTCTAACAGTGCTGTTCTAGAGGGCGATGGCTGGTCCCTTGGGCCACAGCTCCTAGTTGACAGCTCATTATCTCGCCAAACCTCTAAGGAGCACCTGCTCTGTGCCAACCACACAGGGGGAGGCCTGCAGACACCACACACATGGCCGTCTTTGGGCCCAAAGTGTGGTCTCCTGAGACGGCAGTCCCCTTGGCCTGCACGGTGGCCCCTGTCTCTGGAGACCATACGGGAGTCCAGGCAAGTGTCCCCTCTCCCCCTGTAGCAGGGTCAGAGTTCTGGGCTGCCCCTGGGTCTGTGATTTCTGCACTGTCCCAGATGATATGGCCTGGTGGTGGCCCCCATGCCGAGATTGTGACCCTGCTTCCTTCTTGGAGCTGACAACTTGAGAGACTCCGGGGATGCTGGCTCGGAGTCTGTTTTCACATCAGAGGGGCTTGTTCAAAGAGATGCCGGTCTTTGAGCTCCCTGGGAATGCCCACAGCCCTTGGCTGAAGACAGCAGAGCACTCCTGCCCCATGAGACCAGTCACTTCTCAGGTGACCTGAGTGCCCCGGCCGTCAGACCTCTTGGGAGTCCTGTTTACCTTTGACCTTCCCAGCATTTAGCCTGGGGCTTTGCAGAGATGACCAGTGACTGTTCTCAGTGAGGCAGTAACCATGTCTTTGGATGGGGCAGCCCGTGTGGGTCCCTTGTGTAGACGGTGGCTGCCCGCCCCAGGCACACGGCAGCACAGTTCCCCGATTTCACATGTCGTGGCCCTTTGCCCTCTTCATCAGGGAGAGGTGAGCTGTGTGGGCTCTGACCTCCCAGGGCCGGCGGGCCAGGTCCTCCTGCTCCTCGTTTCCTTCCTTCTGCTGCCTCCTCTGCTCAGCTCGTCAGGCACCTGTTGTGGTCCTTGGACCTTTTTTTTGGCTTTCAAGTGGCCTGGAAGCTCCAAGAATCTGGAGAAATCAGGCCCAGAGCAGATGTGTTTGTGGACAGCTGTGCCTCTGCTCACAGCCTGTGATGGGTTGTAGTGATGTGTGTGTGTGCGTGTGTGTATGTACCCACGGGACATGCAGAGGACACACTCGGGCACGCACGAGGACACGGCATGCGAACAGCCTACAGGCTCGCTTCGCGCAGATGCCACCCACCCACCCAGCTACCTGGGCACTGCTGATTTCTCTCTCCATTTTAAGTCTCCCCCCCCCGCCCCCCCGCCCCTTTACAAGGATGTTGTAGAAACTTAGCTTCTCATCAGCCAAGCTCATGTACCCAAATCCCTGCTGGCCGCCGCCTGTAAGGAACTCCTGAGTGCCCCGTCAGGGCCCCCGGGGGCAGTGCGGGCCTCCTGCTTCTGTCTCCGTCCTGAGCCGTACAAAGGCAGGGCCTGGCCTGAGTCAGCGCTGAGGAGAGGGGGCTTCATTGGTTCCTTCCCAGAGCCTGGTGGAGGCCATGCGGACAGCCTGCCCTGGTCAGGGGCTCACGGCCCACCTGAGCAGTGTGGCAAATACCTGTTTACAAATCCCTGCCCGGGCCCGGGACGCACGCTGCACCCCAGCCGGTCCACGACCCCCGCCCCACCTCAGCACAGCGCCCGCACACACGCTGCACCCCAGCCGGTCCCCCCCCCGCCCCACCTCTGCACGGCGCCCGGACACACGCTGCACCCAAGCCGGTCCCCGACCCCGCCCCACCTCTGCACGGCGCCCGGACGCACGCTGCACCCCAGCCGGTCCCCGCCCACCCCACCTCTGCACGGCGCCCGGACACACGCTGCACCCCAGCCAGTCCCCGACCCCGCCCCACCTCTGCACGGCGCCCGGACGCACGCTGCACCCCAGCCGGTCCCCGACCCCGCCCCACCTCTGCACGGCGCCCGGACGCACGCTGCACCCCAGCCAGTCCCCGACCCCGCCCCACCTCTGCACGGCGCCCGGACGCACGCTGCACCCCAGCCAGTCCCCGACCCCGCCCCACCTCTGCACGGCGCCCGGACACAGGCTGCACCCCAGCCGGTCCCCACCCCTGCCCCACCTCTGCACGGCGCCCGGACGCACGCTGCACCCCAGCCGGTCCCCCCCCCCACCGCCCCACCTCTGCACGGCGCCGGGACGCACGCTGCACCCCAGCCGGTCCCCGACCCCGCCGCCCCACCTCTGCACGGCGCCGGGACGCACGCTGCACCCCAGCCGGTCCCCGACCCCGCCCCACCTCTGCACAGCCCCCAGGGCGGGCTTCCGGTGCTTCTCCCTGGGATCTGGGTCGCTTTTTTGCTCTACCCAGAAAGCCTACTAGAAACTTTCAGGGCTTGTTCTTTCTTTTGCCTCATTTGGTTCTTTTCCCAGAGAGGGTCAAGGCCTTGACTAGGTGTGTATTTTTAGGATAGCCATCAAAGCACTGTAGGGCTGGGGAGAGACCACGTGAGGCAGCTTCCCCACCTTCTCCATCTCTCTGTGTGGACCCATGTGGCAGGGCCCCAGGCCTCGGCTTGGCGCGTCTGGCAGGTTCCCATCCTGTGGCGGACTCCCTCCTGTCACCTCCTCACCCAGCGTCCAGGACCTGAGCTCACTAGCTCTCAGCACAGCACATTCTTTGTTTGAACTGCTTTGACTCTTAGAACGTTTTTCCTGCTCTAGAAGCCAATCTGTTCCCCAAAGCCTTCCCTCGCTAGCTTCCTCTCGTGGGAACCTCCAGAGCAAGCGCCATCCCTTTTCCACATACCCTCAGGCCTGAAGGTTGCTCCCATGTCACTGTGGAGGCCGCGCTTCTCTGGGTGGGTTCCCAGCCTCTCAGCCCACCTCTGACGCCTGGCCTCAGGCTCCTGCACCTTGTGGTCACGCCCCAACGAGGGCCTAGTGAACTGCTGCCTTGAGGAAATCTGTCTCCTTGAATGCTCCTAAAGGGGCGCTTCCAAACTTTAATGTGGTCGCGAATTACCTGAGGGTATCTGGGCCTCATGAGGAACGGGCCTCAGGTGAGGCTGAGGCTGCCACTCCGAGGGCCAGACTGGGCTGTGGGGCCCGAGGTCCTGAGGGATGGGCTGAGATGTCCAGGGACTCGCCATAGATTTCTGCTCCTCCCCGTAGCGGTGTCAAACGATGCACGTTTCCCCTGTTAACCATACTAGGCCCCTTGCGGGCAGTTGGTGGCCTCACGCTGCACATGTGCCATGGGGGAGGCCTTCTGGGGCCAGCACAGCTGGCCTGTGTCACAGCTTTGGGGTGACTCAGCATCTCTGAGCCCTCACCTTTGGCCCTGTGGGTTACTCAGGGTCCACTGCCAGTCAGTGAGACCGGGCCTCGCAGCATTGGCCCCTTTCTCCTCCGCTCAGCCTGGGAGGAGGGGGTATGGCGGCTGAGGGAGGTCCTTGTGGCCTGCCCAGGGTCTGTCCTAGAGAGCCAGGAGTCTCCCTCAGTAGCACCTCTCTCCTGTCCTCTGCTGACCCATCAGAAGGAATGCCAGTATCTGCCACCAGCCCTGGCCTGCCCTCCCTGAGGCCGAAAGGTGGCCTGGTCTGCTGCTGGGCCACCACGCTGAGGCAGCCACAGAGGTCTCAGCTGGTCCGCTTCTGCAAGGAGGACCCTCATCAGGAGTAGCGGGATGTCCCAGCTCAACTCCACAAGCACTGGGGGCAGCACAGAAAGGACGTTCGGGTGGGCTCACCCACTGGGAGGGTCCTCACAGGTGTTTCTAGAGCAGCCTCGTCAGGTCCTTCCTAGGGAGGATTCGGGCACTTCATGTTCCTTCCCATTTGCAGCAGAACAGCATCCAGTGTGGATGAGAGAATTGCTGTGTCAGAAGCACATCCTTTGGTGAACAAGGAAGTCCCACCTGTACTTTCGGTCCGAGAGCCCTGGGTTCTAGTTCTGGGTCTGTTGCTAACTCTGAGGAACCTGGGATAAACTAAACCGCTTACCCCCTCCATGCTTTGGTTTGGTCGCCTGCAAAATGGAGGCCGTATTACACATGCATGAAAATACAGGGCAGGGGAAGAAGTTTTAGCAAAGAAGGGGGACAGTGTGGATCCTGGCCAGTAGCGTCCATTTGCCTGGTGAGTGGCGATACTTGAGAACTAGAGAAAGAAACCAGGCCAGGGTGATGGTTCTGTCACTTGGCTCCCGGAGAAGACCCCTGCCACCTCCCTCTTGTGCTGTGGGGCGGGGGTCCCCTCCTGGCTTCGGACCTGGCCATCAGTCTCCTTCCTCGGCTTTCATCCAGGCGGACGTGGGAGTCTGGAGCGAGCCTGGCGGACTGGCAGGGCCCTTCCCTTTCTAAGAAATCTGGTCATTACCAGGGTCAGGGTCATAGCAAGGGAAGTTTTGTGTTTATTTCCAGTTCAAAAAGTACGTTTAAAAAAGCAGCAGCATAACCATATAGCAGTTTTGAAAAACATAACCCGTTTTCTCGGGATTCCATTCGCCAGGTCAGATTACCCTGTTCTCTCTCGCACATACTCTTCTGCCGTGATTCAGGGGCGCGCGTGGGTCTGCCGTCCCCTTCTCAGGATATGGTGTTGGCTCTCTTTCTCTTTGGTCACGTTCTCATCATGGCACTTGTCATTATGATCGTTTCTATGAGGTTTGTCCAAAGGATGTGTCCCAGTCGAATGAGCCACTTGCTGGGCATTTGGGCCTTCCAGTCTTTTCCACAAATGTGAGTGATGTTCATTGAAGTTCTTCTGGCATGTATGTCTTTTTACTTCTCATGGATTATTTCTGTTGGAAAAATCCCCAGGAGAGCCATTAATGGGTCAGAGGCTCGGAACATTCTTATGACTCCCGAAACATATAGTAGTTGCTATTTTAGGAAGAGTGGGCTCTGCCTCTATGCTGGGGAGACCAAGCCACATCCCTCGGCTGCTCTGGGTGGTCCTGCACCCCTGTAGAGGCCTGGCTGTGTTTCAGGGAAATTAGGACTGTGGTCAGGGGCACGGAGCACCTCGCAGCACTGGATTGGTTCCCAGGGAGCCCAGAGAGGCTCTTCTGGAGGGACAGGGCTCTGACCTGGGCTCTGACCCTGTGGGTGCGGGCTGCTGGGGCTGCATAGGCCGGTTGGCTGGGGCCCAGCACAGGTCACTGCGACTATCCTAATCCTTGGTGTCCCGCGACCCCTGCCTGTGCACACACCTGAGTGTCCTCTTCCCCGGGCTGGCGGGCCCTCCCCCACTCCTCACACATCTACCTCTTCCTCCCCTTAGCGAGCACCTGCATGCACGTGTGGCGGGGTCAGGGAGGGCATGGAGGGACAGAGAGAGAGAGCAAGGCTGAGACATCATGGAAGGCGGGACCTGTCTTTGTCTCCCCTTCATCATTGTGCCCGGACCAGACAGGGTTCCTCGGCCTGGTCGAGTGACCCCAAGGACTCTCTGCTCACCCTGGATACCCTGCTGGGGCTCTTAACCTATAATGAACCTGTGGCCAGCCTTTGAAGCCCAAAGGATTTTAGGCCTCATCTTCCTGAGGCACCTGCTGTCCCCACACCCTCAGTAACACTTCTCCTCAGGTGACAGAACAGCTGCAGCATATTGAGCACTTGCTGTATGCAGGCCTGTTCTTAGTGCCCTACGGTGAGGAGTCACTTCGTCCCCTGCCCGGGATCACGCAGCCAGTCAGCGGCGGGGCAGGGGTCTGAGCTAGGCTGCGGGGCCCGGAGCCCAAGCTCTTGACGCCACACGCTCCCGCCCCTGCCAGCCCGGGTTCCTGCCCCGGCGCTCGCCGCCTTGCCCCCTCCGGACTCCAGCAGCTCTCCGCCTAGGCCGCCCTGAGAGCTGGCAGGGCCCCACGCCTCCGGCTTGTCCGGAAAACCCTCCTAGCGGCTCCTGTCCTTCCCAAGCTGAGTGCTTGCTCCTCGGTGCGTGGCCTTAGTTCAGTTTCCGAAGGCCCGTCCCCACACGCGGGCAGGGGGCACAGGGGCACGGGCACCTGCTACCCCCTGGGCTCCGGCCCCTCGTTCCTCTGCGACGGTGCCCCTCGCGGGGTTGTTAGCAGTGGGAGCGACATAGCTGTGGAAACGGGAGAATGGTAGTAACCGCTGTGGCACTTCACGCTGGGCCGAGGGCCCCTCGCCTGGTCGTTACCCTGTGCCTGCCCACAGGAGGGATCGGTGAGAGGGACCTCCTGTGGCGCAGGGGTGAGCAGGTGGGGGCTCTGGTCCGCAGAAGGGAAGGGGCTGTCCCTACCGCAGAGCTGTCTTCTTCCGGAGCTGGTGAGGGAGGCCCCAGCCCTCTGGCTTCCGGGGGGCGCGGGCCCGGGCCCTTGGGGGCCTCTTGGCTGCCTCACCCAGAGGAGAGGAGCAGAACCTCCACACCTTGGTTCTCCTGCCCCAGGGAAGGTGTGTTTCAAACACAGAGCTGGGTTCTCTGGCCTCAGGGTCCACTGAACACGGCCGAGAACAAGAGCCAGCGGGGCCCCCCGACCCGCCCAGACCCTTGGTGGGAGGCGAGGTCCCCCGCTCCTGTTCCCACCAGGCTGGCGTCCCTGCCGAGGTCTGGGACCCACAGCCGCTGTTCCTCTGGACCGGCCCCAGACGCAGAGGACACAGGCAGCCGCCCTTGGTGTCCTGGCCACCGCTGCACCCAGGTGGCTCCTGTGGCTGGCGGGCCAGACACGGTACTGCCGGACCCCCGCCCCTCCCGCCGTGCTCCTCCCTGTCCGTCGGCCGCGCTCTGCAGCATGTGGCCTGGCCCCCCAGAGCCACTCCAGCACGGGGGGCAGGCCCAGCCGTGCCTCTCTGTCCCCGCCTGCTGCCCGCCTCCCACCCCCACTTCTCCCAGGCCGACCTCAGCTTTGCTGCCTCGCCCCATAGGCCCCAGCCTCCCCTTAGCCACACTCCCCGTACCCCCGCAGACCTCGGCTTGAGCCGCCAGCTCAAGTTTCTCCCCCACCGTCCTTCACCAGCCCCATCACCGCCTGCCACCCGTCTCGGGGCGCGGGGCCGTGCCGCCTTGCCGATGCGGTGCCCTGCCTAGGCTTCTCTGTCTGGCTTCACCCCCTCCCAGGGGCTGTCTCCTGCCCCGTCTCCCAGCCCCCCAAGCCGGCTCAGCGTCTGCCTGCAGCACGTCCCAAACCAGCCCGTCTGTCCCCTCGCGTCTCTCCGCCTCTGTTCCTGAGTTCACAGACGGGCACCTTCCACCCAGAGGCCCAAGCCACGGGCCTGTCCTGCCTGCTTGGTGCAAGCGGTCCCCAAGCCCCACTCTGCCAGGACGACTGCTAACTGGTCACCCTGCCCTGCCGTGTCACACCCCTGTGCCCTGCAGCTTTCGGGAAGGAATGCCCTGTTCCTTGCCTGGCACACGAGGCCCTTCGTGGTGCAAAACGGGGGTTGGCAGACGTTTTCTGGAAAGGGCCAGAAGAGCCCTTTTCAGCTTTGCAGGCTGTATGTTCTGTGTCACAACAACTCGGCTCCGCTCTCGGAGGGAGAAGACAGCCACAGATGACACGGAAACCAGAGAGCGGGGGGCGGGGGGCAGCAGACAGGTGGCAGCGGCAGCGGCCCACACGTGGCGGTGTGCCGACCCCCCCACTCCATCCAAACCTACCTCTGGAGCTGCAGGTCCCTGAACCCAGGGTCCCCAGGTCTCTGTGCCTTGTGTATGTGGCTCCCTCGGACAGGATGTTCTCAGCATCTCAGTCTTCAAGCCTCACTTCCAGGAAGTCCTCCTGCTTGCCCCCGACACACCCGGCTGATTCTGGCACCCTTCTTTCTTACTGCCCTGCTCTCCCTCGCTTGTCTTGGCACTTACCAAACTGCACGTCAGGAGGCATGCTCACCTGTCCCCCCATGAGGCCCTCAGCCCTCTGAGGGCAGAGACTCAGTCCTTCGCTGGCATTGGTCCAGCGTGCTGCCTGGCACGTAGTAGGTCTCCGGTCACGTTGAATCAGGATTCTTGAATGACTGGTCTGTGCAGGGTGTGGTGGATGACACGAGGTCCTGCCCTTGGGGGCCCCCAGTGCAGGGGCTAGAACAGGCCCACGTAGGCACCGTCGCCTTCCCTGGGGCCGTGAGGGTGCTCTGGAGGTTCAGAGCCAAGCATGGGTTTCTTCGTGGGTGTCTGACTCCCATCAGGGCCTGAAGATGCTCCGTCACAGGAAGCTGCTGCCCTGGGCCTCTGGCTGCTTCCCAACCTGGGGTCTGCACTGGGAGGGCTCTGGCTGACGTCTGCCGCCGCAAGTATCCGAACGTGCCCCTGGAAGGGTACAGGCCAGACCCTGCCTCCCCACTAACCCGGTCTTCCTCCTCCCAGGAGAACCTTATGCTTTCCATCCTGCCCAAGCATGTGGCTGACGAGATGCTGAAGGACATGAAGAAGGACGAGAGCCAGAAGGACCAGCAGCAGTTCAACACCATGTACATGTATCGGCACGAGAACGTCAGGTGCGCCGGGCCTGGGCTCCGAGAGCAGGACGGGGGCCGGACTTTGTGGGGTCGGCCGTGCCCTGTGGGGTTCCAGAGTCTTCCCCCAGGACTAGAAGCCGAGCCATCCCCACCATGTGAGCCTCAGCCCCTGTGGGAGCAGTGTTCCCGGCCCATGTTGGGGCTGAGACATCTAAGCTGTGTGGTCCGGCCCCAGCATCATACAGACATCACCCAGGGTGGGGAGGTGACATCCGGGAGGTCACCCAGCCATTCAGGGCCAGCACTGGGGCTCACAGCCGTGCTCCTTCCAGGCGGGGTGGGTTCATCCTGGGGCCAGGATCGGGCAGCGTGGGGGAAGGAGGCCCCGTGGAGGAGGGGCCCACAGGATAAGCTAAACATCAGAGCCCCGAATTCACCCGGGAAGTGCCAGGGGTCTCACTGTTTGGGGCCTGAGCAAGGGCCCACTGCGCCGGGGTCCTGGCTGCCCGTGGTGGGGAGCGGGAGCTGGTGGGGGAGCCAGGCACGCTGTCTGGAGCCTCACGGCCACTGCCCCCTCCTCCTGCAGCATCCTCTTTGCGGACATCGTGGGCTTCACCCAGCTGTCTTCTGCCTGCAGCGCTCAGGAGCTCGTGAAGCTGCTCAACGAGCTCTTTGCCCGCTTCGACAAGCTGGCCGCCGTGAGTGCCTGGGCCTCGCCGGGCTTTCGGGCTCGGGGGCCACCCTTGGGGCGGGGGCCTGGCCTCCCCGAGCTTGCCCGGTTTCCTCCCACCGTGTCCAGCAGGGACTCAGAGCCACCCCCCACACCCTGTGCTTTCAGAAATACCACCAGCTGCGGATTAAGATCCTGGGCGACTGTTACTACTGCATCTGCGGCCTGCCCGACTACCGGGAGGACCATGCCGTCTGCTCCATCCTCATGGGGCTCGCCATGGTGGAGGCCATCTCGTGAGCGGGGGGCTCCGGGGGGAGGGGCGGTGGACCACGGGAGAGGCAGGCCTCCCGTGCTCAGTCATGGGGGCCCAGCGTACCCCAGGCCCCCATGTCCCGTGGGTGTTGCATTGGTCGGCAGGTGGCCCAGTACCCAGTCTGGGAAGTGGGCGACATGGCTCGTCGTCCTCACGGCTGAGGGGCTGCCAGCCTTCCACGGCCTCCGAGGGGCCCAGCCTCCATCCGCTGTGGTTTTCTGGAGAAGTGGCCGTCGTGGTGAAGTCTGTCACAGCCCCTCACATTCATTTGGATTCCCCCCCGAGGCCCCCATCCCTCTCTCAGTGTTTTCTCACTGTGAGCCTCCAGGCCCATCTCCGGTCAGCAAGTCCATGTGCGGCAGTGTGGGACTGGAACCCTGGCCTCTGCTCTGGGCTCCCAGCTCCACCGCTGCGAGCTGTGAGGACCTCGCACTCTCCCCCTCACACTCCCCACCGCGCCTTGGAGGCCCTCCCAGGCAGGCCCTGGCTGGATCAGGCCCCAGGAGGGAAGGGGGCTCCTTGCTGAGGCTTCTCCCCTGGCCAGGATGGGGGCCGGGAGGGGTCACCTTGCCACCAGAGGGCCATTTTGCATTGTTACCATCTTCGGGTTAGAGCTCCTCTGACATTGGCCTAGAAACAGATGCCACACTGGGCGGGGGGAGGAGGTAGTTCAGGATCACTCGCCTCCACTTCCCTGACCACGGGGCAGCTTTCCCGGTTGCACGTGAGCCCTGGCGCGGTGCCCCGCGCAGGTGGACGCGGGCAAGTAGCAGCCTTCCCTCTGGCGGCCCGCTGGACCCCAGCCACAGGTGACTCGGCTCGAGTGCAGGCAGAGCGCCGTGGGGCGCCCGGGAGTCCCCTCGGCCTGGAGGGGAGGAAGCCCGTGCAGAGCTCCTCCCGGGGCACGGAGGGCCGGCCGCCTTGCTGCGGCCATGTCCGAGCCCTCCTCCGCTCCGTGTGTGCCTGGCAGGTACGTGCGGGAGAAGACGAAGACTGGGGTGGACATGCGTGTGGGGGTGCACACGGGCACCGTGCTGGGGGGCGTCCTGGGCCAGAAGCGCTGGCAGTACGACGTGTGGTCTACCGACGTCACTGTGGCCAACAAGATGGAGGCCGGTGGCATCCCCGGGTGAGCCAGCGTTCCTTCCCAGCGGGGAGGTGCGGGGGCCGAGGGAGGGGGCCGTGCGCCCCTCGGGGCTGTGGCTCAGACGAGAGACACCCCGGAGCAGCGTTCCTCCTGGGGGCGCCTGCCTCCTGGCCTGAGCCCGGCTGGGGCCCCTCCGCCCGCCGTGGGGCCACAGGCCGGCCTCCAGGCACACGGTGTGGGGGCTGCCTGGGGAGGCCGGGTCCCCCGGAGGGCGCCGCGCTGGAGGAGCAGGCTCCGAGGCACCCGCACGCCCGGCTGGAGCTCTGTCACAGACTCAGCTGGTCAGGGCGGACGGGCTGAGGACGCAGCCACGCGTTCGCCGCCTGGCTCAGCCCCTCGCAGGCAGTCACGATCCTCCCCCTCCGCGGTCACTCCCCAGAAACGGGTTTATTAGCCCCTGGCGACAGGTGTGGCCACTAGGAGCCCGCAGGGTACGCAGCGGTAGGACGTCAGGACAGGGTTCAGGGCGGCCCTCCGAATTCCTCACCTGCCGCAGCGCTCTGCGCGGCCTGGGGACGTCGCCTGCCTGCCTCGTGGCCGTAGTGCCGAGGCTCGGCGGCGCGGGTGGCCTCCCCGGGCTCTGGCGGCCTGACGGGCCGGGGTCCTCGCTGCCGTGCAGGCGTGTGCACATCTCCCAGAGCACCCTGGACTGCCTGAAGGGCGAGTTCGACGTGGAGCCGGGCGACGGGGGCAGCCGCTGTGAGTACCTGGACGAGAAGGGCATCGAGACCTACCTCATCATCGCGTCCAAGCCAGAGGTGAAGAAAGCGGCCACGCAGCACGGCCTCGGCGGCCCGGTGAGTGCCCCGGCCCGGACAGGGCACGGGAAGGCGGGTTCGAGAAGCCGGCCGGTGGAAGAGCGGCCAGGGCTGCGGGGGGCACCCAGGCGGGGCGTGGGGGGGACGGAGAGCGCGTGGGGACGGCGGCCGGCGGGGGCAGGGCTCCCCTGCGTCGGGGGGGAGCAGTCGGAGCCCTGGGAGAGACGGGGGCGCCCAGCGAGAGGCTTCCAGAGCCGCGCGGGGGCCGAGGAGGCCGGGGGCAGGCCGTGGGGGTGGCTTGGTCACGGAGAAGGGGCACCGAGGCCGGGGAGGTTTGCTGGGCGGGAGAAGAAGGAAGAACAGGCCGGAAGCAGTGAAGCCGGCCCGCCCTGGTCTCGTCTCTGTGCCGCTTCCCTGCCTCTCGTCAGACCCGAGGCCCTGAGCCGCGGCCCCGGCTCCTCCCGCCCGCCGCCGGCCTCCTGACGGGCTGTCTGGTTCGGAGCCACCAGGGGCCGCTGCGGAAGTGGAGCGCTCCGTCCTGCTCGGCTGAACCGGGGAGTTGTTTCACTCCTTGTAACTTTGTACTTAGGGACGCACCAGTCGCACCAGTCGTGAGAATGTAACGGCTGAGGAGTCTGGCGCTCTCGGGGATGGCATGTGGCCTGAGGCCGTCCCACGGCTGGGGCTTTGCCTCGTAAGGGCAAAAGCAGAGCGTGAGCTGGTCTGGGGAGGCTTCAGGGGCTGTGGCTGAAGACGTGACCCCTGGGGAAGTTTTAAAAGAGAACTACACACCTTCTCCCCTCCCGCAAATGTATGTGATGACCAGCGAATCAAACAGAAACAGAAGGTTCGTCCATTAGCTCCAATCGCAACCACTATTCAGGGAGTGCTTCTGCGCGTCCATTATTTCACTTACTCCTCAAGACAACCCTGCGAGAAGGGGGCTGTTGTCATACCCACTTTGCAGAGGAGGAAACTGAGACCCAGAACTTTGCACGCGAGTTGCAGATCTAGTAGGTGGCAGAGCAGGGCCCGTGCCCCCGGCCTGCCCGCCATGCTGCATCCCAGGTGTGCGTGGGTCCCTCCCGTGGGCAGCTCACACAAACTCAGCACCGGGAGGGGCGCACAGGGGGATAGGACACCACCTCACTCCCGAGTAATTTAAAATCCCCCTCGGCACCAGTGTTAAAGGCCAGTTCAGGGTATTTTGTGCTGCATATAAAGTCTGAGCTGCAATTAAATGCTCCAAAGAACTCAGAAAAGTAGGAAGCTGTCTTTCAGAATATTAGGAACGGTCAGGGTAGAAAGTAGAGCCTCATGAAATAAGACTCGACCTTGACACAAAATTAACGAGTCCTTCATATTTTTAAGAGTGCTACATGCAGAACTTTAATATAGTCCCTAGAACAAATTAAAAACGTGTCTTCCAAGCTGTTCTACAAGACCGTAACTGACAATAATCTAAGAAATGAGCTTTTATAAAGTGCTAGGAAATTTATAATTTCTGGCATATAAAATTTTTAATCGAGAAATGCTATTCCTTCCAAACATTACCCACAAATTGGGTTTTACCAGGGACCACCTTGAAGTCACAAATGGCAGTCAGGTCTTTGGGACCACACTTGTTCTCCTTTGTTCTAATCTTGTATTTTATTTTGCTTATTTCAACAACCCTTGCATGGTATGTAATTTGGATCAGGCTTTGTTCGCCGCACCGGACACCCCTCTGAGGGTGCAGATGAGGCCACCGAGGCAAGGGAGCCTGGGCAGAGCGGGCTGTATGAAGCTGTCGTGCTTGAGTCATCATTCAGCATCTCGGGGAACTTGAGCGGTCAGCTGCGGTAGCTCGTGCCCCCGTGTTCGCGGCCGGGGTGCGCGGGCCGGTGAACCACGCATCACAGCCGCCGTAGCTCGTGTGGCCAGCCGAGCGACTGTTCCAGAAGGCTCCACCTCAGACGTGGGCGGATAAGGCGACGTTCATCTGCTCGGCCACCACGGGGTCGGAGGCAGTAATGCGCAGACGTTGGGGGGGTGGGGAACACATGTGTTGTGGGGGGACAGTGGGAAGAAGGAAGGAAGGTGGTGAGGGGTGCTCCTTGGGAAGTCACGGGAGTGAACACAGTTCCACTTGCGGAAATCTGTCCCCGTGGTTTTGTGAGATAAAGCGACGGACAGGGAGGAGAGTGAGGACAGTCCTCACAACGAGTCCTTCCCGAGTGTTGAAAAGCTTCCAGACCTCTCCCTGCCCGCCCTGCCCTGGTTGAGGCTCAGCCAGGCTGGTCTCAGATGCCTCCTCTGATGACTCCCGGGTCTCCACCTCAGGCCCAGCCGGCTTGCCTGCACTCACCCCTGCACGAACACGGGCAGCTCGGTCCCCGGTCCCTGGTCCCCGGCCCGGGGCCTGCTCAGCCCTCTGTCCTCCCATCTCCTCGGTGGCGGCTTCATTCTTTCAGCAGCTCAGACCAAACACCGGACACAAGCTTGACCCCACAAGCCAGGTCCGTCGACCCTCCTGCGAGGGAGGACTCTGACTCCCCCCGCCCGATGCCCTCACAGCCGCCACGCAGTCGGGCCACGTGACCAGATCGCGGGTCTCTAGCCAGTGATCCTCCCGCTGGCCGGGCCCCACCGTCCCTTCTCCACAGCAGGCGGTGCTCCCGCTGAAGCGCCAGGGGACGTCCTGTCACTGCCTTGGTCTCTGCCTCCCTCGGAGGGAAGGCCGGGTACAGCCAGGCCCTCGCTCCGCTCATTCACTGCCCCGGCGGCGGCACGGGCCTCCCGGCTGGTGCTCAGGGCGTACACCTGCTGCAGGGCCTTTGCACCAGCTTCTCTCTCTTCCCCGGGGCGGGGGGAGGCCCATCCCCCGAGAGCTGCAGGATTCACTCCTTCAGGTCGTCACTGAAATGTCCTCCTCACGGTGACACCTCCCCTGACCTCGTTACCGTCCCGCTCCCCAGCGATCCCCGTGCCCCTTCCCCGCTTTACCTCTCTCCAGAGCACTTACCCCCTTCTTACGTACTGTACTAATTTGACTGACTTGTCTTCCTGCTGTCCGCCTTCCCTCACTAGAATGTGAGCTCACACGGGACGTTTCGTGTATCCCCAGAAGTTTAGGGACTCCGCAAATACTCGTGAAATGAGTGGACTGTCTCGCCGTGGGTTACAGTGTTTGACCTATTCTGTCAAGGAAAAGGACTCATCTCTGGGCAAACGGGCTTGTGGGATTTAGTCAGACTTTTGGAAGGCATTTGACAGATGCTACAACCAAAAAGGACCTCTGTGGATCACTGTGTTGAGTTACTATTTTAGAAACAGGAGTTGGAACAGGAGGGTCTTTCTCTGCTTAGAAAAATTCCAGTAGTAGAAATAGACACCAGGAGTGTACGGCGTTTAAAACCAGCGTTCTAGAGGAGGAGTCAGGTAGGACAGTTCTTAGCCTGCAGGCTTCTAAACTCTCGTGGCAAGATTTCAGACCGACAGTAGACCAACCAGGCCCGCTGGGGCGGGTGGGCAGACTGTGTCTGGGGTCTCTGATGGCCACTTCTTCCCACTGCAGGCCCTGCGAAACGGAGCGCCAGCTTCCTCCAAACCCAGCTCCCCCGCCCTCATTGAGACCAAGGAGCCCAACGGGAGCATCCACACCAGCGGCTCCACGTCGGGGGAGCCCGACGAGCAGGATGGCCAGGTGCGTATGGTGAGGGCCAGGGCGCGGCGGGGGGGCAGGGAGGTGAAGGTTGCTGTCGGAAGTGTCCTGTGCGGGAGTAGGACACCTGGCCACTGGCCCATGCTCCGCTCCTTCTCAGTGGTGTCACCTTGGGCGTCACCTCCTACCCTGGCCCCACTGTCTCCTCAGTAGCTCCTGGGGGTGGGGGTGGGGAGGGTCAGAAGAGGTGCTCCACTCTGACGCCTTGTGTAGCCTCCTGTCCCAGAATCCTGTGGCTTTGAGGGCAGTGAGGACATCCGTGGAAAAGTCTGTAAGATCCGACGAGACTGTTTTGGAAGTGAGACTTCAGGGTGGGCTCACCTCTCTGGTGAGGTCCAGACACCACAAGTCCCAGGCACAGATGGGGGACTTCCAGAGGAGTGAACGTGCTACCCACCCCTGAGGACAGGGTCCATCTTGGGAGAGCATCCAGGACCTGTCCTTTACTAAAGAGCTGCCCGAGTACGCTCACTGCTGAGGGCGGATGCTCTGGGACAGGGACCTCTGCCTGCCGAGGTGAGCTCGTTGGCAGCACCCCCATTCTCGCTGCCCTGCTGCCTCTAGATCAGGTGCTGCAGAACAAGAGGGGAGACAGGGCTGAAGGTTAGCTGGGTTTTTCTGGATCACCATGACATTCAGCAACTCTTCCCTAGCATGATTTTCTGGATAGAAAGTGGAAATACAGACCCGATGTAACCCAGCAACGAGGGCGCAGATAGTTTTAGCAGCCTGTGGTTTTTCCGTCCTCATAATTAGCCACACTCTCCAGCAGATGCTTCGGGGACAGAGGTTCTTGGTGCTAGAACAGACCTTCCACGTCATTTTACAGAGAAGAAAGTTGGAGCTGGGGAACATGGGTGACATGGGTCCTATCGTCAGCCAGGGGTGCACCCAAGCTTAAGGCCGGGCTATCTTGGACCCGTACACACAGCTCTCATGAGCCCAGTGTCCATTGTTATTTGGGCTGATGGCCATGTAATCACAGTCTGGACTCATATTTTTAGAGCCGATGCTTCTCCTCTGTAGGAATAAAAATGGTAGCGGGTACTTCAGCCCCACCACCCCACTAGTGACGAGGGCATCCCTTCCTCTCCCAGCACTTCCCGCCCCTCAGACCTTCCTCCCCCAAATGAACTGGATGTGTGTTCCTTTAAGAGCTCCCTTAAGCCCCAGGGTTGGGGCCATTCACCTCCCCAGGGATGCTGATGCGCATGGCTGGGTGGCACCCCCTCCTCCTAGCAGGGGCCACAGGGCCCGGGAAACCAGGAAGGACTGTGGCTTTGGGTCCAGACCCAAGCAGAAGGAGCTGCATGGGGGCATTGGGAAGACTTCCCATGAAGTGGCTTCTAGAGCCGAGGGCCTAGTCCTCCTGAGTGTGATCCCTTTTGCTCCCCTCCCCTGACCACCCTCTTTCCCCAACTCCTCCTGCACCCCCCACCCCCCACCTCCTGCGCTGGCTTGCAGGCTGACAATCCCTCGTTCCCCAACCCACGCCGGAGGCTGCGCCTTCAGGACCTGGCTGACCGAGTGGTGGACGCCTCTGAGGACGAGCATGAGCTCAACCAGCTACTCAACGAGGCCCTGCTTGAGCGAGAGTCTGCCCAGGTGTAAGTGGTTCCTCTGCACGCACTCGTGGGCCCTGACTTGGGGGTTCGGGGAGTTGGCCATCTTGAGTGGAGCCCCTTCCTGATTGGCCAAGGCAGGTGTGACGTTTGTGTTCCCTGGGGCTTGTTTCCACTGCAGAGTGAAGAAGAGAAACACCTTCCTCCTTTCCATGCGGTTCATGGACCCCGAGATGGAAACCCGCTACTCAGTGGAGAAGGAAAAGCAGAGCGGGGCTGCCTTCAGCTGCTCCTGCGTTGTCCTGCTCTGCACAGCGCTGGTCGAGATACTCATCGACCCCTGGTGAGGGAGGGCACGGCAGGAGCTGCTAGGCTAGGAGGGGGTGAAAGGTGATGAGCTTCCTAGGCCAGAGGCGTGAGCGATGTAGGGGCCTCAGCTGGAGCATGACATCGGGGCAAAAGCCTGGTCTCTTCCTTGCCTCCGGTGGAACAGCCCAGCGGAATTCAGGCCCATGTGTTGCTAGGACCATGCCCTGGACCCTCTCCTTCCTATCTACCCTGGGATTCTAGAATAGCACTAGCGTCAAAACCAGGACTGAGAAAGCTGAAGAACAGAGAGGGGTCCAGGAGGATGGAGACCCTGGCTGCGTGGGCCTGAGCAGTTCTGGGACAAGAAGACAGAAGATGGGGGACACTCCTCAAGCTCAGTCACCAAGGCTGATCTGGCTTCCCTTTCCTGCTTCATCTTAGCCGATGGATTTTAGGCTCTGGGTACAAACAGCTCTGTCACACAGCAGCAGGTCCTCCGGGGCAAGGGATGTTCTGGAGACCTTCCCCAGCTGTTGAGGCCCAAGCAAAGGACAGCTGCCGCGCCCCTCCCTCCCCGCGGCCCCTCGGCCGCTCACTCCTGTGCAGGGGTTCCCTGTCAGATGGGAGGCAGTGGGGGCCTGTTCCAGCTATAGTTAGGGGCACCGTAAAGAGCCCTGGACTTAGTTACAAGTTCTAGACACGCTTCTTGGCCGATTTGTTGTATGGCCATGTCCCTGAGGTTCCAGAAGCCAAAGACGATGATGATACCAACAACTTGAAGGTGATAATGTCTGCCCTGCTAACCCCAGGATGGTTGGAAGGATCGAATGCATTCATTCAGTGCAGATACTCACCGGTGCTCCGTGCCTGGCCCTGAGGCCTACGGATATACAGTGAAGACAACATACAAAGAGCCCGGCTCCCGTGGAGCTTACATTCTAGCAGGGCAAGACAGAGGTCAACAACTGAACAATCAGAACATGCCTGCAGACAGCGGCAAGTGGGTGGATAGAAGGGAAGAAGGGAGCCGGGAATGCTCTGCATTTGGTCTGCTCTGCGTTTGCGTCCAGCACGGGGCGGAGCAGGCCTCACCCACAGGGCACAGGGCGGGATTTGAGTAAAGACCCCGAGGGAGAGGACAGGTGACCGAGGATCAGGCACCGGCTTAGCAACAGAGGTCGCTCCGGAACCAAATGGTGGGGGTTGTGCGAACGGGCAGGATTTGGAGACCCCGAGTTGCGAAGGTGGGGGAGGGAGGCCCTGTTCAACTGTGAAGCTCTGTGCAGCTGGGGGGGGGGGGTAGCCCTCCCAGCCCTCCCAGCCCTCGGCAGCAGGCGAGCCGCCCTGTCCCACGCTCCCCGTTCACGGCACAGTGCTCACTCCCAAGAACCCCCTGCACCCCAGCAACAGCTCCCGCTGGGGGCGGGGGGCGGCGCGCGTTCCCGGGCCCTGCACTCAGCTGGCAGCCGCCCGACTCGGCCTCTGGCTCGTCTATGCAGCAGGAGGCATGAGTCGGTGGCGTCCTGGGAACGTTTCAGGTGCAGGCCTAGAGGGCCTGCTCTTCTCCCTCCTTCTTGCCTCTCGTAGCCCCTCCCCCGATCTCACTGATCCCTCCGCCCTCCTCCCTGTCGTCTCCCCGTTACAGGCTAATGACAAACTACATGACCTTTGTGGTCGGGGAGGTTCTGCTTCTGATCCTGACAATCTGCTCGCTGGCCGCCATCTTTCCCCGGGTAAGAGCCGCTTTTCCTTTTGGCTGCGAAGCCCTCCGGAAGCGGGAGCGGTAGGGACGGAGTCAGGCGTCCCAAGGACTCCGTACAAGCAGGCTGTCGTGTCAGGACGGTTCAGGCGTTTGTCCATCCAGTCATTCCTCGTCACTCACGCGCTCATGTCAGCTGAGCAAGCACGGTGCCTACGCCAGAGCCCAGACAAACGCCTGGGGAACTGTAGAAAAGCAGGGGAGGCCCAGCTGGAAGGGGGTTGGCCCTGACCGTGAAGGACCGTGAAAGCCAGACAAAGGGACTGAGGGTTTCTCCCGTAAGAACTGGGGTGCTTTGCAGAGTTTTTGATCAGACTGAGAGGAGAAAAGCAGTGTTTCAGGGTAATGAGACCAGCAGGTGGCTTGCCGGGTGACTTGGAGCATTTCGGCTATACTGACCCAGGGAAGACGGGAGCAGCCAGGCGAACGTGGCTGGCCCTGAAAATCGTCCCCTGACACGGCCTCGCTGCTGGACTTACGGGGTGGGCCGCCGCTGGCTGGCACTGCCCACAGCCTCCTGGCCTGGTCACTGTCTGCTCCAGAGAGGGCTCCAGTGGGGGCCCTGCTGTGTCCCAGACCCCTCCAGAGGGACTGATACAGGGCGCCAGCCTCCTGCGCTGCCTTCTCAGCTCTGCCAGTTTTTGGTGGACTACAGTTTAGGTTCCTGGGAGGTAAGGGAGCAACCAGAATCATTAGCAGTCCTATTTATGGGAGAAAAGACTGTCAAAAGTTCACGGCCCCTGAAATTCCATTCCTTCTAGGCCTTTCCTAAGAAGCTCGTTGCCTTCTCGACTTGGATCGACCGGACCCGCTGGGCCAGGAACACCTGGGCCATGTTAGCCATCTTCATTCTGGTTATGGCAAACGTCGTGGACATGGTGAGCTCCTGCTGTGCCTGGTCAAGGGACGCCCCTCCCCCCACTCAGTGGAGAAAGGCTTCTGTATTGGCTAGTATGAGCAGCTGGTCAACCAATCCTCCACCCCTAGACACAGGTTTAGAGTGGCACTTAGTTTCCTAAACAGATCACCTTGGCCAAATGGACAGGGTCTTCTACCCCACAAACCTGAGACTGACCTGTTTGCCCCAGCTCCTTGCTCTCCCAGAGTCCAAGAGCCCGACACCATGCCCCAGGCCCCGTGCTGGATGTTGCCTCATTTAATCTTTCTAACAGTCCCAAGATGTTGGTATCATTATGTGCAGCGGCGAGGCTCAGGTTAATTCACTTGTTTTAGCTCAGTGTCAGTAAGTGACAGAATCAGGGATCGAGCTGTTCTAAATCCCAATCCTGTGAAGAAACTCCATATCTTACTGATCAAGGGTCACAATGCACGTCTTAAGTATTCCCTATAGTGTGGCTGGTGTCATGTACCCAGGGCCAGGGAGGGAAACCCGTTTGCCTTCAGCTGTTTGAACGTTGCCAGGCCTTCCGAGAGCCCAGATGGCTAGGGGCAGACGAATCATCTTCTCTGCTCTCGATTCATGGAGAAGCGGCAGGTCTCAAGGAAGCAGCAGATGCTTTCTTGCGGGGAGTGGGGGACAGCAGTTAGAAGCCCAGCTCTGTGGATTCAGAACCACCAGTCAGTTACTGAGCCTTGGCAGCTTGGAGCTGCAGTTGACATTCTCGTCAGTCCTCACAGTTCCCAACAACTTTGGCAGTACTGTATACGTGCTCTTAAAAAGTCCTACTTTTTTCAAATAACAATTTAAGCACAGGGAAAAAAACTCACCATGGAGACTTATCCCTTGGGCCAGTTGATCCAAAGTCCAACTAGAACTCAGGAGCTGCAGAACCTAACGTGCCCCTGGTCGCACGGTGCCCAAGCGCAGGGAAGAGAAGCCCGAGCCCCTAGCCTGGCTGAGCACACCTGGAGCCTGGTGCCGGGTCTGGGGACCACTGTTTACCAGGGTCACGGACTCTGTGCAGGACATCTCGAGATCCTGTCGCCAGGGGAGGGGTAAAAGACCAGGGAGGTATGAAAACTTCTCACATGCTGAGAACTTCCCAGAGCCAGACGAGCACCTTCCACGAGTGGGTGGAAGTTACAGGAAGTAGGTTTGCTTCAGTTGATGGAGGCACTTGCCATTGACTTCCGTCTGCCCAGCGGCGGGAGCAGGCCCCAGAAACGGAAGCGTCTGAGCAGAGTGGCTGCCAGGCCGCGAAGCCGTGACGGAGGCTCCCTGGCTGGCCCCAGGGCCCCTCCTTAAGCAACACTGCGCCGTGGGCAAGAGCGTGTTGTATGTGAAACCTGAAAACTGCACTCCTCGCTCTGACTCTACCGCCTGCTGGGTGCGCTGCTCGGCGCCAGGCCAGCCCCTTCGGCTTTGCTGTAAAGGTGGCAATCCTACAGACGCTCGAGAATTTTCGTAAACATCAAGTGAGATACGGTTCAGCTCTTAGTGGGAATTACTAACGTTTGTATTCTGTTCCTCGGTCAGTTGTCCCATCTGTCAGTGTTCCCGAGGGAGCTGTGGGACGTGGTGGCCACGACCCAGCCGCCTCTGACCAGTGTCTGCTGTTCCCTTGCACCCCATGTCCTCCCTGCACCCCGGTCCTGGCCTCCAGCTCAGCTGTCTCCAGTACTACACAGGACCGAACAACAGCACCGCAGGGCTGGAGGCGGAGGATGGCTGTGTAGAGAACCCCAAGTATTACAACTATGTCGCCGTGCTGTCCCTCATTGCCACCATCATGCTGGTGCAGGTCAGCCACATGGTGAAGCTCACACTCATGCTGCTCGTCACCGGGGCCGTGGCCGTCATCAACATCTATGCCTGGCGCCCCATCTTTGATGAATACGACCGCAGACGTTTTCAGGAACATGAGTAAGATGAAGCCTGCTTGGGGATCTGTATTGTCTCCTTCCTCCCACCCCCAAGTCCCCACTTCAAGGTCACGGGCCTGGGGCTCAACAAAGGACGGTATGGGAATCGGGGTTCGTGGCTTCTGACAGAGATGCCACTAGTTGGCTGTGATCCTGGGGTAGATCCTTTCCATTCTTGATGAGTGGATGATCCGTGTTTGGCCGCTGGGCGTCAGCCGCTTGTCCCCAGGTGGGGCCTGAGTATGCGCCTCTGTCCTGCAGCTTTCCCGCGGTCGCCTTAGAGAAGATGCAGGGATTTTCCACCCCTGGGCTCAACGGCACTGGCAGGTGAGGGCAGCGCCTTTCCCCTTTCTGGTCCGCACTCTCACTCTTCTGGAGACAAGAGAAGGCCGTGATCTCACCCCTTCAGAGGCACACGATGTGGGATATTCATTAGGGAAGTTAATATGTGTTTCCGTAGGAGGGCTGGAGCAGAGGTAGAATGACCTCGGTATGGACCTGGCCGTCACGGCCCATCCGGGCTCAGAGCCAGCCAGGGGAGCAGTGGCAGTGTGGTTTAGGGGGTGGGACGGGGGCTGGGTTGAGGTGAGGAGAGCGGGAACCGGTGGGACAGACCGCAGAGAAATGAGGAAAGAGCCCTGCACCCAGCCCAGAGGATCTGGAAGATGAGGCTTTGCCCCCTGCTGCTGGGCTGTCTCTGGGGCTGCAGGCAGGCCAGTTTTTGGGTCTGTTTCATGTCTTGAAGAGGATATTGGACTAGAAGTTCTCCAAGGTCCCTTCTAGCTCTAAAGTTTTAGAATTTTGTGATTCAGTGACTTGATTAGACCTTCAAGTAAGTTAAAGGAAACAAAAAATAGATTACCTAACAGAATGAGGGCAGAAGAAATGAATAGGTCCTTCACAAAAGAAGAAATCTAAATGGCCACTAATAAATGAGAGGCATTCATGTAATCAAGGATGTGACAATCAGGACCACAACAAAAGACCACTACACACCTACCAGTTTGGCAAGAATGAAGAAGTCTGGTAATACCAAGTACAATGGTAACTCACTCCTGATGGGTGTATAAATTGGTACAACCATTTTAGAAAACAATTTGGAGTTATTTAATAAAGTTGCAAATAGACCTAGGACCCAGCAATTCCACTGCGCCCTATACACTTTACAGAAATCCGTGCACACCTCTGCATCCCAGGATGTGTGTGTAGGATTGTCCATAGTCACGTTGTTCATCATAGCTACACATACACACAAAACATCCAAAGCAGATGAAAACCACCCAAACCACATCAACAGCAAATGGGGACACAAGCTGTGATCTATTCATACAACAGACTACTGCATAGTAATGAAAACTGTAGCTCCATACAAAAATGTGAAGTTATTAAAAAAGAATCATAAATGGTGCCATCGTCCCATCACTGCAACGCTAGTCTCTCTCCAGAGGCTTCCACGGTCACACCTACAGTGTTTATGAAACATCTGGGGCGCCCTCAGGTGGATTCCAGGAGGGGCCAGGGATGGGCTGCCTATTAGGAGCCCAGTGATTTAAGAAAGATTCACCTGTGGGAGTCCGGACTTGATGTGAAGGTGCTTAACAAGCTGGGAGGAGTTTCTGGCCCAGCCCCACTGGAGGGAGTCAAACTCCTCTTTGCCCCGCAGGCTGCCCCTGGTGCCTTCTAAGTACTCCATGACCATGATGATCTTCGTCATGATGCTGAGCTTCTATTGCTTCTCGCGCCACGTGAGTGCCTGCACACCCTCCCCTCCCCCTTGCACACAAGCCGGTGGGGCCTCCTGAGAAAGCAGTCTCAGGGTCCAAGAACGCAGGCTCCTCGGGGATGCTGGCTTCCCTTACCCAGCCCAGCACGTGGCCCTGGCTGAGCCACCGTCCCTCTGTTTTCTGGTTCCCTCCCTCGCTGTACAAGGACCGTCCTTGCTCTCTTCTGATGGCCTCCGGCATGCTGCAGCAGCATACGGAGCAGGCTAAAAGCTTGGAGAACATGTTTCCTAGGCCAGGGGCCCCTGGATTTTCACCCACCCTGGCTCTGGGAGTCACTCACACACTCACCATGGAGCCAGAAGAGAAAGGGAAAGAAGCTGATGAAGTTTTGTTTGGTTCCAAGGAAGAGGTAAAAAAAGCAAGCAGAGAGAGAGGGCGGGGAACTAGCTCCCCGTGAGCCCAAGTGCCCCCCAGTGGTTTGCCAGGGAAAGTACAGCCTTCCCTAGCCCGATGGAGCCTGCAAGAAGTGGGGACTCCACCCTAGGCTGGGAGATCCCCACGGCTGCCATCCGCCTCCAAGACAGACCCGTAGCTAGAATGAGGTCCCAGAATTAGGGGAGCCTCCCACATACCCAGAAGGCTCTCGGCGCTCTGCAGAACCACGGCGAGGCGGGAACCCCACTGTAGCTGCAGGGTGGCCTTTTTCAGTCAGTGGGTTTCTCTGCATCGTCTTTCCCTTGCCATTTAGTGGTCTTCCTGCCAGTGTTTCCCCGTGGAACCCCTCCAAGTTCTGTTCTTCGTCTTTCCTTCACGTGGCCGGCTAAAGCACACACCTTGCCTGTGTCCGTCCACAGGTGGAAAAACTGGCAAGGACACTGTTCTTGTGGAAGATCGAGGTCCACGACCAGAAGGAACGTGTCTACGAGATGCGGCGCTGGAATGAGGCCTTGGTCACCAACATGTTGCCTGAGCACGTGGCACGCCACTTCCTGGGGTCCAAGAAGAGAGATGAGGTGAGGGGTGGCCTCACACAGTAGCCGGCAGCCACGAGGCTGTGTGTCTTCATCCGGCTTGCTTTCGCCAGCCCGTCTGGGCCCAAGGCCGCCTCAGGAGCGGGCACTGGTCCGGGCAGGGCTGCACGCAAGCGGCGACTGTAACATGTCACGGGCTTCCGGTAAAGGGCACCGCTTAGATGTTTCCTGTGGGCCACACATCCCCGGAAGGCCCCAGCCTCTGTCAGCTGTCATCTCCTCACACAGAAGGGTTCTTAGCCTCACTTCCACCGTTTCTCAAAGCCGGGGCTGTTACAGGGCCCAGAGAAACTTGACTTGTTCGAAGTTGCGATGAGCCACTTCCTTATAATGCAAAGTTGGGATGTCCATCCAAAAAGCTGAGGACACCGACCATGGGTGTGGAAGACAGAGTCGTTTGTGGGGCACGCCATTCCAGCAGCGTTTCTTTGAGCACTCTGGCCCTGCCTCTTCGTAGGAGCTGTACAGCCAGTCTTACGATGAGATCGGAGTCATGTTTGCCTCCCTGCCCAACTTTGCCGACTTCTACACGGAGGAGAGCATCAATAACGGTGGCATTGAGTGTCTGCGCTTCCTCAATGAGATCATCTCAGATTTTGATTCTGTGAGTGCCCATCCTGCCCCTCTCCTGCCCCAAAGCCAGCTCTTTCCAGATTCTATCTCAGGACAGGCTGCAGGGGTCAGAGAAATGGTAGTTACGCTTGCTGCTCCGTTTTCCCGTATGAGCTTCTCCCGGTAACATGGGGGCTTCTGCTGCCTGGGGGGTCTCAGTGGGAAAGACAGGAGCCCGGGAAGCTGCCTACAAGATCACAGCATAAGGACTGGCCCAAACAAGATCCTGAGGCACCGGATTCCTCCTACCCTCCAATTCAGATTCAGTAAATATTTATTAGGTAACTTGTATCACCAAGGAAAATACTTTTACATATACGCTCAAGCACCCAGGGGCCTGGCGGTTTTGTCCCATGTTAAGGTCACAGAAGCAGAGGCTCCCTCAGCAAGTCTGCCTAACATGATGTGACCGGTAAGTGGCAGAATTGATAGCTTTTTTAGGAAAGCATCTATTGGATGTGTTGTGGGGTTGTTGTAAACAGGCACATCTGTCCCTTAGTTGGCTCATTCATCTCCCTGGACTCTGCTGACCTTTCTCTCTCCTTTGATCCTGGCCTCAGCTCCTGGACAATCCCAAATTCCGGGTCATCACCAAGATCAAAACCATTGGCAGCACCTATATGGCAGCTTCAGGAGTCACCCCAGATGTCAACACCAACGGCTTTGCCAGCTCCAACAAGGTAGCTGCCCACCCCGTGGCTGGAGGAGATGGGGCCCTGCCTCCTGGGGCAAGAGCGCGGCCGTCCACACGTAGCGTGTGAGACAAGGAGTCACAAGGGTAGCGGACGCTAGTGAGCACCGCTGGGTCAGCGGGTCACACACACACCAGCAGCACCATGTGATGCAAATTTAAAATCGCATTTACTGGCCAAGTTGAACAAGCAGAGAAAGAATAGCCTACACAACCCCCCCACTGGTGCACAGCTTAGGCCAGACATAACTGCTCTAATCGTGGCCATGCTCCCTTCATGCTCTAGACTTTTGAAAGAACTGGGGAGTGGCGACCATCCGAGCAATTATATAACAATGAAAACATCCAGGTTGGGAGTAGTTCTGATAGGAAAGGGGTCTTCGGAGCTCACTGGCTGGCATCAGCCTGGTCTTTGTTATATCAGACCTGTGGAGCTAGCTGTTTATGAGGAAATGAGCTGTGGGCGCCCTGGTCCTAACAGCTGTTCTTAGACTGTTCTCATCCTATTTTATCTTACAACTGTCCTATATAAGTACTACTACCATCTCCATTTTATGGATGAGGCTAAAGAAATATGTCTAAGATGGGTCATGACCTTCAAGGGCTTATGATTTAGTTAAGGAATGAAAATGAGAACTATCCCAAATTCAGAGCGCAGGTTCAGGCGTGGGGATGATGGCAGACAGGAAGCGATGTAGCTGGCCGGGACCGCTCTTCCCCACCTGCGGGCCCTAAGGGATGCAGGGGAGCGGTCAGTGACAAGCCGAGGTCGGGGTCACGGACTCGTCTGTGGGAAGTGGAGACTAAGGCCTCTGACGACGCGGTGCAGGAATTCACCTGCAGAGCGCCGTGGCGGGGGGCGAGGGGCCGGGACGGGCTCCTGACGCCCTCGCCGCTGCTCCCCGGCCCAGGAGGAGAAGTCGGACAAGGAGCGCTGGCAGCACCTGGCCGATCTGGCTGACTTTGCCCTGGCCATGAAGGATACGCTCACAAACATCAACAACCAGTCCTTCAACAACTTCATGCTGCGCATCGGTAAGAGTTCTCGGGCCTGGGTGCTCCTTGCCGCGCTCCCTGATGCGAGGGACTCGGCACATCAGCAGGAAGGGTGAGACTTAGCCCTGGAGGCATTTAGGTTGGGGAGGGTCACACAGGCACAGCTCTGGGACCTTAGGGATCTCTTCCCGGTGATCGGACGGCACATCTGGTGAAATGATGGCCAGCTGTGTGTGTCCCACACCGTTCACCGCGATCAGCCTGACTTCTGAGTGTGGCCGCGAAGGCAGGCTGTCCACCTCCCCAGGGAGTCTTGCACGCCTGCGGAGAGCTTTGCTGCCTCAGTCCAGCCTGTTAATGTCCCCTGCTGTCCCCACTGTGAGGGGGTGCAGGTGGGATTCTCACTTCTGGAGGAGCTCACCTGAAGTACCAGATAGGTGTTGAAGCTGGCAACTTCCATACTGCATGAATTAGTTAGCGTACTTCAGGACAGGATAAACAGGAGACGTATCCTGGCTTCGAGACAAGCTTCATGAAGAATATGTTAGCGGACTTAGGAGTTTTGTGGTTGGGGTCAGGTGGTGAATTCTCTGGGAGAGGGGCTGGTGGCTTCTGAGATGGGATAGTGAAGGGGATAAAATATGGCTCGTGGCTGTGCTCAATTTTATGTCCCTCCACCAGGCATGAACAAAGGAGGGGTCCTGGCTGGGGTCATTGGAGCCCGGAAACCACACTATGACATCTGGGGCAATACGGTCAATGTGGCCAGCAGGATGGAGTCCACAGGGGTCATGGGCAACATTCAGGTATGTCCAGCAGCAGAGCAGAGCGTGAGCTCAGGCCCGGGGGCCGGGAACAAAATCGGATGAGGGCGTGTTGCCGTGCCCTTCTGCCGCCTTTCTGTCCGCCTGGAGTGTCGAGGGGGTGGTTCTGGGAGACTGCAGGCAAGGGTGGCAAGAGCTGCCCCAGTGGAAGGGAGGAAATACTTCACTCCCCTTTCCGAAATTTAGGCTTAACTTCTTGGTAAGACTATCCTGCCTTTTGGTATGAACTTTCTGATCTCGTGCCTCCAACAATCCCCCCTGGAGTCTCCCCAAGCCGGGCCAGCTGGGTCTGGCAGGAAAGCGCTACAAAGCGGGGAGAGGGGACAAAAGAAGAGGGAGTGATGCTGCCGCGGGCACCCTGGGGCCGTCCTCCAGGGACAGCAAGCACCGTGGCGAGCGCTCCGGCTGTGCCCGCGGGTGCGCAGACGGGCCGGCTCCCTGGGACCTGCTGCCCCGCTTGGAGCTCACGCGATGTCCCCCCCCTACAGGTGGTGGAAGAAACACAAGCCATCCTCCGAGAGTACGGCTTCCGCTTTGTGAGGCGAGGGCCCATCTTTGTGAAAGGGAAGGGGGAACTGCTAACCTTTTTCCTGAAGGGGCGTGAGAAGCCGGCTGCCTTCCCTAACGGCTCCTCGGTCACCCTGCCCCACCAGGTGGTGGACAACTCCTGAATGGCTCCAGCCCCACCACAGTCCAAAGGGGAAGGGAGAACCTATTTTTTGGAATCAAAGAAAGGCCTTGGGAAAGGACACATGACCAAGTCCCAGCATTCCCAAATTGAAGTGCACACTCACATAGACTTTAGGTTTAAAAATCTCCTCAAGTCTTCATTTGTTCATGGATACGTGAGCTCTGAGGGCGGCCATACTATTCCTCAGTGTGCCTGTAGCTTCCTCAGAGAGTAGGGGTCTTAGGTGTAGTACTGGAACAATCCTTCCAGGGCTCTGGGTCTGACCAGCCCTCCTTCCCCCAGAGAGGCCATGGCCACTGTGAGCAGGAAATGTGTCCAAGGTGGAACAAAGCTGCCTTTGCTTCTGGGCTGGGAGCACAGATGGGAGAGCTGGGCTTCAGATGAGGACTTGGCAGGACTTGACAGCTGAGCAGGCAAGTGTTCTGCTCCCCAGCGCTCACCTGGAAGCAGTCTTTCAAGCTGGAGACCTGCTCGTCTCCATGTGGTCCGGGTTAGGTGACCTGGCCCTCATGCTGATGTTCCTGATAATCTTGAAAGGTTCTTCTGGAACCCCTGCCACCTTAGTCATGAGAGCAGAAAGTGCAATATTTCCTTTTACCTGGTGGGAGGGAGGGAAAGGGAATTTATTTCTGAGAGAAAAATATATAAACAGATCTTCTACATTTATATTTTTAACTTTCTGTTAAAAAAAAACCACTTTCCAATATTGCCTTGCCTCTTGAGCTCTACGCTACAGTCGCCTTTGCTACTGCTTTAAAAGAGAATTTACAGGTATTGATAAAGAACAAGACTGTTTTATTAAAAGCTTTATTCAACTTGAATGTGCTCATTGTGAAACTTCGGTTCAGTACTCTGCTAACTCACACCACGCATCCTTACCACGTGCCTGCAAGGCAAGGACCTGAACTAAGACGTCTGATTATTCTCCAGCTTTCTTCTAAATGGTGGTATAAGTGGACTCTATCTGTCCCCTGGGTGCCCACACATGTAGGTTGGGTCATCCGGTCCAGGAAGTGACTGACTGTGTTAGGGCCTGGATGCAGCTCTGGGCCCAGGGCAGGAAGGACTCCTATTTGTGACTGGGCAAAGCAGGGACAGGCACTGAGATAGCTGGACCCACCAGACACAGGCTTTCACATCTGGGCACCATCCCTATAACAGAACGCTGTCAGCAAGGCTGAGACCGGGGTTATAATATAAGGAGAAATGACCCACTACTAAGACCAGGAGATGGGGGGAAGACAGCTGCGGAACTGTGGGTGAGGGCCTGCAGCAGTGAGATGAGGGGGGATCTGCTGCCCTTTACAACCACTGAGTTTGAGTAGACTTCTGATCATGCTTTCTTATAGCTGACTTAATACATTCAACTCTCTACGAACATGTTTAGAAAACAAAGTATTAGCTACATAGAGCCCAATTATCCACAGTACTTACACTGTATTCTTTATAAAACCATAGCCTAGAACATACTGCTTCAAACTAAAGATCAAACACACTTTCCTTAACCGTGTTATTCCTGTCATATCAGGAACCTGGAGTGTTCTAAGAACTTTCTTTTCAAAAGTCTCAGGAAAATGAGGCAGAATTACTTAAAGCTTTCATAAAAATCAGGAATACTCTTTCTTTAAAAGGTACATACTCCCTCTTTCACAAAATGCCTTCTGCCCCATCATCCCTTCTGATTTTCAGCTAAAACATATGATCAAATCAATACCTCAACTGTCCAGACTTGCCCCTTACCACCCTGATGAGGTATGTGACCGTTCTCACTGCAAGGACGGGCCCCAGGCAAGGGGTCTGAGCCTTTCAACAGTATTCAGTTGCCAGGACCTAGCCTGGGACTGTACATAGAATTATTTTACTCACTTCTGACATATTCCCAATGAAAATATTCTAGGAGACCAGGCTCATATCCAACTTTTCTCCTTTTCTTGCAAATGAAGTAAACACTTGATGTAGGGGCTTTGAAAAAAACAGATTTTCATGGGATGCTCGCTTTTCTTCCCAGGCGGGGGATAATGCGTCCATTCCTAAAACAGATTATATCAATCTCATTTAGTGCAACTGGGGGAATCAGAACCCAGATCACTGATGTTCTGGACCCATGTAACCTTTTTTTTTTTTTTCTGGTCTGGAGCTGAGACTGCCCTTTACTGGACCAGTGAAATTTCAAGACCCGAACACACTCTGCCCAGAAGTCTAAAACCTATGGTGTGAAATCTGTGGCAGCTTCAAAACTTCCACCTCCTAAAAATATTTGATCCTATTTTTTATTATTGCCCATGTCACATTACTATGGTACATTTAACTAAAACAATAACACAATCTCTCTCAGCCAGTCCTAAAAAACTCCCGTATACAGAAGAGGCTCTAGAGAGCTAAGTGTATACTTATTTGTCTAATTGGCTTCTTACTGAAATGAGTCTTTTGCCTCTCTTCACTACAAGTGACCCTACGACTCAGCCTCATTAGCTGTCTCTCCTCAAGAGGGGTCTCCAATGACAACAAATCATTGACTGAAGGAACACTGGCAGAGTCAGATGGAGCAAAGGAGGTGGGAACCAGGGTAATTATGTTTACTACTTACAAAGAGGAGAGGAAAAATGGTAGAAGGAAAATATTCTTTGTATTTTACTGAGTAAATTTCTAGTAGATTAACAGAAGAATGGGTCTCCGGAGGTCCCACTGATACAGTCTACCTATTTTACCCTGTCTCATTCAACCTGAATCACACAGAGCACATTATCATTTCTCCATCAAGGCACCCATCCTCACCCTCGTACGTAACGGTGACGTCAGTTGGCAGGGCTGTCGTGAGGTCCTTATACAGCAGTCTGGCACAAAATGGGAACGACTGGCCCCGTGGCTCCACTTTGTAAGTAAACGACAGCAAGTTGCACAGTGAGTTTCTCCGCAAGGGCCCAGCCAGAAAGGCTGCAAAGTCACTCTGAGGAGGGTGGGGATCAAAACAGACACCAAATATATGATGATTACAGTTCCAAAGGCAGCGAGTGGTTGTGACACTTCAAACACATCTACAAAAACAGGGCCTGTGAATCAAATTTCAGAGAAATAAAGGGCAGAGAAAAGCCTGTAAAAAGGACTAATGATAAAGATTTATTAAGATTATAACTAAGAGTTGGCGGCATCCTAGAAAGGCCTGCTGAAAGCACTAAATAAATGGCTGGGGCATGAGGGAGATGCACTCTTTGTAGAGCTGGCTAAGATGCTTTGTGTCTGCACTCTCGTGTCAGTCTAACTGACAACCAAGAGCTTCAGAGGTGTTCTAAACGCATGGGGGCGGGGGCGGGGCGGGGAGGAACAGGACACCAAGCTTATAAAAGTCACATATTCCTTACCTGCATTCATTTCCCGTCTACTTAAAAAAATTTGTTTTAGCCCAACCCTAGCTCCATTGCAACCCCAAAAAGGTAGGCCAGAGTTTAGACAAAGATAGATCGTATTCCCCTATGTATTCTTCTGCTTTGCTTCTATACCTAAGGTCTAGCAAGGCACTTGGCACACAGTAGGTACTCCGTAAATCCCTGTGAATTAAAAGCATAGAAACTACACAAGCATACACACTGGAGATGCTGTGGGTTCAGTTCCGACCACTGCAATAGAGTCAAATGAATTTTTTGGTTTCCCAGGACGGTTATGTTACGCTACGCTGCAGTCTATTAAGTATGCGATAACATTATGTCTAAAAAACTAATGTACATGTTTTAATTTAAAAATATTGCTAAAAAAATATTTTGCTAAAAAATGCTAACCATCATTTGAACTTTTAGTGAGTCGTAATCAATAATCAGATCACAATAACAAATAATGAAAAATTTGGTAATATTCCAAGAATTTCCAAAATGTGACACAGAGACACAAAGTGAGCAAATACTGTTGGAAAAATGGCACCGAAAGGCTTGCTTAACACAGAGTTGCCACAAACCTTCAATCTGTAGAAAAAAACACAGTATCTGCGAAGCACAATAAAGAGAAGTACAATAAAATGAGATGTGACTGTACTACTTTGTGAAGAGAAGAAAGGGTCAAGTATAAAAGCCTGAGGACCACCATCAAGGAGTAAATAATCCCGTAACCAGTATCCATGCTTCAACAGCATCCAGAGTTTCAACAGGGGAAGAAGGTGGAAAATAGCTTGTATATAAATAAGAAACATGCATCAGAAGGATAATGGTCAAACTTCTGGCTCAGAATTAGAAAACATTTTAAAATACAAAAGAAAACTTGCCTCCCCCCCCCTTTTTCCCTTTTTAAGCCTATTCTGGGCTCATAAAATATGCTATATAAGATCCCAGACAGAGGCGCCTGGGTGGCTCAGTCAGTAAAGCGTCTGCCTTCGGCTCAGGTCTTGATCCCAGCATCCTGGGATCGAGCCCCACATCGGGCTCCCTGCTCAGCAGGAAGTCTGCTTCTCCCTCTCCCTCTGCCGGTCCCCCTGCTTGTGTTTTCTGTCAAATAAATAAATAAAATCTATAAAAAAAAAAAAAAATCCCAGACAAAATACCTGAAGTCGATCTGCCTGGTACTTCCTCCCAGCATAAGCGTTTAGGTATTCACAAAGACAGAACAGGAAGTGCTGAATATTAGTCTGTAAGTATTTTGCAGATATCTCCTCTAGAGGAATGAAGACTGGAATTGAATGGTGATGTATCCGAAGTGGCTTTTGTATGACAAGGTCGATAAAATAGGAATCGAGCAGATTTCCTTCAAAAGCAGTGGTGATGCAGACGCAGACCCCTCGGCTAGTCAGCTTCCCACTGAGCCCTGAAGCAAACAAGATGAAACCTCTCAACACACGTCAGCAACGGGAGTATGTTCTTCAGCTGCGTATCCCATTCGCTTCAGCACTGCCTCGTACATACAGTATGTGTTCAAATGTGTGTTGAAGGAACATCACAGACTCTTTCTTCTCACTCACTCTGGCTCACTTTGAATTTGAGTTGTTAAAACCACAGAAGATGGTTGGTGGAAAAGATAAAACATCCTAATACCAAATTATCGAAGAAGAGATTTTGAAATTTTCATTTTACCTCTTACTTTCCTCTGAGTGTCAACTAATGTACAATAGTCCATTTCCTTCCACAATCCTCTATGCCTTAGATAATGGGCAGGATAAATCCCTTTTAATGGGGAAACAGAGACTTAATAGGTTCAAACTATTTGACCAGTGGCATCAAGCCAGCCAGTAGCAAAGGCAGTTCTAGTACAAGTTCTGAAACACACTGAATAGCTAAAATGAATAATCTAAGCCAGCCACCAATCAATCTTCTGCAAAAAGAGGCCAATTTTGTAGGTCAAGATGCCTACAAATAGTATGCCAGCTCTGTGTGTGTATGCTGAGGAAGGCAAAAACCCATGCTCATGAAATAAGTCCAGGACTAATATATCTAGCAAACCAACTCACTAGAGACAAGAGACTCAGACTGGAACAGGTCAGAAAATAAATTATACCTGTAAAACGATATGCCTGCAGAATGGCTTTCACATTTTCCTTTCTTCTTTCCGCAACTTCTTGCTCACTGATTTCCAGTGTTTGGTCAGGTTCTACATTGACAGTAGATGCTTTAACCTGTAAAATAATGTAAGTCATTATCACTCAAACACCAATCAATATGTATCACTACATTAATCAAAGAAGAAAAGCCAGATGACCACCTTAATTTATGCAGTAAAAACATTTAGTAAAATTCAATACCTGATCACAATTAAAACTCTAGCAAACTAGACATAGAAGAGTATTTCCTTAATCTGGTAAGAGTATCTATACAAAATTTAGAGCAAACAGGTTGACCCTAAGACTATTTCTACTCAACAATATACTGAAGATCTCAGCTAATAGAATAAGGCAAGAAAAACAAGCTACAAGGATTGAAAAGAAGTAAAACTGTTATTGTATGCATATGACATGATTCCAAATGTAGAAATCCCAAAAGAATAGAGAGATAAACAGAATTAATGTGGATTTAGCAAAGTTGTGATATATAAAGTCAATATACAAAAATCAAATATATTTCTACATGACAATTTGAAAATCAAATTTCTAAAAAATAATACCATGTATCAGGGTTCACCAAGATAAGGCTTGTGGGTCAAACCTAACTCTACACTTATTTTTGTAGATAAGGTTTTACTGGAACACACCCATTAATTTACATGTCGTTTGTGCTGCTTCACAATACAACAGCAGAGCTGAGCAGTGGCCACAGAGACCATCTGGCTCACAAAGCCTATATTAATATACTGATGATCTGGCCTTACACAGGAAAAGTTTGCTGACCCCTGCCATATACAGTAATATCAGGAAAAATCAAATACATAAAGATAAATATAATGAATGATTTAAGCCCTCTACACATAAAACTATATACATTGTGAGAGAAATTGAAGAACTAAATAAATGGAAAGATAGATCATGTACACTGCCTGGAAGATGCAATACTGAAAATACTTCAATACTCCCCAAATTATGTGTATAGATTCAATGCAATCCCAATCAAATCTATAGGTTTGTTTTTGGAAACTGACGGCTGATTCCCAAATTTATGTAAAATTCAAGGGGCCAAGAAGAGCCCAAGATAATTCTGAAGAAGACGACATATATGACAGGTGTCAACACTTAGCAGTAAATGAACCTCTGGTACTAGGACAAAGACAAACAGACCAATGGAACAGAAGTCAGAAACAGGCCCACAGTGGACCCAAAGATCCATTACAATACAATGGGAAAAGAATGGACTTCAGAAAGTGGTACTGGATGCAGTGGGTATCCATATGGAAAAACAAAAAAAATATGACCTCTATTTCATACCATACACAAAAATCAATTCCAGATGGACTGTAATTCTGAAAGTAAAAAGTACAATAGAGCTTTTAGAAGATACCACAGAACATCATCATCTTAAGTTAGGCAAAAATTTATTAAAAGAAAACAAGAGCAGTAAGTAAAAAGTTAGATTCCTAAATCAAACTTCATTTAAATGAAGACTTTCTTTTCATCACAAGATACCATTAGAGAGTGAAAAGGCAAGCCACAGGCTAAGAGAAAATTCATAATACATATCCCAAACAAAGAATTCATACCCAAAATATGTAAAGATTCTACAATTCAGTTAGAGATAGACAATGCAATAAAATTTTTGCAGAAGCCTTCTTGAAAAGCTTATTTCACAACAGAAGACTTTCAAGTATCCAATACAAGTACTTAACAGCATTAGTAGTAAGGCAATTGCAAATTATTCCATCATGAGATACTATGACACTCCCACCCGAGTGACAAATTTTTTAAACTGACAATATCAAGTACTGGTAAAGATGCAAAACAATGGAAATCTCATACACTGGTGCTGGGAATGTAAAATTGGTATAATCACTTCCAGATACTATTTGGCAGTATTTACTAAAGATAATATACCTACCCTGTGACCTAGCAATTCTACAAGGTATACACCCAATAGAAAAGTACATATTTTTACATCAAAAGACAGGAACAAGAGTTTCACAGCCCCAAAGTGAAACAACCCAAACAACCCAAATGTCACCAACAGTATAATTTAGTAAGTAAATTGTGGACTATTCATAAAATGAAATTACTATACAGCAATAAAAAAGAATGACCACTATATGCACCAGTTTGGATGAATCTCACAGACAGAACATTCAGCAAAAAAAAGTCAGACATGAAAGAGTTTATACTTTTTACATTTACATGAAGTTCAATGACGTAGTGTTTTATGAAGCATTTTCTTGGCCATGCAGGAGTTATTGGAGAAGTAGATGTACAGAAAGAGAAACAACTAGCAGACTACTGCAATAATCCTGGCATCCAAATACTTGAAGTACAAAGACAATCTAAAGGAAAATTTGACATGTCTTGCTGATTGACCCCGGGCTTGAGAGAAAACTGAAAAGAGGGAAGAATCAAAGTTCACCGTGTGGTTTCAAGCGTGGGTAAGGGAAAGATGGCGCTAATGACAAAAGTGCCAATGACTCAAGTCAGGCTGAGATTGAAGTAACAGGCTCATGTCTCTGAGTTCGGGCTGAGAGACTATTACAAAGAATCTGCCTGGCCTGTCAGTAATGTCTGACAATTATTGGTTCATACTAGTATTAGTTGATTCTACAGGGCTGATCACTTGAGAGGTCAAGGGCTGCAATCAATCCAGTAAGATCACAGGTGAAACCCAGTATAAAATTTGCTAATTCCCAGATCATGCTCGCTCTTTTCACTCCGGGAAAACCTGCTAAGGTCACCCTTGCACTCACTCTGGCTTGACGCTGCTTCACTTCAGCTCTCAGCTCATCTCGCAGACATCTCAGTTTTTGAATCTTGGTCCCAAGAGCGCTTTCAACTGCCTGTGCTCTCTGCGGATCTTCTAAGTTTTTACGGGATCTATTCACTTGAATCTCTAGTCTTTCCAAGTGAGCTAAAACACCTGAGGAAAGTAAAAAGGCAATTTCACAAGAAGCCAGGGATTTCTAACTCTGGCAACAGGGAGCATTTCAGGGGGCACAGAGGGGGACTCTTTTCAGAACCTTGGTCAGCTAACATGTTAGACATTGGCTCCAATTTATAAAACCAGAGGAGGTGACAACAGAAATCAATGATAAGCAACCTCATAGGCTCAGCACTAAGGTACAAGCAGTCCCTGACCAGGACACTGTCCAAAGAGAGCATTTTCTGAATATAACTCATCTCAGTTACCCATGATAATAAGGACTCAGGGGAAAACGGGGTCACCAAATTCAGACTCTCAGAAACTTTTTTTTTAAATGTAGAATTAATTTTAAATTAGCTTTTATACATGTTTTCCCAAAGTGCTAATGCACTAATTTAGACATCCAGAGAGACCTAAATTAAGTACTTTGAAGTTCTGAAAAGTATTATTCACACAGGACTATAAAGATACACACTAGAGGGAACTGCCTACCAATAAGACTGGGTATTAGAAAGGAAAACAAGTTCATGGTTGGACAGAAATTCAGAGGCAAATCTCATTTCCCAAGAGATTAAGGACCAATACAGGAAAGGTCACAGTTTCAAAATGCCAATCAAGTCTAACAATAAAGCATTTGCTGAACATTTCCTACATATTAAGACACTTGTGCTACATGCTTTACTTGCAAACCATGTAAAGAATTAAAGCATGTGCCTGAAGAGACTTAAATACTTATCTAATCTCCACAACCACCACCTTAAGGCTATTCTTTGCCTCCACTTTCCAGATGAAGAAATTAAGGCAGAGAAAGATAAAATAACTTGCCTAAGGCCACCATATTTCTAATGGCAGAGCCAAGACTCAAACCTAGGTCTAACCAACACCAAAGTCACTGCCTGGCACCGACCCTTCCACAAGTGTAATGCCTAAGTGACCCCAAAAAATCCTGGAAAGAGACCTCACTGGCTAGAACTGTAGCTCTGAATATAAACACTGGGCATATTATGAACGCGACCTATCGGTTTAAAAAGGGGCCGGAGCCTAGAAATGTTTGAAGTAATTTCCTTGTGCAATGAATGATCTTAGCTGCCTGTCCCCTTCAGTCTGCAGTTGGTTCCTTTCACCACAATGCTCCCAAACAGGCGAGGTCACACATCCGTCAGAGGAAAGGGCTCGTTTAACTAGGGGTCATCGTGGCAGCAGTAATAAGGGGGAAAAGGCGACCCTGTGAATACCTCCTTTGGACTTGCCGTCATTCGCCCACTCCATCCTCAGATTTCCACAGGCCCTCCTATGAAGTTGGGCAGCAAAGCGGCAATAGGGACCCAGATTTCCTTGCTGGGAAAAGTAAAAAGGCAAGAAAGTCACACCTATTCACGGCAGGACGCGCACAACTCAGGCACGCCCCGCCGGCCCCCGGACACCCTGACCCGCCCCTCCCGTTCCCCGGTCCCGGCTGGCCGTGTCCCCGTCTACCTGCCCCTGAGCGCGCCCCAGAACACGGCTTTGTAAGAGGCCGTTCAGCCTTCCACTCTGGTCACCGCCCCTCCGTCACCGGGTCTTATGTTCCCCTTACCTCCGCTCCTCTCGCTCACCCAGGACGAGGATGAGAGTTCCCGCCGTCCAAGCCTTCAAAAAAAAAAAATCAAACCAATCGGACCCAGGGTGCTTTGCGCCCCCGCCGTACAAAAACATGGCTGCGCTCAGGGCCCCTCCCTCATCCCGGCATGCACCGGGGAGTAGGTGCGGCCTTTCGGTGGGCCCGGAAGATGGCGGCCTCTGGCGCGGAGCCGCAGATTTTAGTTCAATACTTGGTGTTACGAAAGGATCTATCGCAGCCTCCATTCTCCTGGCCAGCGGGCGCACTGGTAGCGCAGGCCTGTCACGCAGCCACCTCGGCCTTGCACATTCACCGCGACCACCCGCACACGGCCGCTTACCTCCAAGACCTGGGGCGCATGCGCAAGGTGGTCCTCGAGGTGAGGCATCCGGCGGAGGGGGAGGGGTGCCGAGGCCGTCGAGACCGGAAGTGGGTGTGGTATCGAGGCCCAGATTTAACTTCGTAGCGTGGGTACGGCGGTAGTGGGGAGGAGTCGTTTACATCTAAGCTTTGGAAAGGGTTCAGGGGCTTCCGCTATTGCCCCCGGAGCCTTGCCTTGGCTGGACGGGGTCTGGCTGTGTGAGGAGCGGACGTCGGGCGGGTTATTAATGGCTCCCGCACCCGTCCGCTCTCACCCGCGTCGCTCTTAGGAGGTGCCTGTGAGGGTCGAGGCCGGTGGAACCAGGCCCTGCCCTTCTACCTGTGCACTGGGTCGGCCTTTTATTGCAACGCCCAAAGGTACTGTCCCGCTCCCTCCCCGAAAAACCGATTCGGAAGGGATGAGAACACGGGGTTCCTTATTGCAAGTGAAGTAAAACTGAAGCATTACCGGAATATGACGCCTAATTATTTTAAAGTAAATGTGTACCTAATATAAGTTGAACCTCGCATCGTAAATACCGGACACCACCGGTGTAAAATAAGAGGTCAGGTTCTTTTTGCAGATGGCCAAACAGATCTTACCCTTACCTTTTCCCTTTGTCAGTTCTGCTGCTGGAAATGTATCCTAGGAAGATAATCAGATGCACCAAAGAGCATTGTATAGTACAAGAGTATTCATAGGAGCACTTTATAATAGTAAAAAATGTGGAAATTACTAAATTTCCAACACTAGTGATTGGTTCATTTTATGCCTATAAAATGTGCTATTATAAAGCTAGCATAAATCATGGTTTTGGAGCATATTTAGTTGGCCTGGAAGAGTGCTCATTATGTGATGCTAACTGAACTGTATTCTATACAAAATGATTCAGATTTTGGAAGGAAAAACTAAGGAAATAAACCCAAATATTAAGCCCGTGGTGGGATTTTGGTTAGTTTCTAATGCTTCTCTATTCTTTCTAGTTTTCTACATTAAGCATATATTTTACTTTACACTATAAAATTTATTTTAAACACACTGGAATCCTGGAGTGGGGTAGTACCTTTATGGCTAGCTGGCACAAGCAGATTCTCTGTCAAGAGAAAAACTTCTGTTGGGTAGTAAAACATCAGGCAATAACCTGTGGGGAAATGTTTTGAGAATCTGAGTAGACAGAAAAGAAGCAAATAGCTTTTTATTTATACTCTTTTTATAGGAAGAAGGGCTCAAGAAATCATCTGGTTCAGATATCCCCCCTCCCTCGTGTTCAGGCAGATAATATATTTATTTACCCCTTTTCTCAGATAAGAGATCTGAAGCCCACAGAGATTCGGTGAGACCCCTAAGTCTGAGAGACATCTGATGATTCCTAGCTGTTAGCCCTAACTCAAGAAGGGGATCAAAGAGTCACTCCTGATTAAATGAAGGTGGTGCTGTACCATAAAGACCAATAAAATATGAGCCCATGCCAAGGCTAACTGCACTTACTGGGTGCTTACCATGTGCCAGGCACTAGTCTGAGCCTAATGTCATTGAATCGTCACTGCTGCTAAGAAGCGTTATCATCCCGTGTTACAAAGGGGAAAGAAAGTCCCAGCGAAGTCACATTAACTCCTCAAAGATCCCACAGTCCAATCCCTGGGGCCCCTGGGTGGCTCAGTTGGTTAAGTGTCTGACTCTTGATCTCAGCTCAGGTCTTGATCTCGGGGTTGTGAGTTTGGCCCCGAGTTGAGCTCCATACTGGGTGTGGAGCCTACTTAACACACACACACACACACACACACACACACACACACAAAACACAATCAGTAAGGGGCAGAGGGAGAGTTTGGACTCACTGTCCTGTGCTGCTGTCTGGTGCTGAAGAAGGAGGGGGGAGGGGAAGTCCATGAGTTCTCCAGCATGGCTGTGCCCAGAGGGCTCTAGATAAAGAGTGACAATCTCAGCATCCTCTAATTTGATAAGACATAGCTCTCGTTATCTTAGTGGCTTCTGCCTTTCTAGGCAAAAAAAAAGAATACCTATGCCAAATAACACACTAATTATCATTATTTTCTGAGTGCTAGCTTTAATACTTCTTGTTAATGGGAGTCAGCATGGTGATAAGGATGAGGAGAAACAGTGGGAGAAGGATGTGAGAGAATGGTTTGCCTGCTGAGCCCGCTGAGCCAACAAGCGGGAACTCTCCCAGCAGAAGGAAAACCCTTCAGGTTTGGGTGGGATTGGGCGGGAGGGAAGGATGGAGATGGAGGTGATGTGTTGTTAGAAGTCCTTTCCTACTCAACTCTTAATTAAGTCAGAGCTGGCTGAAGGATTGGGATAGCTGCATGGGCACCAGCCATAAGAGAAGTAGAAAATGTAGAGAGCACAATTATGGACAATGCATATAGCATCTCAAGAGGGAAGAGAAAAATCATCTCCATTTTAGAAATGGGCAGATTACGCCTCTCCCTCTCCTACCCACAGGCCGCTTATCTAAGGTCCTACAGAGAGTGAATGCAAATGGGGCGGTGAAGCTGATGCTTCTGGAGACATGCTCTATAGCTCCTTCATTGAGAGAGCTGTTCCTCCACTTTTGAGTCAAGAGGAACCCCCTCCACACTTTTATTCATTACCTTCCGACACTTCCTAAATGGGCCATTCAGTCTGTGTCCTGTGCTCTGCTCCTGGTAGGCTGCAGATGAAAGCACCCTAAAGGAGCTGGCTGAGACTCTGCAGCAGAAGAACATTGACCACGTGCTCTGGCTGGAGCAGCCTGAGAATATCGCCACTTGCATTGCGCTCCGTCCCTACCCCAAGGAAGAAGTGAACCAGTATTTGAAGAAGTACCGATTGTTCAAATGACTAAGGTTATCAGTTGCCTTGATGTATTTGAGCATCAGCCGGATCCAGAAACTGCATGCCATCTGTCCCTAAGCATCATGTACTCCTCTCCATGGCAACCCGCTCTTCCCTTTAAGTTATGAATGTTTCTTGAGGGTCAAACACATGTTCATATTAAAGTTGTCATTAATAAGTACTTCCTCTTATTTTTAATTATTAATTAGTTCAGATGGGGAAAGTCAGTAAGCCGCAACATTGTCCATGGGTCATTTCTCAAATGGAAGATTTGGTTAGACTCCTGTCCAGGGGTCAAAGAAACAAACACCCTTCCTTCTTTATTAGGAATAAGAATTCTTCCAGTCACCCAAGTTTAAAACTTTACCTTTGAATTCTGGATTTCTTATTCACATCCAGATATCATACTCATTGAATCTAGGGTAATATCAAGTTTAAGATACACCATTATTTTACATGTTTTTAAGAAAGAAGATATGCTGCCATTAAGACATGCGATTAACCCTAGGATGTATTTCAGTTTCAAAGATGTTAAAACATGCATATGCATGCACACACACAAATATATATTTGATGAAATTTGTCAAGTACCATATGGTAGTTTTCAGTGCAACCACCCTGCATCAGGCTCTCATTTTGTTCATCAGAGTGTCCCACTGGTCTGCTCCCCTCCCATGTATCCTGGCTACAATCCAGCAGACTTTCTGCCACGAGGTTTATTTAAGATCATTGAGCACCCTGTTAAGTAGGGACTCCTACGTGCCTGTAGAATAAAGTCAGAACTCCTCAGCTTAGCTTTTAGACCCTCCACATTTATATTTCCTACCTAGCATTTGAAGTTTATCTACTACTCTTTCCTTATCCAAACTTGATGTTTCAACAAAGGCACTCCAGTTGCTGCCCGCCAGTCTCGAGCCTGGGAGTCAAGCGCTAGTACTCTTCCCTACCCGTTCCCACCTCTGGACTTACTATTTCTGGCTTAAGTTCAATCACCTTCACAAAGTCTTACCCAGCCCAAAATGACAGTTCCCTTCTCTGAACATCTAGAATGCTCTGTACAGTGTTTTACTTATTTCTAGAAACATTTGGAAACATCTACAGAAACTGCTTGGACCTCTGTGAAGTAAAGGTTATAAAGGGTAATTTGCTCAGCAGTTACTTGTTGCAAGTCTATGGTGGGTGGCAGGCTATGTTAGGAGCTGAAAAAAATAAGGGTGAACAGAACAGTTTTTGCCTTCAGGTAGCTAAGAATCTAATGAGAAGACAGATATGTAGATAATTCATACAGAAAGAATTGTACAAGGTGATGGGGCTATACTTTCCCCCTCCCATCTAGATACCAAAACAACTAAGATACTAGATACAAAGATTTTCCGTTATAAGAGGTGGTCATTTGAAACTAGGAGAGTGGATAAGAGAATTGGTAGAGTGCTGAGGGCAGAACCATGTCCAGGAAACCACCGCAGTAGAGTTTCAATCAAATGCAGCATGGAATTTCAGTATCTAAGTACTGGAAACATGTAGCATTTGGGAACATAATGGTGAGCTTGTCGAAAGCAGTTGAAGTAGCATATAGGGGTAGGACTCGGACTCGTCTATTGAGACAAGAATGGGAGAGGAGGTAAGAGGTGGGGACCATTCTTTCAAGAAGCTCAGATGGGAGGAAGTAGTGATTGAATGGGGGCTGGAAAGGTGAATGCTAGGTCCCATAGGGGGAATTTTCTTAGATGTCTAAGCAAGTTTATGGGTGAGGAGAGGGAGGCCAGGAAGAAGAGGGATTGAAGTTACTAAATGGAATAACTGATAAAGTCCAGAAAAAGTGGGAAGAGGTGGGGTCAAGGACATAGGGAAGGACTGGCCTGGAACAGAGAGAGAGAGAAAACTTTTATGAGACTGGAGGAAAGAAGTGGGGAAATATATATATATACATGAGTTTATAGACTGGAGAGGGGAGAAAGTTGAAGTTGACCATCCTTGTTGACTTCATTTTCTTCTATGAAGCAGGAGGTATATAGCCTTTCATAACACTGAACAGACTTACTAAGCACTGTATTATATGGCATCGCATGGTGGTAAAGACCTCACAGTCTGGTGTCAAATGGCCTGAGTCCAAATCCTGGCTCTCATACATTCAAACTGTGTGAATTCGGACAAGTCCATCAACTTCCCTGAGCCCCATTCCTTCATCTGTACAATAGGAATTTATGGGAGTGCTACGTGGATTAAATGTGTTAGTATGTACAGGTTCCATTAGAACAGTGCCTGGGCACTTGGTGCTAGAACCTAAGCATAGAAAGATAGCATAAGACACAGCCCTCAAAGAGCTTTCGGTCAAGTAAGCCCTGTTGTCTAATTCCCTTTCTGCTTGAGAGTGATGCCATCCAAGATCCATGAAGCGCTCCCTGCTATTAGGAAAATGTTTCTACATGACACTGTATCTTAGAAAACTTTTTTTAAATTCTGAATTCTGCTGTAAGACATAGTGATAAAGCCGAGAGAGAGAGATGAGTCTATAGAGCTGAGAGAGAACGGCTCAGGCAAATCCCTAAAGCTGAGATCTGAGGTCAAATAGCATAAACTTCTACCCAAGAGGGGAGAGGACAGGTATCCATGAGTTGATCCTGAGTGAATGCAAGCTAGTAGCAGGGAAGTAGCGAATCTTATGAGTATAAGCTCAGACCATTGTCATTTGAGCTATATCAGTGGTTTTTGAAATGTGGTCCCTAGATCAGCATCACTTGGGTACTTGTTAGAAATGCAAATTCTCGGGCCCTACCCCAGACCTACTGAATTGGAAACTCTGGTGCTGTCTAGAAGAAGCCTGGTCCCAGGAGGCAGTCAGCTTAAAAGATGAAGAATAAATGTGTGTGATTTAACCAACCCATTATGGTAGTGCATAATGTGCCTACAGGAAGGAACGAGATGGAGAGCAAAAATCTGGCACGAAGTACAGTATATCTGGCCTTGCATACCAAATTTACCAAAAAAAAAAAAATGTATTCTCCAATAAAGCAAAGATTGTGCTGGAAGCCCGAGGATAGGTGATATATCCTTGAAAAGAATCTTCTATACTTTGGCAAGTTTCTTACATGTGAAAAATGTTTTGAAATTAACAAAGGACTTCCGTCTGTGCGAATCAATCCCGACAGTTTTGCGATGCAGGCCACCTTGTCTCAAGTTTATAGATTCAAAAAGGCTTTGACTTGCCCACGATCAAACTCAGTGGCAGAACTGGAATTGAAAACCAGGTCTTTTGTCAGTCCAGTTTTCTCGTAACCTCTCCTAGTTGGCTACTAATTTGGTTTTCAGCCATCTCGCTACTAGAAAGGGGTTTGAAAAGGGGTCATGAGTAGTTCAAGTGCTGGGAAGCTGTATCTTCCATTTTAAATTGGTTAATTGACATTCCAGATTATAAATCAGCCTCCTGTGACTGTGAGTTGTGTGACTCAATACCCTAGAGTCCAATTATCACTGGATGAGCTGACAAAATTGAGTTTCTGAGCTGGTAGCGCTGAGAATCCATGCCTAGGTCACTGCTTCTGATGGGGCCGGCACGATGCAGAGGGCTCCCCTGGAGGGGCATTTAAAATCACGTTTTATTGTCATTTAATCAGCATACATCTTCCCCCACAGATTCTGAGATGCCATCCTAGGAGTGTGCACTGCTTCCTGGTTGAGAATCTTGGCAATAGTGAACCAAAGTCCCTGACGGGAAGGTGTTAGTGTAGAGACATGGCTGAGAACCTCGCCCTGGGCAGTTTTAGCTGCCCTCTGATGTTAAGCTTAACACAACCCTGACTTCTCTACTTTAAGATCCAGGTTTGGCAGGTCTTGAATGCTGGCCTCAGTCCGGCTTTTAGCTGTGGGCGTGTTGCAAAGGCCGAATAGGTGGCACCCAAGTTCTGAACGTAGGTCCTTCATAAATATGATTAAAAAAATGGATGGAGAAATAAAATATCACTTTTGTTATCAATGGGTGAGAAGATACAGCTTTATATGATAGCCTAAATGGGCTTGATAATTTCCTGTCCTAAGGAGAGCGAGCAGACAGAGCAGACATCACCAAAGTTGCAGAGTACAAATAGAACAAATCCCCCACATTCAATCTATTAAACTTTGAGAGATTAGTGCCACCCAACTGAGAAACATGGACCAAAGGCAATCATCCACCAAGTGGGTTATTCAATCAACCTGCATGAGGAAGAGTAAGGGTGGAGCAACCAGGGGCTCTATGTTCCTTAACTCACTCTATAAAGGCGGAAGTGGGGATAAAGTATTCCGCCTCCTTCCCAGCATTGGATGTAAGGAATTCTGGAGGAATGCCAAGGATCCAAGAGGAAGACTGACTTGGCAACAGGTACAAGATGTACTTGCTATGAGTGGGGAGGAAACTTGGGGTATCAGTAAGGAGGCTCCTGGAGATAATCAAGGCATGACTGTGATGATGTGGCTGCAGAATGAAAATTGAACCATAAGAAATATGATCTTACTTCGTTATGGTACAAATGACAAAAGCCAGGCAGGTGACAACCTCAGAAGACCTGAGATTCAGGCTGAGCTCTGCTACTTAATGGCTATGTAATTTCGCCTCACCTGTGAGTAATTCCTAACAGGAATTATTTAAACAACTCAAATTTAAGGATCTATTTAAACAATACCTTCGAAGTATATGCTATAGAACTATCATCTCAGACAATTTCGCGTCTTTCAATGCAATCATTATGCTTACTTCTTTTTCTCATTTTATGGCATTATGGAGATGTCTGAACAGGTCCTTGCACGGGTGAGTACCTGCAGCACACGTGTAGCAGCGTTAACAACTATCCTTGACTTGCTGTTGACTGAAATGGAAATTTTTTTAAACCTTCACCCTTTGGTATATTATTTGTTCAGAGTTTCAGCAAATACTTTATATCAGATTAAGGAAGATCCCTTCTGCCACAGGTCTGCTAATTTAAAAAAAAATTCATTTATGGGATGTTTTTAAAAAAGCAAATACATTTTCTGCATCTGCTGAGATAATCATGGTTTTTCTCTGTTGTTACTGTGGGGAATTGCATTGCAAGACTTCAGATATTGAACCATCTTGTTCCTGGGATAAACCCTACTTCAGCATGGTTATTTAACATGAGAGAAATGGCCTAGTTAAGAGACTTGGGTTCCAGGGTCGCCTGTGTGGCTCAGTCAGTTAAGCATCTGCCCTGGCTCGGGTCATGATTCCAATGGTCCTGGGATTGAGACCCATGTCATTGGGCTCCCTGCTCAGTGGGGAGCCTGCTTCTCCCTCTGCCCTCCCACCACCCCCCCTCCCTGCTCATGTGTGCTCTCTCAAATAAAATCTTTGAAAAAAAAAAAAAGAGAACTGGGTTCCATTCATCTTTTAGTCTCCTGGCTTTAAAAACCAGCTATATGCTGACAACTTCCAAATTTGTATCTGCAGCTCCAACTACCCCCCTAAATTTCAAACCCATATATATCCAACAGCTGATTTGATATCTCTGCCTCCAGTATGTCTAACAGGAATATCAAACTGATCATGACAGTTAAACCCGCCCATCTCTGTTAATGGAAGTTCCATCCTTCCAGTTTGGCTCAGGTCAAAAACCTTGGAATTACTTTTGATTCTTCTCTCACACTTCACATCTGATCATGTCCGCAAGTGTGTGTTCCTACTTTCAAAATCCCTCTGGAATTTGACCACCTCCCACAGTTTCCAGTGCTCTGATCCTGGTCCAAGTCATCATCTCTTGCTTGGACTATCGCAATAGCCTCCTACAGGTCTACTTGCTTCTGCAGTTGCTTTCTTTACAACTATTCTCAATACAAAATCCCAAGTGATTCTTTAAAAACCCAAGTAAGATCACATCACTCCTCTGCTTAAGATGTTCCAGTGGCTCCCCATGTCAGAATAAAAGCCAAAGTTCTTTCACTGGTCTACAAGACCCTACACCATCCTGGCCCTCCTTACCTCTTTGGCCTCATCTCCTGCTATTCTCATTCATTCAGCTCCAGCCTCAAGACTTCACACCTCTCTTAGAAAGCTCTTTCTCCCTATTCCCATGGCTCACTCTCTCACCTCCTTCAGGTCCACTCAAAGGTTACCTTCTCTGAAGATCTGTTCTGACCTTCCTGTTTTAAACTGTAACCACTCCCCTCCAGAGGCACTCTCTGTCCTTCCTTCCCTACTTAATTTTTCTTCACAGCACTTAGCATCTGACACACCCCGTATTTTGCTCATTTGTCAATCAACCTTCATTAGAATGCAAACTCCGTGAGAACAGGGATTTTTATTCTCCTCATTGATGTAGCCCCAGTGCCTGAATAGTAACTGACAAATGTAGGCAAGAAATCAGTATCTGAAAATATAAATTATTATTACTATTTCTTTAAAATACTCATTCTTTAAAGTAGCTATTGTGTAATACTTTAACAAACAAACTCTTGGGGCGCCTGGGTGGCTTGGTCATTGGGCGCCTGCCTTCGGCTCAGGTCATGATCCCAGGGTCCTGGGATCGAGCCCCATGGCAACGGGCTCCCTGCTCCGTGGGAAGCCTGCCTCTCCCTCTCCCACTCCCCCTGCTTGTGTTCCCTCTCTCGCTGTGTCTCTCTCTGTCAAATAAATAAAATCTTTAAACAAACAAACAAAAACTCTTAAGTCTGAAGGTTTCCAAAGCTAACCACAACTTAATTTTGAACTGGAAATTGACAGAGTGCCTGAAGTCATCTCTTTATTTGGGGTTATAAAAATCACACATCAAAGACTGATTTTAAAACTTGGAACTGGTTCATTATACTGTTTTTTCTACTTTAATACGCATTTGAAAAAGTCCTTAATAAAAGGCTTGGAAAAAGCTTGCAAGAGAAGGTAGGATGAAATTTTAAAGCCTAAGCTTAGATGTGCATGAGTCTTTAAATAATGTTCTATGTAGATCCTTTCTCCCCGCTGGTTTTGGTTGAACTTTAAAAGTCTAGCTTACTAAATAATTCTCATTTAAAATACAATTGCTAACATCAGCACAAAGCTTGAGAGCGTGATAAAAGTATTACTTTTGAGTAACTTACATGTGCATTAACTTTATAAAAACACCATCCTTAAGAAGGGGAAGTATTAAAGGTAACAGCTAATGTTCTTCAAATTCCCCAAATATGTGGGGCTCACATTTCATGAAAAAAGAGAATAATCATCAGGGTAGAATTATGACCTTATCTTGAACTCTTGGACACTTTTTTTTTTTTTAAGATTTTATTTATTTATTTGACAGAGAGAGACACAGCGAGAGAGGGAACATAAGCAGGGGGAGTGGGAGAGGGAGAAGCAGGCTTCCCGTGGAGCAGGGAGCCTGATGCGGGTCTCAATCCCAGGACCCTGGGATCATGACCTGAGCCGAAGGCAGATGCCTAACGACTGAGCCACCCAGGCGCCCCAAACTCTTGGACACTTTTGCAACTTTTCATTAGCTCAACAATCCAGACTCTAGGAAGATAACTCAGTGCCTGTTCTGCCCATCAGCTCCTTTCCCTGATTTAAAATACTGCTTCTGAATCTAGTTCTTCAATGAGAAGTTCAGAGCCTACTATGTGGAAGGCTCTCAGCGGGGGGGGGGGGGGGGGGGGGGGGAGACTTGAACCTCTTCTTTGAAAAGCTTACAATTTAAAAATAAAAAAAAAATAAAAAGCTTATAATTTGTTGGAGGAGAGAAACAGATGTACACCTAACCAAGTGCCAACGGAGGCCCAAACACTGGAGCAAGACAGTACAGAAGAGGGGGCTAATTTAAGCGTGTGGATCAGGGGAGGGCTTCTTAGAAAGGATCTAAATTGAAGCTTTGAAGGGACAAGTAGGGAGGAGAAAGGAGGAGCATTAAAGGCTGAGGAAAAAGAATGAATATGGCAATGTAAGTGAGAACGAAGGTAGTAAATTCAAGGATGAAGACCAGATCAGTGTGACAGGATTGTTTGTTTAGAGAACGTCGAGGGTAATGAAGCTTAAAAGGCAGGTTGATTTCAAATCAACTATAGGAAAGAAACAGTCATTAAAAGACTCTGAAGGTTGTGTTCAGAAAGACTTCTCTGATAGACTGTGTGAGAGATGAAGGTAAAAGGTGGGGAGGTGGTTACTGTAATCATCCAAAGAAAGATAATTAAGTCCTGAATTCAGTCTGTGATTAATGGGGCTAGAAGGGAGAAGATAGCTATACGACAAAGGCAAACTGTTGGCAATTTGGTGAGATGAGTGGGAGGAAGTTGTTGAAAATGACCACTAATAGGATGGTGATGCAATTAATCTAGATAACAGACAAAGAATGTGTTTGTGGGGAAGTAAGTGATTTGGTTTGTGATTGAGTTTGAGGTGCTGGGCTGGGGTGGTGGAATCCGTGCACGTGGTAATGTTCGCCAGCTGGAAATTCAGGCCTGGATCTTGAGGCCTATCTTGGCTAGAGGAGTGTACTTAAGATGCGTTATCAATGTAAGTGGTACTGAGATCAAAGAAAAAGATGAAGTTGCCCAGGAGAGTACAGGGACTTACTTGAGAACTATCCTCCTCACACAAATTTAAAATACAAAAAAAAAAAAAAAAAATCAAAATTAGTGCCCAGTTTTATTTTCAAAATGGAAATCCTTACAAGCTTCTAAGAACAACTGTTAACGCATCACGATTCCCAGTTTTTATGTGTCACTGTCTAGGTTCTGTTGTCTCTAACAGTTGTATCGTGCAGTGGAAAGAACGGCAGGTCTCATCACAAAACCCAAGGGTTGACTCTTGTGTCCAGAATTTCCCAGCCACCTGACCATAAATCTGAGCTTCAGACTCTAATTGCTTCATGGGATTCATGGAACACTACATCAAAAACTAATGATGTAATGTATGGTGATTAACATAACAAAATAAAACAAAATTTAAAAAAATGCATGGCAAAAAAAAAAGACATACTGTATGTGAAAGTGCTGTACAAACTAAGAAATTATTAGGACAAGAGTATCAGCCTAGCATATTGCCTAGCAGAGTAGAAACGTATTTCTTAATGGATGCAGTCTCCATTATTAGAAAGGAAGCAGCTTCAGGCAACTCTCTCTGTACTTCCCACACTGCCTATCATAGTCATCTGTACGGCAACAGATCATCAGAAGTGGACTATATAAACCTTGGTAGCAGGTTTTGTTTTATCCTGCACCTTAGGACCTCTGGGCATTGGAGTGGGAAGAAAACCTGATGGAATAGAAATGATTACTTTAAGGGGTGCCTGCCTGGTTCAGTAGATACAGCATGTGACTCTTGATCTTGGGGTCATGAGTTCAAGCCCCATGCTGGGTGTAGAGATTACTTAGAAAAAAAAAAAAAAGCTAACTCACTTTACAAAAAAGAAGAAATTATTCCTGTAAACATTTTTGTTCTTCTTTTCTCAAGCGAATGTCTCAGGTTTGCTACAGATACTTGTGGGCGTTGGTTGGTTCTGCTGGTTGCATAAAGGACCAAAGTTCTGAGACAAATACAAATGATTAGACCGGAGCCAAACTCCAGCAGAGGAAAAAGATTGTTTGCAGAAGGCTCCAGAGCCAGAGAAAGGTGATTTCTTGCCTCCATGATGTGATCCAAGAAACCACATTTCCTAGGAGGAATTGTAGGGGCCCTGCCTCACAAAAGGGAACCTCAGTCTCTCGTTTATACCTGCTGCATAAGGAGCCCACGTTTTCCAAAATTCTTTCAAGCTAAGTGTTTGACACTGCAGTTCCACAGAGCCCCTAATTCATTTCCTGTTTAGATTATGCTAGAATGCCTCTCCCCAAACTGTGGTGGGACTTCTTCCTGACCTGATGCCAAAGCTCAGCCCCGGTTAGGCCTCTGAAGGGCAGGCTTGGACTACCTCTGGAGAAGGACCAGGTCCTCTCTTCTTAGCCCTTGGGCTCCCCTGCAACCCACCCTGGTTTTCAAGGCCTGTTTTTAAAAGTTATTTCAGGGGTGCCTGGGTGGCTCAGTCGGTTAAGTGGCTGCCTTTGGCTCAGGTCATGATATTGGGGTCCTGGGATCGAGCCCCGTGTCGGGCTCCCTGCTCTGCAAGGAGTCTGCTTCTCCCTCTCCCTCTGCTCCTCCCCCTTGCTCGTTCTCTCTCTCAAATAAAGAAAATCTTAAAAAAAAAAGTTATTTCATAGAAGAAAGCCTTGCTTGAGGCCACACAGTGAGATTAACGTCTGCGGACTCTGAAGCAGTCCTCCGTCATGTTGTCCAGGATGGTGAATCCAGAATTTGGAATCAGACTTGGCTTCAGGTTCCAATTCCCCTGATAAACCATGTTTTGTGTCATAACCTTTCAGTTTGTTTTCTCTTTATAACATCTCTCTCAAAAGGACTGCAGGGATTGAATGAGACAATGAACCTAAAAGCACATGTGTTTTCCCTGAATGTTCCCCTAATGCTACAACATTATTGTGGCCCATTTGGCAAAAAAAAGATAAAAGCCCGTGCTTCTGGCTGGACAGGGCTAGTTATGGAAGAGACCTTCGCTATAGGCTGCCACAATTTCCAAGTGAGGGTCCCAAAGCCTGGTTCATGTTTCTCCTGGAGCCAAGGGCTGATTTCAATTACTTTCCAATTCACCAGCTGACATAATTCTAATGTTTATGAGAACTCAGAAACTGGTTAACAATTAAAAAAAAAAAGTTCTGAGGTTCCTTCCTGTCTTCATGACCTGCAGTTCCTCAGAATTGTCACCCTGCCCTCTGAGCTCCCTCCTCTTCATCCTACAAACCACACCTCAAATGCCATTTCTTCGGCAAGGAAACTTTCCTTGACCCTCCAGACCAGGTTTCACTCATAAAGCAACTTCTAACTCTCCTTGATACCACTTAGTCCTATTGTGATTAGAAGTACGTGTGTCCTCCCCAATGGAATATAAGCTCTGGGAGGGCAGGGTTCGCGTCTCTCTCTGGATTCTTCCACATCTTAGCGCCTTGGATAAAGACAATAAAACATGTTGAATGAGGCCAGAGCTTTGGGTTTCTTTAATCTTGTTAAGAGCTCTTGTGGCAATGAAAATAAAACATATAAAGAAAACTAATTTAGTGCTGGCAGAAAAGGTTCTGGATGGAGGAATGCTTCCTTTGGCAGTTTTCTCCCATAAAAAGAATTTATGGGCTTAATTAAATCATCAAGATCTTTTTCAGAGGTACAGGAATGGCCAAGGATCAAGCTTGCTCTGAATCATTCACTTTTTTCAAGTGGAGCTGCTCTCCTGGTAAGAGTAGTTCATGTCAAGGAGGAAATCAGCATAGCTTCCTTTGTAAATAGACAACTGTCCTTTCTTTTCCTTTGACTCTCAGGGCCCAGGAGACAGTTTCTAGGTATGAACCTATCTTGGCCAAACCATAAAGAAGATGGAAGTTCTATAGCAACCTCACTTTTCCCTCAGTTGTTTCTATTAGTTTTTCTAGTGGCCTTCCCACCCCTACCTTAGCATAAATTTAAATCAATGTTCAGACTCATCTAAGCCAAGTATCATTTTTACCTTATCCCAACATCGGGAAAAAAGCTTTTATTCTCCTGTAAGCATGACTTCAGAGAGCAGCCACCAAATCTGTGTCTATTTATACGTAGGACTGTGTGTGGAATGCCTTCTAGAATCACATTTGCTTACCCTCCTTACCCTGGCCTACTTAGCCAAGTGTTGGTGGATTTAGGCTGCTTTAAAAACACACAAACAAGAGACAAGAGCCTACATTTTATAAAATGTAAGGGCAAAATGAAGGAGCCTCCTTAAGTAAGATTCAACATCTCTGTAATCTGCATACTAATAATAAATGTTATTATATAAAAACCAATGATGGAGATGGTGTCCTGTAGCTACAAAGGACTGCCCGACTCCATCTCCTGGGTCCAGAAACAGCAGGACCCGTGTGTTGAATCACAGGGCAAACGGCCAAAGGTACGATTTCCTCATTGCCCACTCTCACAACTTTACTTTGACCCTTTCCAATTTTCACTGGTTCGTATCAGGGTGCCTTTGAGGATCTTTGGCTTCAGGGATCCTTTCTTTTGTGATCCTTTAATGACTCATTAGTCATTGGGGCTCTGGCAATTCCTGCAGGATGTAGGTTTCATTTCTTCCCTGTAAATGAAGAGGCAACCCAGGAGGTTGTTAAACAAATTCTATTCAGGAGCTGGAAAAGTGAATTTCCTGTGGAATGACAGGAATTACATAGAAGCAAGCAATTTTATTTTCCTCAAATGTAGCAATAATTTTAATCTGTACATACATAAAACAAACAGTGCAATTATAAAACCTTGAAGGTGACATGCATACTTTAAGGTGCAGCTGGGATGGGGAGGATGTTATTAGCATCTCCAATTTTCCTTACCACTTTTTAAAACTAGTTCCTTATGCAAAAGCACTGAGTCAGGAAACTTCATCTGGAATGCTGAAGTTAAAGGTGAACTTCCTGAAGTCTGCACATCTAAATATCACAAACAAAACAGAAATGACCTCCTAGAGCAGTTTGGTAAGGACTAGAGTAATATGGCTGGGCGTTCAAGCTGGGAATGAATGAAATCAGGGATGCATTTTCTGAAAACTAAAAGAGATAATGTTTGTAACTGAGTGTCCTATTTCTGTTTCATAGTTGCTACCCATGTGAGCCCTTCCAGCAATCTTTTTATTCGGTATAGTTTCTGAGTAGATGCTGTTCAGTGGAGTTATCTGTAACTAGGGGTGGTGAGATGCACAAAGGAGGACCTGGGAAAATGGCTTCTTCCTTGGTGTCTGAGTCCATGCTCCTCATCCGTTCTTAGTTCTTATGGCCTTTGCTCTGCCGTGGAAGCAGAGGTAGCTGGTGCACGATGTCAGATGCTGTCATCATTCACAGGCCCGGGGTGCAGGTAAAGGCGAGTGATGGGGGTCTACCTTTGCTTCTTCCACAATACCCTTCTCAAGCTTTCCTGGCCTTGCAGTGGAACTTCTAGAACTAGAGGCAGTTCACTGGGTCCTTGACTCAGAGGCCAGGATGAGACAAGACGTGGCAGAGTGACAAGACACAAAGGGAAAATACGGTACCAATTAGCCTCAGAGTAGGATAGAGAAATTTATATTTGCACTGATGAAAATTCAAATCCCCACAGTCAATCTAAAACACAGGAAAATTTTCTTTGAGTACTAATTTTTCTCTGTACAAGTAGCGTGTGCACTTCTGGTGTTAACTCCTTGCACTGTCTCAAGGTAGGTGATCCCAGGGACACTCTAGGGCAGTGTGCGCTAGCTCATCTCCAACAGCTCTTTCTGGCAGTGGCATTTGGATGTGAACTGCAAAGTAAATCCATACATGGCATCACAGTTAGTAAAATAATGAAATCTCACTAGCCAAGTGTAACTGCAATTCAGTCAATGATATATTCACACACAAGTTTAGAAAAATCAAGAGTATGATAATAAAACCATAAAATTAAACAGAAGGAAATCAATTTCTACAAGAAATCAAATATATTTACAGTGAGATTTAAAGGGAAAAATAAGCTACTTGGATCATAAATTTAATTTTATTTTAAATAACTTTAGCTACCTTAGCTGTTAATACAATAAAAGCAGAAAGAACAGGCTGCCTTTTTTTCCAGATTTAATCAGAAAAATTGTATCTACAATAATTGACAGAACTCGCTTCTTGTCCTTCACCCATCTCATCAAAAATTATTGCATTTTCCCCCAAACTGTATTTTTTGGATTCCTCTGTGAATATACTCATTTCGTCCTCGTTCCTGGAGGCATCTTGGTTTAAATCCATCTTTAAAAAAAGAAGGGGTACATATGGGAGGCAAAATATTCTCTTGAAGCCAACAGATAGAGAGTTGCTAGAAGAAGCTGATTGTACACACAAGCTGCTGGGGTCGGGAAGGGGAGGGCTGCTGATTTAGACACACGTGACAGCCTTTGGTGGATGGGCACAGGCAAAGCCCCACTGGGCCCTTCTTCCTTGTCAGGGTCAGGACTGAGCCAGCAGAGGTGGGGCTTCATCTTCCCCTCGGAACTTGTCGTTTTGGTTCTCCTCCAAAAGCCTTCATCCAGATAAGAAGCCAATGACTGATTACAAAAATAAGAATAATTAAATTTGGCTCAAGAAATAGATTGTCCAACTGTTCTGCCTTGTTATTTTTTTTTCAATATCCAAGGCCTTTACAAAGAAACAAAAACACCTCTCAATCTTCCAACAAAAGTGAATTCCTTTTTTTTTTTTTTTTGCTCCAAATGCTACGACCTGAAGAATGGCTGCAGATTGAGATATCAAAAATCTCAGAAAAATATATAATATATTTGTATATCTCTGTATGTCTATTATTTAAATTTCACATTCCTTTAAAAGTGGTTATTCAGTCAGTAGCTGCTGAAGGAGGCTCTTCTGCTGGGCCTGGGGGGTCTGTGGTCCTGCCGTGGGTTTTTGAGTTCCCAGTGGACCAGGCTGGTTCAGGTAAGGGTCCCCGCCTACCAGATTCACTGTACACTGGACGTCAGCAAACACCTGAACCTGTTGCACCTGCTGGAACACAAATAAAAGATGTGTTTAGACAGAAGGGTCTGCCCCCCCGGCTTATGAGTGGGTACTACTTGAAGTGGAAACTCACTAGAGCATTCCTCTAGTCTGTAGTCACCACAGAGAAGAACTCTTCTGTCTTCTTGTCCTACAAAAAGAAAATCGCTGCACTCATTTTGCTCAGGGTTCTGGAAAGTTCACACTTTAAAAATAAAATCAAAATTGGAATGGTCAAGCCTCCTACAGGGTTGCCATCAATAATGAAAATGAGCATCACTGCTAATATTGCCAAGATTGGGAAAAGCCCAGTGTCAGAGTCTGGGTGTCCAGTGGTGGGTTTAAAAATATATATATATAATATATATACACACACACACACACACACACACACACACACACACACACACACATATATATATATATTATTTGGAAATTGGTTACAAAAGCATTCTATGGATGACTAGTAGGATAAAAAAAACTTTACGTTGTTAGAAAATTAAGGGCTTTAACCCAGTATTAGCAAAATAAAAACCACCACAACTCAGTAATAGGACATCAGCATTACTAAAGTTAATGTCCAGAAGATTTGTGTAGTATCTAAATATACTATTACATAGCTCTTTTACATATTGGCTTTTGAATTACAGCAAAATATTAGTAGAACAATTTTATATTTAACTTCTTTTTCCTGACAGACAATTCATTTAAACACATGAGCTAAAAATAACAGTCAATTACTAGCTGAGAACAGTGTGAATTTTCCCTTTAGCTACTTTCAGTAATAAAACACGTATCCCTTAAAAATGTCTAAAGTTGCATAGTTCTAGCATTTTCTATTGGGAAAACAAAGCCAGAAGTTAGTTTTTACAACCATCCTTATTAAAAAGTCATTTGTCGAACTGAATAAAGCCAGTATCACACTTGCAAATGTTCCAGACCAAGAACTGAGATGCCTTCCAAGGCATCCAAGTACATCTGTTAGTGTCTCAATCCTTTGGCAAATTTGTGCTTCATGTTTAATAGGTACATGAAGTATTTTAGATTAGTGATGCATTTTTTTGGTCATTCATCACTACTTTATGTCAATTCCACTCAGCTTTTCTGAAAACTTTTCTATCCTAATTGAATAAAAGTTGTTTTCATCAACCTTCGTTGGCCACATGTCAAATGTCCCAACCTCCAACTGCTGTATCAGTCCAGTCCCCAATGTGTTTCCCTCTTGATCCATCTACACCTCCACTCTACACTCCCTCAGAAAAGATAGACAGCCTCTGAGCTGAGTCTTCGTAGCTTGGTGGATTAAACCTCTAGTTATATTAGCATCATTTTTCTCCTTATCCTCTTCTTTGCCCGATTTCCCAAGTTTTGCTTCTGGACCCCACAGGCTCCCATTTGTTTTCTTCTTTCTTTGGGCTCTTTTTTGTGCAACTAACATACACCAACTCTCTGAGTCTATTCACTAGCTATCCCTGTGCCCTTCCCTCCCCTCTGTTCCTAACTTCTCTTTCCTACTCTTTTCCTTCTGGAGCTCTGGCCCTGACCCCTCCTCTCTCTCCATGTCAACAATCCCCCTACTAAGCCTTCTTCCTGCTTCTCTATATTCTGTTCTTTTCTGGTTCTCTGCTCTGTCTTGCCTCTTCCCCATCTCTGTTCTCCAAATACAGGTAGTCCTCAATCCTCCTCGAACCCTCCTCCTTGGTTCTTTTCCTTCTCCTTTCCTGTACACCTGTCTCACTCCCAAGCTTCTGTTTGGCAACTACCAAAGCACTGGAGCAAACAGAGATTGCATGATGGGCTACAACAGAAAGAAGGTTCTGCCACTGAAACTTGGCATAAGCACAAGCTATAGGGCTTTTAGGCACTGACTGACTAAGAAAAATAACAGCATGTAAAATTTCATGTTTATGTGTTTCAACATATGAAATACTGGGGCAAAGCACAAGGTGTTTCTGTCCCCAAACACTTAAAAAACATTCTTAATAAAGGCACGATCAAACGAACTAGAGAGAAAATTTTGCTTCTTTAAAAAGAATGCTTTTAAGATAGTCTATTTTGAAATTTAAAAAAAAATGGAAAAGATCAAACCAAACTTCAGCCAATTTGAACTGCTACTTAAAAACAGGATGCCTTAGACCAGACCTCAAAGGACTTCAGATATGGCCACACCTTCACAGACAGGCAAAGCAAGACGAACACAAATCCTACGATTTGCCAGGTGAGAAGAGTGGTGTGAGTGGAGTCCAAACCTCGTTAAGATTTTCCGACAGAGTTTTCATACCAATCCAAATGCTGTTTCAGAGCTCCAGAACTTTAAAACTCGGTTGTTTAGTTTTAATTAATTTGCCAAGCTGCCCAGTATATGTCTCTGCAGGAGTGAGACTTTGGAAACCTTCTAATGAAGACTTCATTTTCCCCATCACAAAATCCCCTCTTCACCCTCACAGGACTCAGATCCTATCTCCTGCGGCTCCAACTACGGACATGGCGCTAGCTGGTCCTCCTCCTCCTGAGGAGGCTGCTCACTGCTCCTCCTGTCCCTCTTCCTCCTCAAGATGAAGGCTGAGCTGTTGGTTGCAACACTGCTCCTCCTGAGGGTGACACTTCATCTGTAGGACTCAATCCAAACCCCTGAGTTTAGCATTCAAGGCTCCTGGAAATCTGCCCCAATCTATTTTACCAAATTTAATTCCTATAAAATCTTATTTTTACCTTCAGTGGATTTGGTTTCCCAGGACCATGCTAAGACATTACTGTTTCCCCGTCTCTGTGCCCTCTACTTACGGTCCCCTAGACTTGCAAGCTCATTCCCTCCTCCAGCCTCTGACACCTTCTCCTTCACCTTGCCTTGCTAACTGTCCTCAAGGTCCAGTTCAGCTCCTGTGGAAATGCTCTTCTGACCCTCACAGCATTTTCTCCTTTCTTTGAACACTATGGTTCCTGTTACTTGTAACATAAATTTGAGTTTGCCTTCTTCTGGCTATGTGACAATGTGTATATGTCTACATGTTCTATCTTTCAAGAGGACCTAAGTGGTATGGCAGAAAGAGCATGAACTTCGGTGTTAGAAATACCTAAGTTGAACCTCAGCTCTGCCACTTTCTAGCTTTGTGAATTGTGCGTGTAGTTAAATCTCATGGTCTGTTTCTTCATCTGTGAACAAAACGAATACTAGGTCCTTCATAGGGTCGTAGTGAGGCTTACGTGAGATAAGGCACAGTGCTTAGCACAGTGCTGGGCAAATTATAAGCATTTCACAAATGAAACTTCCCTTCCTCACTTCTCCCCACAGTTCACCTAGAGGGCAGACATGTCTCATGTTTCTTTGTATCTCCACCTTACCCTAATGCCTGTATAGTATCTTAAAAATATATATTTATTAAGAGACTAAAGACTAAATCAAAGTTACTGAAGTGAACTCAAACATCCCAAATCTCTAAATTTAGGTTAATATAGGAAAGTGGCCAGCCTTGCTATCTGTTTTGTTTTGAAACAAACTTCTAAAAGGAGGCAGAGTAACAGCAGATGCTCTATTTTGTCTGAATTTACTGAGATCTTTTGAGGTACTTTGATTACACATGAGTTTCAGAACTGTGCTTCTTTACTATATAACAATTAGTGGCCACCATTTGTGATCCCTTTATCCTGTTTTACCACTGGATTAAACCTTTTGAAAACTTCTCACATTTAACCCTCTCAACAATCCTATTAGCAGGTATCTTGTTAGTTCTGTTGGTTAAGTAGCAGCTCAGGAAAGTTCCCTAACATGTCCAGGAGGACACAGCTAAGAAGAGCAGAGCCAGGACTCACACCCAGGTCTGACTCCCAAGGTCAGGCTCTTAACCACGATGCTAAAACAAAGTTTCCTGTGTATCTAGAGTACATTTGGCAGCTCTGGGTTTTAAAGTTTCTTACTGACCTGGGTTCCATCTGTTTCTGTTTTGAGCAGGTCAGTGGATGAGAGCTGGTTGCAGTAGAGGCCTGTGTGTCTCAGTGCTGGATCATTTATCTATTAAAGATAAGTACAAGACCAAATTACGAGCTAGTTGTTTAAGTTGAAGACCAAATTCTTCAATGAAAAATAATCTCACTGACAGAAAATAGGGGTGCAGCAGAAATAAAAAGCTTAGCAATTTACTGTGTTGTTATAAGTCAGGACAGTGGTTCCCTTTGCAGGGGTGAAGAGGGATGTGGAAGGGAGCATGAAGGGAACCTCCGGGGTACCGCTGATAATGTTTTGTTTCTTGATCTGAATGGTAGCTTTAAAGATGTGTTCAGTTTGTGAAAATTCATGGAGTTGTGTATTTTTCTGTATATTCTTATATGATACTTCAATAAAAAGTTAAATTCACACACACAAAAGTTAATCAACAAACGACTTTTATTTCTTGCCAAGATTTAGTAATAGCAATCAGGTATATCTTCTGCCTGAATCAATGAAAAAATTGGATAAAATATATGAAACGAAGGCACTCAAGACATTGGACAAACCCAATGAAGGAGAGTGATCCCTAAGAGCTAGGAAACAACTGAGGTGAGTCCTACAATTGCCTCAGCCTACTGTCTCCAGAGAATTTCCAGGCTGCAGCCAGAGTGGGGACAGGGAACCCTGGCAGAGCCCTGCAGGCTCCCTGAGCTGAGATGATGCAGCTGGATGTCTGAGATGGTCAAGGCAGCTGGAATTCACAGGGCAGAATATCAGAGGAGAGGGAGCTATACAGAGAGAAAGCTCTGAAGAGCTGCAGAGGGTCCCCTCGAGTCTGCAACTTAGTACTGATCTGCTAATGGATTTTAGGGAACTACCCAAAGCAGAGGAAAGAGTCACCGGAAAAGCTGTTGATGGAATAATTCCCAAAGCTCACACAGAGCTGGGAATAGGTCCTGATCCAACCAGCCACAGTGGAAAACATCATAATTCATATAGTATCAGGCAGCATATTAGAAAGGCTTTGCCTCAGTAGTAAAGTAAAATGATCCCTATACTAAATACTGCTCTGGTCCTACTAAACAAAAAAGCAAGACCTGAAAGGATCAAACTGTTTCAAGTAACTGAACCATTTCCCAGAATAAAGCTCAAGAATGTAGGAATATCACCAAGGTAAAATTCACATGTTTGGCACCCAATAAAAGATTACCAAGTCATGCAAATTAGCAGAAAAATATGACCTATAATGAAAAGTCAATCAGTTGAAACCAACCCCAAAATGATGCAGATGACAGAACTGACACACACGAATATTAAGACAGTTATTACAAGAACCGTATTCTGGATGTTCAAGAAGATAAGAGGAAAGGCTAAACGTGTTAGAGGCACAGAAGATATAAAAGAGGTCCGCACTGAACTTCTGGAGAGGAAAGCGGAATACCTGAGATGAAAAATATACTGGGTGAAATTAACAGATCAGACATTGCAAAAAAAAAAAAAAAAAAGAAAAGAAGAAGATTAGTGAACTTAAAGCTACAGCAATAGAAACTATCCAAAATGAAACACACAGAGAAAAAAACCAACTGACCTTGTACCCCTCCCCCAAAAATCCACAAACCCAGAGGATCAGTGAGCTGTGGGACAAGTTCAAGTGGCCAACTATGTATATATAATATAATATGATATGATATAATATAATATAATAATATGTGTGTGCGTGTGTAATTAAGAGTCTCTGAAGGAAAGGAGGTGGGTGGTGACAGAAAAAATATCTGAAGAAACAATGGTCAATAGTTTTGCAAATTTGATGAAAATTATATATCCATAAATCAAGAAGCTCACTGAACTCCAAGCACAAGAACCATGAAAACAATCACTAAGGCATACTGTAATCAAATTCCTTAAAACCAGTGACAAAGAGAATAATCGTTTTTAAAAGCAGCCAGAGTGGGAGAAAAATCAATCATGTACAGAGGAACAAAGAGAAAATGCCAGCAGATAACACATCAGAAATACTGCAGCGGCGCAACATCTCTCAAGTACTGAAAGCTAAAACTAAAGTCAACCTAAAATTCAGGGAAAAAACTCTTTCAAAGATGAAGGGGAAACAAAAACTTTTTTAGACATACAAAAGCTGAAAGAATTCAGCAGCGGCAAACTATAAGAAATGCTAAATGAAGACCTTCAGGCAGAAGGAAAATGATACCAAGCTGGAAATTTGGATCTACACAAAGGAATGAAGACCACTGTAAATCACTACACAGGTAAATATAAACGTTCTTTTTTGTTTTGTTTTGTCTTACTTATTTTTAATTTTATTTTATTACGTTATGTTAGTCATCATACATTCTTAAAATTAAAAAAAATATGTAATTGTTTAAAGTAAAAGTACGTGGGGTATATGACGTAAGTAGACATGTATGGTAACAACAGCACAGGAGGGGAGAAATGGAAGTCAACAGCTGTGAGGTTTTTATACACGAGATGATTATCATAGCACTTGAAGGTACATGACAATAAGTTAAAGATGTATGCTATAAACTCTGAAGCAACCTCTAAAATAACAAAATGGAGTTATATATAGTTATTAAGCCATCAAAGGAGATAAAATGAATTAAAATGTTCAATTAAACAAAGAAAGGCAAGAGATGGAACAAAAAAAACCCAAAAAAGATGAGATATTTCAAGTCAACCATATCAAGAATCACATTAAATGTCAGTGAGCTAACCACTCCAAATAAAAGGTACAGATTGTCGAACTGAATAAGAAAGCAAGACCCAACTAAATAAGAACTACGCTTTGAGTGTAATATTCTTTTACCTAACTCATTATATTTTTTGTTATTTTAATCTGCTGGAGGTAGTGAAAAATTCTAATAAATGAATAATAAGAACAAGGACAACAGACAATACTATTTAGGTCTTCTATTTTGCTATAAGAAATGAATCACTAAGTTGTTGATTTTTTTCCCTGCTAAACTCCTTAGCGACTTATTATATAATATCTGGGGAACAGAAAGTTTTCTAAAAAAATTCACATCAAAAAGGCATCCTACAGAAAAGGTAATCAGGGTTTACATGTTTTTAAGACTTGTTATAAACTGTGGCTACACGAGCACAGTCTACTTTGTCGTTGCTCAAAATGAGAACAGTAACTACAGGGAGATACTCCAATGATCTTCTTAAATATCATTTTGAATTTAGTCATTCTATCCTTAAAAATCTTCAGGAGGCTCCAGGATAAACTCTAAAACATTTAGATGGCTTGCAACGTCCCCAAAAAGCTTACCACATAAATTCTGCTTTAAATATAATATCAAGGTCCCCTTAACATTCTTGAGACTTTTCAACCTCTATCCCTTGCCTAGGTTATGCTGTGGGAACCAGTCTTGAATGTTTTTTTCTATTCTCTTTCTTCAGGCAAACCTTCCAAGAAGCCTTTCCTAATCACGCGGCTTTTCCTTGAAACCCTCAGTAGTGAATTGCACATACCCCTAATCTGATATAAAATGTACGGTCCCATAGAGGTCTGTCTCTTACGCAGCGGTTTTGTCCTATTATTCAACTGATCCTTTGTTTATGTTGTGTCTCCCCAACTTGTTACTATTATCTCCCACAGAGCTATCTTTGTATATAGTAAGTACTGAATAAATGTTTGCTGAAATGAAAGGGAAAAGTGAAGAAAATGTGTTCAGAATATAAAGGGGTAAGTTACAAGCCAATGTATTATATGTATCATTTTATTTTGTTTTATTTATTTATTTTTAAGTAGGCTCCATGCCCAGCGTGGAGCCCAACTCAGGGCCTGAATTCAGGGCCTGGATTCATGACCCTGAGATCCAGACCCGAGCCGAGATCAAGAGTCGGACGCTTAACTGACTGAGACCCCCAGGTGCCCCTGTATCATTTTATAATAAATCTAAAACAATAAAATCTCTTGAGATTAAAATCTTACAAGGTCTGTCAAAATTTCCATCGTATATCTAAGAGGTAGTAATTATCAAAAGATGGTGGGAAATCATAAAGAAGTGCGTCTTTTCCCCCTAGTTTATTGAGAAATAATGGACACGCATCACTGGACGGTGTGGTTATTTTTGACGAGTAACTGAACATACCTGGTCTTCCCCGGAGGAGTGACCTGTGGTGTGGTCTGGGGGGTGGGCAGCACGTGCCAGCTGTGTCACTTACCTGCTCGGGGCACACAGTGTTCATTCCTGGCATCTGCAAAGAGCTCATCTGCATCTGGCCCATCATTGGGTTTATGTTCTGAACATTTGTGTTTCCACCTGCCATGGACACGGTGATGCTCATGTTGTTGTACACGCCCGGCTGCGCAGGCGTGGGCGGGTTCTGGACAGCTTGACTGAACACACTGTTAACTCAAAAACAATCCCAGTTACATCCACAGATCGTGAACACGGGGGCAACATGACTGAACTCTGTTTCTTGAGTATTAGATACAATTCCAAAGAAAAGATTTTACATTCTTAAACTACGTGTTAAGACTTTATCTTATTACAATACATAGAAATTGAGTGTAATTCAGATGAATTTTGAACTCTGCCCAAAGGATTTAATACTACAAAGAGCTCGTTTTAAGTTACAATTATCTGGCCTGGTATCAGAGTTGTTAAGTTCCAATTAGCTGAATAATTAAGAAACTTTCCCACATAACTACATCTTCCAGATAACTGTAATATACTCATTTAACAATCAAAATCATTCTAAAATTTATTATACTATTTTATCTTCATAACCCAAGAATGTTCTATTTAAGCAAAATGCCTGGGCTATATATCAATGCTCAATAAATGTTCACTGAATGAATTAACAAAGGAATCAATGATTCAAAGATGGCATTCTTATACTGTGATTGCTTATACATCTTCTTAGACTTAACACTTAAGGTGAACAGTACTATCTTGTTCCACTCATTCCTTGTCTCTAGTAATAAGTGACACATGGCAAGCACTCAGTAAACATCTGGTGAATGAGTGAATTATGGACATGGGTTAGTATTACTCAGTGCTGTCAACTGATGAGGTTTGGACTGCTTCTTATTTATAGATTTTCTGGTATCTACACCAATGTTTTTCTAAGGGAAGTCCAGAGACCATATGAAGAGAATTCCCTGGGACTCGTTGAGAACTGGGACTCCCAGGCCTTACTCCAGCCCTAGTGAATCAATTTCTGAGGGTGGGCACAGAAAGTCGCATTTCTAACTATTTATGCACATTAAGACTCAAGGGCCTTTATTCAATGTTCTAGAGCTTGCTGTCGCTTCTCAAGGATTCAGCTTCTGATTGCTTTCACTATGCTGTAAACTAAGAGGAATATAACCAGATATTTTTATTTGGCAAATGTAATGTTTTTAAAGACTCCAAAGGTCTTCTCAGGCCAGAAGGTGGCTTTATGTCTTTTCCAGAAGCAAAATGCAAGGGCAATTATGTTTTTCAGAGGGCTTGTTTTACGGACTTCCTTCTTTATGGCCTCATTCTGGACCGTTGTTATAGTTTGGACTGTTTCTCTTAGTAGGTAGAACAGTATGGAATAATCTCCAAGTAAATACAACTTGAAACTTTATATTTGAACTCCCAAATTCTAAATGATACAGATATACACATCTAAAGGAAAATGATATGAATTGTGTCTTTTATAAGTTCTACAAAACACCAAATGTTTTAAGATTAGCAGTTGTTAAACAATAAACTACTGATAGAATTCTACCTATTTTAATGTTAATTCTGGAGAATTTGATTTCTAAAAACTATTTACCCCATCAGTGACTTATCTATTCCTTATCTATTCCTTGCTAGCTCCTGGGAGGTAAACAGGATGTACTGACATTTATAGTTTCTGGTAGATTAAGGCAATCATGCTAAAATTAACAGACTGAGAAACAGCCTATTCATCATGTCTGAAGAAAAGCAGCAAATTTTCCCCAAGTAATTATAAAACACAAATGCTCAAAGAAAATTATATGCCTAGGAAATGGTCAATAATACATCTTTGAACCATTAATGTCTGTACAGTGTGTATGCTCGTGAGGCAGCGTCCCCACAACTAAAGGTGAGGAAAAACCTGTTAGTTTGCTGCCCATTTTCTAATGAGAACATTTCTGCCCCAGACAATGCTCATTTGTCAACTGACCCATAAATCCCCACTGTGGAGGCTCAACTCAGGGCTACATTAAGTTAATGCATGCAGAAGCTTCAAGGACTGCAGTGATGTCATACTTAGTGAAAAAAGTTTAGGATTTAATTTCTTTTCACATTTATTCTTGGGACTTATATTATCTTAAGTTCATTCAAACTGCTCTTGCCAATAGTTCCATTTTAGTTTCTTCCATTATGGGAAGAAGACCAAGCCCTCTGCAGCATCAATCACTGTTCTAGGTCTCAGAAGGGACCATGGGGTTCACCGGCACCTTAGGCCCAATGTGCAAAGAAATTCTCCCTCCCTCTGTTTTCTTGGTTAGCCCCATGGCAGTTACTACAGTTTCTTACACTAGCACCAGGTATTTGGAAGCCCCTAAATCATGGTGGGGAGGGGGAAGGTAAGGATGAAGACTTCTGCCTGAAGTGGCTTCCATAGGTATTAGAGGTATTATTAACAAGCAGGGAGGTGCTCCAGGTCATGTAAGTCTAAAAACAAAGGGTTAAACAACAGGCTTTCCTAGCCTTTAAAATGCTAATAAGCGCTCAGACTCCCTAGCAACTAGTATTACAAATCTGTACTGTTCCAGGACAAAGAGGTTTGGTTTAACCCTTTATTTTTCTTGCCACCGGAGAGATCATGAAAAAGAATTACATTACACAGTCTCTGAACTCTATTCCATCATTCTACTAAATGATTCTTTGTTTCATGTGTTACTTCTCTCCGTTTACTGCTGTCACCAACTGGACTCTTGGTAACTTGACAGCAAGGGCAGTTGGCCCCAGTTCCCTATGGTAGCTTGCCACAAAATGCATGCTGCCTGTGTTGACTAATGAAGCAAGTAAGCAAGTGTGAATGCTTGGAGACTTGGTGACAACTATTTTCTTTTTCAAATGATTTGGCTAAGTCAAAGTTCACAAAAACAAAGTACAACCAAAATTGAAGCCCACATTTGAATCTGAACCCAAGAAGCGACTGAGGTAGGACAGGGAATTTTTGTACTCATTCACTCAGCAGATGTACATTAAGTGCTCACCTGTTCTAAAGGATGGACATACCCAAGTAAACAAAAACAAAGTCTTGCTCTTAGGATGATTATATTCTAGTTGGAGACAGACCACAAACAAACGGACTAACACACAGTATGTCAGGTGGTAAGGACTATGAAGAGAAATACAGAAGGGAAAAAAGGGATGAGGGGGTGGAAACTGCTGTTGTTTTAGAAATGATGGTCAGGGAAGTTTAATATGGTGACATTTAATATCTATGTCTAATAAGGTGACATTTAAGGAGAGACTTGAAGTGTGAGAGCAAACCATGTGGCTACAGTGAGGAGAACATTCCGACAGAGGGATTTAAAAACGCAAAGGCCCTGAGTTTGCAATGTACTTGGCACATGTGAGGAACAGAAGAATAAACAGACACCAGTGTGCAGACTGAGTGATGGGAATAGCAGCTGAGGTCAGAAAGGGACCCAGGAACAAGATTATGTGGGCTTCACAGGCCCTATACTCCATTCTGAGTCAGTTGGTGAGTTGTGAGTGAAGGACTGCCATACTGCTCACGTTTGAAAAGCATCACTCTGGCTTCCACGTGGAGATTACACTGCAGAGGAGCAAGGGTGGAAGCAAGGAGACGGGAGGCTCCTTCAACAGACCAGGAAAAAGATGATGGTGGCTGGCACTAAAATGTCCAAATGGGGCAGGGAAGAAGTGAGAGCTGCTAAGAAGCTGACAGGATTTGCTGATGGGCTGTCTGATGTGGGATATGAGAGGAGACAGAGGTTTTCTTCTGAATAACTGGAAGAATGAAGTTGTTGTTCACTGTTGTTCAAAAGTAGGAGAGGAGCAGGTTTTGGGGGAGAATACCCCTTCAGATTTTATCAGGTTAAGCTTGAAATGCCTATTAGACTTCTGAGTGGGACGTCGATTAGGCAGTTGTACGTACAGTATGGTGTTCAGGGGAGAAGTCTGGGCTGGAGATTTATAGACTTTATTTTCTTTTATTTTTTTAAAGATTTTATTTGTCCGAGAGAGAGAGAGAGAGAGAGAGTGCACACAAGCAGGGAGAGCGGCAGGCAGAGGGAGAAGCAGGCTCCCCGCTGAACAAGGAGCCCAATGAGGGACTTGATCCCAAGACCCTGGGATCATGACCTGAGCCGAAGGCAGACGCTTAACTGACTAAGCCACCCAGGCGTCCCTGGGCTGGAGATTTAAATTGGGGAGTCATACACATTGGGATAGGCATTTATAGCTGTAAAGTAGACAGCATAACCAAGGGAGCAAGTAGATAGAATGAGCTCTGAGGCCCTCAAATGGAGCTCAGGGAGATGAGGAAGATCCAGCAGAGGACACTAAGAGACAGGATGAGAGTTACCTTTCTCAAGAGAGAAAGTTGTTCCAGAAACTAAATGAAGAAGAAGCTTCAAGAAAGAATAAATGCTCAAATATGTCAAATGCTACCAACAATCACCGCATTTGGCATTGTAGAGGACACTGATGACCTTGACAAGACTACTTCTGGTAAAGTGGTAGGGATGAAAGCCTGACTGGTCAACAAGAGAAAGAGAATAATCGTTAGAGTCTTTTAGAGAATTTAACTGTAAAGGGGAGCAGACCTGTCAGGAGGACTGTATTTTTTCCAAGACACATTTAAATGCTTAGATGTAGGTATGGAGCTAGAGTTTAGCTGGATTTCATTAGGAAGCGTTTTGCTACCAGGGCCAAGTGCAACAGAGGGAGAGCTGGGCAAGGGAGTGGAGCGTGTCTCTAAGGCAATAACGATAATCATGGACCGTGGAATCTAAAGTGAATTTAGGAAGCTGGGATTAGAACATATTAGGAGACTAAATTCTTCTTGCATGTTATATAGATAGTTTCATTTCTACCTAATTTACACACGGTCCTCACTGAGAGCTACACAGTTCTCTAACAGGAAGATTTCCTCTCACCTTTCAGTGAACTTTAGGAGAATATGGTCTTAAGTTTTCAACTTTAACTGCCTTACTTATTATGTTGTCAGATCAAACGGCTTCCCTGTCATTAGAACCAAGACACAACCTAATTAAAAGCCTTATAAAACTCAAGTGAAGTGTGAAAAGTTCAGCAGCCAGGATTTGGGGGGAAAATGACATTAGTGAGATAATTCTAAGCAGAATGGGCAAGATGAGGCCACTGAAAATCTAGAGATTCAAAAAGCTGGCTGAGGCAGAACAGCCTGAGAAGTCTCGAAACCTTTGCTGTTGCTTTCAAACATGCTGTTCAGGCTCTAGTGAATTCTGATATTTAGCCATTCTTGCTTTAAATTTTTAGGATTTTTAAGTGTGTTTATAAAGAACACTTTTTTTTTTTTTAAAGATTTTATTTATTTATTTGAGAGAGAGAGAGAGAGAGAGCACATGAGAGGAGGAGGGCCAGAGGGAGAAGCAGACTCCCCGCTGAGCAGGGAGCCCGATGCAGGACTCGATCCTGGGACTCCAGGATCATGACCTGAGCTGAAGGCAGTCGCTTAACCAACTGAGCCACCCAGGCGCCCAACACTTTTTTTTTTTTTTTTTAAATACTCATTTCTGTATCTGTCCCAGGGAAGCTCTGCTACACACAGGAGTTGATCAAGTTCTTCAGACAGGCTGGCGGTGGGATGGGAAGGTTGGGGGCCACTAGATCACTTTCCTGCACTGTAAACATACAAATATACCTTAAAAATAACTTGAAACTTAAAGGATTTAGAAGTCATTATTTCTTTTTGCTATCACATAAAATTCAGTTCCATCAACTTGCAAATGCCAGTAGCCAATACTCTTCTATTTTGATTGTGAAGGCATGACTGTTCTTATGTGCTGCAGGGATCGGGGATGCTCATATATAAAAACTTACTTACTTGTTGTTTCCCATTGCACCTTGCTGCCAGGCCTTCATGTCTGGTGACTGGTACCCAGAAGAGGGTGGAGTTGGCTGGAGCAGAGAGCTCTGAGGAGGAGGAATTGGCATCGGCACCATGGAGCTCCCCGGGCTCAGAGATGGAGCAAAGTTGGCCTCACCTTGGGGAACCATTCCTGCAAATTGACACAAATTAATTTATGTGAATACACTATAAATTTATTATTCCCATAAAAGAGAACCGCCCCACCCCCACAAGGATCTGTCATAATATAGTTAGAAATAGCCTATTCAATAGAGTAGGGAAAACATTTCAGTCTCTTCAAAATAAGGCAGGAAATTTTAGTATAAACAGACAGAAAAGTAAACATAATATAAGTTTGGAAGAATGCCTTCTATTCATTAACATATTGATTTGGGTACCAGGATTATGTATAATTTTTTTCTATTCTTTTTGCTTACATGGATTTTTAAGTGTAAAAAACATACATGAACATATACGACAGATTACTTGCATAATAAAATAAGTTAGAAAAAGGCAAGACAAACACCTGTGTGAAATGAAAAATGAGAAGAGTTTTGTTGTCCATGCCTCAGTCATCTCTGTGGGTTCTTCTTTCTTTCCCTGTCCTTTTTCTTTAAGCTTTACTGAGATATCATCTACACAGCCTCAAATTCACCCACCGAACTGCACAACTCAATGATTTTTTAGTCCATTTATAGAGCTGTGCTCTAAATTAGCACAGTGCAGTTTGGGCATTTCCATCCCCCGCATGTCTCCCTGTGCTTGTCTGCAGTCAATCCTCTCTCCTACCCCTAGCCTCAGGCAACCACGGATCTGCTTTCTGTCTCCTTAAGTGTGCCTTTTGGGGGCAATTTCATATAAATGTAATCATATGAGATCTTTTGGGTCTGGCTTCTTTCACTTAGATAATGTTTCTGAGGTTCGACCATTCTGTAGAATTTATTGGTAGTTTGTTCCTTTCTATGCAGAATGATGTTTATTAGCAGCTACTGATATAATTGTGTTAAAAATCAAATGGCCATAATATTAACAATTTACTTCTGGATTTTTAGGTTGTTGCAGTGGTCCGTATGTCCACACCTGTACTAATACTATATTGTCTTGATTGACGTGACTTTATGGTAATTTTTGAAACGATAGTCATCCAACTTGGCTTTTCTTTTTCAAAACTGTCTTGGCTACAGTTTTTTTTTTTTTTTTTGCATTTCCATATAAATTTCCATATAAATTTTTGCATTTCCATATAAGTTTTAGGAGAAGCTTGTCAATTTCTCCAAAAAGCACACTGACATTTTGATTGCTTTGAATTATAAGATTAATTTGGAGTAAATTTGCCATCTTTTCAGTCTTTTTCTGATTTCGTTTTGTACAGTGTCCACTGTTGTATCTTCAAGTTCACTAATTTTTTCTTTTGTAATGTCTAATCTCCTTATCCCATCTAGTATATTTTTCATCTCAGACATTATAGTTTTTGTCTCCAGAAGTTTGATTTTGGTTTTATTTATGTTGTCCTTGACTTAATATGTTCAAGCTTTCCTCTAGCTTTTTGAACATACGGAATAAATGTATAATTTTTAATTGTCTCAATGTCCCGTCTACTCGTTTTATCATTTGTGTGATTTCTGGGTTGGTTTTGATGACAGAGTTTTCTCCTCATTATTGGTTTTATTATCCTGCATCTCTGCATGCCTGGTAATTAAAAAGACCAGATCCCAGACCTTGTGAATTCTACCTTGTTAGGTGCTGGGTTTTTAAAAGTCCTTAAAAAAAAAAAAATTATATATATATATATATATATATATATATATGTAAAAATATATATATTTATAAATATAAATTAAATATATATATATATTTTTTTTTTGAGAGGGAGAGAGAGCGAGTATATGTGAAAGGGGGTGGCAGGGGAGAGGAAAATGGAGAGAGTCTTAAGCGGGCCCCATGTCCAGAGTGGAGCCTGACACGGGGCTCGACGCAGGGCTCAATCTCACAATCCTGAGATCATGACCTGAGCTGGAATCAAGAGTTGGATGCTTAACTGACTGAGCCACCCAGACACCCCTAAAAGGTCTTTAAATATTTTCAACCTTTGTCTGGGTTGGTTACATGGAGACAATTTAATTCTTTTGGGTCTTGTACCTTAAGAGACAAGAGCAAAGTTTAGGGCTGATTTTGGCTGCTACTGAGACAAAACTCTTCTGAGTATTTTACTTGACACCCCATGAATCATGAGGTTTTCCTTTCTGGCTGGTGGGAAGAGAAATTGGTCCCGTGCGAACTTTGCAGATTGTTCCCCATTATCTTTCCAGGTGGTTTTCCCTGGCCTTGGTTTGTGCGCGTGTGCGCGCGCGCACACACATACACCCTGAGTGGGACCCTGTGCACATTCCTGCAGTTCCTTGTGGCTCTCTCTCTTCTCTGGTCCTGTGCCCTGAGACCTCGAGTTGCCCTGGCTTTCCTGGGCTCCCAGCTCCATGGGCTCAACTGAGGGAAACCACTGGTTCCTTTTGGACTCCCTCTCCACGCAGCATGGTCTGGATAATTTTGAAAACTATAGTTCAATGTACTTTGATTTTTTTTGTTTGTTTCAGATGGGAGAATAAATCTGGTTCCTGTTACTCCAACTTAGCCAAAAGTGGAAGTCCTAACAGTTTAGAAGAGTACAAATGGATTTCCTTTTTATGACTTCTGTTATGCTAGCACTTGGTATTTTTTTTTTTCCTGACAAAATACATTTCATAGTTAAATACTTTTGAGGTACAGAAAGCTATAAAGGTGCAGAAAAGAAGAATGCCATAATTTGATTACCCATAATTTAGTATAATTCCTTTAAATCTTTCTTTATAAAATCTTACACAATTTTGTGACCTGCTTCTTTCTCTTATGATTATATCATAAGCATGTCTCTATGTCCTTAATGTCTTTCTGTAAATATAATTGCATATTCTATGTTTTGCCATTGTTATTACGACTTTTCTCTTTTTGTTTGGTTAATATGGCTGGAGAGGTAGTTAATTTATTCACTTTTGTTTTCCTTGTAGGCTACAATTTTAAAAATATTTTAAATTTTCTGTGAAAGTTGAGCCAACTGTAAACTTCAGAGTTTTTTCTTTCATTAAATGTTTAACTACTTTTTTTTTCTTGGTAAAGAGTATATAAATAAAGCTACATATTTTCTCTCTGCTGCTTCCTCCATCTGTAATTTAATCCCTAATAATTTTGATGTAGAATATGTAGAGAAGTTATTTTTTTCATTTATGACTCTAGAAGGTGGGTTCTTTTCCCCCATCTTCTTCATTTATACATTGACTATTTTTGCATACACTCTAAATTTTAACTATTTTGGTTGTGATCTTTGAAAAAATACTTGTCTGTTCCTAATGCATTTTTAACCTTGTTAATGATGAAATAATTTCTTTCAGAAAAATATGTATGTGAGGGCAGAAAAGATACTTACATATTCTGGACATTTTTCTGTGGAATCAAAGTTAACAATAAATAAAAGATTGCAAGTATATCAGCATAGTTTTTGACATTTCTTTCTGGACTCATCTCACATTCTGTTTTCCTTATCGGATGACCTAGTTTTAGTAGAAAGAACCAGCTTGTGAATAATGAATTGGAGGGGTAGTCGGAGTTCTGGTTCGGGTTCTGCCACCACATTGGACCTTGGATTCCTTGGACCAGACAATCTAGTTTCTTTCAGTTTAAAATTTCTACAATTCTATCTTTGCCTAGACTATGCTAAGCCTCCCTGCTGGACCATAAATAGCATCACAGCCATTTGGCAGCAGCAACCAGAACCGGGATTCATCCTTCCATTCATTTACTTCTCCAAAGATTCATTGAGCATCTACTCTCCCTGCCAGACCACTGTGCTGAGCAATTTAGAAACTAAAAAGGTCACACTTTGCTCAGTCAAGAAACTTGCTATTTAAAAAGTAAGGCATATAGGTGAACAAGTGTCTGTAAGACAGGGTGGTGAGTGCTTATGATTGGGAGTGGTCAGGGAAGGCTTCCCTGAGGAGACACTTCTGAGAGGAGTGAGGAACAGGAAGGAGGCAGGTGAATGAAGGATACTGGTTTGAGACAGCGGATACAGGATTACAAGACCTAGTAAGAAAAAAGAGCAAGGAATATATTCTTTCTTAGATCTTGAGAAGTTCATTAGACAGCTGGAACATTGAGATATGGAAAGAAGGGGAGTGGAACTGATGAGTCTAACTTTGGACAAGTGGAGTTTGGGGTGCTAGTGGAGAGAAAATTCAAGTATGTCTGTCATCAGGCAGCTGTACACAAGAGCTGAGAGATCTGGTTAGAGATAGAGAAGAGAGTCATTAGCATGAAGAGGTCCCTGAAGCCACAGGAGTAGATGAGATCACTTAGGAGGAATGGGTAGAGTAGCATGTTTACTGTAGTTCACAGAAGAGGGAACTATGGATTGGCTTCAAGAAATTCATGAAGTGGGCACAAAATTTTGTAAAAATTTCCATCATATTTCCTTTAAATACCGCCTTAGTATGAAATAAATTTTATTTATTTTTTAAAAAAATAGTTTTTGTTTTAAGATTTTACCTATTTATTTGAGAGAGAGCATGAGCAGGGGCGGTGGGGGGGGGGGCAGTGGGGAGAGGCAGGGAGCCCAATGTGGGGCCTGATCCCAGGACCCTGAGATCATGACTAGAGCCAAAGGTAGATGCTTAACCGACTGAGCCACCCAGGCGCCCCTAAAATAAATTTTAAATGCCTAATTCTGTTCTTGTGCACTTATCATTATGGCCTGATAGTCTAGAAAAATTTTTGGTTTTCAGAAATAAAAGAAAGCATACTCTGCCATTACTATTACCTACATGTTCCTTCATTTACTTTGGGCCTCTACTAAGCTAAAGGATACCAAAGCAAAGGACTAAAGCTAAGTTAATGAATTCAACCTTCGGTTTTCCTAACATCAATTAACACAACACACTTTTTCTGCAAAGGATCAGAAAGGAAATATTTTTGGTTTTGCAGGCCATAAGGTTTCTGGTACAATTCAACTCTGTGTATGAAGCCAACCACAGATGACAATATGTAAACTAATGAGGATGACTGTGGTACAATAAAACTTTATTTACAAAATCATGTGGTGGCTTTTTTTTCCCCCCGAAAGAAGTCCTCATTTGCAAAGACTGAAACTTTTCCAGAACTTGAATTTGTACTCACACAAAACCTGGCCTTGAAGCTTTCTACCAGGTTGTTGATAATGTTGGAATGAGTTTATAACTTAGAGCAATGGAAGAAATTTAAAAACATTGACTCTTTAAATGTTCTTTTGCTCTCCAGAAAACCTGACAACCTCCCCCCTATTATTTTGAAGTAGTTCATGGAAGAACTGCAAGCTCTGTCATTTCATTCCAATTTGCAACTGGATGAAACAACTATTCTATTACACCCGGCTTCTGGGTTTTGTTTGTAGTAGGAATGCTGACTTCATCGATGATGAATTCTTATTTGGTGAAAAGCATTTTCTGTCGATCTAAATTTGGACTAGAAGAAAAATCCAGGTACCAGATAGAGAGAGCACTTACGACGGGTAGCAACACATCCAGTTATGTCGCCTAGAGAAGTAAGCTCCACCCACTCCTGATCTCAATCACTGTGTGTACACTGACATGGCAATAGATCAAAGCCTAGACCCACAACTCTGAAAGAAATCTTGTCAACTTCATTGGAAATGGGGTTCTGAAGCACTGCCTTCCTAAGTGGCTTTGTCAAGAAACGGGAGCAGGATAGGAAATTCTTTCTTGGCTTTCCAGAGAAGAGGTGTTGAAGAGCATGACTGAAAATGGGCAGAAGTACTGTTTTTATTTATCTATTTCTTAAGAGAAAAGAATCCTTGGGGAACTTACTAATGTTTGGCTTACTCATAGCTATTTCTTTTTTGCCAATGAATGAGACAAATCTTTTGATTTAAGGCTCTGTAATCAATATTCTGAATACTACTACTAAGATTCTATTTGCTGTCTGGGCTAAGTTGCTATTTTGGAAGAGAAATGGAGAACCAGGTAACTAAACAGGTCTTCTAATGTTGGAGGAAGTACTTCTGCAGGTTAGAATAAAGTGAAAAAGCCTTGTCAAGTTCTCTGCATACAGAAGTCGTAAGACACATGAAAGTGGCCTTCAAAAGGTTCAGACAATATTGTAATTAAACTATGGATTTATAATCCTTTTCTTGCCCATACAGATAGTGTCAGCGATATAAACCAGCCAAAGATGACTTCATTGTCTTGAGGACAAAGGAAGTGATGTGACATAATTTTGAGTAAAAGATCTTAGAGAATTCTGGTGCTGTCTGACACAAGTCTCCCTGGATAACTTAATTTAATAGTCAAAGGATTTTAGCACTTGTTGCCACCAGAATGAAAGTCTAAATTGATTTGGCTGTCAAAGTTGATAAGCATATTGCTATGTAAAAAAAATCTCTATGTAACCTCAGCATTTTATTCAAGTCAAATAGCAGTCTTCTCATGAAAATTCATTTTTAGGCAGACTTATAATTTACTTTTTCTTTCATTTAGAAAATGAAGGGATTTATTTCAATTTTTTCCCCAGGAATCTGCCATTAATTTTGCATCAAAGTTTGATTAAACATCGTGGATTAATCAAATATGTTTTATTGCCACTACCCATTAGAATCTGAAAGTGATAGAAGTAAAATTTAAAAGGACATCATCACCTAGGACAAAGAGAATGGAAGAGAGACAATGCAAACAAAAGATTAAAAAAGGAAAAACCTTCTGGAAACCAGGAAGTTCCTGACACTGCAGAGGACGAGCTTTCAACTTAAGCAGCTAAGAGTGCTGACACCATTGAGAAGCCGAGACGCTTTGTAAAGATGGGTCATCCCCCTATAAACTATCAAAAACCAAGTCTCCAAAATAATGAAAAAACTGTATGCACATTTTGAGTTAATGTACTTCAACCCATCGTCTGAAGTGGATTTTCATAAGATTCTTACAGGGATCCATGACAGAAAGTAAGAAAGTAAGAGAATGTACCCTGCAGACAAAATGCAAAAAATTTTAGAATCAGACAGGTCCTTCTGGATCCTCTGATTAATCATCTTAGCTATCAGTGAGTGATAAGCCTCCAACCATTTAACCACTAGTGGCAAGAGAGGGGTCCGGAGCCCCGATCTCCTGACTCCCATCAGCGCACTGGAACACCGGGGCCGTTATGTATGCTTATGAGGTGCAATCCCCGTACCTGATCCTGGATACTGGAAGACATTCTGCTGCATCTGAGGATTGATTCCAGTGCCAAACTGTCCTCCCATGTTTCCTGCCATGCCTCTGTTCACCATGCTGTTGCGGTTGGCCAAGGTTGACTCAGGATTTGCTGCCAGTTGTGAAAACGGGCTGGTTGAAGCAGGTGGGGTTCCTGGATTTGTACCATAGTTTGGGGGGTAGGGAAATTGCTGCGGAGCACCCTGAGGAAGACGGGGGTTCCCCATTTGAACTGGCAGTCCAGATGAGGGAGGGAGGTTGTTCCCAAAGCTTTGTTGCCTCATGAGCATGGCTCTCTGCTGCTGTATTAGCTGCCTCTGTCGGTGCTGTTGGCTGTACAACTCCCGCTGGCGCTGTGCCAACATCTGGGCGTTCAGGGGTGGCTGGAGAGGAGAAAACAAATCCTCACTTATTAATATTGTTATCATCACCACCTACTTTGGAAAGCTTACAGGATAAAGCCTCGTAGCTTGGGGCAACAAAATATGTAGCAATTATCACTATGACTTCGAACTTATCTGACGTTAGGTTGTTAGGAGACTTTTTTTCTTTTTCATTTCCCCAAAATTGACTGTGTTTCTTAGTTCCCTTCTTTTCTTACTGAGATCATTTATTCCACTTTACTTAAATGAACAAATTGTGATTATAGTTGATTTTCATTTTCTTCATCATACTTTTCTGTATTTTCCAAATTATTTATAATGAACATGCATTATCTTTACAATTGGAAAAACCTACAAATACCATTTGAAAAAGGAAGAATCAGAAATCCAGGATCCAAAGGCAAACAAATTGTTATTTAAAAAGAAAATAGTTAGGGGCGCCTGGGTGGCTCAGTCGTTAAGCGTCTGCCTTCGGCTCAGGTCATGATCCCGGGGTCCTGGGATCGAGCCCCACGTCGGGCTCCCTGCTTAGCGGGAAGCCTGCTTCTCCCTCTCCCACTCCCCCTGCTTGTGTTCCCTCTCTCGCTGTGTCTCTCTCTGTCAAATAAATAAATAAAATCTAAAAAAATAAAAAAGAAAAAGAAAATAGTTAGAAATAAAATAATAAACAGAAATAAATGGAACCAGCTCTTAAAAAAAAAAGATTTATTTATTTTAGAGAGAAAGCATGAGCAGGGGGAGGGGCAGAGGGAGAGGGAAAGAGAGGGAGAGAAGCAGACTCCCCACTAAGCATGGGGCCAGACATGGGGCTCGATCCCACAACCCTGAGATCATGACCTGAGTCAGATGCTTAACCAACTGAGCTACCTGAGGGGCCCCACCAACTATTTTATAACATTGTTGCAGTAAAGACTACTCCAGGTGTTAGAGTATGTGTTTTAATAGCTATAATACTAGGAATGACAAAAGCAGCAGTAAAATTAGGTTAAAATCACTTTTTGATCTAACTTGTAAAGCAACATGGCATGTCAATAAAGCCTTCCTCAGAAAATTTCAATTCAGATTAAGGATCTGATCAAAGCATATAGTTCCTTCAAAATTAAACTTGCCAACTAGATATAGTCCAATCTAGAAGAAACTGTGACATATGACTTTCTAATAGAAATCATCTTTACATGAATTCCAAAAGTGGGGTCTTATTTCCTTATAACATAATTACCCTTGCATGAGCTAATCACTGAGATTTTTAAGACATGGAAACCCAAGTATGAATCCATGAAGATGCCAGTATCTGCTGCTTAACAGCAGTTTCTTTTCTTTTTTTATTTTCTTTTCTTTTTAGAGAGAGCAAGAGGGGGAGGAGCAAAGGGAGAGGGAGAGAAAACCAAGCAGACTCCATGCTGATCGTGGAGCCAACAGGGGGCTTGATCCCAAGAGCCTGAGATCATGACCTGAGCTGAAACCAAGAGCTGGATGCTTAACTGACTGAGCCACCCAGGTGCCCCCATTAACAGTAGTTTCTGTCAATATTTATCCTTTTGGTTACGGTTGGCTTCCTGTTTTTGCCCCAAATCCATCTAGATACATTTTATGGAGAAAAGTTTTGTGTGTGAGTCCTGTCTAAAATTCCTCATCTCTCAAATTTTTGTGTCACCTTGGTTAAGAAAACATAAAAAAGTGGTTGAAACAAAAATACTAAAGTATGTGTGGAAGTTAAGTAGGGAGTGAGTACCAGACAAGACTTAGAAGGCTATCTAGTTCTTTTTGTGTTTAAAGTTTCAATGGCCCTGGGTTCATGTACAAGGATTGTTAAAATAAATAAAAAACAGAAACTGCTCATGCTCAGACTGAGGCAGAGAACACAAGGTAGTTAAGATCACTCAGCAATGTGACTGAGTTTTGATCAGGTTTCAGGTACCATTCACACAGTTTCTTATCTAGGAGTCTTATTACTGGCCCTATTCAGGATAGCAGTAAGAGTGTTCTACTGATTCATCTGGTATCTAATAGCAATGACAACACCACCAATAAAACCAAACAAAGGACTCTTGGCTTTAGATCAAATATCAGTAAGGGGTATCACAAGTTGATTATAAATTCATTCTAGAAGAAAGCTGTACTACTACCTTAAAAGATCAATTCACAGATCATTTCAGACACTCAAGTCAACACTTTAAGAAACACAGCTTGGGTTAGAGAAGTACTAACAATGTCTGGTCTTCTCACATTACCTGAGGTGTAATTTGCTGCTGCATGCCTGATCTCATATTGATGCCAACTGGAGCGTTTGCTGCAAACTGGTTCAAGATAGCTTGCCGATTTTGGTGGATCAACTAGAGAAAAATGGAACAATGAGATATCATATTTCTACATACAAACATATACTTTGGCCCTTACAGAGTAACACAAACTTTTTACTGATTACTAACAAGTTTTAGTATTACAGGTTTAGTAAGATTATTTCCCATGTTTATCTGTCAAAAGGCTGGCAATTCCTAACATTTATCAAATATTTCCTGCCTATAGAACACCAAATAGGACAGAGCATTTAAAAGCAGAATCCATACACATGTGCATATATATATGCACATAGGTATATACACACATACATACATATATTGTACTTTTATTTTTTATTTTTTTAAGTAGGCTCCACGCCCAGTGTGGACCCCAATGTGAGGCTTGAACCCACAACCCCAAGATTAAGACCTGAGCTGCAATCAAGAGCTGGATGCTTAACCGACTGAGCCACCCAGGCACCCCCATCTATCACACTTTTAAAATCATGCTAATACTTAGTTATTTCAGATAAGTACAATAATGGAGAGAAAAGAAACACCAGCCCTACAACTTAAACTACTCTGAGTATAAAAGTAGGTACATACTAGGGCACATTCTACAAAGGTCTGGAAGATTAATGGAAAAGTTGAGGTACTTCTCACTTGGAGGCTGACTGTCGGATGGGTACATATTTGGGGAAATCCAACATGATTTCATTCGTTGGGGAGAATTATGTAAGAAACAAATGGTTTGAGAAAATAGACTATTTATTTAACTAGAAGAAGTAATTACTTTAGACCAGCATTTCCCAAATTGGTGTTCTAAAGAACACTGTTCTGCAGGATATTAATAGATGTGCCAGGAAAATAGCATGCTGTGCTGTATTAAGTATTGGAAATGATGGGTTACACAAGGTGAAACAGATTTCTTTACTGCAGTAATTCTATGAGACTTTAATTGGCCAAAGCACACTGTGGATCTTCAAGAAGGGGATATACTATGCAACTTGTTTTCACGAACCTTTTTTTTTTTTTGCCCTGACACACATTAACATTTATCTCCTAGAACAATTTTGTATGGAACACTAGTTTGGAAGATGCTGTCTGTATTAGGCTTAGAATTTCAGGGCATAGGCATGCCTTAGCTTCATCAGGTAACAAAACAAGCATCCTGGGAAGTGGTATTTCCTGATAAACAATCTATAGCTTAAAGAATTTCTTGCTCAATCATTTGATGTGAATAAACTGTTCAGAGAGATAATAACAACATCAATCCTATTTTGTATTTATATGGTACTTTATAACATAAATTACTAATAAATATATTAACACTCCATATATTTTAATATATTTTATATTTTAATACATTTAATATATTTTAATATATGAGATGCAAACTAGAAAGACTGTGAAAGTTTTCTAAAAGAATCCAAATTGCTGTGAGCAGTGATTAAATCTCCCATCTCCAAACAGCTCAATTCTTAATTCTGGTTTCATTAATTTTCTGACTCCCATCAGATCAGAAAACAAACTGTTTTTTGGGGAAAAGCTCATTTTACTATAAATGTAAAAATTAAAACTTTCAGGCATTCATGGAATAGGATAGAACATTCAGAATCGCTTAAAAAATAAAGATATGAACATTATGGTTTTAAAAGTCAAAGGGACTCTTGGGGCGCCTGGGTGGCTCAGTCGTTAAGCGTCTGCCTTCAGCTCAGGTCATGATCCCAGGGTCCTGGGATCGAGCCCCGTGTCGGGCTCCCTGCTCAGTGGAGAGCCTGCTTCTCCCTCTCCCTCTGCCCCTCCCCCTGGCTCATGCTCACGCTCTTTCAAATAAATAAAATCTTAAAAAAAAAAAAAAAGATAAGTCAAAGGGACTCTTAAGTACAAAAATCTACGTACTTCTTAAATTCTACAGACCACAGACATAAGTTTAAATAAACCATTAACTTTACAAAGATTTATCAAAAAATTAAGTATATGCAAGGTAATACATAAGGTCTGAAGGCTACAGAGGTGAGCAAATCTCTGTCCTCCAGGAATTCTCTGCTGAGTGGCAGAGGCCAATACAGAAGGGCGCCACCTACGAGTGCTACACTTGCATATCCAGACATCTACAAGGCACTTAGCCTAGAGCAGGAAGGCAGGGACCAAGAGTATGAGTGCACTCAATGGGACCTTGAAAGATGAGAATGCCAGGTGGCAAGAAGGATCATAGAGTTAACTTAAGGCAGAAAGTACAGCAAGTCTAGAAACAGAAGACGAGGCAATGAGGATAGGGGAAAATACATTAATCTTAGTGATGAAGAGAAGTAACATAGCCAGGGGAGTGAGTGGGAGTTGGGTTTCCAAACTTACAGCTTTATATATTCTTTGATTGTGAGATAATGTGAGAATGAAATGGGTGGGGATGGAGGAAAGATGCTGGAGAAGTAGTAAAAATGAGAAAATAACCTTAGGAAATAAATTACAACCTTAGAAAATAGCCTATTTAGGCTATTTTTAGAAGTAGAAGAAATTACTCTAAAGCACTTTCTGTTAAAGAAAAATTTATCTATTTCTGCCCTTGAAATAATTCTTTTCATTTCCCCCTCTCCTCTCTCTGTGTACAACCTGACTAATGCTGTAGACAGCTGTCTCACTCTGACCTGCCTCTCCTCTCTGATTACTAAAATGCTACTCATTATCTAGCAAGCAGGTCAAGTTCTATTCTTCCTAGGAAGTCTTCCCAAAAGGATCACCATATCCTTTAACTCCTTGGAAATCTTGACTTTTGGTCAGTGGGAGGAGAGAGAGAGGTCAGGAGTCCTCAGAGCTGGGGACATAAATTCAAAAGTCTATAAAGGCCAGGTCAAAAGGCTTGTATTATAAAAGGAAATGTGGGGCTTGTGGCCAGTGAACAGTACAAACTCAGCCTACACATATAAAACACACACACCCAGAGTTCGGGCTGGCTGACATTTTTTCTGTCTGAATGGATTTTTTTTTCAATGCCTTATCAAGAAGTCCTTCCATAGGAAACCTAAAAGATGATTATCTAGCCTAGAGGTTCTCAACCAGGGATGATTCTGCCCCACAAGAGAAATTTAGCAATGTCTGAAGACACTTTTGGCTGCACAACTTGGGGAAAGGTTGCTACTGGCATCTAATGGGTAAAGGTCAGGGATGCTGTTAAACATTCTTAAATGAATGGGAAAGCCCCCTATAACTAGAATTATCTGTCCCAAAATGGCAATAGTGCCAAGACTGAAAACCCTAATTTAGCCACCGTGTAAATTCTTGACAAGGAGTTCTTTTATTTATTTATATATTTTTTAAATGATTTTATTTTATTTGAGAGAGAGAGAGAGAGTATGAGAGGGGGGAGGGTCAGAGGGAGAAGCAGACTCCCCACTGAGCAGGGAGGCCGATATGGGACTCGATCCGGGGACTCCAGAATCATGACCTGAGCCGAAGGCAGTCGCTTAACTGACCAAGCCACCCAGGCGCCCCTCTTTTATTTATTTTTTAAGATTTTATTTATTTACTAGAGAGAGAGAGAGAGCGTGCGTGCGCGGAGGGAGAGGGTGAGAGAATCTGAGCGCAGAGCCCCACATGGGGCTTGATCCCATGACTTCGAGATCATGACCTGAGCCAAAACCAAGAGCCAGATGCATAACCGACTGAGCCACCCAGGCGCCCCGACAAGGGGTTTATTTTTTTAATTAATTAATTAATTAATTAATTTAAAAAAGATTTTATTTGACAGAGAGAGAGACAGCGAGAGAGGGAACACAAGTAGGGGAAGTGGGAAAGGAAGAAGCAGGCTTCCCGCTGAGCATGGAGCCCGATGCGGGGCTCGATCCCAGGACCCTGGGATCATGACCTGAGCCGAAGGCAGCCGCTTAACTGACTGAGCCACCCAGGCACCCCAAGGGGTTTCTTTTAAAGAAGATATTCTTCTATCAGGCAGTTTTCATTGCCAGAAATTCTAGAGGTGAAATTAGCTTCCCTGTATCTTCTGCCCTTTGATCTTAGTTCTACTTTCTGGTCACTTCTATTTTCTCTAATATATAAAAAATAATCAATAGTGGTTCTTCTACCAGATCCACACATTTCTCCAGTACTCTAACACATAACACATGTGGACTTCACTTCTTTTAAGATGGCTAAGTATATCACATTTCTTTATGTGTCTCCAATGTTACTCTCCCTTTTCATAGTATTCTTTTCTTGAGAGTATGAAGACCCCGGCTGGAAAAGAAGAATACAAAACTAGAACAGAATAATTACATCTTTTATGAGCCAATCTTACATAATTTCCTACAAGCAGCAGGTCTACCCATTTTTGCTGTTGTCCTTTTCTCAAAATAGAACTTTAAGAATTCTTTACTGGTATCATGGATATATTTTTTTGAGACTTTGCTTATTTGACATGTGAGCAGACACTACACCTAAAGAGTTCATTACAACTTCGTATTTCTTCTCCATCACCAGCTCCCTCCTTCATTTTTGCTGTTCTTTAAAAGTTTCAACCAATGAATCTCTGTGTTTCCTAGGGTGTTTTTCCTCCCCCTGTCCCCCAACTGGGGATTATTCATAACTGTATAGTCAAATTTAAAATCTTAGAATCTTTTTACTCCTTGTTTACTACATTCCAGTCAATGAGATATACTTACAGTCAAGAAATATGCTTTTAAACTGATCTTAAAATCCATTAAAAAGAAAGAAACTATGATGTAGATCTGAGTTTGCACCTTTTTCCCCCCAAATCATCAGGCACTGTCCTAAATTCCTGCCTATGAGATGCTTGTATTTCCTGTGTTTGGCAAGAGGGAAGGAGGAATGAGAGGACATGACCAACAAGTAAACAGATGGTATCAATCTAGCAAGGTAAGTGTATTATGAACACAACGTTATGAATCTGATGTATTCTGGATACTAATCCTTGTCAGTTATACAGGGTTGCAAATATCTTCCCTGAGTCTATGTTTAACCTTGTTTATGTTGTCTTTTATCTTATTAAGTTTTAAATTTTAATGCAAACATCAATCTTTTCCCCTTATGCCTTTTAGGGGCCACATAAATCTTTTCATATTCACATTTAGATCATTAAAATACCTAGAATTTATTTTTGTGGATGGTAAGAGATAAGGAATCTAATTTAATTATTCCCCCTCAAGGAAAGTCCAATGTACTAGCATTTATTATACAGGCCATCCTTTCTCCACTGACTGCCACCTCTGTCTCTTACTAAGTCTTTCTATACATCTGGGTGTGTCTCTGGGTTCTCTATGACGTTCTGGTTGGTAGAACTCTCTATGCCTATGCCGGTTCCACATTGTTTTAATTTCTAAAGCTTGATTTTAAATCCTGGTATCTGACAGGGCAAGTTCATTCTCATGATTCTTTAAGGTTGTATTCATGCTTCTAAAATAAAGTTAGCATTTATTTGTTAGATTTCATGTTGAGATTTTGATTGGAATTCTACTGAATTTAATTAATTTCAGAACAACTGCCATCTTTATGATACTCTTTCCATTCACTAATATCTTTACTTGGACCTTTTTTTGACTTTCAATTATGATTTGTAATTTTCTAAGTCTTACACATTATGAACATATTTTGAAATTATATTTTCTAATTGGTTGTTGCTAGTGAAAAGGATTGCTATTAATTTTTATTTGCTTTTTTTTCCCTAGAAACACTGCTGAATTCCTCTACTGATTCTAAGTTCCCTGTAGATTCTCTTGGATTTTCTATATAAGCAGTTGTACTGTTTGTATATGATTATTTTGTTTCTTTGTCATGTTTGCTTTCTATATTTCAAAATCACTTAATTTTTAGTGTGCCAATGATATTCTCTTTTTTTTTTTTTGCACTAATATGAACTTATTCACTTAAAATATACAACCTGTAGAAAGGGCAGACATTCTACCACAGTTCACCAATCTGATCCAACTGTGAATTTACCTGTATAACTTTAAATAATATATTTAAACCTCAATTTCTTGATTTTATCAGGTATTTTATTGCCAGCCCACAGCCATTTACCCTTCTCTTTTTCCTCAATGAAAGCATAGGATTTTTGTTCAGCTGATTATCCCAAATCACATGTCTCAAGGGGCAACCTATGTACCCTAAGCCAATCCTTGCCCGCAGTTGGTTAAGGGTGTATATATGACTCCATTCAGGCTAGCCAGATGTGTGAAATTTTTAAAAAAACGTTTTGGTCCTTTTTCTTTTTTTGGAGTGGTAGGGAATAGAAAAGGAGAAGAAAAGATTTCTTGGCTTTTGAAATAAAGATGGGTAGGAAAGAGTCCCCTTTCTCCTGTTAGTTTTGTTTGCATGTGGTATTTGTAACCATGGGAGCCATTTTTCTAGCTGCCAAGGATTACAGAGTAAAAAGACAGAAAGAACCTAAGTCCCTGATAACATTCTGGAGCCTCTGAGGCAACACACCTTGACCTCTCTATTTCGTATCATCTCATTATTGGAGTCAAAATGCTTTTTTAAAATGGTTTTACAACTTTGAATGGATCTTTTTTTCTTTCCTTGTTGCTGAAAGCATCTTAACTGAAATACTGACAGACATAAGCCTTGGCCAGACTTTCTCACAGAAGACTCCAAGTGGACACACAGAGAAGTGGACACACACAGAAGACTCCAAGCATTTGCAGAGTAAGAGCCACCATGGACTGAGGGCCCCGCTGTTAAAAAGAACTTACGGTCCAGAACCCAAACAGTAGGTCTGGCTGATGAGGCTCATTAGGTAGCAGAGTACCGTCTTACACAGCAGTGTAAGCTGTTTTGTGTACTGACATATCTGGGGGCCTAAAATTTTGTATTTCTCTCACTTGATGGATATTTCACTCTGTTGAGCTACCCTGGCCACCAAACTTTGGACATGCCTCCGTAATATTCACAGGCAGCAACAGGGAGCCAAGTTCAGCTACCTGCAGCCTTATTATACGTGTATCCTTTGCATTGCTACTCTGCTTATCAGCTGCTTTAGGAGGAAATCAAAGTAAAAGCAATTTTTTCCCCAAACTACGTGTGAATGATTATTTCACCCATTCACAAACCTGACCTAGACTGTTGATCTAGCATTGCTCAGTAAGCCTTTAATTTTAGTCAGCATTTACTGACTCTATCCTGTAAAATGAGAAAATCAGCACACCTAGGTTTTCCTCTACTTTTTGGGATAGCCCTTAATCACTTACTACCTGCACTGTTATTTCACTTTCCAGGTGTGTATGTTTGGAATGCCCTAAGCTGACTGTAAGTTCTAAAAGTTGCCTGTATCTCTTATTCTTTGTATTCCTCATAGTACCTAGTAGAGTCTCCCCAAATATGTTGTGTGGGCACTATGTTTTGTGAACTATACGCATTTCTTATTCTTGTGCTTTCTATTGAATAATGAATGACAAGTTATAACAAGAAGCAGTTTACCTTCAACTAATACTCAGAACATATTACTATTTCCTTTCTTTCTCTTTTCTTCCCTCTCTTCCCCTTATTCCTTTCTGAGTTCTTTATTCCACCCCAGCATTTTAAAAATTATTCCTTTCTTTGCTATTCTACCATTAATAATTTTTTCCTATCTCATCTCTTTTTTTCTCTCCCCCTTTCATCACCTTCTTTTTAAGTGGAATGGAAACTCATATTATTTATTTAATATAATTTCATAATAATAGATAGTATTTATTATGTGTTACTGCACTCCTGGCACTGTGCTAAGATCTTTATATGTACTATCTCATTCAATCCACATACCACCTATGAGGTAGAGGAATTATTTATTATATTTCTTTTATCGGTATAATCAGAAATCAGAGGCTTTAAAAGGGCAAATAATTTGACTGTCAAACCACTTAAGTTAAGGTTAGAACTAGGACTTGAAACTCGAGCTCTTATAACATTATATAATATTGCCTTTCTAATATAATTTAGTTCCTTCTTTCTCTTCTTTCCTGAATTTGTAACACTCTAGGAAATTGCTTTAAATACTTTAAAGAAAATCCAAAGCAATATACACAGACGGTTAAAAAAAATACAAAAACGTTAAGAAGAAGCCACAATCTATAGCCCTGGTCCTGCTTCCCAGAGACAATACCCCCCCCTTTTTTTTAAGTGGGCTCCATGCCCAGTGTGGAGCCCAACACGGGGTTTGAACTCATGACCCTGAGATCAAGACCTGAGCTGAGATTAAGAGTTGGATGCTTAACTGAGCCACCCAGGCACTCCCCAGAGAGAATACTTTTAACCATTTGCTTTTTTGGTTCTTGATGCTTATCTCTGTATTTGCTGCTTATGCAATCTTAAATATTTATGCCATTATACCCACTCATTACCAGTCATGAGAGAGAAGATTTAACTCACCCAACTCCCCAGATCCCCAAACTATCTTTTCCTCCATTCTCCTAATATAATAACATCACTAAGCTTCAATCACTCCAACTTCAAACAACATAAATTTCATTTTCTGTTCCAACAATCATAACAGTATCTCCTGATGCTCTACTTTATAAATTAAGCTATATATTTCTCTTTATTAATTTAATACTAATATGTTCATCCTAAATATTTTTTATCTCAAAAAACAAAATTAATTGCTTTTAAATTGTGAGTCTCAAAGTACTTTGTTATGAGCCAGCAGTCTTTAACTGAATGAAAATCTCCTTTATCTTACCCTCGCAGACCAAGGATGGTTTTTTGAGTTTTTCATAAAGGTTGTGGGAACACTTCCACCTGACACCTTTATTCTAGCCACTGAGCTGTGTTGGTACGGCGTGAGTTAGCACAGGCCTTCACAAGAGCCACCTGCTAACCAGGACGACTCACCTGCTGTTGGCCCTGCAAGCGCTGCTGAAGCTGAAGCCGCAGCTGGTTGGGCGCAGCTGGAGGTCTGTTCAGAGTCTGCCGGGGTGGCATGCCCATGCCAGGTGAAAAAGCGCCTCGGGGAGGTGTCACTTGGACAGGCATAGTCCCCAATGAAGGTTTTTGCCTGACCATGCCTTGGAAAGGGCTAGAAAGATTGGCAGTAGGTGAAGGAGAAGAATAAGGCTGGGAATAAAGGTTGGGTCTTTCTTCCATCATCAAAGGTGGTGTTGCTTGTTGTGGTGGAAATCTCTCTGATAAGACATCTAATCCACCTCCCTGTTGGAAAATAAGCCAGAACATTTTACAAATAAATTACTGCCAATAAATGACATGCTTCTTTATATAATCTTGGATCTGAGAATATGTTATCTCTAGAAAATTTTATTATAAAATATTATGCTGAATTCATGAAGCTCTCTAGGAGTTTCCTACCTTAAAGGAATCACTTATGACAGTTACTTCTGAAATGGAGTAACAGATGAACTGAGATGTTTAAAAATCTCAGAAAAGAGATAAAAACATGTTAAAACACAGGCTAAAATAAATGGAATGACGCTAAAAGGTTTGAAAAGAACTACGCTGCAAAGCCTAAGAGTCAACAAACATTACATTTAGTAGTTTACCGTGAGAAGTAGATTATTAAAGGAGGGATTAGTTAGGCATTTTTCTCTCTCAAATACAGAATTCATGCTTTCCTCTTATTTGGAAAAAAATTCATAGCTGGCCTAACAGAATGCCATAGCTATGGCTTTTAAGACTGATAACTATTATTCATCGTAAAAAATCTAATTTAAATTGTGACCTGGTGTGTGTATGTGTGTGCACACGCACGCACATGCACATGTGTATACGTAACTGAAAGGAAAGTTTTATGAAACATAACTTCCCCTTTTTCTGGGCTATGCATTCTGATATATTCTACTACTTAAAAAAATATGGGTCATGAGGCAATAAATTGATTTTTCAACCTCACAGTTTGAAAAAATACCTGGAATTTGGAGTATCATGGAATATACAGGTTGACGTCTAGCACGAATGAAGGATAAATTAAGTCCTAGAATAAGAAGTGATGATATAAATCTGGATTCTATTTTAGTGGGAGCCTCTTAAGATTCTGGTCCATAGTGAAAGGCTAAGACTTTCTAATTCTAACTATTTCTAATTATTATGACATTTTTGTTTTAAAAAACTCATTATTTAGCTATATTTAATAACTTTCAAGAGTAAGTTACAAAACTACTTAAACACAGTGAGAACAATATTGAAAAATCTTGCTTAAAAATAATTTTCTAGCTTCTCAGGATTGTATCATTTTAATAATGCCAATTTTAATAAATACCTGGACGAGTTTGTCAATTCCCAGAGCTCTATCTAGTTCAGCTAGCTCAGTTTCATCTTTGCCGCTGAGGAAGGACACTAGCTGTTCAAGAAGAGCCTTCTCATCATTTCTTCCTTCTACTGTTGTTGGTGGACAGAGAAGCTCATCTAATTGTGAACTAATACACTGGCTAAAGAATCAAAAGATTAAAGAGTTTAAGACTGATATAGCAAATAAGTTTTCAATCTCAATAACACAAATATATATATATATATGATACACACATATATGCAAATCTTGTTCTAGAAAATTCTCTGTCGAGATGCTTTTTCAACCAATTCTCACACAATGAAATGTTCTATACTTATGTGCAGAAATATAAATGTTCTGTATGTAGCTTGAATATATTCTCACTGTTTTGTCAATCACTGAAATTTGCTTCCATATTCTTCCTCTTAGCTTATAGAAACAGCTTGAAAAATTAACTAAACATAGTTAAGAAAGGGAAAAGAATTCTTGATGAAAGTCAAAAATAAAAATCAATCAAAATCTCAGGGAAAAAAACCATCTAGCCTATAGTAAGATTTATTCTATTTATACTTAACTTTCAAAGATGATCAAATCATATTGATAACATGATTACCACTTACAAAAGAAATCAAACTAGGAAAATGAAACATGCTCAGTGTTAAGCAACAACAACAACAACAAATGTTGATTACATGAAGGAAATACACAGTCTAATCCAACTGATACCAACTGATGCATAAAAATCAGAAATATATAGAAAATCATACTAGTAATACAAATATAAGGAATCTTCTTTGGAGAAGGTAAGTGGGAATACAGTTCATAGTTAAAGCTCTGCACCACACTCGACACTGTCTAGTCATCCTTTGGTTGCTATGCATGAGATGTACTCTAATGTTTTGGAATGGAGCTACTTATGTCAATTAAGAAATTAAATTCTAATCAAGATGGGACACTTAGTAGATGTAAAAAGTACTTTCCCTTCTTATACCATCTTGCTCCAAAGAGAAACACTGGACAAAATAACTATACAACAAAAAGCTCAAGAGCTTTTATAATAATTGTTATACTGAGCTCAATTCATTTACAGGTCTCAGAAATTTTATAGTAATCAATCAAAGCAAAGCAAGAGATGAAAAAGAAAACAACCGCTGCATATTATATCAATCTTTTGGTAATTACAATACATACTAGCCTTGCAGTCACACAGTAAATTAATCTGTTTAATGTGGTGTCTTCCTCGATCCCCCTTTTTTTCATTAAACATTCACTTCTACTACTATCTCACAAAATACCAATGTAGGCTGGAATCCTGTTTGGGAAAATAGTTCTTTGTTGTAGAAGTTGATATCTGATATTTTATAAAATAGGAAATGTATTACTCACTCTTCTGGTTTATTCTGATTTACAGCAGTCACTGTATTATTTGCCCATGGAATCTGATCACCTGTTCCTGGCTGTCCAAATTGGTTATCAATTGCTTCCAATTCCAGCTCTGGCAATCCTGATTACAGAAGAAAAGGTAAGAAGTCAGTATCATAGTAGAAGATAAAATGACCGTATTTTTCAGGAGCAATATATTGTATAGGAGAATGAGATTTCCCCTATAAAATATATTTCAGTGATACAAAGGTCCCTTATTCAGAAACTTAACTGCCTAGAACGTGGCCACATCATAACCAGTGAGAAAGTTAAGAAAAAGTACTCTGAACCAAAGACAATCTGATGTAAAAAAAAAGTTTGCACATAAGTTGATGTTACCATAAGGAGAATCACTCAGAACTTTGTCAGAAATTATTTCTTTTTTATTTTTATGTTTTAGATCTTATTTTTGAGTAATCTCTATACCCAACGTGGGGCTCGAACTCACAACCCTGAGATCAACAGTCACATGCTCCACCGAAGGAGCCATACAGGCGCCGCCAGAAAGGTTTCTTTTAAAGACAAATTATAACAATTTTGGTTAACTGCTTTTTCAGTCTGTAGGACATTAGAATCTGCTATAGGTAGGGACAGGGTTATCATGGCATGGAGCGGCAAACACAAGATAAAATATGTTCTATAACAGGCAGGAACAGAAACTAAAGGGCACAGCAGTCTGGGGTCATTCTGAAAACGGACAAGGCTCTGTAGCTGTTAACTGAGAACACAGCTGTATAGTAACAGTGTAACAACTGATGTTTATGATGATGACAAATGCAGAGAGAGGTTTAGTTATGTTTTATAATGGAAGGAAATAGTATATGCATTCTAGAAGGTTTTTTGTTTAGGTATTTTTTTTAAAAAAAACCTGATGATTTCTGTACTGTTTAGACTAGGAAAAATTGTAAATAACCTAAATTCCAGAAATTTAGGGACTGCTTAGGGAACCATGGTATAGATATTTATAATGTGCCATTAAATGAAAAAGAAAAAAACCCATAAACCAAGACATTATGTTCAGAATGATTCTAGTTTTATAAATTACCTCATGTATATTAGTAGGAAAAAATTCTGAAAGAGTGTGTATATCTTTGGTCGATTTTAGGTTGTAAGATTAAGGATGACTTTTCTTTTTTTGAATTTTTATTTTCTTTTAATGCTTCCAATGGTTATCTGTAATTTCTGAAATGGACATATATTAATTAATTATTGTTATGGGCTGAACTGTATTCCCCCAAAATTCGTATCCTGAAGCTCTAACTCCTAGTAGCTCAGAATGTGACTATTTTGGAGTCAGGGTCTTCAGAGATGTGATTAAGTTAAAATAGGGCCGTTAGGGTGAGCTCTAATTCAACAGGACTGGCGTTCTTATAAGAACAGGGGATTAGGACACAGACACAGAGGGATGGCCATGAGGCCACAGCAAGGAGGTGGCCATCCACAAGACCGTGAGAGGCCTTAGAAGAAACCACACCTGCCAACCCCAATCACCTTGGACTTCTAGCTTCCAGAACTATGAGAAAATTAATTTCTGTTGTTTAAGCCACCTGGTCTGTGGTATTTTGTTATGGCAGTCCTTAGCAAATTAATGTAATTTTTTAAAAAACAACTAAAAATGCTTTGGAGTTTTATTTTATTCTATTTTTTTCAGAGAGAGAGAGGGTGCAAGCGAGTACAGAGGGTAGAGAAGGAAAGGGAGAGAGAGAATCTTAAGCAGGCTCCGTACCCACCACAGAGCCTGACATGGGGCTTGAACTCAATACCAAGATCATGACCTGAGCTGAAACCAAGAGTTGGACATTTAACGACTGAGCCACCCAGGCGCCCCGCCTTGGAGTTTTACTAAAAACATAATCAGGTAGAATTTCTCATTCTAATGAATGGAAAATAAGTAGATTTAAGAATGCCTGAAAAAATGTGTTTAATACTAGATATTGATCATTATTAATTATAGAAAACATGTTAGGCTCACTTTTATGTGAAATATACTCAACATTTAGTATGAATGAAGTATGGGAGTCCAAGTAAACACATTCATTTCTAAATGCAAATAATTATAGCTTTCAATTAAACTTGTCTTCTCTGTCATGACAAATGATAGAAAAATCAAACTCTGTAGGATTCTGAAAAAAAAGAGCAAACAAAACCCACCAAACACCACCAACCACAAATGATGATGAAATGAAAAAGTAATCACTTAATTCCTATCATTATTTAAGTCAGAAAGTTGGTCAAAGAAGATTATCTAAAGCTGTCCCATTGCTCTACTCCATACATTAACTCCTCAATCCTAATTCTATTTAAAGAGTCAAAGAAAATTTACAAGGCTGTCTACCATCAATACTGAATATTGTAAGATAGTTTATTTGATTCAGTAACAGGATATAGTATCTCGTTTTACTAGTCTTGATGCGGAAAATATTAAGAAAATAAGTTGGATAAAATTTCTCAAAATGAAGTAAGATTCATGTGCTAAGTTTGATGACTAGGAAAAAAAAAAAAAACAACCCAAACAAACCAAACTTTGATTCAAATAAAACTTTTGTTTGCATAGGCTTTATACTTAAAAGAAGTTAGTTTTTACTCTAAAAGTCATGGTCAACCTTTTAGGACTTCTTTTAGAAATTTATTTCTACAAAAAATTCAAGGATTTACTGGAATGTTTTAAGAAATACACGTTATCTTCTCTTAGTCCAGGGAATAAACCTATTATTTTTGGTCATGTTTGTGCCCTATCTCAAACATAAGCAAGCATATATGTAACCCAACACAGGCATGACAATTTGTAAACGGAAGCATCGATGCATCTCCCAGTCCCTGTGTTGGAGAGTGGCAGCTGAAATGGGTAGAAAACAAGCCCTTAGGGATCCCTAATCAAGCTATTAATCTTTCTTATCATCTTTGCAAAGGCTCAACATCATATTTTCTCCATTTAAAATCTGGTTAGGGGCTCCTGGGTGGCACAGTTGGTTGAGCATCTGACTCTTGATTTCGGCTCAGGTCATGACCTCAGGGTCGTGAGATCGAGCCCACTGTCGGGCTCCGCATTCAGCCAGAGTCTGCTTAAAATTCTCTCTCCCTCTCCTGTGCTTGCTCTCTCTCTCCTGTGCTTACTCTCTCTCTCTCTCAATAAATCTTAAAAATCTGGTCAAAAGGAAAACTTTATATCTCCAACAGCCACAACAAAATTACTTTACTAAAAATTTCAACCATTTCTACACACAAGTAGAAAGCATTGTCTAACCATGAGAGTGGCTTTTGCACATTCTACTCTTCTAACAGACAATTCACTATCTAGTGATCCTAATGTTCAGCTACTTTCTTCAGGCGTTGGTTAAGAGGTTTCTGGTTCAGTTTTGTTTCACATTTGGCTGTAACAATGCACAGCAGTTAATGTGTTTTTATTTTTCTAAATGTGATGTAGACAAAGAATTAATTTATTGAATGTAGAAAAAATCTCCTATAAATCATAAGATGAAAATGGAAAAACCCAATAGATAAATGGTTAGAGAATATGAATAGGTCACATGCAATCACTGAAAATTGATCCACCTAATTCACACACACACAAAAAACAAACCCACAGATTAAAACTATACTGGGATACTTAAAAAAAAAACCAAACCATCAGATTGGCAAAGATAAGAAAGTGTATAATTCAATGTCTTAGAAAGGATGTGTAGAAGAAGAACATTATCCATTAGAGTGTAAATTGGCATAATATCCAAAAAGGCCATTTGGCAAAATCTATCCTTTGACCAAGCAAATCTATTCAGAACTTCTATTTCAGATATACTCTCATATATGATAAATTATCTCTACATAAAATTATTCATTACAGCTATATAATAACAAAAGATACCTACCAAGAGGCACAACACACTAAAAAAAGGGAAATTAAAATGGGTTTTTTAAGTACTGAAAAAGCTTTATGCGAACCTCATTATTTTTAGAGTCACACAATTATTTTAATGTACTACAATAAATGAGATTTAAAAAATAATCATCTCAGGGGCGCCTGGGTGGCTCAGATGGTTAAGCGTCTGCCTTCGGCTCAGGTCATGATCCCAGGGTCCTGGGATCGAGTCCCGCATTGGGCTCCCTGCTAGGCGGGGAGCTTGCTTCTCCCTCTGCCTCTGCCTCTCTCTCTCTCTCTCTCTCTGACTCTCATGAATAAATAAATAAAACATTAAAAAAAAAAAATCATCATCTCAGAATGTATATGTTCACCAAACATAACATCATCCACCTCACAAGATCACTCACTTATTCCAATGAAATTCTCAAAGTTCAAATATTTTTGGAATTCTTCTAGATCTATCTAAAATAGTATACAGGTCCCTCAAGAAAAATATATCTCCTTCTAGTTAGATCTAATTTTGGTTTGGGTTTAAGAAAAGAAGTATTATTCTTTTTGGATCAACAAATTTGGCTCCAAATAACTCCAGAAAAATATCAGAGGTCAAATCCACCCTCAGAGGATAGGAATTTTACGACAGTCAAAAGGACACTGCAGAGGTCTTGAAGGCGCGGCCAAAGAGACACACTGTACATATTTTGATCAACAATACCCTCCTAAATTGTCTCTTGATGTGCTTTGGTGGTACATTCTAACAAAATTATTTAAATAACTTGGTCATACTGCATGAGTGTGTGGTGTGCATACCAACAGGATGTTCTGAAACCAGGCGGACTGAGATTTAAATCTTGATTCTGCATGTACTAAGTGGAAAACTTCAGGCAATTTTTGTCTGTGTGTATTTTTTTTTTTTTCTTTTCATTCTCTGGTCCTTCATTTTCTTATATGTAAATAGACCTAAGGAAATTTTCTGGTTCAATGCGGCAGATTTATCCCTTCTATTTTATTTTCCCTCCAAAATTATCTCTGAAATAACAAAAGAAATAAAAAGGAAAAAATAAATCTCCAGCTGAAGGAAAGGCAAAAAAAGTATTATGGCAGCTGACTCAAAACGATCAAGAGTTTCTGAACGACAAAACAGAGGGAACAAACCAATGGTAAAATTTCAACGAAACTAAAAAACAACAAGACAAAGAGAAGATTCTTCAAGAAGGGGAGTTTTCCCAAAAGCAGTCCAGAACAACTCCAAGCTCAGGGGTCACTGGAGCGGGTACAGGAACAGGCCACGGGCAACTGGGCCACTGAACAGCTGCAGCAAGCCCCGCCCCAAATGCGGAGGACTCTGGCGTCTGCCCCTGGGATTAAAGGGGTAAGAGCATGACTTGAGGTGGGAGTTCTGCCCAGGGAATCTCCCAGAGTGGGTGCTTGGGCTGCCACGAGGATTTCCCCATCACCAAGCCCCATTCTCTCAGAACAGCAACATAGAAACAGGGCTTCTATAATCAGAACCTACATTTGCTGCCAGAGCAAAAGGGTTTCTCACTTCAGCTAAAGACACACGCTAGCTACCAATTTTGTTCATTCTAGGCCTTGGTCTGTGTATATGGACAGCGCAAATGCACCAAACATGCAAGAAAGGTCAATGGCAGGAAAGACAGCAAATTTAACAAAGAAAGTAACTTTGGAGAAAAAAAGATTCTTATAGAAAATGGACAAGGCCTAGAATAAGTATAATAATGTATCGTTACACAGATGACAAGGTTTATCATACCCACAGAAAGTAATGGACTCCTATGAGAAGAAAAATAATTTCTAGAAATTAAGAACATGATAGCTGCAATTAAAAGAGCTCAATAGCAGAATGGATATGGTTGAAGATTCAGTTTTGATCTGGAAAATGCAGCCCAGTGATTCTCTCAAAATACAGTGCAAAAGGGCAAGGAAAAGAAAAGGTAAGAGAAAAGATGAGTGCCATGGCAGAAGGACCCAGAAGTTCTAACTGGTGTACCTCAGGTGGTGAAATATGATGGTGACTAAACTCTGTCCTACTCCAGGCATTTGCACTTGACACAGTTCAGCTTAAGACTGAAGACTAAAGAAAGATGTTTGATTTTCCCAAGTGGGCTCAAGGTTAGGACGTGAAATCAGCCACTCAGTGATGGACTCTGGTTCTAGTAAAAGGTAGTGGTGGTAAGTGTAGAGGCTAGAGGAGGCAGAGAATTAGAGGCTATTCTCTTCTTTACTGGATACGTTGTTGTATTTCTGTCCCCAACTTCTTTTTCCTTCTCCAATCCTTTATTCTCTTTTCCTTTATTCTGCTCAACTTGTTTCCTTAGCCTTATGCCTCCTGAAATCTTATTTTCTTTCTCGTCTATATGGAAACATCGTAGACTAGCTGTCTGCATCTATCATCCTCACCCTCCTTTACCCCAGGATCTTCCCCTTCTTTGCTTTTGGCCTTTGCCAACACTACAGCACAAGGTTTAACAGATTCTGGCCTATTTATATACTTTTATACATGGAGCTATATTCAGGGGAGGGAATCTCAAGAGAGAAGCAAGAGCTATTTGCCTCAGGACAGACTATGAAGGAAAAACACTCCATTTTCACAGGCCTGTGGAGCTAGAAAACAATTTTTTTAATTAATTTTAATTTTTATCAAATACATGTAACATAATTTTAAAAGTCAAGACTAAACGGTCCATTACAAATAAAAGCAGCTTTAAGCCTTACCCCTTCTAATCCTTCAGTTACTTCCCTTTTAATGCAGGAAGCCATTCTCAACTTGTAGGAAGCCATTCCCAATCTGTTTTCTTTGGCATTATCCTATTTATTTCTAAATATATATATGCTGCTATTCCTTGATGTCTCAATTTGAGATTACTGACTTCCCATTGTGATAGATGAGGTCTTAATTCTCCCACACCTACCTCTCCTACTACCTCCTAAGTCCCCAATTTCCTAACAGAGATCACAGTTTTTTTATAAAATAAATACTTAGATTCTTATAATTATGCAAATAATACTCACTGCAAAATTACATTGTGCACTATGTTCAAACCTCCTTTCTTATACCATGCTTTCTTTTTTCCGGAGTTAACAATTGTCTTATTTTTTTCATTTGCTGCTTTTCTAGGGGAATCTTTCAGATGCTTCAACATTGTTGACATAAACCTATCAGTAATCTTTTCTATAAACTCAAAGAGACAATCTCATTTCTCCCCTAGAAGCCTCCTTTCCAGAAGATTCAGATTCCAATCTGTATTGGGTGTTCCCTAATCTTATTGATCAGCTATCACTCCCGGACTCCTTTCAGATCCTCTGTTTCCCCTGGACCTTGTATCTTTCTCTTTTTTGGCTTTCTCCCTGTTTTGTTGAAGTACATTCGCTAAGGACCGTCACTAGAAAAGGTGACTATACCATGCAAATGCAAATATTTGAGCCCTTTTATATGTGAAAATGTCTTTTTTCCATCTTCACAACTACTGGCAATTTGGATGGCTAATTATAGGTTAGAAATTACTCTAACCTCAGATATTTCTAAAGTAAATCTGATTGACGTCTAATTTATATATAATAATATGCACCCATTTTAAGTGTACAGTTTAATAAATGTTGACAAAGATATAAACCCATAACCTTCCATCTCAATAAAGAAAATAGAATATTTCTGTCATGCCTAAAAGTTCCTTCAAGCTTCTTGGCTGTCGATCTTCCCTACCTCAACCCCACACAGGCACCCTATGATCCAGATTTCTTTCACTCAGCGTGTTTCTGAGAATAATTCCTGCCATGTACCACTAGTTTCTTCCTTTTCTCTGCTCAACAGTATTTCATTTTATAAATATACCATTTCTTTGTTGATGGACATTAGACTATTTCCAGTTTGAGGGTATCATGAATAAAGCTGTAGGAACATTTGTGGTCAAGTCCTTTTGATGAGCACATGCTTTCCTTGCTCTTTGTTAAATACCTACGAGTTGGATTGCTGGGTCACATGGTAATGTATGTTTCACTTGATGAGAAACCACTGAACAATTTTACTATTTTATATATCCAACAGCAATGCCAAAGTTCAAGGTGCTCCACATCTTTGACATCATCATTTGGTACTGTCAGTTTTTAAAATCTGGGGTATTTCAATGGATGTGTAGAAGTACTGCATTATAGTTTTAATATGCATTTCCTTGATGATTAAAGATACTGACCATCTTTTCATGTGCTTATTGGCTATTTTCAATCTTCATTTATGAAGTGTCTTAAAATCCTTTGCCTATTTTTTTAGATGGGGCTGTTTCTTATAACATTTTTAATTCATGTACTACACTTGTTAGAACTGATGAGCTAATATTGATACATTTTCATTAACTAAAATGTATAGTTTACAGGGTTCACTCTTTGTGTTGTACATTCTACACATTTTGACAAATGTATAACAACATGTATCCACCATTACAGTATCATACAGAACAATTACACTGCTCTAAAAATCCCCCATGCTCCACCCATTCATCCCTCCCTCTGGCAATCACTAGCAACGAATTCCTGTCAACCACTGATCTCTTCATTGTCCCCATAGTCTTGCCTTTTCCAGAATGCTTTATAGTTGGAATCATACAGTATGTAGCCTTTTCAGATTGGCTTCTTTCACTCAGAAACATGCACTAAAGTTTCTCCATGTCTTTTCATGGCTTGATAGCTTCCAAGTTGGGGCAATTATGACTCATTGCGTGCAATTCACATCTTTTCTCTGAAAGACTGTAGAATCTTTCTCTCTGGTGTGTTCCAGAATTACCTGATGATAAGTTTTGGTATAGGTCTTTTTTGTGTGTACGTGTTGGATACTTGTTGAGCCACTGCGATCTGAAGAATTATGTTCTTTGGTTCTAGAACATTCTCGATTTTTTTTGTTTGTTTGAAAATATCTTCTCTTCCCTTTCCCCCCTTCTCATTGTTTGATTGATTCTTATCAATCATTATTGGCCCTCATAGGTCTATCTTAACGTTTTTCTTCCCAACTTTTTTTTTTTTTGGTCTTTTTGTTATTTCTGAAAGTTTTTCTCAGTTTTGTCTTCTACCATTTCTCTTGAAATTTTAAAATGCTGGATATCTAATTTCCAAAGATATTTTCTTATTCTTTGCTTTTTTTCTTCCCATATGGATAAAATATCTTTTCAAACATTTTAGGGTTTTGTTTTTGTTTTTGTTTTTTTAGTCCATGCACTTGTTATATAGCTCTATTGCATCCTCTTTTTGTTTCTTTTACTCTCTTTCAAGTTGCAGACTTCCCTCAAAGTCCTGGTGATCTCTGGCGGTGTCTGGTCAGTGTTCTAAAACACTGACTGTGAGAGCTGAGTGTGAGGCCTGTGTCTTCTGGGAGCCTTCTGTTGGATGATTAGATGGCAGGGTGACCTTTGCACTTTAGGGAGCTCCCCTTACATACTCCTATCCAGACATCTTCTTTCTGGCAACTCGGTTCTCCTGAGATAAATCCCCCAGGCTCCCATATTGGATGGGGATCCAGGATCAAACCACTCAATATTCAGGCTTCCTTTTATTGCCTTGCACCTTCTTGTTTCCCCAGAATCTGGAGCCTCTCAGTTCCAATTAGAAGAGACTTTTGGAGTCATCTCATCTAATTCTCCTTTTGCAGATAAAGAGAATAAAGCTCAGGAAATTCATGTGCCCAAAGTAACACCATTAAATGGAGAATGTGAAACTTGAACCTGGGCTCCTGCTCACACCTAGTGCCCTGGTCAGCTGAAAAACTGCTTCCAAAAATGTCAGAAATGACTCAAGACCTTTTTATCCAGCTTCCTGGAAATCTTGGCAAACTTGCAGGAATTGTGTCATGACAGCTAAAAGCTGCAGTAAGACTGAAATAAATGAGTCCCACATCTGATCCTGTCAGAAGAGGGACAAGACTTAGATTGGGAACACGGGCAAATTTTGAAAGTGAGCTGCTTAGTTTCCTTTGGTTTCAAGGTTACACAATGGAATTACCACCACTGTTATTTTCAACTTCAAAATTTGACAGATGAAAAAAACTTGACAGCCCAGTCTTCATGAAGTATTATACTATCAAAGTGTCTCTTTAGACTAGAGCAGCAGTGACCCATTTCAATGCAGTTGTCTCCTAAATGGTGCTCCATGGGGTAACATGACTTGAGAAAAGGAATTCCATAATCAAGAAAGTATGATAAATGCTCCGTTACAGAAATCTAAACTGGTATCTTTAACATAGGACTTTTTAAAACCTTTAATATGCACTGTGGAATTTTAATAGGAGAATGGTATATGTGCCATGTAGTATTTGCCCAGTGGATTTTAGCACAAAATCCCTTTTTCCAATTCGTAGGACTAGCATTCAAGGAAGACAATTTGGGTAATATAATCTGACCAATACTGTATTTCTGAAAGTCCTGCTATGGAATGTTTTGGGTAAGAACACAAAATTGCTCTCCTCAACATCAACTATTCACTTTAACATTAATTACAGAAAGATAGAAGTTATACTGTAACTTAAGATACACATGATGAGTGAAGTTCATATGTATAAAAGTAACTGTACATTATTTACAGCAGCATTAATGCAAAAATAGTTCACTCTCAACAAATAAATGGTCTGTGCAGTAATGTTGAGAAACAAAGCACTAATCCACATTATCATTAGACATTTAAAATGAGGTTTTCTCCCAACACATACTATTCAGCCTGGAAGTGGGTCTGGCAGTGGTGGACTGAAGTGAAGTTGGCAGGGTCTCTGATTTGATGGTTACATTGGTGACCGCACCATCCATCCTCTCTGGTTCGCATAAGCCTGGCAACTGGGCTGCCTTCTCCAGCGTGGGTAGTAACTGATCAAACTGGTCAAGGTCAGCTGTAAACTAAGAATGGAAACCAAAGTTAGAGGAAATATATTCTATACTTTACTTGAATCAATGTAGAAAAAAAGTTGTTCCTTTATATTCTACGAGTTAAGCGTGACTATGAGAAAATAAAGAAAGAAGAAAGAATTAAAGATTAAGGCCTCACTGAAATTACGTGAGCTACTGGAAAACAGTTTGGATGCTTCTGATATTACTATACCAGAGGATATAAGATAATATACACATAATATTTGTCTACTATATTTTGGCATAAAATTTATGTGTTGGAAAAAGATTGGACTGGAAAGAAGTGTCAAGAATACTGTGTTATGCTGATCATGGATGATTTTTTGTCAAGTTTTTAAAATCTTGTGAAATGACTTACTTAATGATGGAATGAAAAATAAATTTACACTGATGTAACTTTTTAATTTAAAAAAAGTTTGGGAAACTTTTTTATAAATAGTATATCAGCTTCAAAGATCCCAGGAAGGTCATTTCCCACTTGAGGATTTAATAAAATCAGAAACCTATCTTCTAGACTAGATAGGGCATCCCTACATCTGTCTGAGGTTATGGATAGGAGAAAACTGGCCTTTATTTCACAGTATTATTCTACTATGATTACTTTGAGATAGTTCATCAACATAAAATGTCTACCTGTTTGGGTTTCACTATTTAATTCAACTAAAATTTATGCTTCTAGACTGTCTAAATGGAACTATATATGTATGTAATTTTTAAAATGTCTGACTCCTTTCACTTAGCATTACATTTCTGAAGTTCAGAATCTTGTCACATGTAGCAGTCGTTAATTTGTTTTCAAATAGCAACCCAGTGTATGAACATACCACAATATATTTATTCATTCTACTGTGATGGATTTGGGGGTGTTTCCAGTTTGGGGCTAATACAAATAAGGCTACTATGAACATTTTTGAACACATCTTTTGTTATACATGTGCAAAAAAGTACTAATCATAAAGGAAAAAATTGACAAATTGGACTACATTACAATTACAATGAAGAACTTCATCAAAAGTACCATTAAAAGAAAGAAAAGGCAAGGTAAAGCATAGAGAAGACGTCTGCAAATAAAAAGCCAATAAAGGACTCATCCAAAATATGTAAAAAACTCTTACAAGTCAATAAGAAAAAGACGACATATTGGGAAAATGGGCAAGACACTTGAATAGGCAGTTCACAAAGAAGATATGCAAATAATCAAAGACATTTATTAGGGAAATGCAAATTAAAACTATAAAGTATCACTACACAGACAACAGAATGGCTAAAATTAGAAGATTGACAATACCAAGTATTAGCAACAACATGGAACAACTAGAGGGAATTCTTGGTACACACTAGGAAAACTGGCATTATCAACTAAAGATGAACATACACATATCTTATGATCCTGCAATTCCACTTGTAGGTATAAACGCAGCAGAAATGTATGTACATGTAAACCAGAACAGATGTACCAGGATTGCACACAATGGCATTATTTTATATAGCTGTGACTTTTTAAGTTAATTTTAAAGAGTGAGAGTTTTAATGTAGCTATTATTTAAAGCTGTTTTTCAGCTTAAAAACACAGTATTAGTTTACTTGTACCTCAAAGCGCACACACATATAGAAGTAACCAAAATAGTGTTATTACAAATAGTCAATAGAGACAATACAGAGCACTATGAATGCAGAGAGGAAAGAAATGTCTAACGAGGGCTAGTGGAGAAGGCTTTATAGAGATGATGTCTGAACTGGTTTGTGAAAGATGAGGAAAAGTTCGGCAGACAGAAAGGAGAACAAGGCAGAAGATGCTTAGAAGAGACATGGCTTATCCCAGGAATGGCAAGGACTTCCATATGCCTAGAATGCAGTATGCCTGAGGGAAGAGAGAGATTTCTGTGAGACTGGGGTAGAACATAAAGCTGGCTCAAGAAATGAAGGACCTAAGCACATGAAGTGTGAATCCTGTTTCACAATGGAAAGTCTCATTGATAAGATGCTTTGTAAGTACATTTTCAGCTATTTCATACTTGTCTATATTCTTTCTAAATAACTTGCAAGCTCAGAGGGGGAGAGACTCTATTTTCTGTTTTTCTTAAATTCCTTCAGGGTCCACAGCAATTATCTAATAAATGAAGGTGCCTGTTAATTTCGCTCCACCCCCACCTCAGCCTAAACACAGAGGTTCCTAATCTGTAACAATTCATGCAAAGGTTTATTTATGTTTACTTCTGTTTCAGAATACTCAAAGTCCCTATTCTGATAAGGGTTAAAGGTGCTTAGAATCAGAGGAGAAGAAAAACAGCCTTAGAAAACGTTCAAGGGAAACTAAATGGCAAAGCAAGCCAGACTAGGCAGTCTTGCCCACCTCCTCACACTTCTCTCCCATTTCAGTTATATCAGAGGTTCCCAAACTTAGCTACACATCAGAGTTCTCTGGGGAGCTTCTTAAAAATACAGATTTCTGGGTCCTATCTTCAGAGAGTTGGATTCAACAGGTGGGGATGGGAGGAGGGGGGCAGGAGAGGTATGTTTAAAAATCTCCAAAGCTGTGAACTGATTTTATAGAAAGAAGCAAATCTCCACTTGCTTAGAATGCCACACTGAAACTGTAGCTCTCCGAAGTTCCAAAGAGGGCATCCTGTGATTTTTCAACCATTTTCTCTGAGGGCATCCTGTGATGCTTCAGCCATTGATACTAACCTTTTAATACATGCCCAAAGGGTAGGACAAAACATAGCCTGAATCCAAATCTGGTTTATGGTTGGAGTAAAATACATGAAAAGGAAAAAGTAACTCTGAATGTTCGTTCTGTGAAGCGAGGGATCACCTACCTGGCTCTGGGACTCCAGTTTAATTTCCTCAGGAGCAGGTTTGGTCATTGGGGTGGGGTTTGTGTTACAAGGATCCATCTGTTCTTTCTTTTCCACTTTCACTTTTACATCATCCAGGCTCAGGTTTGGAGTTGATCTTAAATCTTTCTCATCTTTATCTAAAAGATACCGTAGGAGCTGATGGTCTTTTGATTCTTTTTTCTTTGAAGCATCCAGTTCTAGTTTTACATTTGAGCTCCCTTGTACCTGTCCAGTCACGGATACAGAAGTAGAAGAACTGTCCTTTTTATCAGGCTCAACAGACAAAGTGGTGATATCCGAGGGGCTACCCTCCTGTAGGAGCCGGTGCAAAATTTTGTGCCGCTCCGTCAGCGAGCTGTGAGAGGAGGGGCAAGAACCGCTTGAAGAGTTAGCAGAGGCAGAGCCGGAAGTGCCTGAGCAAGACAGTACCTCTTTGCAGCTTGTGTCTATCTCAGCATGCCGTAGCTGCTGCTCTGCAGTTGTGGTCAAAAGCTGCACTAGTTTGTGACTGGTCTGAGAGTATTTATTGTCTCCATCTGAGAGTCTGTCATTGTTATGCAGAAGCCCAGAATCCAGAGGTTTGCCATCACTAGAGCTGTTGTCAGACTGAATCATTTCATTTAAAATGGATGCAATCTCTTTGTTATCTTTGGACTCAGCTTTTGCTGGTTGTATATTTAATCTGCTAGGTGAATTCTGTGAGCTCATCTGCCTGAGGACTGGAGAACTGGCAGAGAAGCCAACAGAGTTATTGGGTCCTTCATTCATGCTCTGTAAAGATGTTACTGGGATGTTTGAGTAAGATCGGTTACTATTATTACAGGCAGTACCTGTCATGACAACGGGGGAGCTTAATGTCGGAATATTAGGAGGGAACGAATTGTTTGGCATCCTGGGCCTTGGTGCCAATCCAGAACTAACTTGTCTCCTCGGAGACATGAACTGTGCGAGAGATATTCCTGTACCTTCCATAGGAGAATTATTGAGGTTTAAAGAGGGGTTAGTGCTCTGGGAACTGGCCTGTCCCTGGTTTAAGGCAACACTGGCTACAATCTGATTTCCAGGTGAGCATCCAAAACTCCCTTGGCTGTTGCTAGAATTACTATGACTGCTGCTATGGAGGTCTGAGCTCTGTTGGCGGTTTACTCTGGGGGATACCATGTTGTTGCTGGATGGTGGCAATGTGGATGAACGGGCCACACCATGAGCTGGCGAGATACTAGAATTGACGGAGGGGTTTACTCGGGGAATTGACATTCCAGAATTAGTGTCATCTTGAGGAGAAAGACCACTGTGTTCCCTAGGGGGGGAAAAAGACATTATTATTCAAACATCTTCACTGGTTTCCATTAAAATATTTTTATGATGCATATTATAAACCAAGACCATTAACCTCATTAATATTGCAAGCCATCAAGTAAAGAGCTTCTGTATGACTTTAAATTAAGGAAAAACAGTGGACTGTTAGCGCTACTGTGAAATATTAGCATCACTTAATAGGAAACAGTGCTCATGGTCTCATAAATTTGATAATGGTTTCAGTTATATGGGAAAGAAATCTTCCTTGGTCTTGGAAAAAATCCAATATATGTACTTTAAACTTTTCAAAATTTAATACAAATACTTAACATTACAATAATATTTTTGGTTGAAAGAGAAACTTCCCACACCTCTGTTTACAAAGTCTTTTATTCATGACTCCCTTGTTACAGCTTTTAAGTATTTCAACTCCAAAGAGGAAGACTGGGTAAGGAAAATACTGTGTCACTGATGTAAAAATTAAAAAGGGTGATATGCAGACATAGCAGATGTTTTGAAAGAGAAATCACAATATGAAAAAAAGAACTGTGCTAATTCCACTCACAAGCATAAATTAAACTAAAATTAGAAAAAAACAGAATACTGAATTCAGATTTTCATCGAGCTCTTTACTCAAATCCATAATTATGACAACAGATTTGTGACTGGTATTACCATGTTCCAATAAGCAAATATATCAGATGAGGAAAAGATGAAGTGAGGGGAAATGTCTTTGTTTTTGTTTAATGCTACATTTTAAATAGTTGCAAATGTAGGGTTTTGAATAATTCATAGGATAAAAGAATGGTTCCATGAATTTACCATATATACCAATGTAAAATGGATTTAGAGAGAAGAACAAATTAGAGGCAAGGACATTCAAAAATCTCAAGTTGATAGTTTAATGACTTGTAGTTTGAGAAACTGTCAACTTGAACTCAGGAGCCATCGAGTTTGCCCTAATGAGAATACAGCACTTTTAAAATTAAAAACAACAATATTAACAAACTCTGAAATCTTTTATAAGACCGAAGTTCACATACGGAAAGTTGGCTATTTTTAGCCACCTTTCTGGTTTTTACCCCTGAAACACATATTTTCAGCCTAACCTTTCCTGTGTTCCTTTCTCTTTCTTTCTTTTTTAACAATAAGGCTATTGTTAGGCGAAAAAACTATAAAACCCAGTACGGATATAGTGATTATATACTCATCACACTAGCTTAATGCCTAACTTCGAATTTTTGTTTTCTAGCCATCAAGAGTATTAAAAAATCTTCTCTAAGAAGAGATATATGAACTGACTTATTTCATATGAAGCTCTCCAAGTAAGTAGTACCTGTCGATGATATGAATTCCCATGATGAAAGGCTGCATGTCTGGACTTTGAGGGTAGCAAAGTTTACACTTGGTGTGGGCGCTAAGCATTGTCCCATCATTCAGTATGAATCTATAGGACGGGCTGGAGGCCGTGCCACGAGTCATCACTGTTTCAAACAAAAGAAAACCTAGTTAAAATTCTGACACTTGTACTTTGGGCAGAGGAGAGTTACCAAGCCTTATTTCTACCTTGAACCTCATTTTAAATGCCCTCCCGACAGCTGCTTGCGCAGACTCAAAATAAAGAATAGTTCAGACAAAGCAGATATCTGAGGGCGGGGGGAATGATTCTGGTTGAAATAGACCACTTGATGACAAGTTTTAATTCAGTACTACTTGAATGAGTGCCTCCTCATATAAGTTAAAATTATGAAGAAACTTCAAACCAGGAAAAAAAATCAACCTTAATATTTCCCCATAATGGGACAGTTCTTCAAATTTATTAAGTGTCCATTAAAAATACCAGGAAGTAATCTCCCTTCTCCCTTTCGGAATTATCTCTAACAAGTTTGGTTTTTTTTTTTTTCCTTTTGCTGGCTGATTTTTTTAACAACAGCTTTACTGAGACATAATTCATATACCATTAAATTCACCCTCTCTGTTTTTATTAGTTTGCAGAGTTGCTTAACTGAAATTCAAATTTAATTTTTCACTCAGGAATGTGAATCACTAAGGTCCCATCTGAGGAATTAGTGTATTCACATATTATTTTTTATATTTGAATTTAGTGTAGGAAGTAAATTAAGATAAAGCCAATCATGGCTAATATAAAAAACAAAAACTAGGTTAAGGTAGTCAAATCACTATATAAACAACATAATTTACTTTTGTCTTAAAGGTTTATTAATAGCAGACAAAATTCTAACCATATTGGCAAGTATTTATTAAATATGTAAAGGCTATACCAGACTACTAAGTAAGAAAATGTCATTGATGTTTTAGCAATATAATAAAATTCTATTTTAAGAAAGATTTAATAGGTAGATTCAGCTATACCAAGGTTAAAAATCATATTCATGGAAACACAAGAATTACTACCATAAATGACTATTACAATTTAGCCTGTAATGAACGCTAGTACTATTTTTCAAAGACATTTCAGAAAGCCCTTCTATTACATTTTAAAGACATGTTAAAAAGACTTAAAAGGAGCAATTAATAAATATTTTTTTGAAACTACATATGACTTAAATAAAGAGAAGACATACTCTCTTTTATTGCTTTGGGCATACCTTACATACTGAAGAGGGCATAATCTGTTGCAAATCTATACCATACGCAAATCAGCCTAAGTACCAAAATTACGATAGAAACGTAATGGAAAGGATTAAGATTGATGTCCAACCAACCACATTCTTTACCCATCTGGCAATTTCAGCCATATCACTGGTACATTTACCAAATATAACACATGGAGAAATTTAGTACCAAATGAAATAATAACTGATGAAAGAGAGTCTTAAATGAAATGGATAATTTTTGTATAAGGATATAAATAAATGTTTTGCTATAGCAAAACCCTAAAAAAATTTAACGATTTCAAACTGTTAAATCTTTTTAACAGTATATTTTGGAAGATACATCTACAACAAAAAAGTAGCATTTCAAGATAAATTATTAATCTGGGATAATGATAAAGCTACATTATACAAAGGGCCGGGCAAGATACAATATATTTCATGTTATTTTGCTTATGCCATTTTGTCTCTTCATCGTTGTTTATTGCTCTTTAGGGTCTCTCCATTCTGCTGCAAAACACTGGCTCTTCACTATTGAGCTGCACTGTCACCAGCCACATGTGGCTATTTAAATTTAAAATTAAATAAAATTTTAAATTCAGTTCCTCAAGCCACACCACATTTCAACTACTCAATAGCAACATGTGGCTAGCGTCTCCCATCCTGGACAGTACAGTATACATATATACAATCTGACTTCAACTTATATTTCCAATCTTGTTTTTCATTGCTTCCTAAACATTTCTTCTGTGTCACTTTAAATAAAGGTAGATAACTTTACATTTATTTTTCTTCATCAGCTAAAATAAACATAAGGGCTAGTACTGTGTCCCATTCTTGTTTTCCACTCTCCTTGAATCTTGCACGAAGCTTTGCATATAAAATCACCCAGTAAGTACTTGCTAATTGACCCTCAACTTGAATCTCATGTAAACAGATTAATATTGACTTGTGATCAACTACCATAACATTTCTTTAAAGGACAGATTTTAGATCTTAGCTGTGTTCTCAAATGCTTATATCTCAATTTATGTTCTTGCTCTCATAGGAATCTGGACTTAACTTTTGTAATGAAAATTAATGGAAAAGAAATGTCTTGATTTGTTGATAAGCCCTATAAAGTGAGAAAGAACTAGAAACTCAGACTAGCATGGAAACATTAAGACACTTAATGTGGATTACACAGCAACATCACTGGCCCGCCCTTTGGTAACTATGCTGTCTTAACTTGGGATTCTATCTATCTAAACTAATAAAAATTCCAAAATTGAGAACCCCTATTAACTTTATATAAGGAATTTACTGCACTTTAAGTTTTGAAGTTAGATTATTTATTTTGGATGATAATGTGTGGAAAAAAGACTTAGCACACATCATGATTCACACATTCTTTGAAAAGGAAAAAAGGTAATATAAACTATAGTAAAACTTTAATTATTAGAACTTAAGACTATCCAGTTAACTAGGGGCACCGGGGTGGCTCAGTCATTTAAGCATCTGCCTTTGGCTCATGTCATGATCCCAGGATCCTGGGATCGAGCCCCACGTGGGACTCCTTGCTCAGCTAGGAGCCTGCTTCTTCCTCTCCCTCTGCCCCTTCCCCCCCTGAGCACGCGCACTTGTGTGCCCTCGCTCTCTTTCTAATAAATAAATAAAATCTTAAAAAAAAAAAAAGACTATCTCGTTAACTAAAATTCTTCTGGTGCTCAATTTTTCAGACGGAAAGATAAACAGGAAGGTAGCATGGATCAATGAAAAGAACAAGAGCCCAGAAGCCAGATTTAGGCTTGAACTCTGACTTTGTCATTTACAACTTTAGGACTTCATAATGCAAATTAACCTTCACCCATCATCACTAAAACTGAGCCAGTAATGTTGTGAGATAATATCTAGTATGGAGCCTAGTACGTAGCAGGTACTGAATGAATATTTCCTGAAAAACACCAAAGAAAACACAAACACAAAGTACCTATGTCCTGAGTCATATACACATTCAGCCAATCCCTAGATACTATTCACACCAATAGCTTCAATCTTATAAAACAATCATTAATATTTTGAATTAAGACATGAGTAAGGGAGCCACAGTTCTTTACAGAGCTGGCTGGATAAACATTTGCTCCGCACACCAAATTTTCCCTATAAATGGGTTTCAAGGTTTACGACTGGACAAAACTATTTGGAATGTCATTGATCACAGGTCCTGGCCTTGTTTTCCAATCTCGTTTCACCAGGTATATAGCTCGCTAGTATTGTGATCCCTGCCTCCTGTATCCATTTCTAAAATTTTTAGAACACTTGGTGGGGAGGGATACTATTGATGTGGTATTACTGACACCCCAGAAACTCTTCTAGGAACCTTTTAAAATAACAACTGTTTTGTTTTGTTTTCCCCTCTAGAATAGGCCTCAACAGAGCTATGAAGCAAAGAAAAACATTTTCTCAGATCATAGCAGCTCTAAGAGTAGAGCTATTTGGGTTTTTGACTCCAACCAATTTGGTGCCAAGATAACCTCAACAAGCATGCTTTACTGATGTTAACTAAATGGGCAGGTATAAGACGTGTGGTAGGGTACTACCGGTCAATGCTGGTAGAGATTTCTTTTACCTTTTGGTATTTCCCTAGATACATGCAGAAAGAATGCAACTTAAAAAGCTGTTCCCATGACTGCTACTCTCCCTAAATGCTGATAGATGTGCTACAGGAATAAGTATTCTGAGGAAAAATAAGTCTGGATAACAAAGTCAAACAGGTACCTTTATCGTAGAACCTCCCAGAAACTTAAATATATGTTAAATATATGTCTTATGAATTCTCAAGAGTGGGAGACTGAAACATTCCCCAAACTTAATTCAGTATGAAACATCATTCCCTAGTTACAGCTATTAATATCTTGTGGAATGTAGGTTTATGTTCTCCAAACTTCTCTGTAAGAAAACATCTTAGACTATAGACTCTGATTCAGTAGTGTGGGTGGATCCAGAAATCTGGCTTAACAACTGCCCTGGATGAATGTTATCAAGGACCCTTGGTAAGTATTTAACCTAAACCTTTCTTAAAGGAATGGTTCTCAATTGAACTGAATCTGGGAAACTTCCAAACCACATACCCCTACACAGACTTCCTCCTCCTAGTTTAAAAAGTTCCTCAGGTGATCCTGACACCCATTTCCCCCTAATCTCAGTGCAGAACTACTGCTGTAATCTAGTTCATGCTGCATACCCACATATTCTTCGGCTGAAATGTGTTTGTTTTGTTTTGTTTTTCAAATTTGATTCTGGAAAATAAAATGGTAAACTCCCTTTAAAAGCTGTCTCTGTCAAAAGCAGCTGAAAAACTGAGCTAAGAACTAAAGTTTAATGCATATTAGGATTTTCTACCAGCCACTGCCTTCAAAGAGTAAGTTAATGGGCAGGGAAATAAAAAAAGACAGACTCAATCACTATAGAGTTTTACCAACTTTTAACTTTTTAAAAGTTTCACACAAAATCAAGTTTCACACAGTGACATAATTTCACTCTTTTCACACTGTCCTTAAGTGAAGAGGGAGCAATGGAACTGCAAATACAAATTTACACCTCCCCCAACTCTGACAGACCAATGGATCTCACACTGGATGTACTTCAGCGCTGCCTCTGGAGCTTCAGATACCTGGGCCCTCACAGGAGATTTTAATTCAGCAGGCCAACATCTTTAGCAGATGATCCCCACGTGAGTGTTTCATGGACCACAGTTTTCTTACCAGGTTAGATACTGCTGAGTATGAAATATCAGAAAAAGATGTGTTCAGTCCATGAACACTGTTAGGCAAATTGCCCAAAATCTCCAGAACTGTAAAATCAGAGTCATGCGAACTCTGGACAACAGTGCTGAGAAAAATACAAGTTATCTCTATTGAGGAATGTTTTCTTCCCCAAAAAAGTGGAAGAAAAGGACACGAAGAAATTACTAATGGGAAAGAGGTGTTGAATTACATTTCTTTACATTCTACTCTAAATTGTTTTATTTCATATATTAATGATAGTTACTTGTTATACTTTAATCAATGTTTTATAGAGAATTTTAATGGTTTAGAAACACATCAACTGTGGTTCAGTCACATCTACAGGGAGCCTAGTCATTTAGACAATAAGACAATAATCTAGACCTGCTTTGCCTTGGTGCAAGTATATATAAATTACAGGCAAGTAAAATTAAAAGTCTTTCACGTAAAGTCTTGGAAGGCCCAACTTATGAAGTTAAGGTAAAAACCAAAGAGCATCGTATACTTTAGCATTTGCAGCAGTGAATGGGGAGAGTGCTCCGAGTCTCAAACTTAGGCAAAAGTCAAGTGCCATCACTGACTGGTAGAGGGAGTCTGCAACCAGTAAATGGCATTAGTTGCTTATTGCACTGTTTCCAAACCTGACTGCACTTCAGGATTGCCTGGGAACTTTTAAGAAATGTAGGTTCTTGGTCCTATCCACTGAAATACCATCTTTGGGGAAGGTATCAGTCTAGTAAGAGGCCCACTGGAGAACTCTTAGTCTATAGGAAGTTGTCCCAGAAGTAACCAGACTAGTGAGGTTCATATAGATGGCTTCCTGGAAAAAAAAAAAAAAATCAAGCTGCTTCCTCTCCACATACCGCCTGGAAGCAGTTGACCTAAAATGTAACAAATGGAAAATCATCTATAAAGTTAGGAATCCTAATATTCTGGGGAAATATTAAAATTAAGAAGGGTGATGGAATAATGAAAAACATTTTTAAATTATTTTTCAGGAAGAGCCATACAAAGAGTCTCTTTCCAAAGAAACTATTAGAGAATAGAGAATAAATTATACAGGGAATGGAGTATTAGGCTAACATAATTACGGGACAATATTTTTAAAGTATATCAAAACCCTCACCACCTCTGAAACTCTATGAACTTTCTCAAATAATTTTCCCTGTTTCCTGTAATATTGTTAAGTTCCTTAAGGGCAGAGAATATACTTGTTTTATCTCCCACAGTACCATGACATAGCACCTATACAATTATTAATTTCATATGACATATTTTTAACTTGAAACTTCAACCTAAGTCAGCTGATACAGGTACTGTAACAGGAATGAAGTAAACCTGTGGGATACAGATTTCTGTATTACCTAGAAGCCCTTTCACGCATGCCTGTTCTGCTGGGAATGATCTTCAAAAGTCAGACGAAATTATCACTTCCTCTCCGAAGCCATCCCTGATTCTCCAAGTCAGAACTAATTTTTTTCTTCTTTGGTTATACCTCTGGGTATAAGCCCATGTCACACTGATCTTTAAAGTCATATATTGTCCTAATATATTTTGAGCTCCTTGAGGGCAAAACCCTGCTTCTTAGTCATCGTTGTATCCCTGCCACCTGACATAGTGTTCTATGTATGTGAAGAACTTGATACATGTCTGCTGGATGAACGAATGAATGAATGAGTGGGTGAGTGACCACCACATGATACCCTGTTCTTTAAAATGTGCATCCCAAATTCAGGATCCACTCATGAATTACTTTGCTTACCCATTTCTTCCTTTCCTAAGACTGATTATCGCAAAAACTATAATTTGGAGAAAATACTTATCAAGCCATAAGTTCTATATAAATTACTTCAATATTAATAAAAAAGCAAGGTGAATGAAAATAATTAAGAGAAAAAAAACCTTTACCTTCTTGAAATAGTTGTCTGGCATAAGATGGTTCTCTGCCCTGGGGCTGGAAAAAAGCATAAATGCACTTCCTCACTAAATCTTCCCAGCCAGTTCTGCCGGCAGCTCTCAGGGAACTGGTATCAATAGAGATGATTTTACCTACACGAAGAACAGAAGTTTCCATTTGTGATAGCCTCTTGACATAAGTCATCCACCCATATTTCAAAATCGACGACTACATCTAAGAAATTTGCTGCTGTCCCTAAATGCTTAGTGGACAAATAAACACCGGACATTAATAAACACTACTATAGTGGACATTAATAAACACTACTAATTTTTATTACATACGATAACAGTGTTATCACTTACATGATAATAAAAAACTATTTTGGCCTTGGAGTGTGTAATATGTTAGCATATCATATTCTAAAATTCAATTCCAGTCAAGTATTAAAATCATACCATAAAGACCTGAAGCTGCAGAGACTAACACAAATCCAGTTCCTCTGGTTTGCTCTTTGGATGCTACTCTCTGTATACTAATGACTGGATCACTTATTGGGAAAGGAGAGACACAGATGAAATATATTATTTTGGTTTAAATTAATTTCCAATAACTAAGTGAAAAGAATATGAGAAAGTAAGCAAAACTTTCCTTTTCTACCTCTTCTTGGGCCATAGGCAATACTGCATTTAAGAGTAAAAAAAGACCGAGGGCAATAGAAGTTATATCAGAAAAAGATAACAAGTGAGAGCATTAAGATTGGCTAGAAATTCTGCACACAGAACATATGCTTTATAAAATGTAGTAGTGATTTGCTATTATCATCCTTGAACAAATTTCCTAGATGGCTATGGAAGAATTCAGGTAAATTATTCCTTAGTTAACCAGGGGCCAATTAATCCAGTTTGGGATTATCCAGATAAGTTTTATTTTTTTATGCAATCTTATATTAACACAAAATAATATAGGTAAGATATATACGTGTATAGAATTAGATTAATAAAATGAAAACCTGCAGACCCACCATCCAACTTCAGAACTGGAACATTACCTATACCATTCCATGATGTGTGTACTCCTCACTTGTCACATCCCTCTGTTTTTACATTCTCCTGGCAAGGGACATCTAAATTGTATCTCGTTTTTTTGATATTACAATCAATGCTGCTGTGAACACTGTCCACATTTTCCATGGTGCATGTGTGTGAGAGCTTCTCTAGGGTACATATGTAGGAACAGAACTGTTGAGTCATAGGTTATGTGAATATTCAACTTTATAACATTAAACGGTTTCTCAGAAACTTATATAAGAGCTACTGTTAATCCAACATCCTCTCCATCACTTGGGATATTGTCAGGCTTCTTTATATTTTACAATTAGTAGCTGAAAAATGTTTATGATCTAAATTTGTACTTCCCAATTAATGAGTTTGAGAATTTTTCATATTTCCTCTTCTGTGAATTGCTGGTTTGTCTTTTCCTTATCTTCCCTCTTCTCACAACAAACTCAAATCTGTTGTACTATTTGTGCATCTTCATTTTAACTAATCCCTTCTTTATGTTTTTTTACTTGGTTTGCTTGGAATTTATTAGGCCTCTTTAACTCAGTCTTGAATCTGATATATCTGAATCTCTCTGATAAGGCTGTTGCCCAAGTCTTGGCATAAATGTAAATAGTAGAAAGAAAAGAAATTTAAACTTAAAGAAAGGAATTTTGTTATTTAAGAATAATTTGGGAAAAGCCTGGTGAACACTTGACTGCACCTACAGACAATTCTGGATTTTCTAAGAATTATAATTATTTAATCTTTGTCTCTAATTACATCAGAGGTCAAGAGTTGGTTATAGCAGAGAATCGACTGTCACAGGATCTTCGCACGCAACAATGCTCCTCAGATGTAATGACAAAGGGAGGTGTGTGTGTGTGCGTGTGTGTGTGTGTGTGTGTGTGTGTTTATGTATTCATGTCAGTACTAACCACAAGAGAGCAAGAGTCTAGAATTGCATGATCAGACGGGAGAAAGTGATAAAATTATCAGCAGTGGTAACAAAGGATTAGGTAATGCAGTGACTATCTTAGAAGAGAATCATGAATGGGTTGATTTAGAGTACCTCTGCTTGCTAGAGGAAAGTTTAACCAACCAACCAACCCACCCAACTAATAAGGCGCTGTTCAACATTTCTTGGTAGAGGACTTTTTGTTTTTTTTTAAGGGATATGAACCACCTTTTTAAGGGACATAACTCTATGTAGTTAAAACTACTACTTCCTAGGGGCGCCTGGGTGGCTCAGTCGTTAAGCGTCTGCCTTCGGCTCAGGTCATGATCCCAGGGTCCTGGGATCGAGCCCCGCATCGGGCTCCCTGCACGGCGGGAAGCCTGCTTCTCCCTCTCCCACTCCCCCTGCTTGTGTTCCCTCTCTCGCTGTGTCTCTCTCTGTCAAATAAATAAAATCTTTAAAAAAAAAAAAAAAAAAAAAACTACTACTTCCTAATACTTATTGCAACTAGTTTAAATTATTTTTTTATCTAAATCAATTTGATGATATAAAAAATGTTATTTACATTTTAAGAACACTTTATATTTCTTTGGCACTTCTCTATTTTCCTTATATTTTACATTTCCTCTGGTATCTTTTATGTAATAAGTGTATACAGTACAGTGATGTCCTTGTAATAGTGCTTTGGTGGAAGGCAATGCAATATAAAGGAAGAGTTCTATATTAGGGTCTATGGATGTCTGTTCTCAGCAATTAGCTGTATGGTTTTGGAAAAGTCAACGTTCTATCCTTTGTAAAATGAGTGGGCTACAGTCCGTGATCTCTGAGGTTCCCTCTAGGTTTATAATTATTTTATGATTCAGAGCTTATTTTTTAAATTTGTACACATCTACTGTAAAATCAGTTATATCTAAGATTTTAATGCTGGGTCCTTGGTCAGAAACAAAGCTACCAGTAATAACATTGTTACTATGGGAAAATACAGTCTTCTTTAAAATAATCCAATTTAAGGGGCATCTGGGTGGCTCAGTCAGTTAAGGGTCTGACTCTTGATTTCAGCTCAGGTCATGATCTCAGGGTCTTGAGATCAAGCCCCACATCAGGCTCTGTGCTCAGCCGGGAGTAGGTCATGATCTCAGGGTCCCTCCCTCTGCTTGTTAACGCTCTCTCTCTCTAAAATAAAATTTAAAAAACATAAAATAATCCAATTTAAGATTCAATGTATAGAAATACAATATGAGGAAAAGCTGAATATATTGTTCCTAAATCATCCTCATAATATTTAGGCCTCCTTCACCTCCCACATTTATTTAGTAATCTGACTTCCACTCTTTCCAGCAAGCTTTTATTCTGCTCACAAGGCTTTATTTCATTTTACTGACACAAAAGACCAGTTATATTTTTCAGTGGGCCCTATTTTCCCTCCATGCATTAGTATTTTTGGTTTTCAATATAGGTTATTCAATTTTTCCAGAGCTATACATTGGTGGAAAATGGAAAAGGACATGTAGATGGTAGACTCAAGAGGGAGGGAAGAAAGTTATGGTGAGGGATAATTACTATGCGCAGATGCTATATCTCCAAGTCCTAGACATTCTCTTTACTATACTCTATTATTCATGCTAATTTATCCCCACCTACTCTTCAGTAAGAGCAGCTGGGAGCTTATCTTTAAAAACCCAAGAATAAAGCACACAACAGGAATATTATATTTCTGGGACTAAAAAACTAAGAAATATTGTAACAAATATTAATAAATGTTATAAGTAATGGTAAAGGTCAAAAAGTACATTAAAACTAAATTTTGACAAAGAATAAAATTCAGTAGAAATGATTTTTAAAATCTTGGTTTGCTAAAAAATACCTCTGTGGTATCTATCCCTATTTTAAAATGAGAGAGGTAATTGATACATAAGTAACTCTGATGTAAAAGTATGAAACTTGATGTGTTAAAGGTAAGATTACATAACATATGCAAAATACCATAGAAAATTGTACAAAACAGTAACAATTTGTTTTGGCTGAAAATCAAATCTGAAGTAGGCCTTTACAAAGAGGGCCTTACTTCCTGGCACTCACTTTTGGGCTCTACTGCCCTTCTTTCGGTTCCTCTAATGCACTTGTCTGTTTTCCCACAGGCCTTTGCAGCTAGCTCTCCTTCCTCAATCAGGAGTACTCATGCTGCACAGTGACCCTTCCTTGCCACCCCTGCCACACTTTGCAGAGTTGGCACCACCTCATCCTTTGGAGCTTAGGGCTCAAAATCAGCTCCTCAGACAGGCACTGGTTAACCAGCTAATTTAAAAAATAGGTTTTCCCTCTCAGTTTGCCTTTTACCATCTCACACCTTTTCCATCATAAAATGTACCACAATTTGTAATCATGTTGTTGATTTTTGCTCAGCTATGTACACCCTGAGCAGTCACACACAATGACAGGCACTTCTAGGCACTTAATCAGTATGTGCTGAATACATTTAAAAAAAAGGGGAAAGGAAAAAGAAATAGCCAGATACACTGAAGCATAATTTTAAAACCACCATTTATAAATAAATGTATTTACATCTATGCTGCCAAATTTCTTTAAAAATTTTATTTCATGATTATGAAAAATAATTTATAACCAAAACAATATGTGAATAGTTATAATGTTCTCCCCAGCACCCTGCCCATGACAATGACTACAGCATCTAAAATGCACAAGACAAATGGGGCACCTGGCTGGCTTGGTCGGGGAGCATATGACTCTTGATCTTGGGGTTGTGAGTCTGAGCCCCATGTTGGGTGTGCAGATTGCTTAAAAGTAAAATCTTAAAAAAAATTAATACAATAAAATAAAAATAAAATTCACAAGATCAAGACCATCTAAAATATTTTCTGTATAAGAAGAGTGAACAGAAGCTGAATAGCACACAACAGAAGGACACAAAATTTTGGATGTAATTCTAAACTTTGCAGTTAATACCTGTAGTATCTTGCTTGGTCATAAAGGATTCTACACCTGTAATAGTTGGAGGCCGAGGTAATCGCCGTGCAATACAAATCAAACATGACTGGAAATCTGCCCAAAACAAGAAAGGGAAGTTGAAGAAAATAGGGCAGAAAACAGTTCACATCTATCATTTGCCATTAATGGTTTTCATAAAAACAACACATGTTATAGGATCTGACGCAATACTGGAGTCACTCTGATCTAATAATACAATATTAGAGATAAAATTGCTGGTAACCAAAAACTGGCAGCTCCGGGTGGAGATCTAGTTAGCATAAATTACCACTTTCGAATTGAATGTTCGGACATAAACCAGAGGAGACGGACACATCTCATGTACTTGGGTGGTAACAACTTGAAGAAGTAGTTTTCACTAGATTTAAGGAACACAGTGATTTTTTAAATACAGTTTTTAGTCAATTTCCTATATTTATCAGTACTTAATGGCTACAAAGACTATTCTCATAACCACTGTGCAGATAATAATTACCATATGAGAAAAACATTTAACTCTTTCTGAAGAAGCAATTATTTTGCCCTTGATGGAGGACTTCATCATGTTTTAGGATCTATAATTTTTTCGAAGTCCCATTTCCAATTTTTTTGAGTGCTACACACAATATCACACAGCTAAACATGAGCTTCAATCATATAAGACAGAGTGGCACTGGCATGTGTATTTTGTAAAAAGTCCTCAGTTGACTGTGTCACCCACTTGTGGGTGAAACCTGCTACGTGCATGACCTTTTTTATATCCGGTTAATTTCTCATCTTTTACCTTCCCCGGTCCTTACTCCAGTTTCCAATTTGTGGTGTCTTCACTTAGCTCAGACTAGCTCATGTGCAAAACTCATCCTCTGTCACATATTTGACTAATGCCATGTTGATACCATGTTCGTATTAGAGCTTCAGCTGTGTTTTCATCTGTTCATACGCTTTCTCCTTATAAATTACCTTGCATGGCCTCAAAAATGCTAACTCTATCCTCCAACGTTCCCCACACTCTAAACTTGAAACTTTCTAAAAATCAGAGCTGTTCAACAGCCTGCTGCATCTGGTACATTTCCAACTGGCAGCAGTTAGCTACGTCTCTTATTTCTAGGCAGCAAGTTGGTTTGAATTTGACATTTTAGTGGGAATGCCAGCTTAAAACTGAGAGTGGGGGCGTCTGGGTGGCTCAGTCGTTAAGCGTCTGCCTTCGGCTCAGGTGGTGATCCCGGGGTCCTGGGATCGAGCCCCACATCGGGCTCCCTGCTCAGCGGAAAGCCTGCTTCTCCCTCTCCCACTCTTCCTGCTTGTGTTCCCTCTCTTGCTGTGTCTCTCTCTGTCAAATAAATAAATAAAATCTTAAAAAAAAAAAAAAAGAAACTGAGAGTGTGGGGGCATTTTAAAGGGGTGATTCTAGATGTTGGCAATTTTTTTTCTTAAGTATTAGGAAATAACATAGTAAGCTGAATAGCCACGATGATACATAATATAGCGACCAAAAATACTATCTGAAAAGGCTGTTTATAATCAATTACCTCCCTGATCTTTAAAGCCATGGAAAAAGCGATCAAACACCTTAAAATCACCCTTTGTTTTACCTTCTCCATCCTCTTGAATTGATTTTGGCTGTGACACAGTGAAACACTGCATGACTTCATACCGCTGGCAAGCTTCTTGGTTCTCGGTGCCTGGCTCATCTGGAGGGTGAATTAGCATCCTGCAGTTAAAGGTATGGCTATTTCGTCGTGTTGCCTCCTGAGGCCAAGGAACTCCATTTACTGTGGAAGAAAAACTGATTATATGGCCACGAATAGGGTGAAAAACTCTGAGGATACAAAAGACATAAATTTAGCCATCTGCTTTATTAGATATTCAGATTAAAAGACAGATCTCTTCACATCTAACATTATCCTGAGGCAACAGAATACTTATCTTCCTTAGCAAATCTGAATGTCTACCAATTACAAAATTGTAAAATTTCTAAGAGATTGTATAGGATTTCTCCCCTCAAAAATAAGACCTTACATATTCCTAATTCATTAACAGTCTTTATAAACAGTTAAAGACAAAAACTAAAAATTAATAATTAACAGCTTACTACTCTTTTACTCAGATTTTTATAGCAGTTAATTAATGCACTTTTCCATTTATTTCCAGTTACACCCTGGAAATGAAAAAATGATTGGAAACCACAGATACATTGTTAAGTAGGAGTTTTAACCTGGCAGGTATGTATTCTTAAGGATGGGCTTGTGAAAATGTGCACCTTTTTGGGGAGAGGATTCAAAGTTTCTCAAAGGAGACTGCGACTCAAAAAAAATATTTAGATTAGACAGAGACCAACCTTGGCTTCTTCAAACCATTTTTCTCACACTTTATTTTATTTGCACAGTTTATATGCAACAATGCCTCGAATATAGTGAGTTGTCAATAAGTTATTACATAAAAATTGGGGCGCCTGTTGGCTCAGTCAGTTAAGCTTTTGATTTTGGCTCAGGTCATAATCTCAGGTTCGTGAGCTGAAACCTGTGTCGGGCTCCACACTGGCATGGAGCCTGCTTAAGGTTCTCTCTCTCTCTCTGCCCCTCCCTCTCACTCCCTGCCTCTCTAAAAAATTAAAAAATAAAAAATAAGTTATTAAATAAAAATGATGTTAAAACATAAATGTTGCCTGATTTGGTATAACAAAACTGAATTCAGTTATAGAAAAGATGTCTGTACATTTCAAGTGATCATCACTGTGTGATGGGTCACTATTTCCCAGTTAACAATGCTATATTCAAACATGGTGGCAGTCAGAGGGTTTTTAAGACTCTTCTCTCGCCATTCCCAACAGTTTTTTTATTTTGTCCTCTTCACTGACCATCCTTCCTTTTTAGTATCTCATTAGCCTGTAACTGTTAGAGGAAATCATGGAAACAAACCTATACTGGAGGAAGGAGTCTTGGTTTTGCTATGAGCTAGCTGAGGTTTGGGTTAATTACTTTATCTTTGTACCATTTTTAAAATAAAGGAATCCAGGGGCACCTGGGTGGCTCAGTCGGTTAAGCGTCTGCCTTCGGCTCAGGTCATGATCCCAGGGTCCTGGGATCGAGCCCCAAGTCGGGCTCCCTGCTCAGCGGGGAGCCTGCTTCTCCCTTTCCCTCTGCCTGCCGCTCTGCCTACTTGTGCTCTCTATCTCTCTGTCAAATAAATAAATAAAATCTTAAAAAAAAAATAAAGGAATCCACTATATTATCTCTCAAGTCATTCATACCCTAAAATTCTATAACAAAACACATAAGGCTCCTTGATAATTCAAATATCAAACTGGTGATTTTAACAGAAATAATCATTTCAGGCCCCCAGGTACTATAAACAGACAACTACTCTTTTCAAAGAAGAAATAAAGCTTCCATTCTATTGAGTGAACAATACAGAAAATAAAGTTACAGATAACATTTTATTTGCATGTGTGGTTTAGTTATATAGAGTTTCTAGTCAAGGGCCTCCCCGTACTTTTAGAGCACACACAGGCAAAGGAATAGGCACAGGGTTTAGCAAATGGAACAGAGGTTGGAAATCAGACCCCTTCCGTCCTCTCAGCTGGGCTCCTTTGTAGCAAACAATCTGTCCAACCATACTTGAAACTTCTGAGTTGAAGCCACTGATATCCAAAAATGTCCGTTTTAATACATATAAGATATGACAGTATATTTTTCCCTCCCTCCCTTTTTTCTTTTTGAGCAGGGTGGTGGGAAGGATATACATTTGTCTCTTTCTTGGACATAATCAAAATTGAAAACAAAGGTAATTTCAAGCAGAAGCTTCTAGTGGCAAGGCACCTGACTGCTCTGCTTCTTACTACTGTCACATGACTAGGGCATAACGAGAGGCACAGGATAAAAGGAATGCTCTCTATCAGCTATTTGATGATACTCACCCTTCATATTTACATATCAGGCTGAAATTAAATTTAAAAATATTTTTAATATGTTATAACATATTCTAGAATAATACTATGTATTATAAATATAATAACCATATAATGGAAAAAAAGCTATAGAGAGTTCATATTCTTTTAAAAAACACATTGCTTTGTACCTAGTGATTTTGGGAGCAGATTCTTCACAAATTCTGCATGATCCCCCACATGCAGTATGCTGTAGACACTGGTATTCATTAATTCCTCCTGATTGTAACCCAAGTAGCTGGTCACATTCTCTGACACAAATACAATTCTCCCTTCACAGTTCACAACAAAGAAAAATCCATCCAAAGCCTGCAAAGCCAAAAAAACAAAAAAAGGATTAAGAGATTAGGAGGTTAAAAAAATAAAAGAAAAATAAACATGTACATTTCTCTATTGAAAAAGAGATCAGAAATATATGTCAAGTTAAAAGAAAAAGGGAGCCTGAATAGAAGACTTAATATTGTATGTTTTCTGTAGAAGGGGCAGGGTTTTGGAACAGACTGTAGAGTAATGTACAGCAGGCATGAATGAGTGTATCAACCCTCTTTCTTAGAGAGAAACTTTATGGTAGCAGATGTGAAGCAAGTAATTGATATTCACGCAGTCATAAACATCTCTAAACTATAGGTTAAGACCTGGTCTCTACCCTCAAAGAACTTGGGGTATGGTGGTAGAGAGACATAAGTATAATAAAATACCAGTAATGCAGTGTCAGAGTCATACACCAAATATTCTATGAGCACAAAGAAAAATACCTAACTTGAGGTTGGGATGGGGGACAAAGAAAAGCTCTTTATAGACGACACAGTGGAGGAGCAGAAGAGGAATGAGGGAAGAACATTCTAGGCAGAGGGGACAGCATGGCACATGAAGGAACAAAAAAAGCAGTTTTGAGTTGCTGGAGTACATGGTACAAGACAGGTTCATGGCAGGATATAAGTCTGGAGAGGTGGACAAGAGCCAGATCACAGAGGGCCTCCTATGCTCTGATACGGAGCTAGGGGTCTCCAAAAGGAAATGTATATGCCCTAAGGGGAGCATTAAATCTTAGAGGTGAGGGAAAAAGAATCTATTTATAGTGTAATCTAAAATATAAAGAAGAAATTAACATTAGAAGGAAGGGAAAAATGAAGGGGGGGGGGGAAATGAGAGAGGGAGACGAACCATGAGAGACTATGGACTCCGGGAAACAAACTGAGGGTTTTAGAGGGGAGGGGGGTGGGGGGATGGGTTAGCCCGGTGATGGGTATTAAAGTGGGCATGTATTGCATGGAGCACTGGGTGTTATACGCAAACAATGAATCATGGAACGCTAAAAAAAAAAAAGGAGAAATTAAGCTTAATAAACCATATTGACACCCTGATACCTCAGCTCAGTTCAGATAGTCATGTATCACAAACCATGGAATCCTGAGAGAAGATCCAGAATACAGTGGTTGATAGTGGCACCTTACTCATTTATAATCTTTCCACTTATTGTAACATATTGCAGTTTATTTGCTATAGGATATGTATAAGAAATAAAAAGACCTTTAGAAAGTAGAACATTTATAGGATTTTGTAACAAGATGTAAAATGACCATGAAAATCCTTTGTATCACACGTTAAGTGTGCTAATTATCTGTGGCAAAATTCTTAAAAGAGCTAACAATGTCACAGGCGATTCATTTTTCTTTTTAAAAAAGGCAAGCGTCCCAAATTTGCTGACCTTTTCTATGATGACAAGTGGTTGTGATAAGTTACCTAGCAGATGTTTTCCAAATAACAAACACACTTAATTTTGTCCCTCCAGGGTAAAGATAAAATTTAAACAATGAATAAGAAGTAAAGTGTCTTTCAGAAAGACACTTATCCTATAGAGACAGCATGTGAAAATGCATGTTCTGAAATGTTACTGCAGTTGTGACTTTGTCGCCAAAACGATGAGAATTACTTGTAAAATTCTCTTCTCAGTTTAAAAATTTAAAAATAGGACTTTCTACCTGCTCAAAAATCTTCAAGTTTCAGTGGGCTTTAAACTCTTTTTTTTAATGTGAAAATGCAACACCTTTTGATTACTTTGGAAGAATCACTGTTTGAGATCAAGGAAGATGGAATTTCAATAAAAACCTAGGGATGTGATTAATGATCTAAAAACCTCACCCCTAGATAAAACTTTTGCCAACCTATTTCGTGTTTAGAAGAGCACAGGAAAGCACCCTCATTTCTGTTTGTTTTTTTTTCAGTCAGATTAGCTATAAATTTCATAGCAGGTGATCAATACATATTATTTGCCTTGCAGTTTATGTGAAAATAGGAACAATGGAAATATAGATGTATGAATTTTTTTAAAAGTAGACCTAAAAATTATTTAAATTGTTCTTAGTTATTAATTGAATCAGTATAAATACAATTTTACTTAATTTTTGGTCTCTTAAAAGAGTTTAATAAAGAATAGTGTGGGTATAACTGTCATAGTTTAGAACAAGAAACAGTATTGACATCAAAGACAGGCAAGCAAAACCTGGTTGTTCCATGGAGAACCTACTGCAAGGGCCACACTACCCAACCTAGTTTTCAGGGCATCCTTCTTGGTTCCTCCCTCTCTGCCTCCCTGGTGACCCTGTCTATCCTCAAAGCCAGTTACTCTCTCCCTTGCTTTCTTCACTTTCCATGTCTGTCTCTGGATATCTCCGGAAGTTGCCTGTTATCTGCAGAGGGAATGGGAGAGAATAAGACCCATTTCTGGGATCATTTCTGTCCAGTCTGAAGACTAGCCAAAGGTGGCCTCAGCATCCAGCACCAGAAAGACCTATGGATTCACCTGGACTATTTGCTGCAATTATTTTTAAAGTATTTGCAAAATCCAAAGGACTTAAAAAAAAGTTCTCCTTCATTGTAGTAGGCCTGGAGTCCCTGTAGTATCCTTTCCACAGACCTCCTGGGGTTTCTCCAAGTTCTCCTCCCATTGACTGTACCTGACTTCACTGCCAGGCTGGGAAGTTATTCTAGTAACTGGCCTCTAGAATAGGTAGCTGATCGGTCTTACAGGGAGTGTAGAACTTTCACTGGGTCTCTGCTTGGCCTCAGTTACATGGACTCGTTGTTTCCTCTGTGAAGTCTGGGGCATCATATTTCTTTTGAGCTTCCCCAGAAAAGGCTGGCTTGGAAAACAGGTCTACAAAGGCTCCCTCATGGTTGCAGAGTTGTCCTGCTGACCCTACCCCTGGGATGCAGACAGTCTGTCTCTTGCTGGAAATGTCTTTTTTTTTTTTTTGCTTTTTAATTACAAATGATATATATACTTAAAAAATTGCTTAAGTATGAAAATTAAATAGTAGAAGATCTGCCAAAATCTCACCTCCAAGAGACTGGTAACATCTCAGGGAATATTCTTTGAGACTATTTCTATGAATATACAAACATCTCTAATTTCTTCAAGTATGACTGACTAATATAATCTACTGATACTCGCTCTTATTCTACAAGTTTCCCTCATATGTTGTGCATATAATTAACTTTCAAGTGTGCTTTTGGGAAGGAATCTTCCTGTTTTTCCACGCCCTGGCAGCCAGTCTTCCACTGAGCTGCACTCAGATGATAACAAGCGTCCATCCATTCAGCACAACATCAGCAATCTGAGGGGTTATCTCCTGACCCCCCAGTGTCTCACAGCAGGGGTCCACAATGGCCAAGGCTTCCCACAGGGCCTTGGCTTTACATGACCCCATAAACTTCACTATCACCTACGTGCCAGACAAAAATTCTGGAGATAAAACACACAATTCTCAACAATTCTGTAGTCTCTGAATGGAAAAAGACAAGTACACATAGTTATAATATAGTACAAAGAGGAATTCAAAAAGGTTATGCACAGAGTGAAGTACTCGAAATGGGCAAAGGAGCGACTGTCATTGGTACGGACTCCTGGGAGGAGGACACACTATGCACGAGCGAAGTCTTGAAGGACACAGAGTAGTAACTCAGGTGGATGAGGGATGGAAAGGACATTCAAAACAGAGGAAACAGCTCAGAGGTTAAAAACAAAATCACCTTGTATGCACTTGTTATATTTGTGTTATTATAATGGTAAATGTGTTTTTTTAATCTTCAAGGAAAGCAAAAAAATAAAGAATTTATTCTAAAGGCAGTGGGCATTTCCTTGAGCGCCATGTTTTTAAGCACAAGAGTGACACTATCTGCTTTTACAAAGATCCTTCTGGCAGTAGGTTTGGCATGCAGACTGGAAGCAAGAATAGTTGCAAAGCTATTGTGACACTCCAGTTCCAGTGAGAAGCTGAATTAAGGCAACGGCAGTGGAAGTGGTAGGAGAGAATGTGACACAGGCAGGACAAACGGCATTTGGTGACCTCCAGCAGCTGTGGGAATGAGGATTTGGGGTGATCCTTCATTAATGACGTAAGGGTTCTAGTAGGTAAGTGTCTTTCCCTGAGAAAGGGGACCAAGGGGTAAAGAAATCTGCTCTTTATTATTTTTTTACTTTTTTTCCTATTTTTAAGCAGGAGGTAAGAGGACAGATTAAAAATTTAGTTTTAGAGGCGCTTGGGTGGCTCAGTGGGTTAAGCATCTGACTCTTGATTTCGGCTCAGGTCATGATCTCAGAGTCGTGAGACTGAGCCCCGCATTGGGCGTACACTGGGCATGGAGCCTGCTTAAGATTCTCTCTCTCTCTGCCCCTCCTGCCCCTGCTGTCTCTCTTTCTTCCTCTAAAAAAAAAAAAAAAAAAAAGATGTTATATTTGAAATGACTAAGCAACATTTAGATGGGGATGTTCAAAAGGCAGCAAGATAGAGTGAAAGAGAAACTGAAGAGAGATCTGAGCTAAAGATAGACATTTGCAATTTACAGGTACAGATGGTATCATTTGTTTTTTTGTTTATTTGTTCTTAACTACAATCATCTTTTTCCCTTCCAAAGAATATCTGATTTCCTTCGGGGAGTTACTTTTTCCCCAAATAAGGTCTCGTGAGATTCTTAATCAGGCCATTGGGAGACTTCCAACTTAAATGGGAACCTTGAGGAGAATTGCAGAAAGAACGAACATAGGTGGAATGCATTCATTCTAGCAGCAGGGCACTGTCCAGATGGGTCTTTCTAAAAGACCATTTGTATCGTATCTGCTTCCTAGCCTCCTTAAGATGCCTTGGTTTCATCTTATTTCCAAGCATCGTTCTGTGATATCCAAATAGCACTCCAATAAATTCACATGTACTAAATTTAGTCAGAATTGGTGTCGCTTGAAAACCAAGAAACCTAATTGGTAATTTATACATGCTTACATGTGCACATGCATACCTGAATACATCACAGGACACAGACATAGATGAAACTGCCCAGGAAATGTGCACAGAAAGTCAAAAAGGAAAAGAGCCAAGGCCAGAACCCTGAAGGATGCTAACATTTAAGAGGCAGGTGATGAAAGAGAAACCTGAGGGAGAGGCTGAGGAGTAGCCAGAGAGGAGATAGTTCTGTCAAGGAGGCAACAGGAAGAGTTTTAAGAAAGAGGGCTTGGGTGGTGAATGGTGTCAAGAGGCACATAGCAATGTAAGGAATGGCACAAAGTGAGGTAAGGAGGCCTGAATGCACGAGCAAGGTATAGGGAGCCCTCCATGACTAAAACAGAATTTTTCTTGGGAAGCAATGGGAGATAAAGAGCTAGAGTCAGATAACGTAGAGCTTTGAACAGGAGGTAGAGGAATTTAGACAGCAGAGAGCAATAGACAATGAGGACAATATAAAAAAATGCAGAAGTACTTACTATGTGTCAAGCAACAAATATTTGTTGAATAAATAAAGTCTAATTCCATTCTCCCTTTAAATGTGAGGAAATTACCTCCAGTATCTTCATTCTTAACTCATGCTACTTTATGTTTAAAAGGGGAGGGGAGGGGATAACTGGAAAACTGCATGGTGAGAATTCCACATAGAATGGTTGATATTGGGTTACTTTTTAGATGTGCACATTTTCCATCTAAGCAAGTCCCTCTAGACCAATGCTGCCAAAGAGAACTTCCTGTCATTACAGAAAGTTCTATATGTGTGTCCAATACAGTAGTCACTAACCACATGTGGGCACTGAGCATGTTAAACGTGGCTGGTGAGGCTGAAGCACTGAATTTTTATTTTATTTAACTTTGAATAGCCTTGTGTGGCTAGTGGCTATCTTACTGAATAGTGCAGCTCTAGACTGCAGCCTGAATGAATCCAAGGAGTGTCACGGTGGCTTTTCACCACTTCTCCTAGTTGCCCTGGATTAGACTCTATAAAGTTTAAGGTGATGAGGATGAGGTTGGGGGATACAGAAGAAGGCACAGGAAAAGTTGCTGATGGAGGCAACTCTGAAGTCTGTAAAAGTTAGGATTTCTATTTTGCAGTCTGTTTCACATATCTATAGCTCATAAATAAAAATACTATTAGCTCCTTGAAGTCAAGAACCTAAATATATTTCTAATCTGAGGTTCTGGAATTTCTTTTTCCTCTTTGAAAATGCTTGCCCGATGATATCTAACTCACGTGCGATGCTGTGTCACAGCTTTCCTTGATTTCACGGTGGTTTTCAGGGTAATAATTTCATCAGCTAAAAGAAATAATTCCTACTCTGTTTTCTTTTTATAGTAACTTCAAATGGACGTTTTCCTGTCATTTTCACTTCATGTTAAAGTGTTGTGGATTCTCTCACACAGCGATAATGAATGTTTATATAAATTAAAGTAGCAGTAGTAATATTCTCTGTCTCTAGTTGTGCTGTGTTCAGTTTGTTGATAATCTGCTTGCTGTCCGTGTTGAAATCTGTGGTTTCTGAAGAACCTGTGATGAAGCTAGGATTTAAATGATCACCATTTTCCTACAGGAACCCCAGAAATCTTAAGAACCTGTACACCTTATACTAATTAGTATCTCAAAGGACAGTATATGCAGAAAACAAATTTAATAAAATATTTTATGAATTGAAAGGAGTCTGGAGGCTAGTTTTAAACCTAGGTCACTGAGAAGGCAGACAGAACCTACACAGAAAAACTAGAAGATATGAAAACACTAGCGTACTAACATCCTGTAGGGTAGAGGAGATAGGCAGTAAATGCTAGGACAGATCAGGTCTCCAGGAAGGGCCCAGGGTAACCAAGCAGTGGGCCAGTGACAGGTGCCAAGCAGGGCAAAGAAATGGAAGTTGGAAATGAACCAAAAGTGCTTTTCTTTCTTTAATATATTTTCTTCTAATAGCTTATATTTTAAAATTTCAAGATACAGGAAAGTTGAAAGAATTCTGTAGTGAACATCTGTATGTTCACAACCTAGATTCTACCATACATTTTTACTACACTTGTTACAACACTGTTTCCAAAATACGGTCATGTGTCACGCAATCAATTTAATAGATTATGAAAAGGATAGAATAAAAACCATCAGAATCTATCACATCTGGTTAGCTCTCCCCTCCCAGTTATATGTGTGTGCATGCGCTCACATGGTAGTCATTTCTATCCAGTTTCAATGGCCTACGTCTTTTATATTTTACAATTCTACAAAATACGTGCCCATTCCCTTAATAAAAATCATCAAGACCGATACTGTAAGTAACAAAGTGCTTGTGTCACATGGAAGGAAAATGAAGAACTTAAGATTTTGAGGGGGAACTGCTACTAGGAGAGCAAAAAATACATAGCAGCCTGTGAAAAATATAGGAACAGAGTATGTGAAGAGGCGAGAGCAAGAAGTACGTATTTAGGTGTCATCCCCCCAGAGATGTAAAGCAAAGAGCAGACAAGAAATTTCTGGGGCTGGAAAATCAAGAACTGAATTCTCAGAATATTCTCATATTAGCAGTGTTGGCAGAGGGAATTATGGATAATAATAAAAGAAACAGAGGAATTAGTTGGGATAATAGGAAAAAATGCATAAGGGAGCTAGAAAATAAAGAGACCTGTACATGTCTGAGTTGTTAGAAAGACTTCACCAGAAAGGAGGGCCTTCAAGTAGGACAAGAAAAGGAGACTTTATTATATACACAAAATATATTAAAAATATATAAGCATAAGTGTGTATATATATATTTATATATGTATGTATACACATATACACATACATATAGGTGTACAAATGAAACTAGGCCTAGAGACAGAAAGGCATACTCTGCGGGGAATGAGTGTGTCCAGACACATGTGTTCTTAAACATTCATGTATGAGAGGGAGCACTTAAGGTGATGAGCCTGCTTGGAAACAAAACATCTGCGTTGAGAACAGAGGGAGTGAGGATTAGATACGAAAAGCTGGGAAGAAAATTACACAGTAATTACAAAATAATTCAAGTTTAAAAGTTCTTCATTTTAAAAAGTTTGGTAGAGGGTTGTTAAAATAGTAAGTTTTCTGACAGTGTTTACATAAACAATTAAAAATTTTAGGAAACTTTTCAGGAAAACACCTACTGCAATAAAGTGAGGCATCCCTTACTCAAAAGTGAAATTCTATCGTAGACAGACAGCACTAGGGAGCTAAATAATTCTTAATGTTTTATAATCCCGATGAATCCCAACCTCCCCAGAAACAAATGGTAGTCATCCAGTAGGTTTCAGTTTTCCATCTGACTATATAGAATGCCTTCATAAAGTCCTCATATTTATCATTCACATTTAATTCTGAAATAGCCACAACTGTCAAAACAGGTTACAAAATAAAATAATTATTAAAGGTTTTCTTAAAACTTACTTTGTTTTATAATTTATTAATTGGAAGTAAGACATAAAAGATAAAGAAAAAACCAAACTGGCTTAGACCAAAGATTTTGATCTCTTTGTGACTCAGTGAGAAGAGCTACCTCCAACAGAAGAGGTCCGAGGGATTCCTTTTCTATCACTCCCTGACTGCTGGACGAGATGTCTGACTTCTGCACTTCATCATCAGTTGTGGATTTCTCTATAATAAAGAAACAAAAAGTCATACATCCAAAAAGCGTGCATTTCCATGATGGCAAGTCTGTGAAGACATAGATTCACCTGATTTAAGATTCAAATAATACTTATCTATTATCTAGGTGACATTTATTAATACTATTATTTAATCTTAATTATACTCATTTTATGGATGACAAAATTGAGGGTCACAAAGGTTGAGTAACGTGTCTCAAATCATATAACTAATAAGTGGCAGCAGCAGAATGTGAATTGTGACCTATTAAGTCCAGTGTTCCAACAATGGGAAAAATGGTATAAATATACAGCCTGTTGAAAGAGTCTACACTGAAAGTTTTTAACAAATGACTAAATTGTAGAAGAATAATGATTTCCTCCATTTTTCTTTATCCTTTTCTGATTTGATCAATTGCCACTGAATAAAGAGTGAACAGATGCTTTTTCCTTTTGTGAGCCTGCATGAATTAGCTAACCTTTCACATTCATGTCATGGCGATCTGATTGATAAACCCGTAACTGCTAAATGATCTGGAGTTCTTTTGTGCAGTGATGTTGAAAAAGCCATCCATCATCTTAAAGCAGCACCATACTTAAATACGTTTCCAATCTGTCAAACTAGTTAGTTCGTCAGCCAAAAACCGAATGTGGTATTATTGAAATAGAGACTCATTTTTTTCACTTTAAAATATGAACTATTTCATATATTCCAAAAAAATACAGAAAATGACATAGCATACATTCACATAGCCATCGTTCATTTTTCACAGATGTTAACATTTGCTTCAGGTCCTTCCTTTTTAAAAAATAAAATGCTGCACATAGAACTAATGCTCTGCCACCATTCTTCCTCTGTTCCTTTTCAGAACTAATCAGTATTCTGAGATCAGCATAATAATTTCTAAGCCTGTTTTTATTATTTAAGTACACATGTATGATTTCATGAACAATATATTACTGTTTTGTGTTTTCAAGTTTACATAAATATACAGAGACTTTTCCAACTTACTTTTGCCATTCAATATTATGTTTGAGATTTAAGCACATTGATACAGATTTGATTCATTCATTCGAACTGGGATATAGTATTATGTCATATAAATAACTCACAGTTAGACTTCCTAGTCCACTAATGACAAACCTTTGACCATCACATACAGTGTTGTAATAAACTATTTTCAGTATTTCCTTTTTTGTACATGTGTGACAGTTTCTTCAGGGTAAATAGTAAAAGTGAAGATGCTGGATCATATAGGGTCTGTGCATTTTTGACATTATTAAGTTTGGGGCACCTGGGTGGCTCAGTTGGTTAAGTGTCTGCCTTCGGCTCAGGTCATGATCCCAGGGTTCTGGGATCAAGCCCTGTGTCAGGCTCCTCGTTCAGCAGGGAGCCCGCTTCTCCCTCTCCCTCTGCCCTCCCACCCCCCATTCGTGCTCTCTTGCACTCGCTCTCTCTCAAATAAATAAATAGTATCTTTAAAAAAAAAAAGTGCTAAGTTTGACAGACTGCTCTCTAAAGAAAACGTACCACTAGCAATGTCCAAGGGTTTTTGTTTTTCTGCATCCTCACTGGCAACTGATGTCACAATTTCTTTTTTTTTATTTTTGTGAATCAGGTGTAAAATGTCATCTCATATAGTATATTATAATAACAGCTTTACTGAGCTACAATTCACATAGCATACCATTTGTGCATTTAAAGCATAAAATTCAATGATTTTTAGTATATTCACAGAGTTGTGCAACCACCATCACAATAAATTTTAGAACATATTCATCACCCAAAAAAGAAACCTCGTGTCCTTTAGCAGTCACTACCCATTTTCCCAATACTCCCAAGCCCCAGACAACCACCAATCTACTTTCTGTTTCTATGGATTTGCCTATTCTGATCATTTTATATAAATGGAATCACACAATGTGTGGTTCTTTGTGGCTGGCTTCTTTTGCTTAGCATGTTTTCAAGGTTCATCCATATTGAAGCATTTGTCAGTACTTAATTCCTTTTTGTTGCCAAATAATATTCCATTGTATAAGTATACCTCATTTTACTTACCCATTGATCAGCTGATAGATATATGGGTTGTTTCCACTTTTCAGCTATTTATGAATAATGATGTTATGAACATCTGTGTGCAAGTTTTCGTGTGGACCTATGTTTTCATTCGTCTCAGGTATGTACCTACAAATGGAATTGCTGGACGATATGGTAACTCTATGTTTAACATTTTGTGGAACTACTGGACTATTTTCCAAAGTGGCTGCACAATTTTATTTTACATTCTTACCAGCAGCGTATGGGGGTTCCAATTTCTCCCATCCTTACCAACACTTGTTATCTGTTTCTTTGATTATAGCCATCCTAATATCTCATTGTGGTTTTGATTTGCATTTCTCTGATGGCTAATGATATTGAACATATTTTTCCTGTGCTTATTAGTCATTTATATGTCTTTGGAGAAATGTCTATTCAGAGCCTTTGCCCATTTTTTAATTGGATTATTTATCTTTTTATTATTATGGTATAAAAGTTTCTCGTTTAGTTCTAAGATGTACTTCCTTCATCAATTCGTATGTTTATGACATTAAGACAGTTTTTGTTTTGGGCGCCTGGGTGGCTCAGTTGGTTAAGCGACTGCCTTCGGCTCAGGTCATGATCCTGGAGTCCCTGGATCGAGTCCCGCATCGGGCTCACTGCTTGGCAGGGAGTCTGCTTCGTCCTCTGACCCTATCCCCTCTCATGTGTTCTCTCTCTCTCTCTCATTCTCTCTCTCAAATAAATAAATAAAATCTTTAAAAAAAAAAAAAAAAAAAAAAGACAGTTTTTGTTTTTAAACATTAGTTTGCAAAAAAACATAAACCATCAAGTTCAAGTAAATTAAATAACTATGTGTGAAAAGCACAACATCTAAAATTTTAGGCAAATCGTAGGGCAAGAGTGGCTATGGGACCTACCTTCTGGCTTAAGAAATGTGAACAGAAATGACATGCAATTTCTGGGTCTTATCCTTAAAAGGAAAGAAGCACGTCTTCCCATTTTCTTCTTCCCCCTTCCTGTCAGCTGGGATACAGACAGGTGAGCATGTCTGACCATCGAGGTAATGGCACAGCAAAAAAGACGGAAGGAATCCCAACCTCTGACACATACCTAGACTATCTTGTTAAAGCCACTGTACTTTGGGCCTCTTGCTACAGTAGCCTAGCCTATATCCTAACTAATACATTCTGTATTTCTCAATAACATGTTTATTTGCTGTATCTTGACTATGTCCACGACAGACATTACTGACATGCTATCATGAAAAGTAAGACTTGAACTTACTTACATCAACCTTCTACATACACATTTCTCCCTCCTTCCATCCTCCCAATATAGTTAAAACAATTTTTAGAGCAATCAGTATTTAACGTCTATGTTACTATGGCTACATAAATATACTTCACAAATGAGCCAAGGTGTGTGCTATAATTTATGTTTCTTATATTTTGTGATTTAGTTTTGTTTAGTTTAACTCATCTCTAAACTACCCCCAAGAGCTGAAAAATTCCTCTCAGTTTGGTCAGTCATCAGATACTCTGTTCCATTCTTTTTTCTATGGAAATATACCTCCTGAAAACCCCTATGCACCTGCTCCAACTGGGACTGGCTACGTTTTTAGGTTGATGCACAACTGTAATCTTGGGTCTCCTTCTACCTTTCCTCTGTTAAGACTCTATGGTTTCCCTGGATTAAGATCTTATGCCTTTCTTTCTTGGTTTACTACCTTGGTTTTGATAGGTATTTCTGAAAAAAGATAACTTTTCAACTGAGGCTCTGAATGTCTGAAAATGTCTTTATTTTGCACTCATACTTCATTTGGATGCACACAGAATTCCAGGTTTAGAATTCTCATTTTTTAGTACTGTTATTCAGAAATCTGGATACGTTCTGAATCTAGTGTGTGCCCATTTTTTCTCTCTCTCGTTTTTTCTCTCTAGTGTCTGAAAATTGTGCATTGGTGTGAGGTTTTTTTTTTTCCTTCTTTCTTTTTTATTCACTATGAGTGCTTTCAATCTGGAAACCCACATCTCTCTAATTCTGAAAAGTGTACTGTTTTGTTTTTGTATTATTACTCTTATAATTTCCTCCCTTCTATCTGGTTTGTTCTCTATCTCTGGAATTAATCAGACGTTACACTTCCTGAACTAATCCCATACATTTCCATCTTTCCCTTGTTTTCCATTGCTTATCTTTTTATTTTACTTTGTAAGGGATTTCCTCACTTTATCTTTCAACCCTTCGTCTATTTTTTCAATAAATACTCACAGAAAGTCTACTATGTAGCCAGGACCCATTTTAGGTATTGAGGACACAATGATGAACAAACAAAAATCCTTGCCCTCATGGAGCTCTAGTGGGAGTAGGCAGACAATAAACAAATAACACATGTAATATGTTAGATGCAAAAACACTGTGGGGAAAATAAATCAAAGAAGCTATAGAGGGGTGTGTGTGTGTGTTAGATAGGATAGTTATGGACACATTCATTGAGAAGAAATATTTAAACAAAGACTTAAAAGGGGTGAGGGAGTGAGCCTTGTATATATCTGGGAAAGAACATTCCAGACAAAGGGAACAGAAAGTGCAAATACCTGAGGCAGAGAGTGCCCAAAATGGTTAGACAGAGGGTATGAGTAGGCAAAGAGTAGAAAACAAGGTAAAGAGGTAAAGTTTATTTCAGCTATCCTGATTTAAGTACCAAAAGTTATTTGGTGTTTTGAATGTTTTATAGCATCTTATTATCATTTCATAGATGAAATATCTTCCTTTTTGTCTCTGAGGGACTGCTGGATGGTTTTAAGTTTTCTTCTGCTCCCTGCATTGTCTCTGCTTTCTGAGTTCCTTTTTTTTCAGTTTGCTTGATTTGTGCCTTTCCTTTTTCTGTTTCCTTGATTACAGCCTTTCCTCAAATATCTGGATTTTTATTCATATTAAAGAGTGAGGTACTAAAATGCTGACTGGCAGCTCTGTGAATAGAGGGGGCAAGACAGAGAACGGATTTTGTCCTGTCGGTCAGTGTCTATGTGTCTTTTCCTTTGGACTGCTCAGTGTGCCCAGAAGAGTCCTCCCACCTCTGACTTAGGGAGTATGAGTCAGGCTGTCAGGGTTTGAGACCAAACAGCAAGGAGACATATAGCCTCTTACTGGCTCTCCCTTTGCAGACTTAAAAATACCAGCTTCTCCCCTCTGCTCAATCAGCTGTCACTAGACTATCTACTTTCCAGCTTATAAAATCTTAAAATCCTATCACTTTAATCATTATAAATATATTTGTTTATAATCTTTTCATATTGCTATTCTTAATCTGAAGTTCTTTGGGGTCTATTCCTTCTGTTATTTGTGCTCCTATTTACTGTAGATTGTTTCCTCGTACGTTATATAAATTTTTAGCATAAAATCACCCTGAGAAGCACTTTTTCTTTGGGAATGCCTTGGGGCCAGGTGTGGGAGCTTTCCTCCAAAGTGCTTTGCCTTTGTATCTACTTTAATTCTTTGCCAGGGGTTTTGTGGTGTGGGGTCCTCAGTAAATATGGATAGTATATATGTAAATCATAAAAAAAAATATCAGGATCTTCTTATAGGAGACTGTTCCCCACACCCAGAGCCCAGGCAGAGACCAGCTTATTATCCAAATGGAGGGATTTTCCTATAACTGAGCTACTGTCTTTCAACACTATGCCAGAGCTTCAGGTCTGACACCATAACTTGTCTCTTGACTCAATCCCCTAGGATACTAGGTTCTATAACCTCCCAAGGCAACAAGTGTTCGAGTTAAATTAATAAGACTTGTTGTTGTAACAAGAGGCTCTCAGATTCACTTTCTAAAATAAAGATCATCTAGGGGTGCCTGGGTGGCTCAGTCGTTAAGAGTCTGCCTTTGGCTCAGGTCATGATCCCAGGGTCCTGGGATCGAGCCCCGCGCAGGCTCCCTGCTCCGTGGGAAGCCTGCTTCTCCCTCTCCCACTCCCCCTGCCTGTGTTCCCTCTCTCACTGTCTCTCTCTCTGTCAAATCAACAAATAAAATCTTTAAAAAAAAATAAAATAAAGACCATCTAAACAAAAATGTTTAATAAAATTATGAAATTCAATGTAATTTCTTAATAATAAAAAATAAAATCACATATTATGAAGGTCTTCATAACAAAGCACACAGCTATGGGTTTTGTTTTGTTTACCTTGTTCCATTCTTTTCATTAGCTGTATCTGATCGACTGTCTTCTTCAAAATCTTGCATTTGTCTGGCTTTACACTCAAACTGTCAATGTCACTGATGTTGGCAGACAGTAACTCAGCTAGCTCTTCTAAATATTTATTTTCTTGCTCCCTGCGCCTCTTTTCAGTGCTATTACACAAAGAAAAACCAGTTAGTGTACATTTCTACCACCATACTTCCCTTCTGTTCAAGTACTTAATATTTACATACTTATAGAGATCCGTAATTTTATCTAGAATATAAAACCAGATTTGAAAACAATCTAAATTCACATCTGAAAAACAGGTACTACAAAATACCAAAATACAGAAAACAATTCTGGTCAAAATACATAAAAAGAATGACTGCCATCACAGATGTGTTTCTTCAATGATGTAAATACATCAAATATTTCAAATAGCCAATGAATGTTAGATATTAAAAGGAAGCAGACAGTACATATACAAGTTGCATTTGGAATTTATTTTACGTTCTAAATAATAACTCCTTGAAATAGAAAATCTGAATTTTCAAACAACTTTGTTATAAATTAAGCAGTGGAGACTATACTATAGTTCAAATAAGTTATACTTGGAAATCTGATAAACTTTCTTAATTTTTCTGCTACTGAAAGAAATCTGATAAACTCTTGATTCTTATAATGATTAGACCATTAGTTGGTCCTCATCAAAAAGAAATGAGTATCCATCCAAAAAGTAAAATAAGAAGAATAAAAAATCAATAATTAGAGAGATAAAGGTACAGAGAACAAGGTCTTTTGTATACAACTTTGTTCTAAAAAACAGAAAAGACATCTATTTATAAGTTCTTATAAATGTAATAAAATCAATTTTGATTTATCTTGAAGCAAAATAATGAGAACAAAGGATAGTAGTGCAAACAGCTAGCACTTTATATTCATTCAAAAGTACTGAATGAATATTGTTCACTTTTGTTTTCTAGTCTTTACTTCTGGTTTAATTAGCCAAATCATCAGGCAACTTGCTTTTTGTAATACATACAAAGATAGTGAAATATTACTTTGAAATGAATTTTTCCATTATCAAATTAACATAATAAGAAAGACTGGTCACAAATAGCTCTTTATTTTATAAGCAGCAATCAAAATCATCTGGTATAATGGTAGAAAAGTGGTAGAAAAAAAGAGGTGAAAAGAGGGAAAGATCAGTTGCTTTTTAAAAAACTCATAATTGGCAACAATTAAAATACCACTTACTTTTCATAATAAAAAAACTATAAAAGCAATAGCATTTCCATAACAACACAGTAAGTTGAAAAGAACCAAGTCAACCAATCAACTGCATTTAACTACGTAAAACAAAATACTACAAAATAGTACACATCCCAAAACAAAACCAAATTATAAAACTATAACAATCACATTGTCTTTATCTTTAAAACCTTTCATTATTGAGTTATTAGTCTCATTTTACTTAGTAAAACTTTATCTTACAGTTTCTGCAGAGAGTACATGTAGTAAGATATTTTGACAAACTTCACACCAAGGCATTGAAAACATGAAGAAAATAAGTAACACACATTTTGATATATGCAAGGTTTCAGAGAACTCCATCTCTGCAACTTGATAGTGTTTTAGAGGACATGTGATTTTACCTTAGAGAAACTAATTCATACTGGACTTATTTTGTAGACTCAGTCTAAAGTATGAGCTGTTTAAATCTAGGGGTCTAAATTCCAACATGAGTAAATTGGATTCATGTGGTAGAACTACCAAATCTGGTTTTGACATTAAATTTTATGTAAAACTGAAGTGCCTGACACCACTGCAGAGTAAAAGAAAGTAATAGAATGGCAGGATAGTCAGGGAGGTGACAGAGGAAGCAAGAAGCTAAAAGTAATGAAATGCTGAGGTGTCTATAAAATGACTTAAGAATGAGACTAGGAAAATCATCATGAAATGAAGTAACTAATAAGCAAGGACAGAAAATGAGAGCAGATATATTCAAATAAAGTCAAAACTGAAGAAGGGGTGGATGTGACAAAAAAAATTCTACCTTAATAGAAAAGAAGGCTTCCTTTATTACTCTGGGCCACTTACATTTCTCCTCACCAGCCCAATGGATTTCCACTGATACTGCACACATGCTGGTTAATAATGCTATGAATTAACTCCTCATGTATCTTTTGTTTTCAACTTACTAGCTTTTTCAACAAATGCTCCTCTGCTTATTATGTGCCAGATAACTGTGTACTATGTCCTAGGGACCCAGGGGTAAATTAGAAGTAGTCCCAATTAGGGTGAGAATAAAGAAAAGGAGCCATTACAGTGACAAGACTGTAATACTATAGAAGCTCATAGAAATTGCACCTAGACCTAAAGAACAAGGTGTCCAAACCTAGTGGTAGAGGGGGATTGGTTTCAGGGTCGGGGAGGCAGACAAACACACCCAGCTTTTTCAAAGGTATAAAATGGGGATGAAAATGTCAAGTAAAAGGACCTATAAGTAGTTCAGTATGGCTGAACTATAAATAAGAAACAAAAGGGCAAGAGATGAGGTCCAGGCTGGATCACGAGGGCTCTTGCATACACCAAGATAAAAAGCACAGTACATTGCTTAAAAGCACAAGTTCAAACTTCCTCAGTCATTTATTAGCTATGTAGTGCTAGGCAAGTTACTTAAGAGCAATTTAACTTCTCTAAGCTTCAATTTCTTTATCTGCAAAACAGGGATGATGACATTATCTCCCAGAATTTTGTGAGGATTAAAAAAGATGATGCATGTAAAATGCCTGGCAGAGTTCCTGGCTATTAGTTCAATAAATGTTATCTAGCATCATCATTTTGGCTATGAACATTTATTTTCAGGGTAAGAGGAAGCCCAGAAGGGTTTCAGAAGAAGAATGCATGGCATGACCCGATTTGTAAGCTCCCTGAAGATAGAAACATGTTGCACTTCACTTATATCCTTAATAACATCATGCACACCATGCTGGCTGAATAGTAGGCACTGAATAAAGCACTTGTTGAGCTGAATTAGAGATGTTACACAAGCACAAGGCACAGCTACCCACCATTTTGAGACCAGCATTCTCCAGTAGAGTTAAGGAATGGAGAAGAGGAAATAGGAAGAGATATGAGACATCTCACCCCACCAAACAATTACTAAGAAACTCTATCAGGGCTCTCGTGGACAGGGCTGGCAATACCCTGAAGTCTAACATATGCTCTTTATAATTAATGAGTTCACAATCTGTTTAAAGAGAAAGCAGACGATAACAAAACCAAAAGAAACATGACAAGGTGGTATTCACGCTCAAATTCAATCAGTTTCAAAATCACAAAGTTCTGGTTTACCATATCAAAAATATCAATTGAAACTAAAGCCCACACTTACAAACCCGAAGGAGGGAATGTTCTCAAATATTTTGAAAGCAAACATACAAAGATAAGGATTATCCTTACAAACATATAAGGATCATCTTTAAAACATCTAAGAAGAGAAAAATATTAAATTTTTGATATTTGTAATAACATGATTACGTATGTACAAAAAATCAAAGACCTACAGATAAACCATAAAACAAATAAGAAAGTTCAGAACAATGTATGCACATGCACACGAGACCAATAATCCCAAATCATTAGTATTCCTATATATTAAAAATTGCCAATTAGAAGGTGCAATAGACAAATGATACCATTTCTAAAAGCAATAAAAAATTCGGTGGTACCCAGAAATATATCTAACTAAAGATGAGGTAGTTGTTCAAAGGGCAAATTTATAAACTATTACTAACAGTGAAGACTTGATTAAGTGAACAGCCTTTATATTTATAAATAAGAACACTCTAGAATCTGGAGTCTAGAAAATAAAAATGTCTTTCTCCCCCAACTTAATCTATAAAAGTAAATGAAATTCTAATCCAAATCCCGAGTATTTTTTTTCAGGGGAAACTTAAAAAAACTGATTTAAAAATCTGAATGGAAAGTTAAAGGGACAAGAAGAGGGAAAACAATATTGAAAAATGACAAGGAAGAGTGACTTGCCCCTTCAGAGATCAAGGTGATTGTCATAAGAAAGTTCAGAACCAGATCCCTATCTATTCAGGAACTTGATCTATGATAAAGGTAACAGCACAAAAGCAGGGAAAGGATAGGGTCATAACTACTTATGTTCTACATGGGAAAAAATAAAATAATATCACACACAAAAATAAATTCCAGATTAACTAAAACTCTAAATATGTATTAGAAGAAAATAGGTAAAGATACAGTTAAGGCCTTGAAGCAGAGGGGAAAAATTCTTTAACGAGAACCCCCAAGAGCTTGACACATGAAAACGGAAGATTCCAACCTACAACAACAGATTTCAAAAACAGAGTTAAACAGACTTGGGAGAAGATACTTGCATCAAATATAAGCAAAAAAGGGTAGTACCTAGAAAATTAAAAATTACTCTTACAAACAAAAGGAAAAGGAAAAATACCCTAGCAGGAATATGGGCAAAAGATACAACCAGGAAATTCACTGAAGAGGAAAAGAAAAATCATGATCAATTAATCTAGTGTTTGATTAAATATACTTAAAACTGTAACCCCACACTCACCAGATTGGCAAAGAGTTAAAGTGAGGAGAGAGTAGTGTAAGGATGTGAGAAAAAAGAACTCTCACTGCTTCTTATTTGAAGAGCAATGTGGTAGTGACCTAGTTAACATAAAAATGTACACAGATCCTAAAGGAACTCTTACGTATAAAGTAGGAGGTGTGAATGAGGATGTTCGCTGCAGTGCTAGCTGTAAGAGTGAAAATTTCTAACAAAAAGGTTGTTTATCTAGAGGGAATGTCTCTCTGTAGAGAAACGGATTTTTCCAAATGGGGTACATTCCTATAACACAATATTTAATCAAAAATTGTATTATAGTCAACAACATTGTGTTAACAAACTTCAAAGCTGCTAAGAGACTAGTTAATTGTTCTCACCACAAAGAAGACTTAATAATTGTGGGAGGTGGTAGAGGTGTTAGCTACACTATACATACGGTAATGTATAAATGTATCAAACCAACACATTGTACAGCTTAAACTTACACAATGTTATATGTTAATTATATGTCAGTAATAATAAAAAAATAACTAAAAAAATGATAGGACTGAATCTACATGTATTTATATCTCAAGATGCATGCTGAAAAGAGCATATTATAGAAAAATACAGTTCAGTATTGTACAATATATATTTATAAACAATCTATATTACTCACCAATCCTTATATATATAATTATTAAAAATGGAGAAATTAGTTGCAGACAGATCAATTTAATCATTAATCATTTTACTACCTTTATTCAAACAAGACTATGCAAATATGATAAAATATTAACACAATGCTAATAACACTGTAAAATATGAATAATTATACGTGATGGGTATACATTGATTCTTAGTCTCTATACTTTTATAGATTTAAAAAAATTCCCCCAAATAAAAATTAAATCTAAAAAACATAGTTTTAATTATTTATAAGTTTTCTTTTGAAAAAGACTGAATTTATATACATATAAGAACATTAACTCTGACAACACAAAGCTGGATTGTATCTTGATATCAACATTCCTCTGAGCATCTGGACACTTACCTGTGGTTATGAGTACTTAGGTTATGATCTCTCTATGATAGTTCTCAGAACTGATTAACTTTTCACCCCCCAGCCTGGAGCTCTGGCACTCACTCTCCTGTTAAAATCCTTTCCTCCCCCCGGCCCCCATGAGAAAGAAGCATGTAATCCAGTGACAAAAGAGTCTTCTGCCACTTCACTCTCTAGATCAGTGATTATCAACTGGAGCCATATTGCTTTCCCCATCCTTAGGAAATACTGACAAACATTTGATAATGTTTGAAGACATTTTTGGTAATCATAACTGCTATGACATTTTGGTTATCATAACTGATATAAAGATGCTACTGGCCTCTAGTGTGTGAAAGCCAAGGATATTGCTAAACATCTTACAATATACAGGATGGTGCTCCACAACAAAGAATTATCTGGCTGACAATGCCAATAGTGTGAAAGGCTGAGGAAGCTTGCTCTAGACCCTAGAAGGTGAATGGATCCCCACTCTTCTCCTCTCAGGTGGGAAGCTGCTCTTTTGATGTGATTAAGGTCCCTTCTCTATCTGGTATTTGTTAGAGTCTCCTTAGCAATAATTCTCTTTTAGCCCATTTAAGGTGATCATATTCCTTATAATATACAAATATTTAATTTCACAATACGCATTCTTTAAAATCCTAATATTATAACAATATATTTATTTGTTCTACTAAGACCGTAATGTTCTAAGACAGCAATTAAAGATGTACAATGGATTTATTTATTCACTTGACAAATTTTTACTGTGTCCTTACTATATATAACCCAAATACTATGCTACAAACCAGGAATAAAATGGTAAGAACAGACAAGTTCCTTACCAAACGGCAGCCTAAGTGTGTAGTGGAGAAGCCAGGGATTTGTGAAATAATCACATGAACTAGTAAAAATCTGAAAATTATGGAGCAGAGCTATAAACATACATGTGAGACAGATGCATGAATGAGGGAGATTTAAAATAATAGTTACGGAAGTAAGAGAAGGCTTCTTTTAAGGTGGTAATGTCTAAGCTGGCATCTGGAGAACATACAGGTGTTGACTACAGGAAATCTAGAGGGAGCAAGCTGGATTAAGGGAGCAGCATGTGCAAAGGCCTTGGGGAAGCGAGAGAACATGGTGAGTCTAAGGGACTCAAAGAAGATCAGTAAACTTGAAGTAGAGGAAACAAGGGTTCTAAAGTGTCAATGAAAATGATAAAGAAGCTCTCCCAGATATAGACTAAGAAAAGAGTGTTCCTACCTTGATGCCAGTGTGTCACATGGCGATCCTTTCCTCTTATGTGAGTCTGGGTTAGCAGGGTCGGATGAACTGTCCCCGAGGCCACTCATGTTGAAAAACTTCACACCTAAAAAGGAAGGACAACAATAAGAAATCTACCCCGGTGAACTTTCTAACCATAGGGGAGGAGGAAGCTCCCTTATGTTAGAAGATATCTAAACATTGTAGTCTCTCAATGAATAGCTAATTATAGCCATCACAAAAGCAACCACATCTATATAAAAGCACAGAGTCATCAGCTAGTTATTGTTTCTACACTTTCTTTTCTGTATCTGTAAAACAAAATTAATAAGCCCTTACGAAATCATAAAGGTTAATTAGGATGAAAATATTGTTAGAATAATGAAGTAGATACTGAAATTTTTTTCAGAGAAAAAAATCACTTTCGGATGTAAATGTAAAAACAATGTATGATTGGGAGTCAGGGAAATTATTTTTTATGTTTATTTCAGATTATACTTTGAAAAGAACTTTAAACAACTTTTACTCATAAGGTCTGGGATTTTATATTGCTAGGAAAATAAATAATACATATACAATTAAAGTTAAAGCGATGAACTAGATTTGGTACTTACCAACTTTGAATTCTATACTCCTAACCTTGTGTCTATGTAGTCAGGCGACAAAGATCAAATGTTTAGTCTATGTTAGGATCTTGGTATAGATGCCAGAGAACACAAAGTCATTTCCCTGAGCATGCCAGCCAGGTCTCTCTCTCACATGTTGTGCCAGTTCGTGACTGCACTTACAGATCCCTTCTGACCTGTCCCCATCACCCACTAGGCTCTGTAGAATCACTAATGGCACTCAGAATCCTATTCCTGGCCTTGGATTTATCACTACCTTTTGTATTTTATTAGTGCCAAACAACACACCTCCTCCATTCCCTTTCACTCCATCTACCCTTATAAAAGGCAAGAAAATTCTTGTTAAATGGGAAAAACCTTTAACTTTTCCTTAAATTATAAAATTACTAAAACACAACAATGGCAGCTGTGCTTATAAAGTTTCTTATAAAGAACACTGAGATCCATAAGAATCTTTCACATGGTTTTAATTAATACGTCTGAGCAAATCCTTTTCCTCTAGTCCAAAAACTTACTCTGTCTCTAGCCCTTTCTCAATACCAAAGACTGTCATGTCCCCTTTTCAGTGTATAAATAGTACCTAAAATTCTAATCACAAATTATTTCATGCAACCATTTTGAATTTCTCCCATATTAGAAGTGCAGTTCATAAAACTCTCTAATGCCTAGGATTGTAGTCTTATAATTACTTTTTAATTTTCTCTTTTACTCATTTCAATTGGTATCTATGTCCTGTCAATTCTTCCTTAATAAGAGATCTTAGATTGTCCCTTCCTTCTTTATTCTCAGATATAGTTATGATTCCAGTTGGAACCAAATGCCTCATTCTGGATTAATGCAAGATCTGTGTATCTGGTTTCTCAATTCCAGTCACTGGAATTCTAATCTAATTCTAATCTGTCCTATAAACAGCACCTAAACCATTCCTGCTCAAATGTCATTTTCAAGGTATCAGTTCCCTGATGAAGAATCAACTGGATCCCCCTACTGGAGCATGGTGATTAAAAGCATGGGCTCTGGGGTCAGAAAGGCCTTAAATTTAAGCCCTGGCTTAATCACTACCTGCTTATTCTTGGGCAATGTATGTAATCTCCTTAAACCTAATTCCTTATCTGTAACACAGGGATAATAATCACCTTCACCTACCTTCAGATTTGTTGTGAGGATTGAATAGTGCGTGTAAAGAGCACACTGAAGTTCCTGGAGAAGCTAGCTACTGTTATTACCCCCTCTGCAAACAGAGAGCTCCATGAGGGGCAGTGTTCACTTGGTGGATAACTCATCCCAAACCTCCTCATTGATAAATACAATGGACGCTTTTCATTCCTTCATTTATTAGTGCTCAATATCTGCTATTATTATTATTATTATTTTACTGGACTCCTTGGAGCAGCATTTGAAATAATTACCTTCTGAAACATTGTCATCCATTGGCTTCTGTGATCCCACACCTCCTTCATACTTAACAAATAAATCTATCATGCATCAGGCACTGTGCTAAAAGCTGAGCAAATAATGGACAGCAAAAAAGAGGTTCCTGCCCTCATGGAGTGAGAGACATAAACAGATAAGACACAAAAATAACATGTAATTTTAAACTGTGATAAAAGTTACAAAGGAAAAGAATAGGGTTCATAGAAAAGCAATAGAGGAGACCTAATTTTAATTGGGAGATCACCTGAGCCTCCTCTGAAGAGGTGATGTTTAAGTCATGACCTGAGGGATTAGAATTAGTGTGGTTTTCTTCTTACCTTATTCTGAGTACTTTTTGTCCAATTCTTCGGAGTCAGAAGTCCTCATGGTCCTAACGTCCTAGGCCTCTTTTTCCCTCAGACTATATACATTATCCTTGGGTGACACCACTCACTCCCACATCTCTGTACTGACTATCCCCGAAACTCCATCTCTAGCTCAGACCTCCTGGGTCTCAGACCCTGAATCCAATTCTTCATCAGATACCTCCATCCAGATGTCACATAGACACCTCAAATTCAACTTTCCAAAATGAACTTAACATCACCTCATGTATTTCTTCTCTCAGTCGGTATGTTGGGGTCATTCTAGCCTCTTCTCTCGTACCCCACATGCAAGCAGACACCAAGATTTGTCAGTTTTTATTTCCTAAATATTTCCAAAATCCATCCTTCCTCATATCCTCCTCTCATCACCTCCTGATGGACTATTAAAATAACTTTCCAGATGGTCTCCCTGAGCCACCAGAGGAGGCTATCAAAAATATAAGTCTGATCATCTCAATCTTTGCTTAAAACCCTTCACTAAATCCTCACTGCCCACAGGACATTTAACCTCCTTGACATAATGTGTAAAGTTTCCATCAGCTCTCACCTATTGTGTGTCTATTACAGAACTTGGTGAATAAGTGACTAAACATCTGTTCAATCAAGTATTTATAGATTACAGATTTTAAGTTTTTTTAAAGATTTTATTTATTTGTCAGAGAGAGAGAGAGAGTGAGCACAAGCAAGGGGAGTGGCAGGCAGAGGGAGAAGCAGGCTCCCCACTGAGCAGGGAGCCCCATGTGGGACTCAATCCCAGGACCCTGGGATCGTGACCTGAGCCGAAGGCAGACGCTTAACTGACTGAGCCACCCGGACGTACTTAGATTATAGATTTTTAAAAAAGATTTTATCTACTTATTTCAGAGAGAGAGAGAGACAGCACACAAGCTTGAGCAGTGGGAGGGGCAGAGGGAGAAGAAGACGCCCCACTAAGCAGAGAGCCCAATGTGGGGCTCAATCCCAGGACCCTGGGATCACAACCTGAGCTGAAGGCAGATGCTTAACCGACTGAGCCACCAGGCACCTGTAGATTATAGATGTTATATATTATATTATATATGACATATACATACATACACACACACAAACACACACACACACATATATGTAAACAGATACATACACATGTAGTTTAGTTTTGACCCTAAGGAAAGACTTTAAAAATAAAATCCTTGTTTATATTTCATGTTCCCAGCAAAGGTAAGCATTAGTCTGAAAACTTCAAATTGATCTCAATGTGGGTAGCCCTAACTTAACTTAGCAACAAATATTTATTGAGCTCCTAGTATATGCCAGCCTCTGTTTGAGGTGCTGGGGATACAGCCATGAATAAAATTTATCAAAATCACTGTCCTCATAGAGGTACATTCTATTGTGAGAGAGAGACAATAAATAAATAAAATTTAAAAAGTAAATTATAGAGTACATTAGAAGTGATAAGTGTTACACAGAAAAATCAGGCGAGAATAGAGATGTGTGTGGAAGGGAAGGGACAGCAATCTTAAGTAGCATAGTTAGGAAAAGCCTCATTGAGAAGGTGAGATATGAGCAAAGACTTGAAAGAGGTGAGGGAGAGGGAAAGGTATCTGGAGAAAGAGTGCTCCTGGCAGGGGCAAAGTGAAGGGCTGTAAGGCCTTAAGGCCAGAGCGTAGCTATGCTTTTTCAGAAACATGAAAGAGATCAGTGTAGCCAGAACCAGGGAATGAGGAAGCAGATGAGCTCAGAAAGATCACAGGAGGCTACATCGTGTAAGGCCATAAAAACCATTTGAAAGACTTTAGCTTTATTCTGACTGAATTAGGCAATCAGTGGAGGATAAAGAACAGAGGAATGACAAGATCTGATTTTCATTTTAAGACTTCTGCTATGAAGGGTAAGTACAATCTTTCTCATCTCAGTAATTTGGTATTTAAGTTTCCAACTGCTAAATGGCCTTTTCCATTTGGATATCTCACTGTCACCTCAAACTCAACATGTAATAAGATATGTTTTTATATTCTTTAAGTTCCAGACTTCTTTTAATGATGAGCTGCATTGTCGATTAACGTCATCATAAAAAATACCTGTTAAATCTCTTGTGGTAGGGAGGAGATGAAGGGCCTATGATAAGGAAAATAATTACAATTTAAGGTGGACAACCTCAATGTAAAGGCAAATACGCCAGACTTGTAATAACAACCACCACAACAAAAAAGATGTCAAAAGACCTGGCATGCTTGTTAGCATCTATTCTGAAACCCAAACCCAAATAAGAATAATCATCTAAGTAATGTATTACTATAATTAATACAACTGTTACTTTCTTTTCCTTATGGAAATTCACAGAAGCATAAATGAGGTTAACCAAATATCACAGAAGTAAAGAAGCCACTTCATCTATATTTATAGAAATTTCTATTCACATAGAAATAAAATGTAGTATTTTTAAACGTATTAATGCAACAAATTTTATAATAATGAAGGAGCATTAACTTTAAACTTTTCAACAGAAGTAGAAATAAAAGAGCAGAAAATGAAGAGGGGGAAGAAAATGAAAGAGAAGACTTTAGAGTTTGCTAAACCAAAAGAAAGAAAATAGCTAACTCCCTACTTCCTGCTCAGGGACTACTTCTTACTTCCTTATCTTCCCATCTTTTTCGCTTCCAAAGACATTAGGTTATACCCATCTGAGAATTTACCCATCTGGAATTCTACTGGCTGTCAAAATTGAAAGGGCCATATACTTCTTCTTCTACTACGCTATAACTTATAACTCTCCTGCTTGTCTCCCCTTCTATATTATGAACTCAGAGACAGTTACTAGATCTTTCCACTGTATATCCAGTGTCTAACATAATGCCTAAAAGATATAAAAGCTAAAATAGGTGATAAGTTAGAAGTGATAAAGCCCTTAACTAACACAACATTTAAAAGTTTAAAGGATATTTAAGATATTTTATGGTTAAATATTTTCTGGAATCTTTTATAAAGCTTTGGAATTCTTTCCTATAATTGAGAAATTGAGCTTACTTGAAATCCTTGTTACCCCGTGTTCAATGGGGGCAGGGGGGAACCAAAAAACCTGTCTTCTTGATCTAGAAATTGGACAGTATCTCTTCTGATTTTGAAAAGGTAAAAATCTACTATTTTGGGAAACCTCCCACAATATTTCATAGTACTGTAGAGACATGAAGTCATGTTACAGTCCTACAACTGTAAACATAAATAATACAATTTTGATACAACAAATAATTTTGAACAAAAATAAATCTAGATTTAAAACAAGATTCCCCATACTGTGCTCCCCTCAGACTACTGGCTGGATTGGCATCTTCTAAATTTATCTGAGATTCTGGGGCTGAGGAGACATTAGACAATAATTCAACAGCAGCCAGACAGGCTGGCCTACCAAAATAAGAGGCAACAATAAGAAGCTATGAGAGAGTCACCAACAATGTGCTGATGATATGATTCTGGTATTAACTGCTTTCTATTTACAAAACACAATACACAGATAGTGGAATGCAAAACCTCTGATGAGTGAAAACTATTACAGCTGTTCTATTTGTGGAATGGCTTTACATTTGGCAGTAAGGGTACTTAAATAAGGTTCATTAAGAAAAGATATGTTTGTTTCAGAAAGGAAACCAATCTGCATATCACGTTTTAAAAAGAGGTAAGGTTTCTAAGTAAAAGCACCCTGTTGATTTGAAGAGTTGCTAAGTTATACCGAAACAACCTCATGCAATCTGTAGAGAACAGTTTTAGGAATTGGAAACCACATCTATCTCAAATAGACCAGACAAAACCAAACAGGTGGGGCTGAAGAAATAGGTCAATGTTTTGTATTTCAGTTGAATTATAAATTTCTAGAACATAAGACATTTTGGCACTCATCCCCCAGACTTAGCTGAGAACCATATAATTTGAAAAATAAGTAACAATATGTTTAGTAAACAACTCTAATAATACACTTTAAAATGCTTAGCGGGCAATTAGCACAAAACAGCACAGACATGATGAGAGGGGCATTCGGCGAGCTAAACCTCTCCTAGTTGACAGCTGTATGAAAAGAATCACACAGGGAAATCATGATAAACAAAACTCCTGCACTGGGCAACTGCCATATAGAAATATTTCTCAGACTAGCGTCCTCAGACACCTAGGGTTCTCTGAAAAAAGTTTTCAATTTTCTTGTCTTTTCGTTGCCTTGTCAACTGAAATCTTTCTCATGTGATAAGAAAGTATGGGGACTTTGGGATTTTCACCACCCTTTTTATGGTTGAATAATTTTCCATTGTTTGGATATTCTATATTTAGTTTATCCATCAGTTGATGGACATTAGGTTTTTCCATTTCGGGGGCTATTTATCAATAATGATTCTGTGAACATTTATATGCATAAATATGAGCATGTCTTCGATTCTCTTGGTATTCTTGGAGTGGAACTGCTAAGTCATATTGTAACTCTCCTTAGCTTTTTGAGGAACTGCCAAACTGTCTTCCACAGTGGCTATCCCACCTTAAATTTTTACTAGCAATGTACAATTGTTCCAATTTCTCCACATCCTCACCAAATTTGTTATCTTCTGTTTTGTAATTTTATATTAATTCTGACCATCCTAGGAGGTGTGAAACGGTATCTCATTGCAGTTTTGATTTGCATTTATTTCCCTAATGTGCTTTTTCATGTGCTTATTGGCCATTTGTATATCTTCTTTGGAGACTGTCTATTCAGGTCCTTTGCCCATTTTTAAATTGGGTTATTTGTCTTTTTATTTTTGAGTCATGAGAGTTCTTTATATTAGGGCACTAAGCCTCTAACAGATATATGATTTGCGAACATTTTGTTTTATGAACGAAGTCTTTAATTTGATGAAATCCAATTTATCTACTTTTCCTTAGTGGAGTAAGTGCAATGCCTGGACTTCCTTAAAGAGTTTCTATTGATTGCTATTTTTCCTGTGTATACACCTTACTTTCTTGTTTCTTTGAATGCCTCCTAATTTTTTGTTAAAAACCAGATATTTTGAAGCTAATGCCTAAACAAAGATTTCCTTAAATGTCTGGAAACAAAAAGCCTCCCTGAATCCACAAAGCCAGAGACCAGAATTCAGATGGTGGCTATCTCCCTGGCCCAGAGAGGAACCCCTGCCAGAAGTCTCTGCCATAAATGGCGTGCCAGTATCTGAACTCTTATGGCCAGGAATAAAAAACAAAGGCAAAGAAATGGATCAAAACAATGAATTCTTAAAAATAAAGACAACATTTTATCTCCTTTCATTGATTCAATAAAACATCAGATTTTTCTTAAAAGAAAATCCCATGCAAAATCTTATTTATATTTACTATGTTAATAATAAAGACATTGTCGGTTGTCTTTTGGTTTTGTTCACTGTTTCCTTTGCTGTGCAAAAGCTTTTTATCTTGATGAAATCCCAATAGTGCATTTTTGCCCTTGCTTCCCTTGCCTTTGCCGATGTTTCTAGGAAGAAGTTGCTGCAGCTGAGGTCGAAGAGGTTGCTGCCTGTGTTCTCCTCTAGGATTTTGATGGATTCCTGTCTCACATTTAGGTCTTTCATCCATTTTGAGTCTATTTTTGTGTGTGGTATAAGGAAATGGTCCAGTTTCATTCTTCTGCATGTGGCTGTCCAATTTTCCCAACACCATTTGTTGAAGAGACTGTCTTTCTTCCATTGGACATTCTTTCCTGTTTTGTCGAAGATGAGCTGACCATAGAGTTGAGGGTCCATTTCTGGGCTCTCTATTCTGTTTCACTGACCTATGTGTCTGTTTTTGTGCCGTACCATACTGTCTTGATAGCCAAACTATGGAAAGAGCCGAAATGTCCATCAGCAGATGAATGGATAAAGAAGATGTGGTGCATACACACACACACACACACACACACACACACACACACACACACACACACACACACACAATGGAATATTATGCAGCCATCAAAAAAACCCCGAAATCTTGCCATTTGCAACGACGTGGATGGAACTAGAGGGTATTATGCTAAGCAAAATAAGTCAATCAGAGAAGGACATGTATCATATGATCTCACTGATATGAGGAATTCTTAATCTCAGGAAACAAACTGAGGGTTGCTGGAGTGGTGGGGGATGGAAGGGAAGCGGTGGTTGGGTGACGGACATGGGGGGGGTATGTGCTATGGTGAGCACTGTGAATTGTGTAAGACTGATGAATCACAGACCTGTACCTCTGAAACAAATAATACATTGTATGTTAAAAAAAAAAAAAAAAGAAGAAGATAGTAGGAAGGGAAAAATGAAGGCGGGGAAATCGGAGGGGGAGACGAACCATGAGAGACTATGGACTCTGAGAAACAAACTGAGGGTTCTAGAGGGGTGGGGGTGGGGGGATGGGTTAGCCTGGTGATGGGTATTAAAGAGGGCACGTATTGAATGGAGCACTGGGTGTTATACGCAAACAATGAATCATGGAACACTACATCAAAAACTAATGATGTAATATATGGTGATTAACATAACAAAATAAAATTTAAAAAAATAATGAAGACATTATCAAGGACTTGGTAACTTAAATTCTAAAAGTACGTAATGTTTGAAAAACTGCGTTTAATAAATTTATGTTTACCACTAAAAGTTCATCCTATAGATTAAGAGAATGCTTTCTTTCTTTGCATTATTTTTTCTAAATGGAGAGTAAGTTTGGAAAAGCTATAAAAGTTTATTTTTTGTTTTCCATTATCAACAATATAGGAAAAAGAGAAAAATCAAATTAGTTTTAAAACCCAGTATTTTAAATTCCTCACATTGACTTTATTTAAAATTTAATTTTTTTAAGATTAAAAAAATAAACATATATGCATTCACCTTGCTAAAATACTCCTGTTGTATGAATTTGTACCTGAGGAAAGATAGTCAGCATATGAAATACGTATTTGTGGCAGCTATCTTATTAAGACAACTGGGCAGAAACAACCCTCAACATTTCCTTGCAAATCCATGAAATTGGATGATTCCAGTTATTGTACAACATTGGGTAATTGTACAACATTGGGTAATTGTAGATACACTGTACACATCTTCCAAAAATTAGTTCTATATCATTCTAACTTGTGGGAAATATATTGGTATTTCTTAAAATAAATAAAAAAGAGATTAAAATCAGTCTTCCTGACCACAGCTCTCTAACTGTGTAAACAACAAAATAAGTGTTATTCACTTGCACATGCACAGGAGAAAAGTTTATTAAAAAAATAGTTTAGCAAAGTAACAGCCTTAAAAAATGAAAATGGTGATCAGAGAGACAAAACTAAGTGATAAAAATTTCACTGTCTCTCTCTTCCGTCTCTCAGATTCAAATACTAATGAGCAGAAAATCAGCTAGAAGCTGTGGCCAGAAGAGAATGAAGATCAGCATTAGACAAAGATAATTCACAGATGATTATCCAAAACCAAAATCACATTTACCACATAAAATTATTCCAATATCTAGGGGCACCTGGGTGGCTCAGTTGGTTAAGCACCTGACTCTTGGTTTTGGCTCAGGTCATGATCTCAGGATGATGAGATTGTGCTTGGCATGGAGTCCGCTTGAGTTTCTCTCTCCCCCCCCCTTTGCCCCTCCCCCTGCTCACATGCATGCACGCATGCTCTCTCTAAAATAAATAAATAAATCTTTAAAAAAATATTCCAATATCTAAAATAAAGGGCTAAGCCCCTGATCAGAAGTTGTTCAATTTTCCTCAAATATTTCAGAAACTCATTTCGGAATACAGTATGGTTAAATGTACATATATAAACCAATAAAAAAAAATAAATATACTAAAATTTGATCCTTAAAGTTAAAAGGTAACAGAAGTACCAAAGTAATAGAGCTGCATGTCAATTATTTGCCAAAACAATGGAATTACATTTTGAGGGCACTAGAAAATGATTAAGTCAGGTAAACCTCCAGTTTATTTCAGGGTCATCCCCCCAACTGCAGCAGAAGGGACATGAATAAAATCACAATATAAATGTACATACAATCTTCACTGCCCAGATTTATAGAAGAATATGTACTTTTTAAAGCCTAGCTTAAAATTAAAACTTAAGTCATCTCACTTGATTCATTTTTTTTTTTTTGGCAAAAACCTTATTAAGACCCATTGGGAAATGAAAAAAAAAAAAAATCCCCAAGCATTTCAGGTGAATAGCTGGTCAAAAAGCATTAACACTTCCTCAATGATCATACTAATTGAACTAGCTATATTCCTTCCAGTGCAATGCTCAACAAAAGGATAACTCTAAACAAGTGAAATTCAAATTTCACTTTCCAGTGTTCTCAACAGAATAACTATGAAAATAATGGTTATATTCCAGAATCAATGGAAAATAATGCAAACTTTCAGAATCAGAGGAACCCTAGCAATTGTCATCTAGTGCACTGCTTCTCAAATTTTTTGACTATAGGCCACTTAAGAATACACAAAACGCCCACCTTGCCTGCTTTCACTTGCACAGTATGAAGTCAGTAACAAAGAATTTGAGAGGAACAATAAAAAAGGTTCACAAAAAAAGAGGCCTATTAATATGCATTTAAAGGACATAACAATTTAATAATATATAGAGTGTTTATGCATTTTCTATGTATTAACTCACTTATTCCTCACAACTGCTCTATGAAGTATGTATTATTATTATTTCTACTTACAGAAATCGCTGAGTTCCAACAGTTTTATCTTACTGATAAAGTACTGTCTGACAATGATAATGACGATAACGATGATGATGACAATGATGAAAATGATGATGATGATCAACACTTACATAGGATTTATTATATGCCAATCATTGTTCTAAGCATCTAACTTATTTACTCATAAACCTTACTAATTCATTCACTCATAAAATATGAGACGGATAATACTATAATCCATTTCAGAAATGAGGAAACCAAGGCACAGAAACATTATTTAATCTGCTCAACTTCGTCAAGCGGTAGAGGTAAAAATCATTTTTGGGTAGTTCGTTCCAGATTCTGACTATGCTTTAACTTACATAACTAAACTACAGTCGTATAACTGATAAGCAGAAAAGCCAACAATAGATTCCCAACTTTTGCTTTTGCTTCTAAGCTAAAATCCTTCTTCCTTAGTTTTCCCAGAAAAGCTGACATTAAATTATGCCACTTCTAGAAACCTGGGTGGTATTTACAAGAATTTCAAACACACGAACAGAGAGTCTTCTCAATTCTTAGTCCAAACATTACACATAAATAAAATTGATTATGTATCTAATCCTGACTTCTCTTGCCATTATAATATAAAACAACTCTTTCCTGTAAGATGTAATTCACTTTAAAATGTAAATGTGCGGGACGCCTGGGTGGCTCAGTCGTTGGGTGTCTGCCTTCAGCTCAAGTCATGGTCCCAGGGTCCTGGGATTGAGCCCGGCATAGGGCTTCCTACTCAGCAGGAAGCCTGCTTCTCCCTCTCCCACTCCCCCTGCTTGCGTTCCCTCTCTCACTGTTTCTCTCTCTCTGTCAAATAAATAAATAAAATCTTTAAAAAATAATAATAAAAATAAAATGTAAATGTGCTATTTTTTTAAGATAAAAAATTTTGCCATTACAAACCCTAGTTTTGGATTTTAAGATTATATGTATACATACACATATAAAATTCTTTTCAATAACATCCAAATCATCTTTAGGATTCTACCTTTTGGAATCTGGGGCTCCTACCATGTTTTAACAGACTTTCTCCTGAAAAAAATCTTTATAGGCCTTGTTCTACCAGACAAGGTTCTCAGTTAACAAATCTATGAATCTCCAAAGTCCCACATCATAGTCTCTTTAGAAAGGAACACAGATGGAAAGACATATCAAGCTCCAAATGAGTGCTACTGTACAAAACAGGTGGCCCGTCCTCTTCCAAAATGCCAGTTTTATGGAAGACAAAGAAAAGCTGATAAAGAATTCCAGGTTAAGAAACCAAATAGCTGTTAACAACTGTGCAATGTGTGATTCTGGATCAGACGACTGATAAATTTCTAATATGAACTATAAACTAAATAGTAACAAAAATGAAAATGTTTCCTGAATTTCATTATTATATTGTGGTTAAGTAGGAGAAACATATTGAATATTTAGGAGTGGAAGATCATAAATGTCTACAACTTATTCTCAAATGATTCATTGTCATCATAGTGGTGGTGGCGGGAGAGGAGGAGCAAAAATAGGAGTAAATACACAAAGAGAGAAAGTAAATGATAACAAAATGTTTACAACTGGTGATAGTGGACAATGGGCATACCAACCTTGCAACTATGTAACAGGTTTAAAATTGTTTTTGATAAATGTTAAGGGGAAATAGAAAAAAGTTTTCATTGTGATATGAAGAAAAAGGATTTTCTCAGAGTCACTCAATGAACAATGAGCTACAGAAAAAGACACCCACGCCAAAGATCAATCATTAGATCATTCTGTTTTCTCTCTCTTTCTCTTTCATAAAGTCATGGTATAACATTCTCTTCCTGAAAACTCTTAGAGAGAAGGCCCTCCTATGTGATTAAAATTTCTCTGAATTATAATACATCCTACTCTGCAAAATGGCTTTTTAATATTCAAAAGAGTTTATTAACTCATTTCTCTCTCTTTATTGAGAATTAGTCTGATTTCAAATAACAGAAAATATAAGTTAATAAATACAATGTATCACCAGTTCATAAAAGCCAGAAATCTGGAGTGTGTTCTAGAAACCAATGAAATTTTAAAGTGAGAAGTAGCAGGATCAAATGAATTATCTTCTCAAGTCATTTTGTACCTCCAGTCCCTGCGTTAAAGCTCTCTGCCAACAAATAGTCTCACTTCCATCTCCCAAATTCACTGTTTATTCCAAACACAGGTGTTGCTTGTCAGCCAACTAAATTTAACTGCCTTTAACTTCGATGATTGTTGAACCCCACTCTTCAAGTTGACAGCCATTACTCTCGATGGTGACAACCTTCTCCTTTAAAGTGACTGGGTGGTGTGCAGCTGGGACAGGGATGAGGGGAGTTTCTGAAATGCTGATATTGTTCTACTTCTTAACCTGTTTAACAAATATGTTTGGCACATGATAACTCGAGTTCTACACTTAAAAATTTGTAAGTTTTATCTGTATAATGTATAATCTGTTAATTTAAAAAACTTCCTGCTGGAAGTCTTCCACTTACTGATTTATCAGTTTCTGATTAATCTTCAGCTTTTTACCTACTGTCCTGGCTTGGTGAATGTTTATTTTTCTAACTACAGGCTGTGATCATTATCATGTTCATGGATTCACAAGTACTAGTACAAGTACGCAGCTCACAAACTCTTAGAAAACAACTATGTAAAAATTCCCAAATATAAAAAAAAAAGGGCACCAAATATAGATTTAATGACTGCATACATGTTAGAAATATATAGGTCAAATCTAGGGATGGTTCAGTATAGTTTTTCTGCTTGCCATTTTTAATTCAATAATGAGGATCTCATTGTAAAATATTGATATAAGTCCTATATTCGTTTCAACATGCATTAAAGTGGTTCATAAAACATAATATAGAACTTCTCTAACATTTTCCTTTAGGAATGTCAGCACATGTTTTATAATAACCTTGAAGCTCTCAAATTAAACACATTATTTCCATTAACAAAAAGAGTCAACAGGTAATCATGTTCCCTCCATACTTTTTGTAGAGACAAAGTTCTTTAAAAACAGAGCTACATTCCCACCTGGGAGACTTCTTTGTTCATAATGAGTCCTCAAAACAGATATGGTCAAATCTAGTACTCCGGAGGGTACCTTCCAGGGGAGTGGGGTAGTGAGGTTTCCAGAGATGGCTCTAGTTTCTTCACTCTCACCTCATTTAAGGCCAATTACGCAAACAACTAAAAGGAGAAGAAAAAAAGTAAAAGCAGAAGGGAGGTTAGATTGCCATTTTATTCTCTAAGAAATGACAAAGGTCAAAAATGCTGCGTAAAGAAAAAAAATACAACTTTTAAGGCCATATGGAGAAATTCTTCCAATAGACAATGGACTAAGATGATTTTACAGCTGAAGTCCTTTCTGGTGATTAGATATGTATTCCTATTTAAGACTGCTACTTAGGTAGGGCGCCTGGGTGGCTAGGTCATTAAGCATCTGCCTTCAGCTCAGGTCATGATCCCAGAGTCCTGGGATCGAGCCCCACATCAGGCTCCCTGCTCGGCGGGAAGCCTGCTTCTCCCTCTCCCACTCCCCCTGCTTGTGTTCCTGCTCTCACTATCTCTCTCTCTCTCTCTCTGTCAAATAAATAAATAAATAAAAGACTGCTACTTAGATAATACATAATTACATTCTGCCCTTAATCTTCTGAAAGAGCCATTTATATGTCTTTTAAAAATTTTTTCTGGCTGCATTTGTATGTTTATCCTTCTTTTTACTTAAAACACTGATTGTTCGTATTTTCAGTTTACATTGAATACTTCCTTTGATTTCTGTAATACTTCTCACTATGCATTAAAGTTACTATGATATATTACTTTCAAATTTTTTGTTGAAAAACTTTACAAACTCTTTACATTCACAACACTTAAAAATAAAATTTGTTGAGCTCTGGTTCCAGTAATGATGGACTATCTTATATTGGACTAAACTTGCCCACAGATAACAGTTATTAACTCTGGACAAAATATTAAAAAGGACTGTTCAAAGACATTGAAAAGTGACTAACAATAGGCAGAAATGTAGGGGATTTGATCACTGAAAGAAAGGAACCATACTGATGAGATGTACACACGTATAATTTTCCCTTAAGAGAACTCTTCCCACACATACTTTCTAAAAAAAAGAAGGGAGATACTCCCCAACTTGTTTTATTAAATAAGCAAATCCCGGGAGCCTGGGTGGCTCAGTCATTAAGCGTCTGCCTTCAGCTCAGGTCATGATCCCAGTGTCCTGGGATCGAGTCCCACATCGGGCTCCCTGCTCAGCAGGAAGCCTGCTTCTCCCTCTCCCACTCCCCCTGCTTGTGTTCCCTCTCTCGCTGTCTCTCTCTCTCTGTGGAAAAATAAACAAAATCTTTAAAAAAAATAAATAAGCAAATCCCTAATACCAAAACTTGACAAAGATATTACCAGAAAAGAAAATCAGCCTCATGAATACAGATGCAAAACAATAAATTGATAATATATATAAGAGAAGATATTTGCAAATGACATTTCGGATAAAGGGCTGATACCCAAAATCTATAAAGACCTTATCAAACTCAACACTCAAAAAACAGGGGCGCCTGGGTGGCTCAGTTGTTAAGCGTCTGCCTTTGGCTCAGGTCATGATCCCAGTGTCCTGGGCTCAACCCGCATGGGGCTCCTGCTCAGCGGGAAGCCTGCTTCTCCCTCTCCCACTCCCCCTGCTTGTGTTCCCTCTCTCGCGGTCTCTCTGTCAAACAAATAAATAAAATCTTAAAAAAAAAAAAAAAACACCCAAAAAACAAATGATCCAGTCAAGAAATAGGCAAAAGACATGAACAGACACTTCTCCAAAGAAGACATACAAATGGCTAACAGATACATGAAAAAATGTACAACATCACTAGTCATCAGGGAAATACAAATCAAAACCACAATGAGACACCACCTTACACCAGCTAGAACAGCTGGTCATTTGCAAATGTCATTTGCAAATATTTTCTCTTAAATTAACAAGACAGGAAAAAAACAAGTGTTGGCGAGGTTGTGGAAAAGGGGGAACCCTCTTGCACTGCTGGGGGGAATGCAAGCTGGTACAGCCCCTCTGGAAAACAGTATGGAGGTTCCTCAAGACGTTAAAAATAGAGCTACCCTATGACCCAGCAATTGCACTACTAGGTATTTACCCCAAAGATACAGATGTAGTAAAAAGAAGGGGCACATTCACCCCAATGTTCATAGCAGCAATGCCCACAACAGCCAAACTATGGAAGGAACCAAGATGCCCTTCAATAGGCGAATGGATAAAGAAGATGTGGTGTATATATATACAATGGAATATTACTCAGCCATCAGAAAGGATGAATACCCACCATTTGCATCAACACGGATGGAACAACATGGATGGATGGAGGGTATTATGCTAAGTGAAATAAGTCAAGCAGAGAAAGACAATTATCATATGGTTCCACTCATAAGGAGTACAGCAGAGGACGATGGGGGAAGGGAGGGAAAACTGAATGGGAAGAAATCAGAGAGGGAGACCAATAATGAGAGACTCTGGACTCTGGGAAACAAACTGAGGGTTACAGAAGGGAGGGGGTGGGGGGATGGGGTAACCGGGTGATGGGTATTAAGGAGGGCAGGTGTTGGGATGAGCACTGGGTGTTATACACAACTAATGAATCGCTGAACACTACAACAAGAACTTACGATGTACTATATGCTGGCTAACTGAACATAATGAAAAATAAATTTTAAAAAAAAGGGTAATATACCATGATCATTGTGGTTTATCCAAGAAATGTTATAAGGTTGGTTTAAAATTCAAGTATCAATTAATGTGATTTACCATATTAACAGAATAAAAAGCATATAAACATTTCAATAGATACAGAAAAAAATCTGACAAAATTCACCTACCAATGATAAAATTCTCAGCAAGCTAAGAATTAAAGGTAACTCCTTCAATCTGATAAAGAGGATGAATGAAAAACTTTACAGCTAGTATTTTATATAATGGTGAAATACTGGGAGTTCTCCTAATATTGGGAACAAGGCAAGACTGTTCACTCTAACCACTTCATTACTTTTTTAATTTTTAAGTAATCTCTACACCCAATGTGGGGCCCAAACCCCCAACCCTGAGATCAAGAGTCACACGCTCCACTGATGGAGCCAGCCAGGCACCCCACAGCCACTTCATTATTGTAATGGATGTACTGAAGGTCCTATTCAATGCAATAAGAAAAGGAAATAAACGGAAACTCAGAGAGGAAGAATTAAAATTGTCTTTATTCACTTAAAAATCATTTTTTGGTACATAATTCTAAGGAATCTGAAAAATGATTACTAGAATTAATATGTGATTTGGCAAAACTGTAGGACACAAGGTGAGTCTACAAAAATCAATTGTGTTTCTATACAACCACGACTGGAAAATAAAATGCAAAACAAATTTGTAATAGCATCAAAAAACATAGAAAACTTAGAATTAATTTAACAAAAGATATGCAAGACCTATACACTTACATTTTATAACATTGCTGGGGCACCTGGGGGGCTCAGTTGGCATCCGACTCGTGATTTCGGCTCACATCATGATCTCAGGGTCCTGAGATTAAGCCCTTTGTGGGGCTCCCCGCTCAGAGGGAGTCCGCTTCCTCCTTCTCCCTATGCCTCTGCCCCTCCCCTGGCTTGCACCCTCTCTCTCTCTCTCAAAATAAATAAATAAAATTTAAAAAAAAATTTTTATAACATTGCTGAAACTAAAAAAGACCCCCTCAAAAATAGAGGGATTGAATATTTTCATGGGTTCACCAAGATTCAATTCTCCCCCCAAATTAATTCATATGTTCAAAAATAAAATTAGTGGTTTACTTTATGTATAGTTAGTACATTATACTATCAATAAATACAAATCTATTTTTCTTTTGTTTTACATTTGTAATAGTTTTTTTTTAATGCTTGTTTTGGGCTTTTTCTTTTTATATAAAAATTGTTTTCTCTAACTCATGATTTCCCCGAATGCTTAATTCCATATTGAAGTGAAATGTTTAATATTAGAAAACTAGGTGATCTTATTACCTGGATCCAAAAGTGCTTACCCCTTCTAGTCCCTCTAAACTAAGTGCTTTTTATAGTTTCAAGATTTTTCTTCTCTTGATTTAAACCCACAATTCAAAAACTCGAAGAAACGAACTAGTTTTTCATATTGACTTACAGTTAAAACTGTTAAAGGATTTATAGTTAGATTAGCCCAATTTACATTCTATTTGAAGTTTTCTCACTTTATATATCTAGCTTATTTGCATTTGTAATAAACTGCGCCCTCGAACATTTTCTTGAAACAATTCATTTCAATCCTCCTGATATGATTTTGTGTGTTCTTTCATTTGTGAAGCACTTTATCTTTGAATTTTTCCTAGGTAATCTGTGTAGGAATTGGTAAATAACAACTGACTCCCGGCAATGATGGCGTTGCTCATCCAGTCATCCGTAAACTTAGGTTCTGTCAGTATTTGGCTTCCAAGAAAGAGCAACCCCCCAAATCACCTGCATACTTAATCGTGCAGGTATAATCTTTGCCACATAATGTCACTCTCTTCTATAAAACTGGAGAGTTTTTATGGGCACTTCTTCAAAACCAAGCAGTAACTGAAGCCAGATGGATCCTGCTAACGATTTAGGGTCCTGATGGATTCATGGTCAACCATATGAGGGAATGTGAAAGCAATGCTAAGGGGGAGGTTGAGCACAGTCATTTAGAAACTGCATAAAGATGGAAAAGCACACAATAAATCCATATTCAAAAAAGATATGTATACAATGAGAATTTAAAAATATGGAACCAGGAGACAGGTGACACAGAGGACCTAAGAAGACAGGAGGGATATGAAGAAATATTGAGAAAAAGGACAGTTCTGATAATCTGATGTTTATTATTACTGTGAAATCAATGAGCTCTCTTAAAATGTATCTCTCCTTGGGGCTCCTGGGTGCCTCAATTGGTTAAGGGGCTGCCTTTAGCTCAGGTCCCATGATCTCATGATCTCAGGGTCCTGGGATCCAGCCCCACGTCGGGCTGCAGGGAGTCAGCTTCTCCTTCACCCTCTGCCCCTCCCCACTGCTCGAGCTCGCTTGCGCTCTCTCTCTCTCTCTCAAATAAATAAAATGTTTTAAAAAATTAAAAAATAAAATGTATCTCTCCAGTGATTTTTTTTTTCATTTAATTTAATTCCAGTATAGTTGAATAGTGTTATATTAGTTCCAGGTGTATAATACAGTGATTCAAATATTCTATACGCCAGTGATTGCTGTGTTATTATCTGTGCTATCAACAGCTCAGTATTTTAAGTCTTTCCTCACCACCCCTCCCCCGATCCAGAGGAATCCAGAGTAGGAGATCTGATATGGATAGTACAAACTCCTACTAGACGCCCCCATGATAGCTGAGCATGGCTGAAGGCTTTCAACTACTGGTTCCATTTTTCTCCTCCTGCATAAGGCCTTTCTGTTTTCATTATCTGCTTCCGATGCTGGATTCTGGCACAAGTTCTGGTTAATGCAGCACCTCAATTCCTTTAATTTAATTATTAATTTAATTTCTTAAATTCAATCTAAGAATCAAATGAGGAAGCCAGCTGATAGAAGAGCACCTATCATGCACCTACCACACAGAAAGAGTAAAAAGGAAATCTATTAAATAGTCTTCCTTTGTTATTTGGAGTTAGGCAGAGGTACAGAGCCAGAAATTAAGAATATATAGAGAAATAGAACAAATAAATATCTATGGGATTATCCTCAGACTTAACAACATGTAAACTTTTTATATTTTTTTCTTCTTTAAGAAATGAAGCACTATCAATGAATCAGAAGTCCCCATACTGACACAGAGCCCACTCTGTTCATCCCCCCTCCCTTTGATAGAGATAACCATTGTCATGAATTTAGTACATCTCTTTCTGAATATGTACGTGTGTATTCATAAACAATACACACTAATGTTTTGTATTTTAAAATGTAAGTGTTTTAACTGTATACTACACATAAATCCTGCATTTTGTTGATTTCATGCATTACATTTTGGAGCTCTATCCTTGCTGAAGTGTGCATACATATGGGTTTCATTCATACATATATGTGAATATACCTGGTCTCAGCCATTCCTGTATTTAAGTGGTCTGCAAATTTTCATTTTTACAGATAATACCTCAATGAGTGTTCTTGTACATGGCTTCTTGCTCTTATTTTCATATGCACAAGTGCAAGAATTTCTAATGGCAATACCCAGGAGTGTATTTCTGAGTTACAGTAGCTACATATCTTCCACTCTACTCACCATTCCTCAAACTGCTTGCCAAAATGGTTGTTTCATACTCCCACTAGCAATGTATAAGAACCATTTCCCCCACATTCTTTCCAACACCTGATACCATCAGACTTTATTTTTTAACAGTCTAATGGATGAAAATGGGATTTCATTTCAATTTGAATTTCCTTGACTATTACGGAGACTGAGCATCTTAGTTGACTATGTGGATATCCTATTATGTGAACTGGTATTGGTCTCTTCTCTTCCTTTATGCTGGGCACCCAATAGGCACTTTTAGTTCTGAGAAATTTTCTTGAATTATACTATTTATTTTTTTCTTTCCCTTCATTTATTCTGTTCTCTCTTTTTGGAACTCCTAACACTAGTAAGTTGACCCTCCTAGATTCATCTTCTTATTTTCTTCAATCTCCTGTTTATCATTTCTTTTCCTTTTTACTCTACTTTCTAAACAATTTTCCTCATTCACTGTCCAATACTTCTATTGAGTTTTTCTCTGCTACATATTCTTAATTTATAAGAATTCTTTGTTTTCTGAATGCTCTTTTTAAAATATCTTATTCTTGCTTTACAGATGTAGCATCCCATCTTGCTGAAGATATTTTATACACACATATGGTATATGTATATATGTATGTGTGTATATGCATATATATCTATATATGGCTGGATGTGTATGTGTGTGTATGTATGTACATATACATAAAATTTTCTTGGCTATATAGTCTGTTTTCAGCAAGTTGTTTTGTATTCTAGATTTACTTATTTTGGTTTCCGTTATTCATAGTAGGTGCTTTCCTTAGATGCTTCATGGTATTTAGATCTTTGGGAATAAAAAGTTCATTTAAAGCTCTAATTAAGTATGTGGCGCTATTGACTGTGACCTTCACGACAGGGCAACCTGGGCAGGCTCTTCGTTAAGAGTACAAATAGTGATGTGAGAAACCTGGTTCCCCTTATCTACCACTTATTTACTTATTTGTTCAACACCTGCATACATACAAAGTAGTTTCAGAACTGTTAGAGCCTGTACTCCATAAGAAACAAATTGACCAAATACAGTACAATATTTATGTACAGTTCTTTTTGCCTTTATTAATGGGCTAGTCATATGCTTCATAGAAGATTCTTCCTGTTCCTGCCTGTAGGATAAAGGCCTCAGTTTGGGAAGCCAATGACAGAGAAGAGGGCAGGGGCTCTCATCATTCAAAATGCCAATGCTCATTTAATCCCCCTGTTGTCCACCAGCCCAGCGGCCCTCTGTTTTAATCCAGAGAATATACCTGTCAAGATAGGAGCAGTTCATTAGAACAGTGGCAAAGAGTGAAGAAGATCCAGGCATCTAGCTATTTCTTCTTCTTCTTCTTTTTTTTTTTAGAGGTGGGGAGAGGGAGAGAGAGAATCTCAAGCAGGCTCCATGCCCAGTGCAGAGCCTGACATGGGGCTCGATCTCAAGACTCTGAGATCATGACTTGAGCTGAAATCAAGAGTTGGATGCCCAAACGACTGAGCCACCCAGGTGCCCCAATGAACTGTTTCTTAAACATCTTTTAAACAATCCTCCTTATTTTAGTTCCTTACCCTTCTTCACCTTCCACTTTCAAAGTTACACCATACTACCACTGCCTGAGCCCTTTGGAGATTCACCAGTACAAATTCCATCAGTCCTTAGCTTTCTCCTTGTAAAACTGGGCTTTCCTAGGTTTAACAAGATTGCTACCGCTCATCTAGCTGTTTTCTGGCCTTGAAAAATTCCCCCTATTTTTCTCCAATTCTCCTACATCTCTGGATTTATGACTAAAAACAACCCAACAACAACCCTTATTGACTTTATTTTTGTTGTTGTTTAACTTAACTGTGGTTTGGGGAGGGAACAATATTAACTGTGTGCTCAACCCACCACCTTTACCTGGAATCAAACACTATGTTATTATTGGTAATATTTTATTTGTTTATTTTCAATCATCCTGTTATTTCATAATCTTTTCAAAGTTTTGCTTCATGTATGTTATTTACACCTTAATCTTTCTGACAATTTTAAAATCCACCATCCTGACATTCTCAAGAACCGATCAACCATTGAAATTGCTCAATAACATAATGAATGGTATGACAGAAAGAGAACTAACAACAGGCAGTAAGGCCTATACAACAGTTAATTAGGAAAGTTTTAAAAAGGACCAGCTTTAGATCAAAGGAACGTCTCTTCATACACATTAGCTGATACCATGGATTCTGACTTTGGGAAAGCAGAAAAAAATCCACCTTCCGTTATCAACTGTTACCTTGTGAGATGAGTATCAAAAGAATCTGTGGTCTACTGTTCTCTTCTCTGTGAGGAAGTAAAAGAAACTTTCAAATCTCTAAGGGCAGTAGATTCTCTCCCCCAGCCCACATACCATAACAGTGAAGTGTGATGAAAGTAACCTGTTACTAATAACACTTAAAATTACAATGTTTATACAGTCATTACTTCCATAAAATTAGTGCAGATTCAAGGTTATCATTATTACAACATAATTTTAACTCTTCTTCTTTATGATGTGCTTTTTGATGAGGAGAGAAAGGGATAATGTTAGTCAAAATCTGGGTGTGATGGCACTAGCTTCAGTTAGCTATGCTGCAGTCCTGTAGTGGGTCATTATAGATAAACCATTAACACTAGTGGCGATTAGAAATTACTTTGGTTTACACAGTTAAGATTCCATAGTAACTTCTCTGTTCTTATTAATTCTACCCCAAATAAAATTTAAGAAAGAAGGTGGCACCTAAAACTTTGAGCGAAATGGGTTTTTTTCCCTTAAGAGAGACTGTAAGGTTTTCACAGAAGAAAGAAAGAATGATGCTACCAATCCTCCTCCTACTGATCATGCAAGAGTCATGCTCTCCAAATCAAAGGCAAAAATAATTTAAATAAAATTTGAAATCAAGCCAGCCATATTAATGTTAAAAAAATAATTTAAAAATGTATGTAAAGTTTGTTTATTTAACATCTCCATCTATTTGTTTTTTCTTATTAACACTATGAAGAGGAGGCCTAAAAAAAGACTTTAAAGATGAAGTTGTTTATTTTTTTAATAGGATGGCAATATTTACTTATTTTTCCTTATTAATCTTTGATTTTTAGAAGGCTGACTTCATTGCTCTTATGATTACAAAATGCTTTTATGAAAACCTGGTCATCTCTCTCCAGAAAAAAACCACCTCTTCACATAATTTTTGGATGTCTAAAAATATCTGGGTAAATTCATGGGTGTTGTTAGAAGAAATTGTATTATGTTGGAAAGATATGAAAACTGTTGCTCCGTGGTAAAAGCATGAGATCCAAGGGGACTCCAGCCGGGAAATAAATCTTCGTAGGAGCAAGAATTCTGAGTGCACCCAGCATTAAAGAGAACTGTGACTCCAAGGAAATTCTTTGTGTATGTGGGTAAGAGGTATGAAGAAAGATGTTCATGCCAGCATTGTTTATGAGAACAAAAAATGGTAAGAACCCAAATGCCCATCAATAATAGATTAGTAAACGCCAGCATACTGATAGAATAAAACCTCACACCCGTGAAATTAACTGAGCTTTAGCTATCCATATCTGCCTATAGGCAACCACATTCCCTTCTTATAACTGAGACATATTGCATTATGGTTACAAGTATGGATTCTGGAGCTCAACTCCACCATCACTAACTTTCTGATCTTAACCTCTCCATGCCTTAGTTTCCTGCTCTACAAAAAAGCAGAATAATACTGTACCTATTCCAAAGTTGTTAGGAGAGTAAACAATATTTTTAAGTTGTTTAAAATGATGCCTGGCACATGGTAAACACTGTGAAATGATTAATAGACCATAGCCAACTAAGTTTAATCTCTCTTCTGGATGTCATATAAACACATCTATTTTGAACACAACTTATTCGCAAAAGAATGCTCCTACTATTTTTATGCTCTATTTTAAGCTCCATACCTATAAGCATCTGCCTATTTATTAAGAAGTTCCAAACTAAACTCCTCTATATTCTTTTCCTTGGCTATTCCCTATCCGGAGGGGAAAAAAAAAAGGTACCTTCACACTCACCCAATGCTACCACAGAAACCCAGATATCACCTTTGAAATCTTTTCCACTGTCACATCCTATATTGTACTCAATCACCATGCTCCATCTAGCCTATTTCAAAAATAAGTCATCGTCCACATACATACAAGTCTGATATCCTATTCCTGTTTAAACCCCTTCCATAAGGTTTTATCTCACTTATAATAAAATCCCAAACTCATGACATAGCCACTCTTCCCATAGCATGGTATGTTTTAGCAGCACTCATCCTTCCTGAGTTCCTACCTATTCCCCAGTCTTTCTTCCCCACTCCATGGCCTTCAATATAATATATTCTCTCTTGCAAATAAACTCTTATTTTCTTTACCTGCCCAATTCCTATTCACTGTTCAAGCTTCAGCTAAAACTCTACTACTCTTACCACAGTAATCTAAATCAGCCCTTCCTTATACTTTAATAGCACTTTCTACTTCTCCTTCTTAGCATTTTGCAAAATTTATATTAACCTATTTGTGTGATTATGTGCTTATTGCCTATCTCCCTCACTAGACTTTAAGCTCCTAGATGGATGTTTTTTAACTTGCACAGAGTAGGTACACAACATTTTAAAAGGTTAAATTATGTTATTACTGAACCTATTCCAATTCAACAATAGTAATGCAGTTAAAAGCTTAAAGAGAACGTGGATCATTAAACTGGTCAAAGGACATTACATCTTTCTAAACAAATCCAAGAGCAGTATCACTGGCATGACGGGGGGTACACTAGATTGTTAACATAAGGGATTAGGCACAGGTTTGAGGGTGAGAACACATGGGTAAAAGAAAGCTGAAAGTAGTAAACCTGCTGGATTAGTCTCTACTAATTGGAGAAAGCCCATTTCTGTGGCAACATTCTGCAATATAATTTATCTCTCTGTTTTTGCTACAAGGCGAGAGAAAACACCAGGATGTTGGAGACAGTCCACATTCAAAGAGCTAAAAATGAAATGTAACACCTAAACTACAAGTGTTTAGTTCTTTCTTGAAGAGCAACTTTACTGAATCAGAAGGCAGCTGTTGAAGACTATCAAAACTAAGCTGTTCTAAATCTCCAAAACACTATGGTGGGATGCTCAGACAGGATTTTAATTCCCAATACAGGTTTTACATGTGTTAGAAGACGGCATTGTACTAAGATGGCATTTTACAAAACACAGGTTAGATCACTTTAGGTAACAGTTAAAACTGGCATATACTTTATCAGATGAGTGTTTGCATTACACATTTTTCTAAGTGCGGGCTCGGTTTACTCCACACACTGTCAACAGAAAGACAGTCTTACTACCTCTTTGTACCTCTCAAGGGTAGCAAAGAATAGATACTCACTAAAGTTAACCAATAAAAATGCTTGTATCTAGATATTTGTTTCTTTTTGTAATATTTCAAAATTACATATTACCTTTTAAAATAGAGAAGTGACCTGCATATGTGCTTAGAGGTTTTAATAAGTAATTCCATCTACAGTTACATTTAACTATCAATTTCCATATAGTGGCATGCACGGTATCTTCGGGACGGGGGGGCAGACAATAACCAGACACCTAGCCTCATGATTTCAAAAAACAGGTAATACACATTATAAGGTATTTTAAAATCAGATTATAAAATATTTTTTTTATTATTTCTTTTACTCAGTACACATCATTTCTTTTGTAACAGGCAGAGTGGTTCAATCCTCACATATTTAAGCGCCCGATGTGTGGTAAGCACTACAGCAGGTGCTTGGGTGTGGCAGGAAACAAGAGAGATGAAGTTCCCACTCTTCAAAGCTCACATTCCAGTGAGAGGAAAAGATCAGTAAATAAAACAATAATTTGAGGTAGAGTTACAAGGGGAGCTACTTTTACATATCAGATGGAGTGATTAAGGCCAGTTTATATGTGAGGGTAATGTCTGAGCCAAGACTACTTTCACAATGTCTGGAGCCCTTGATGTCCTGCAAATGAAGGAGGAGGATGTCCTCAAATTCCTTGCAGTAGAAACCCATTTAGGTGGCACCAACCTTGACTTTCAAATGAAACAGTACATCTACAAAAGGAAAAGTGATGGTATCTACATCATAAATCTGAAGAGAACCTGGGAGAAGCTTCTGCTGGCAGCTCGTGCCATTGTTGCCATTGAAAACCCAGCTGATGTCAGTGTCGTATCGTCCAGGAATACTGGCCAGCGAGCTGTGCTGAAATTTGCTGCTGCTACCGGAGTCACTCCTATTGCCGGCTGCTTCACTACTGGAACCTTCACTAACCAGATCCAGGCAGCCTTCCGGGAGCCGAGACTTCTGGTGGTTACTGATCCCAGGGCTGACCACCAACCAGCCTCTTACAGAGGCATCCTATGTTAACCTGCCTACCATTGCTCTGTGTAACACAGACTCTCCTCTGCGCTATGTGGACATTGCCATCCCTCGCAACAACAAGGGAGCTCACTCAGTGGGTCTGATGTGGTGGATGCTGGCCAGGGAAGCTCTTTGCATGCGTGGCACCATTTCCGGTGAACACCATGGGAGGTCATGCCTGATCTCTACTTCTACAGAGATCCTGAAGAGATTGAAAAGGAAGAGCAGGCCGCTGCTGAAAAGGCTGTGACCAAGGAGGAATTTCAGGGTGAATGGACGGCTCCAGCTCCTGAGTTCACTGCTACTCAGCCTGAAGTCGCAGACTGGTCTGAAGGTGTGCAGGTGCCCTCAGTGCCTATTCAGCAGTTCCCTACTGAAGACTGGAGCGCCCAGCCGGCCACTGAAGACTGGTCTGCAGCTTCCACTGCTCAGGCCACTGAATGGGTAGGAACAACCAACACTGAGTGGTCTTAAGCTGCTCTTCCACAAAGGCAAACAAAATGGAAATAGAAATGGAAAAGGTTGACGGAAAATAAACAGTTTGTAAAAAAAAAAAAAAAACCTTCATCCCAAAATGATTTCAGAAATGAATGATGTCATAGTATGTGTGAAAAACTCGGCACAAAGAGCCTCTGCTCCCGGGCACCTGGGTGGCTCAGTCAGTTAATCATCCAGCTCTTGATTTCAGCTCAGGTCATGATCTCAGGGTCAGAGGACTGAGCCCTGAGTCAGGCTCTTTGCTCGGCGGGGATCTGCCTGTTCCTCTCCCTCTGCTCCTCCCCCCACTATCCTCTCTCTCCCTCTTTCTCTCTCTCTCCACTATCACTTCTCTGAATTGTCACCTCTCCTTTACACTTTTAAAAATTGAGAACTCCAAGCCAAATTCAACAATACATTAAAAAAAAAAAAAAAACAACATTCACCATGATACATCACATTAACAAGAGAAAAGACAAAAACCATATGATCATCTCAACAGATTCAGAAAAAGCATCTGACAAAGTACAACATCCATTCATGATAAAAACTTTCAACAAAGTAGGTTTAGAGCAAACATACCTCAACATAATACAGGCCATATATGAAAAACCCAAAGCAGACATCATACTCAATGGTGAAAACCTGAGCGCTTTTCCCCTAAGATCAGGAACAAGACAAGGATGTCCTCTCTCACCACTTTTATTCAACATAGTACTGGAAGTCCTAGCCACAGCAATCAGACAAGAAAAAGAAATTTAAAAAATTTTAGAGGACTGAAAAGAGATTTAATTTATATAGGTTATCAATATTTATTGTATTATAAATAAAAACTAAGCAAATTTTAGAATACTTAATAGCCCTTTAATAACCTATTTTTTTCTTTACTGCAAATATGTAGCACTGAAGAAGATAAAGATCACAAATATAGTCGAGTACCCCTGCCCTGATTTGTGGTAAGCTACCAGATTTACCTTCCATTATTTTTGTACCCTCAATGAAAATGTCTATGCATTAGAAAAGGCAAATAACATCTTAGTATTATTCATAAAACCATTTGGATGTTGTAGGGACACCTGGGTGGCTCAGCTGGTTAAGCGTCTGCCATCAGCTCAGGTCATGATCCCAGGGTCCTGGGATCGAGTCCCGCATCAGGCTCCTTGCTCAGCAGGGAACCTGCTTCTCCCTCTGCCTGCCACTCCCCCAGCTTGTGCTCTCTCTCTCTGACAAATAAATAAATAAAATCTTAAAAAAAAACAAAAAACAAAAACATTTGGATGTTGTAGACCCCATGAAAAGATCTTGGGACCCTGTTACGGATTGAATTTTGTCTCCCCAAAATTTGTATGTTGACACCCTAACCCCCAATGTGACTGTATTTTTAGAGATAGGGTCTTTAAGGAGCTAATTAAGGTTAATGTCCTTATGAGAAAAGGAAGAGACACCAGAAGTATACTCACAGAGGAAAGGCCATGGGAAGACACAGTGAAAAGGTGGTCTTCTGCAAACCAGGAAGAAAAGGCTTCACCAGTAACCAATACTGCCAGCACCTTAACACTGAACTTCCAGTGCCCAGAATATTGAGAAAATACATTTTGTTGTTTAAGCCACAAAGTCTGTGGTATTCTGTTCTGGCAACCTAAGCAGACTAATGCAGACCCCCAGGAATCTGCAGACCTTATTTTGAGAATTTTTGCTCTAGATATATACTTACTATCTCTTTCTCTGTTCTTAAGGAAGAGGGCAAAGGTGTGTTCAAAGGAAAAGATGGCCATCCAGAGCATGGGAAGGAAAAATAATATGACATCCAGGAATACTAAAGAACAGAAATTTCCCAATATACATGGAAAAAATTATAAAGTGCAATAGATAATCCATATAAGCTGGGCTCTCCCACCAACCTACACCTAGATTTCAAAATCCCATGTTACTTAGACTCTGAAATTTAAGCCTCCTATATCCTTCTCATTATATCACTTCTCTGAATTGTCACCTCTAACTCCTTTTAACGCTTTGAACCCTTATCACTTATTTGACCTTACAAAATTTGGTTAGGGAGATTTGAGGTGAACCTTCTGTCCATCCTAAAGTCAGTATTCTCTTTGAGCTTTCATACACATCATAAGAAACTACACTCTCCTGGTTGTCTTCAGCTTCTCAATTATCTTTCCAATGTCTGGTAAATGTGCTCAGTCTAGCCCTCTTTTCTTCAATGCCCATGTAAACGCACAGGAACATACACACACATATTCATGCACACATGAACACACACACACGTACATTCTGTTTCCTTAGACAAGTACTAGTGTTCTTCTATGCTCAATTTAATTTAAAAATCTATCGAGTATCTTATATACATTTCAATACTTGAATAACTTCAATACTGGGAAACATATGGGCATAAAGCTAGTTATAAATTAAGTGAGAAACCATAAAGAAAACATGGTAATTTTGACCAAAAAACAATGAAAACAATTTCATAATCCCACAAGTGACTAAGTTAATCCCAGAAAAATGGGCAAAGAATTAAAAAAGTAATGCACATTAGATGATATATAATTGGACAATAAAAGTAAGAATACATCCAACCTAATTAATAACTGTTTGGATTAAATTAAAATTAAGGAAAAGTAATTTCTCATCTACTAGGCTGGTAAAGCTAAAAGACTGACAAAATCCGGCATTAGTGAGAGTCTAGGGAATTATGCAATGTCCCACATCAGTGTTAGGAATGTAAATGGGGGGGGCCTGGGTGGCTCAGTCAGTTAAGTGTCTGCCCTTGATTCAGGTCATGGTCCCAGAGTCCTGGGATCGAGCCCCGCATCAGGCTCCCTGTTCAGCGAGGAGCCTGCGTCTCTCTCCCCGCCCCCACTCATTCTCTCTCTCTCAAATAAATAAATAATATATTTTTTTTTAAAAAAAAGGTATGTAAATTGGTACTGCCTTTCTGGAGTTACCAAAATAATTAAAATGTACATAAAAAGCAATCCACCTTCAAAGAATCTGTCCTCATCATATAATCAAAAGTGCATTAATTGTAGGGCAGCTGCTCTCAACTGGGACCTTTAATTCCCTCCAGGGGCATTTTTGCTTGTCACAACTTGGAGTATGGGAATGCTACTTGTATCTAGTGGGTAGAGGCCAGAGATGCTTCTGAAAATCCTATGATGTACAGGTCAGCCCCCACAACAAAGACTTATATGACCCACAGTGCCAATCGTGCTGAGGCTTAGAAAGGCTGGTTTCAGAAACTTTTGCCATTGCAGCTACCCTTCCTCCTCCCCAGAAGGGAAGAAAATTCTTATTTTCGTCAAACTCTAGTACACTAACTAGCTATGTAACTGGCAGGTGTGGACAATGTGCACTAAGAGGTCCAACTGCTATATGGCTCTCCTTCTCCTACATTCATCATCCATTTTGCTAGACAGGTAAATTAATTCAGCCTGACTTCCTAGAAGTGGCTGAGCATCTTCCTCTCAATAGTTAATGGGTCAAAATACATGGGGACTAGAGGTATCACGAGTACTACCATGTGCCTATCATGCTGCAAACAGAACTTGATAGTCAGCTAACAGAGTAAGGTCAAACATTAGGTTTGGGGAAATGAGACAAAGGTGTGTATTAATTCCTAACGGAGCCTCCTAGGATACAGGAATACAGAGATCTGTTACAAATTGGACCCATGGGGAATGCAAATTCATGAGCTCTGCTTAGAAACTTGCCTGAACATATACCAAAAAATAAAATCTGAATCTACAAACAGGACCCATGTTCAGGGGTGTGGTGGTTAAAGTATTCTAAGGGAAAACAGAAAAATAAAGAGATTTTAAATATACCAGATATATATTTAAGGGACAAAGGAAACCTCAGGAAAGATGAGAAATGAAGTACCGTTGTTGCAATTTTCTAGATGTTTCAAATGTCATATTCTAGGCAAGGGGTCAATGGATAAGTAAACTCTGGGGCCCCATGATTATGGGAGTCACAGTCACAACCCCCTTCCGCCTAATGAGGAAAGTGCAGTGGATAAAAGAGAGAGATGTAAGGAAAATTTCTAGCTTAGTTAACCAGATGAAAGATGGTATCAGGAATTCAAAATAGAATTGCTTTTCAAATATCCTGTTATCATCTCTTCCCACCTACCAGACAGATATTTTCCCTAATTAGCCTAAATTTCATCACATACATCTAACTCATATAGATATGCCTGGAAAGGTCTTGCATATATTAAATTTATAGATCAAATCTCATTCTTTACATGCAAAGCTAAAATATTTCATTCAATGAAATCCTAGTGTGAACCATTCTTTTATTTTTTTAAAGATTTATTTATTTGAGAGAGAGAATTCAAGTGGAGGGGAGGGGGGACAGAGAGAGAGGGAGAGAGAGAAACTATAAGCAGACTCCCTGCTGAGCACAGAGCTCAGTCTCAGGACCCTGAGATCACGACCTGAGCTGAAATCAAGAGTCTGATGCTCAACTGACTGAGCCACCCAGGTGCCCCTGAATCATTCTTTTAAAAATTAATCCCACCTAAACATCTCCTTTGTAGAAAATCAAATTTTTACATATGGCACAGGGAATATATAAAACATTTTAAAATTACACACAGGGGCACATGGGTGGCTCAGTCAGTTAAGCATTTGACTCTTGGTTTTGGCTCAGGTCATGATCTCATGGGTCGTAAAATAGATCCCCACATGCACTCCCCACTCAGCGCAGGGTCTGCCTGAAGATTCTCTCCCTCTGCCCCTTCCCCCATGTGTGCACCCATGCTCCCTCTCTCTCAAATAAATAAATCTTTAAAACAAACACACACAAAAATAAGAATTAAATTTGCCCATATTGTTTTCCATATTCCCAGACAGACTCATAAACTTGAATGGTTAATAACTTTATCATGACAGTTGTTGTACATGCTAAACACACCAAACTATATAAAACTTGGCAAAAGCCATGAAAATAGAAATCCCAATTTAATGCCAGTTTATTATAGCAAGATGAACAGAATCTCCCCAAAGACATGCTTTTCTTAAGTCTCAGTTTAGGCTACCTTTGATCTTGCTGGGAAGGAATTTAAAGAATTTTATAGAAAGGATAAGAATTTTACCTGGAAAAACTAAAGAATCTGTAGACCAGGTATGAGGAAGACTGAAGAGTCTGCAGAGGCTGAGAAGGCTGTTTGGAGGAGAGAAGGTCAAGAAGAGGTAGAAAGGTGGCAGCTTAGTAAGGAATAGGAAAGTCTGAGAATGAACAAAGATATTTAAAGGCAGCTTACAGGAAGTAAGTTTTGCTGGATGATACAGAATGTAAACTACTCGCTTCATTCCTACAAAATCTTTCAGGAATAGTCTACAGTATTCATTACCAAAAATATAACTTTGGCATTATATTTTTATGGTTTGTTTGTTTGCTGTTGCTGTTTTTGCTTGTCTTCTTGTATGCAAGAAATCCTGAAGAGAGCTTCAAGGACAAAGAATGGTAGTCTAAGGGTCAAGACCAATTGTCCCCCATCCACACAAATTACATTACAAAAATGTACAGGTGGTTAAACTGAGGTACAGAGTAGTCTATTTCTCATTGAAAAATAACATATTTCTCCAAGTCAACTAACCAGTTAGCCAACTGGTTAATATGAGGTCATAAGAAGCCGAAGTTTATGGGTCTGGATCCCCATGACCCACAAACTATTCTATTCTACGCTCACATGCTATATGCCTAATCTTTGGTAAACTTCCTTTCAAATGAAAGTAGCTGGATGGTCAGTGAAGGGTAGACAAGAGAATGAAAAGATGAATGAAAAGTCATCACTTATCACTGGCAAATTTAAAGTGCATGTCCCACTGATGTTGAATCTAAGGTCATACCACTTCGTGGAAAAAGGTCAAAGAACCATCAACAGTTTGCAAAATTATTCTATTTCAGTCTTACGTAAGTTTTTTCAAGAAGGTTCACCATGTAATTTTAAGTCTAAAACAAACCCAAGTAAATACTTTCCAAGAATAAATTAAGGACTACATTCATAAAAGAATTACTGGTTAAGATGCAATTATCTCATTTTAATGATGCTTAAATTAAAGCAATTAAACAACTTAACAGGGGAAAAGTGTCTATGATGGGTCCTGTTTATTGTTGACCACAGTTAAGAAATTTAAAAAAAAAAGAAAAAAACCCAACACATTTTGTTTAAATTCCTCTCATGTTTAAATCTAACAAAAGCAATAATGATAACATAATATGTAACATCAAATTCTTAATCATAATTGAAAAGACAGTACAAAATGTCTACTCTTTCCTATTTAACCATCTGGAACATGTTACAAACTCCCTGAAAGCAAGAAAAATCTGCAAGTATAATTACACTCTGGGACTATTAGCATGACATGCTTCAATAAATACTCCTAATAGGATCTGCTGATATAATAATTGGCACTAAAACTGAAGGATTTTCATTATTTGGCTATTTGTTCTTACTAACTAAATACTTAAGAAAACCAGTAAATTGTCCCTTGAATAGAAACAAACAAATACCCAGCAAGGGCAAAATGTGATGGGTTGCAGAGGTAGAACAAAGGGACAAAGAGCAAAGATTTGGAAATGCCTGAGTTCAATTTATATTTTCTCTCTCCCTTTCTTCCTCCCGTCCCCACCCCCCCAAACCTGGCATAGCTATCTGGTCAAAAGTGACTTTGTTAGGGTTAGGAGAAAATGTTATATTAAGTCTTGAGCTGGCCAAATTCCAGTTGGCTGCAGGTCTTCAGACCAAATTTTAACAAAGGAAAACATTCAAATGTATTCTACTCTTGTTGGTTTTGGAGATTTAACATTTAACTACTTAAACTGGAGGGCTAAGCAAGGGAAGAACCCAACTAGCTAAGATTTTTAGGAAGACAGCTCTGGTAGCTGAGCAATGGAGGCAAGAGGGGTGCTGTGGCAGTCTAATTCCAATATGATGAGTAGCTGGACTGATGCAGCAATTGAGGTGAATGAGACATTGGACTAAATCAACAAGAGTTGGGGGTGGAAAAGAGAGGTCAAATTGTCCACATGTCTGAATTACAAACATAGTTCAAGTTTACTCTTCAAATCCAGAAAATACAGGTAAATAAAAAGAATAAAATATAAAAATCACCCGTAACTGTTCCACACAGAATTAATTAATGCAAACACCTATATATTTACTCTTCTACAAACACAGATATATATATGGTTTTATTTTAATGATTATGGATTCACAGCACACATATTGTTTAAAAGCATTTTTTTTCGCTAAATTTATGTACCTATAACTTCTCATGTCATTAAGTATTTTACATAATTTCTATTGTCTGTGAAATATTTCTCCCACTCCCCCTGCTTGTGTTCCCTCTCTCACTGTGTCAAAAAAAAAAAAATACTAAAGGGTGCCTGGCTGGCTCAGCCGGTAGAGCATGCGACTCTTGATCTCAGCTCAGGGTCATGAGTTCAAGCCCCACAATGGGCATGGAACCTACTTAAAAAAATAAATCAATACATGGATAAAATCTTAAAAAAAAAAAAAAAAACAATGTTATGATAAGGCATCTTTCTGGCTAAAATTTTGTTTATATTCAGAATTATATTCTCTGAATAAGCTCCTACAAACACCGTTTCCTGGCACAGGAGACTGGATATATATATTAATGCCATTTAGCCAAGAATGAGTTTACAGGAGATAACAGATGTCTGAGGGAGAGGCTAATGAATTCAGTTATGTCCACATTAATTATGAATATGACATACAAGCAGATAAATCCAGATGACTTCCAAACAAGCGGTATATAAAGGTTCTGGAATCTCTGACATATTGAGGATAGTGGAGTACATGAGATGACCAAGGAAAACTGTAGAGAGAGGAGAATGAATTACTATGGAAACACTCCAATATTTGGGGGCAGGGCAGCAGTTAAAGCTGAAAGATCAAGTGGGGGGAAAAAAAAGAGAAAATGAATAAAGGTAAGAGGAAAACCAGCAGAAGTTGAAGGTAGAGAGATCATAATGTCCAGTTTCAAGAATTATTTTCAACCTGCGAAAAGAATCACAATCCCTTAAAACATAACAAACTCTTCAAAAAGTGCCCAGAGGTAGTCAAGAGTCCTTTCTAAAATAAACCCCAATGAGGGACGCCTGGGTGGCTCAGTTGGTTAAGCGACTGCCTTCGGCTCAGGTCATGATCCTGGAGTCCTGGGATCGAGTCCCGCATCGGGCTCCCTGCTCAGTGGGGGGTCTGCTTCTCCCTCTGACCCTCTTCCCTCTCATGCTTTCTGTCTCTCATTCTCTCTCTCAAATAAATAAATAAAATCTTTAAAAAAAAAAAAAATAAATAAATAAATAAAATAAACCCCAATGAGACACAAATGCCCCAAAGATACCAGGAATTCAATATATCCCAATACCACCATAAGCACTGAACCTACACGCTTTTATGCTCAATGTGTCTATCACCTTCTCCCAACTTAAAGCCATAAAGGTCCAAATAAGGAAAAATTCTACATAAATTTATGGTATAGCATTATAAAGGGTTTTCTGGGGGGTGGGGGTGGCCTAAAATTGTCTTTCTCCCTTCAAGATTTTGGCTACTCCTAGTATACTAAGATTTATTATCACAGGAAACATGTTCACAATTTCAACCTCATTTTACAAGCTTTCCAAAATATCTTTTCCAGAATTAATTTTTACAAACTTGATTTCATTTTCCCCTTCCTCTTTCTACCCTCTGCTTAACCCTGAGGGATTAAGAGCTTTAGTCCCCCAACAACTGGGTTCTATTATTTCCAAATGCCCATACCAATTGCTCCACTTTCCCCAGCTCGTCAGGGACTACTCTTGCAAAACACCACAGTCCTTGATGGGCCTCATATGGATATACAAATTGAGTTGTAGATCAAAGTATACTCTTACATTCAAGTCACATTCATCCGGCTGCCAGAACACGCAGAGATACTGCTTGCCCTGGAGTTATTTTTAAAAACCCACTTCGTTCATTATTCCTATAATCACTGATTTCATTTTATCCATTACAACTTCCCATTTCAATAGCCTCTTCTTTCTTCCAGTCCCACATTCCTCCCCTTCTAATTCTTTATTCATTCTCTTTTTCATATCCCAGTTTTGCCAAAGGAGTGGTCTTTCCCTTGCATATTTTTAGTATTTATTGGGAAGGGGCACTAGAAAAAGATGGAAAGAAATCTCAACTCCTATACATACAATTTTATTGATCAATATGAAATCCATATCAGAGCAATGTACTAAACCAAATTAAAACTATGAACTATAAATGAGCCACTGAAACAAATATTTTCTCATCGCATGTGAATAAGGATGAGAGAAAAGGAAACGTGTAAATAGTACATGGTGATATTCACCCCAACTTACAAATCATCATTCCATCCTCTGAAGATCGTTTCTCCCTCTCTCTCCTCCTCAGAAGCATAGCTTCATGTGACACTAGTATTGAATAATAAGCGCGTATGCCATGTGGATACAATACCTCAGAAAAGTGCTCTTTAATAGAAATTTCATTATTTTACTTTTAAAAACTACTTTAGTAAAGCCTACACCTAAAAGTAGGCTCTTAATATGTCAACACTGACCTGATAAAAGCATACTTTCTTAGCATCTCTGATATTTTCATTAATGTGGAGGATACCTATTTTGTTAGTGAATGGGACACCTTTTGTGCAATGACAAATTTCTACCAGCCTTTGTTTTGCCTCCTATCTGGATTTATGATTCTAATCCCCCACATCATCATTCTCCTTCTGGGAAGCCATTCTTCGTCCACCATGGTTTGGCTGAGTATCCCTCCTATGTGTCCCCATGACACCCTATGTTTACCACACTGCAGAAGCTAGCAAAGTATTTGCCTACGTATCTGTCTGGATCCCTGCAAGAGAGTTAACTCCTTGAGAGCAGGAAGGCTATGTCTTACTCACTGCTGTATCTCCAGAGTCTAGGGCCGTGCTTGGCACAAAGTATATTCTCAATAGAAAGAAACAGTGTGGCCCCCACCAGCACCATCAACCAGTACCATCAACTGATCTGCTCCTAGACTAAGGCTTATTATAATCTCCCGTATGTAAGTCAACATAGTTTTCTTAGGGGATACCATAAATCCTGATACTAACCTTCCACTTTGCGTGTGGTTAAGCAACCCATTACAGGTTCTATTTATTTCTTCAAAATCTCTATGAAGTAAAAATAATTATCCTCTTTTACCAGTAAGAAAAGTAAAAGCTCAGAAAAGATAAACTGCTTTCTCATAGCTATACAGTAAGCAACCGAGGAAAGATTCATGCCTGTCTTACTGTAAATCAAAGCTGTTTCTACTGTACTATTCTGCTTCCCCAAACCTATACTGAAGCAACATGAATATATAATAATTCAAATATATTTTTCTTTCTATATTCTGCAATGTTGGATTCCCTCTGGGAATCAATAAAATGTTAAGTATCTGGAAGACTATAAGGATTGTGGGTTAAACTTAGATGCTCTGGAATTATATTAACTATCTGGATTCAGTTATTAATTGTGCTACCTGCTAGCTATGTAATATTGCATAAGTTATTTAACTTCTCTGTGCTTCAATTTCTCATTTATAAAATGAGAATAGGAGCAGCAGCTATAGCGCTGTTGTGAGGAACAGATTACAATATATGTGAAGGATTTAGAATAGAGCCCAGCATGTAGTAATACTACTAATAGCCAGGATTACCGCATGCCTACTATGTATGTTAACTTATCTTCAGTAAATATTAGCTATGAATGTTTAATTATTTAAGTTTACACAAAGAAGTTAACTTTTTCTATGTCAGTGGTTCTCAAACCTTATAGTGCATCCAGATTATCTAAGATGTTTTTAAAAATACCCACAGGACCTGCATTCTGCAGATTCTAGTCTGTGGGTCTGGACTGGTTTCTAGAAACTATTCTTTTGAAAAATTTCCAATAGGATTTCCATTCTCTGAAATATACTAGAGGTCTTAAGACATTTCTGCTATATAGCATCTGAAACTGCTCAATAAAATATAAAAAGTACCCTTTTCAATGCAGGATACCCCATAAAGAATGCAAGGGAAAACCACTAACATTAAGAATGGAAACAAATCAAGAAAAAAGAAAAGCAAGCAGCAAAGCTGCCAGATAATCCAGGGGGCATAAACTAGGAGTGAGAGAGATAAAGGAAAAAGGCTCAGGTCTCCTGAAGTCTCAGAGACCATCAGACAAAGTTGGGGCCCAAAAGGACAATAACCCAGGAAAAGGATGAATTCAAACATCAAAAACACCTCAAAGGCAAACATCAAGGAAGATTTACCTCTTCGCTTTAGCAAACACATCATGAGAATTTGATGCCTGAATCATCTACACGATGTGGATGTTCCTAAAAACCAAGAGTAAGAATTTTAAGTTAAAATCCAGGTTCATAGACTAAGCCCCCCAACTCCAAGCACATAGTAGAAGGAAATAAAATCCTCTCTAGAAGAATGTATCCTAAACCCAAACCAAAAAGTTTTCATAATTACATAGGATTCCAAAGAAAAGGAGTTCAGAACTCAAAAAGAAAATCACAAAACACACAAGTAAACAAGGCACTATTACAAAATATCAGTAAAAATTTAAAAATTTGTTGTAAAAATTTCCTACAAATTCAGATATTAGAATTATCAAATATAGAATATTAAATATGTTTAATACATAAGAGAAAAGCAAATAGAGGGGTGCCTGGGTGGCTCAATCAGTTAAGCATCTGCCTCCAGCTCAGGTCATGATCTTGGGGTCCTGGGATCGAGCCCCATGTTGGGCTCCCTGCTCAGCGGGGAGTCTGCTGCCTCTCCTCTGTGTGCGCACTCTCTCTCTTAAATAATAAAATAAAAATCTTAAAAAAAAAAAAAAAGCAAATACAAAACACTTGTAAGGTCCAAGAGGGTATAAAAAAATGAACAGACAAATCTGAAAGAGCCAAACAGAAGCGCTAGAACTGAAAAACATAGTAAGTAAAACCACAATGAAAGAGTTAACTAGAAACTAAAACAAAGTGAACGGTGAGACAGCTATGACAAATTTACAGCAGCCTACACGGTCACTAGAAGGGAAGTGTGAAAGAGAGGTTAAGAAACATGGAGGAGCGGGGCGCCCAGGTGGCTCAGTCACTGGGTGTCTGCCTTCGGCTCAGGTCATGATCCCAGGGTCCTGGGATCAAGCCCTGGGCTCCCTGCTCTGCAGGAGGCCTGCTTCTCCCTCTCTCTCTCCCCCTGCTTGTGTTCCCTCTCTCACTGTGTCTCTCTCTGTCAAATAAATAAATAAAATCTTAAAAAAAAAAAAAAAAGAAACATGGAGGAGAGAATGGAATAATCACCACCACCAGAAGGACTATATTCTCTGATCATAATACAATGAAAGAAAAGTCATAAAGAAACTAAACACAAAACTGCCAAGCACTTGGAAATTTAAAACTTCATCTCTAAATAACTCACAATTCAAGAAATAATAACAGAAAAAAACTGTAAAACTAAGAATGAAGTAATAATGAAAATACTACACTTCAAAACTATAAAATGCAGCAAAAGCAACACTCAGAGGAGAATGTATTCCCATAAATACTTTTATTAGCAAAGAAGAATGGCTGAAAATTAATGGGGTAAATGTCTAACTAAAAAGTTATTTCAGGGGCGCCGGGGTGGCTCAGTCGTTAAGCGTCTGCCTTCAGCTCAGGTCATGATCCCAGGGTCCTGGGATCGAGCCCCATGTCAGGCTCCCTGCTCAGCAGGAAGCCTGCTTCTCCCTCTCCCACTTCCCCTGCTTGTGTTCCCTCTCTCGCTGTGTCTCTATCAAATAAATAAATAAAATCTTAAAAAAAAAAAAAGTTATTTCAAAAAATAACCTCACCTTAAAAAAAATAAAAAGAAATATAAAATCACAAATCAATGAAATGGAAAACAAACACAATAAAGAGAATGATAAAACCAAAAGTTGGTTCTTTGAAATCAGTAACAAAATACCCTTGATGAGGTCAAGAAAAAAAGATACAAGTTAATTATTAAAAATGAATGGAGAACCTAACTATAAATAAAGCAAAGGGTAGGATCTGCTGGGATATTATGAAACAAACAGGATATTATGAAAATCCTTCCACGAATAGATTTGAAAACTTAAATGAAATAGGTAAATTCTTAAAACAAAACCCATTAAAACTAACCTAGGACACACTGATAGAAACGTATGACGAACAAATAAGTAAACAGAAGAATTCCAAAAAATATATGGAACTACCCCTCCCCCTCTAGGAGGTGGAGCTTAATTTCTAGAGTGGCTTAGGAACTCGTTACCAAATAATTAAGTAGGGAAAGAGAAGAGTAATGACTTCACACTGGAAAAACCTGGCAACACTACCTCAGCCATGTGAGGAAGGTTAATTTACCATCATCAGTGACGTGGTGGATATCATATACCCCCTAAAATGATGTGATGAGAATGGCACTTCCCCTCTGTGGGATTCTTCTCATAACCTCAGTTTGATCATGAGAAAAACATGAGACAAACCCAGATAGGGAGATATTCTATAGCACAGCTGGTAAGCACACCTCAAGAGTCAAGGTCATAAAAACAAGGAAAAACTAAGAAAGTGTCACAGACGAGAGGACATTGGAGAGACATGACCACCAAATACAACGCAATGCTCTTGAGTTGGACCCCAGACAGAAAGAGGATATTATTGAAAAAACTACTCAAATCCAAATAAAGTCTGAAGTTTAATTAGTCAATGTCCTGTCTTAGTTTTAACATATGTATCATGGTAATGGAAGATGTTAACAATGGGGTGGGGTGGTTGAAGGGCATACTAGAACTCAATATATTATTTTTGTAACTTTTCTATAAATCTAAAGTTATTCAAAAGAAGTTTTCCTTACTTAAAAAAAAAAAAAAAGACTAACCCAGGAAGATATGGAAAGATTTAATAATCCTACTGCTGTCAAGGAAACTAAATCAATAGTTTAAAAATCATCTCCCAAACCATGAGTCAATTAGCTTTGTTTAAAAGTACAGGATTTGATTTGGGGTGCCTGGCTGGCTCAGTCGGTTAAGCGTCTGCCTTCAGCTCAGGTCATGATCCCAGGGTCCTGGGATCGAGCCCCACGTCGCGTCCGGCTCTCTGCTTGGTGGGGAGCCTGCTTCTCTTTCTCCCTGTGCCTGCCTCTCTGCCTACTTGTGCTCTCTCTCTGTCAAATAAATAAAATCTTTAAAAAAAAAATAAAAGTACAGGATTTGAGGACTGAGTGACCAAACTACTTAGCATTAACTCCATATACAGATTTTCTTTTGTGTCTTGATATAAGACTGCTTGCTCTTAAAGGTATATTGTATGGCATTACAGAAAATAAGAAAATATAGACAAGCAAATGAAAAAAAAAGAAAACTCAATCATAACAATTAAAAAAAAAATCTTCTCACAAGGCAGTTGAGTTTTACCAAAAAGTTTGTCGGAAAGAGGAAATATTCCCCAATTCATCCTATGAGGCCAGTATAACCTTAATACTAAAACCAAACAGTATTAGTAAAAGAAATATGTCAATCTTACTCTTGAACACAGGTGTGAAACTCTAAATAAAATACAGGTATCCCTCACAATCAAAGCCTCAACACAAAAAATGAATTTATACAGCACATTTTATTAAAGGTGAGGCTGATATCCTTTGTTACCCCAATTCACCTCAATACTTTATAAAATGTATCAAATGGGGAAAAAAATCCCGTATCTTCCTATGTCCACATTGTCACTATCCATTCCCCAAAAGTCAGGACCTAACTAGTTCTGTGGTTCCCAAACTATGTTCCAAGTCATCCTGAGGTGCCACAGTGAACTCACCAGGGGTGTCAAGGGATGTTTTCAATTTGAAGGAAACAGCAATATACAACATCTGTCAAACATCACATGCATTCTTTCATGGTTTCAACATTAAATCACACTGCATTCCTTTTGATGATCTCTTTGTGAATCTGAGTTTATGGTAGTTGCTGCCATAAAAAGCAATCACCGTGTGAAAATCAACCTGGAACAGGAAATGAGCATGGCAGTGCCCAGTCTGATTCCAAGATTTGAGAAGTTACGCAATACTTTCAGATGCACACATCCCATTAGGAAGTACAGTTGACTCTTCAATAACATGGGTTTGAACTGTGCTGGGCCACTTTCATTGGATTTTTTTTAATAAATACTGTACAATATTATATTTTCTTTTTCTTATAATTTTAATAACATTTCCTTTTCTCTAGCTTACTTTATTGTAAAAACATAAACTATGTGTTAATCTACCGTTTATATTATCAGTAAGGCTTCCAGTCAAGAGTAGGCTATTAGTAGTTAAGTTTGGGGGATGTTTGATTGTGCAGAGGATCAGTGCTCGTGGTCCCTGCATTGTTCAAGGTCAACTATAATTGCGGTTTTTTAAAAATAAAATGAAAATATAACTTTTTCTTTGAATTCATGTATGTATTTTTCAAAAAGCTACTAAGCTGTTAGGACATATATATGAAGTTGTTTGAACCTAATTGCGTAATAAATGTAGCTGTTAGGTATTTCCTTGGTGTAAGGGCACCGTGAACTGGGGAAGTTTGGGAATTTCTGAAATAGTCATTTAACAGAGCATCCCTTACTATCCAAACTAAGAATCTAAAAAAATGTTATTACTGAAAGATACTTGGTTAGCAAATTGAATGCACTGATGAACAAAAGATTTATCCATATGAGTTTATGCTAGGAATACAAGTATGGTTTAACATTACAAAGATATAAATATTATTCACAAAATTAACAGATCAAAGGAGAAAACTCAAATGATCATTTCCATAGCAACTGGTAAAACATTTGATGAAATTCAACATTACTGATAACATTTTTAGAAAAATCCTAAAGAGGACATCCTTACATTATAAAGGGTATCTAGAGAACATAGAAAGTACTGTAGATAATTGTGAAATATTTGAAGCATTCACTTTAAAATTAGAAACAAGACAGGGACAGTCACTGACCACCACCTCTATTCCACCTATACAGGCATACATAACAGGGGGAGGGAAAGATGAAAGAACTGGTATGGGAGAAACAAAACTTAGCCAAATGATGGGAAAAGAGGAACTGGAATGATCACACATGGCAGATTTCTGTGGGCCAAGCCTAAAGGAGGCATACATTACTTCTACTCTTATTCTACAGACTAGAACTCATTTAAATGGACATTCCTAATGCAAAAAAGGTGGAAAGTACAACCCAATCTGTGCCTAGGAAGAACAGGAAGTTTTTAGTGTACATCTAGCCACTCTGTGCCACAAATTAAATTGGAAAATAATTTAGCATTATCTGAAATTGAAAATGCACATACCATATGGCCCAGCAATTCTATTCCTAGGTAGAGATGCTTTTACACATGGATAACCACAAGATATGTATAAGAATACTCATCGTAGTATTGTTCATAATAGAAAAAAACAAAAACAAGTGTGTCAATCAACAATAAACAATACCATTGCATATTTACAACTAGCCATGAAAATAAATGTACAGAGCAATATAAATGAATCTTAGAAACTTAAAGGAAGATCTTAAGATGAAACATACAATATACCATTTTTTATAAAGTTCAAAAATAAATAAATAGACTATTCTGTTTAGGCATAGATATATATGCAGTAAGACTTATTTTCAAAAATTAGAAGAGGTGGGGGGAGTGCCTGGGTGGCTCAGTCGGTTAAGCGTCTGCCTTCAGCTCAGGTCATGATCCTGGAGTCCCAGGATCGAGCCCCACGTCAGGCTTCCTACTCAGTGGGGAGTCTGTTTCTCCCTCACCCTCTGCTCCTCCCCTTGCTTGTGCTCTCTCTCTCTCCCGCTCTAATAAAATCTTTTTAAAAAATTTTTTTGAATTACAAAAAACAAAAATTAAAAGAGGGCGCATGGGTGGCTCAGTCGGTTGAGCATTGTTGAGCTCAGTGTTGTTGAGCTCAGCGAGGTGGAGCCCTGACTCAGGCTGCGCACTCAGCGGGGAGTCAGCGTGAAGATTCTCTCCCTCTGCCCCTCCCCCCACTCATGCTGGCACTCTCTCCCTCTCTTTAAAATAAATAAAATCTTTTAAAAAATTTAAAAAATAACAATCACAAAATTCAGTACAGTGTTTACACTTGTGGGGAGACAGGAAGAGGGATGAGTTGAGACAGACATACAAAGGGAGTTTCCATTGTATTGGTAAAATTCCAACTCTTAGGCTGGGTATACATACTACTGCTTGGTTCATATTAACATACTTTTAATGGAGGACAACAATTTTTTATTCAATGGATTAAGGAGATTGTAGAATAGTATTTTATGGAGAATAACAATATAAATATTTCAAATAGCTCTATTTATATTCTTATTTATTAACTAAAATATATTGTTGAATACCTAGAGAACTACTATTTAAGAAAAATACTAGTTATTACATAAACATTTAAAAGAATTTAACATTTATTAAAGAAAGAGTTTACCAGTTGACCATCCGATTACTTGTTCCTAGTCATCCCCAATCACATGACCATTTAGTAAATTGTACTTAATATAACAACTGAAAGCTACATTGAAGTCTCAGTGCTCTTCCTGAATTTTAATTAGAGTGAGTATTTTTTGAAACTAGAGAAGTAGTAACAAGGAACAATTAAGGTGGAGGGGAGGAGACACAATAATCCTAACCAGGTTTAAAGTATATGCGAGGAAAGGAATACTTGTATTCTGACCCTCTTGAGTGAAGGTGGGAAGAAGGTGGGACTGTTTTCCAAAGAAAATCTCCAGAGGAATCCCAATTAATAAAACTGTCACGGAAAGGAATGGGATTAGGATGCTTAGGAGCTCTTAAATCCTTTTTCCCCGGCACTGTTAAAAATGTAGCTTCACTGACTGATTATAAATGTACAGTATTATTTTTAAAATAATATTGAGGCTACAGAATTATGGAAAGTTACCCATGTAAACTGCATTAATATTTTAAATAGTCCGTTCTCCAGTAACTTTCTAAGTGACAAGCCTCCACAATACCAGCTATTTTTTATTGCAAGATGATAATATGTACTGAAACCTTGAAGATACAGACTACTTGGAAAGAAAATCAGTTGACTTGATGAAAACTGAGGCAAAGAATATTAACTGAGATACAGAAAATAAATGCAGTTTTATTTCAGTAATTCAAATTCTGTGCATATCATTAAAAACTGCTATAAATGCAATCCAAAGAAGAGATTTACCATGGGAAATACAGTAAGAGGCAATAAGGTTTGGAAAACAGAAATCAGAATGGGGCCTGAGAAGCACACACAGGAAGAAATACTACCATGGAAAAAGGCTCCTATCTGGAAAGAAAGCAAGAGGAGGAAGGCCAAAGCACAGGGACAATGGCAGGAATATGTGGCTCTGGACCAAGGAATATCCCTGCTGTTAGGACTATGGGCAAAGCAAAGTAATGAAAACAAAAGCATACACAGTGTGACGACAAAATAAAGAACAACAGATGGAAAATAAGAGATAATCTCAGTGTTACTTTCAAGAAGTAACCAATACTTTCATGGATTTTTTGGGACTGACAGACTAAAGAGAAGCGGAGTAAGAAAAAAGGTAAATACAACTAACTGAAGCTATAGTTTCAGGTTACCAGGGCTCCAATGCAAACAGTAGGACTAAGGCTGAGGCATATAAAAATGATTAACCACACACAATAAGCAAGTAAAAGGGCTGCGTATAAATTATAAAATAATCGAAATTAACAAAGCTTTCTTGTAAAACACGCAGTACATTTTGGTCATAGCTAAGCCTCTAACTTGTGGGGCTTTCCACTTGTCCCATTAGCTCCACTATGTAAGATGCTCCAAATCCTGTTTTATGAGAGCTTAAATCTGACATATTTCATAAATTCTTCCCAGAAAATAGTTGTAAATACCTTCCCACTTTGAACTTTTACAGTTTTTTTTTGTCTTTGTCACAGTAGATACTAACTACACAATTGATAGAGATGATTTACCAGTAGTTTGATATCTTCGAATATTAAATTTTATACTATAAATTTTGTAACCGAAGTATGCTGGCCTCACCAAGTAGAATAAAATTCCTTAAGGGGCACCTGGGTGGTGCACTTGGGTAAGCGTCGGACTCTTGGCTCCGGCTCAGGTCATGACCTCAGGGTGGTGGGATCAAGGCCCACGTGGGCTCCAGGCTCCGCGCCAGGCACTCAGCACAGAGTCTGCTCGAGATGCTCTCTCCCTCTGCCCCTCCTCACTGCACTTTTGTGTTCTCTCTCACTCTCTCAAAAAAATAAATAAATCTTTTTTTAAAAATTCCTTAAAAGAAGGTACTCTCTTTTATGCCTCAGAGTGGATGCTGGGAATAACGGAATACACTACAGTAAGTCTTACCTCATGGAATATCTACTAAGTCATGCAGGTACATCATTCATCATATTCTACCTGCCCACTTTCTATATTTCCACATCACTATCAAAATTAACAACATCATTCTTATAGTGCCAGATAGCCAGTTTAGGCAAACTTAGCATATCCATTCTCTCTCATCTTTGTCTGCAACATGAAATCACAAAGTTCTACAGCAACCTCTAAGAGACTTGGATTCTCTTTCTATTTATAAATCTTTGTACAGGTTCTCATCTCCTGTGTTTGGGGGCTTAGAAACCACTCTAGCCCATTATACATGCAGAACAGTATCTGCAAGAAATGTTTTTATTTAACCACTTCCCTCCTAATTAACTTTCAGAAGTTTGTTGTTTTAATTGTCTAGCTTAACAGATGTAAAATATATACCCAAGGCCCTCTTTCAGTTCTCCCTCCCTTTCCCTCCTGAGCCTCTCAAAAGGCCCTTGGTATTCTACATATTGGGATTATCCCCCAACTCCATATATGTATATGTAGCATGCACACATTCTTCAAAATTTGATCAAAATGCATATTCTTTAAAAATATTTTCCTAAATTTACCCCATTCTGATCACTGTTCCCTGAAAATTTCCTAATTTATATAGTATGTAATACTTGTTCATATGCTTCAATTGTTTTCCTATGTTGACTTAAATAAGATTCTAATATACAAATATAGTCCCGGCCATAGCCACCCATGCATGTGTCTTTTTTAACTTATTAAAATTCTTTATACAAATTTCAATTTTTCCATAGCTGATTTCTTTATGAAAATGCTGAGGAATCTTTTTCCCACTGAAATCAATCACTTACTTGGTACCTGTGATGGTTAATTTTACATGTCAACTTGCCTAAGCCACAGTACCCAGATATATGGTCAAACACCAATCCAGATGTTGCTATGAAGGTTATTTTTTTTTAGATGAATTAACATTTTTTTCTATGTGACAAGCCCTGTTTTTATTATACTTCCATTTAAAAAAAACTTTTTTCTTATAGAAACTTTTATACACAGAAATAGAATACAGTAAATCCCTATATCACCATTACCCAGCTTTGGCAATTATTAATGTTCTGCTGATCTTGTTCCACCTACTGTAGGCATGGAGAAAAGGAGTATTTTAAAGCAACCCAGGACATCCTATTTGTTTGACCCATAAAAACTTCAGTCTATACAGAAAGAACAATTTTTAAAATGGAACAATAACAACCATCATAACCAATAAAATTACAATTCCTTCCTATCATCTAATACCTCCTTCATTTTATTTTTTTTCTGTTTGTCTAACAAACAAAGACTATCTTTTGTAACTGGTTTGATCTAATCAGGATCCAAATGAAGTCCATAGCATTGGGATATATGTCCCTTAAACTTCTTTCACTTTTTGCAATAATAGTTCTTCTTTTTTTCTTTTTCTTTTCTTTTTCTCTTATAGACATTCTGACTCTGGATTTGGTTGAAGATAAATTAACATTTAAATCAGTAGATTTTGAATAAAGCAGATTATCCTCCATAATATAGGTGGGCCTCATCCAATCAGTTGAAGGCCTTTAAAGAAAAAAGACTGAAGTCCCCCCAGAAAGAGGTAATTCTGCCTGTAGACTATCTTCAGACTTGAGCTGCAACATCAACATTTTCCTGGGTGTACAGCCTGCCAGCCTGCTCTGCAGATTTCAGATTTGCCAACCCCCATAATTATGTATACCAATAAAATCCATCAATCAATCAACCAATCTCTCTGGAGACATACAGGTTCTGGAAAACCATTATACAGTACCCCAGAGTCTGAAATCTTGTTTGGTGAGTATAGAGGACCCAAAGATAGGTCCCTCATGTCCCTCAATCAATTCATTCATTTAAGAAATATATGAGCATCTGCTGTGTGCTACATTCTGAAGATTCAAAGTTGATCTAGATCCTTTACCTCAAGGACTTGTAAATAGGGGAAGTTTAGTTGAGGAAAGAAACGCTACAATAAATATGCAGTAAGTTATAATGCAATAAATATAAGGTTATGAGCTCAGGATACTAATCATGGGAGCACGGGAAGGAGGGAGGGGCAGGACACAACTGAGGTTCCTGCGTCAATTGAATCTTACTGCCTATAACTAAAATACTTCATCATATAGTCCCCCTTGAAAACCAATTACATACCTTATATGTTTAAATATAAAAATAAATATATTTTAAAAGATATAGAATGTGAAAACAAATACAACAGAAATACTACATTGTTAGTATTCCTTTGGAGTGATTTTTTAATATATATAAGCTGAACTGGCTAAGGAATCTTAAAATAGGACTCATGTTGAAGAATCTTGTTTCAGTTTTAAAAGCCAAACTGATTAACTGGGACTGGAAAGATATTCACAAAATCTCACAGTTCATAAATCTCAAGCATACCATGTAAAATGAATATTATAAAAGGGATTAGTCTTCAATTCTTTGAAATGTAATAAGATATTAAATCATAAAATCCTTATTTTGAAAGCATCTTAAGCATATATGAAAAGTGATTACAATTTAAGTTCATTTAAGAATACTTCAAATTGGGCACCTGGGTGGCTCAGTCTGTTAAGCCTTCAGCTCAGGTCATGATCCCAGGGTCCTGGGATCGAGTCCCACTTCAGGCTCCCTGCTCAGCAGGGAGTCTGCTTCTCCCTCTCCCCTTGTTTCTCCCCCCTGCTCATGCTCTCTCTCTCTCTCTCTCTGTCAAATAAATAAATAAAATATTTTAAAAAATAAAAAAACTAAAATTAAAATAAATTTTAAAAAAGAATACTTCAAATTAATTTGCTATAGCTTTAACACTTGTAACTATGCTACCTTATATTACCAAATAATATAAAAATTCAGGATCTATGCTCACAGTGAGAAATGTGACCAAAAATTCAAACATAAAAAATCATTAACAAGAACAACAGTTATATCTCAATCAGGTAGTGAAGAGTGATAAACAAAAATCTTGGTTTTTTAGCTTTGGTGCTTATTTAAATAAGGAAATTTCTTTAATTCCCAGTAGTCTGAGAATCTGTAATATTTCATAACTCTGTCAACTGGCATACTAAGGACTATCATACAAAAACTCCTATCAGTATTATTATATAACATTTTCTTCTCTGGGTTAGTGATTAGAAAGAAAAACATTTTCCAGGGCGCCTGGGTGGCGTAGTCAATTAAGAGTCTGACTCTTTTTTTTTTTTTTTTAAGATTTTATTTATTTATTTGACAGAGAGAGACAGCGAGAGAGGGAACACAAGCAGGGGGAGTGGGAGAGGGAGAAGCAGGCTTCCCCGCGGAGCAGGGAGCCCGATGTGGGGCTCGATCCCAGGACCCCGGGATCATGACCTGAGCCGAAGGCAGACGCTTAACGACTGAGCCACCCAGGCACCCCTAAGAGTCTGACTCTTGGTTTCAGCTCAGGTTGTGACCTCGGGGTCGTGAGATCGAGCCCTCCATAGGGCTGCACGGTAAGCGAAGAGTCTGCTTGAGATTCTCTCTCCCTCCCTCTCCCTTTATCCCTCCCACTCATGCTCTCTCTCTCTCTCTCTAAAATAAATAAATAAATCTTTAAAGAAAAAAAGGAAAGAAAAACACTTTTCAACATTAAACTGCTGATATTATTAAATTAATACAATCTCACAAACCTACATCCCCACAGTAGGCACACAATAAATATTTGCTAACAGAATGAATGATATGTCCCTAAACTCTACTTCAACATGGACACTGCCAGAGATATAATTTTTTTGTGAAGATTAAGAGATTTTCCTTTGGGACTACAGGGACCTCCATATATCCTCCCTCTAAGAAACTACATAAACTAGCATCAGACTAATACTTCACGAAACTACTGCAGCAAATTATTCAAGATCTCTACTGTGCCCACAAAAGCTTTGTATTCAAATAAAAATACCTTGCCATCAAGTTGAAAGCTCAACAACCTCTGTGCTGAGGCTGGAAGGCTAAAAAGGCCCTAAGAAATCTATCAGGATACCACAAGAGCCCCGCTGGGTTCTCTGCTAATCCTTGGGTAAGTCATTAACTTCCGGGGGCTTCAATTTACTCACCTGCAAAAAATGGACGTTGGTCACTCCAAAAGTCTATGATTAAGTGATTCCAGAACGCAAAGCAAATTTACCTTCAATATTCCTTTGGAGGGTACAATGCTTCAGAAGTCCTATAAAAGTGTTTTTTGGTGTTTTTTTTAAAGATTTTATTTATTTATTTGACAGAGAGAGACAGCGAGAGAGGGAACACAAGCAGGGGGGAGTGGGAGAGGGAGAAGCAGGCTCCCCGCTGAGCAGGGAGCCCGATGCAGGGCTCCATCCAGGACCCTGGGATCATGACCTGAGCCGAAGGCAGAAGCTTAACAACTGAGCCACCCAGGCGCCCCTACAAAAGTGGTTTTTAACCTTGTTTGCTGATGGACAGCTTTGAGACTCTACTAAATGCTACAGACACTTCATCTCAAAAGAATTCCCACATGGGAAAAAAATTTTAATATAATATCAGGAGAGTTTAATGACCCTCTGAAGGGGTCCACAGAACTCATGTTAGACACTTATGTTTTATAAATTTAAATAGAATTCAATAAACTGGAGACATGTTAATAAGTTTGAAAACAAAGCAGCACTTTGCACCTGGTTCTTTTTTATTAACAAATTAAATTTTAAATTTCAAACAACAGTAAAGAGGAATCAATTATTTTTATAACTATCAAAGAGAAATACGGTTTTAAAGAACTCAAACTACTAGCTTAGAACATTAAACTATGTTGGTAAATCAGAGTTCCAGATAAGTGATATCCAAACCATTATGATTATATGTCAATCTCAATTCTGACGAACCAGGTGTAATTTATTAAAACGTTTATTTAGGATTCCAAACTTAAACATATATTCCATTTGATTCTTTCTGTATACAACCCATTTAGAGACAGGCCTTCAATAAAAATATAAAACTAAATATAAAATACTGACTTGCTAAAATGGCTTCAATTTCTGAAAGATTACATAGCAATCGTGTACTTCAAAAGTTGAACATAACTAATTTATAGTTAAGACTGGTTAAGTTCGTTGAGTTATATGAATTTGTTCATTATACTACAAAAGAAAGGAAAGTTAAGGAAAAAATTTAAAACACTTCTCCAATGTAAAAGGAAAGAAAGTAGAGGGGCCTGACTTATCACATACAGGAAGAAAAGGAGCAACTACACAACTCTGCAGAGATTAAATATAGGCAAATAATGCTGGTGTTAAGGTTTCATAAATCATCTTCAGAATAAGCCAAAAGGATGCTAATATCTGCTCTTTTTGTACGGTTTCCAATGTAGACCTTTTGTGCAAGCTTCTCTTAGGACTTCTCTCATCTAAAACGGGTCCCCAGGGAATCAGCAAGAAGAAATTCTATGATTATTTTCTGATGCGATAAAGGGAGAGGCCTTTTAAGGAAAATAATGACTCTGCCCCAATTATGATGCACACTATTCCCTATCAGAAATATAAAAGTAAAATGGCTGTAATTTCCAGTGTATTTCTTTTGTCTTTTTAGTTAAAGCATATCTTCTTAAGGAATTTTTTCATTAAGTTATGAAATAATAAATTAAGTCTTTTTATTATAAATTAGAAATCATAGCTTATTCAGTTTACAAGTGAAAAATATTTAAACACATTTATGTAACCTACTTAGAACAACACAGATTCTGGATTCTTCAATGTTCCACTTACAAATTAAATTACTCAGGGACTGTGAATAGGGGCTGTGTCTACTTGAATAACTGCACATTTACCTGGAAATGAGGCAAGTATCTAGAACTTAGTCTATAATCATGCTTACAAACCTAATTTATATTCTAGATTCTTACTTCTATCAAAGAATGGTACACTTACTAAAAATTGCAAAGATATCAATAGCAGAATTAAATAAGAATTTAGAACTAATGTTTCTCTCCTCTTCAGCTTTGGTTTTCTAAGTCCTCCTTAAAGATACACTGGGCAAGGCCTTACAGAGTAGGCTTCATGTGTGAATGCATGACAGCAGGAAATTAGTCAAAACACCAGGGTTTTACTCCCCAAATTTGCCAATAACCTGCTTTTGTGACGTGGTATTATAGGACAACTTCTCAGAAACTCAGTTCTGCCATGTGTAAAATAAGGATTTTGGAGCAGATGATCTCCAAGGTCACTTCCAATTCAGATACTTACGTAAATCTACATTTATGTGAGTATAAAAATGAGTAACAAAATTAGAATAAATCCATATGAGACTATGGTCACAGGTATGTATGTAGGAATAAAAAATGGAAAAGAAATGTACAAAAAAAAAAAAAAAACCCTCCAGTCCAAAATGTTTACATTTAAGGTTTCCTTTCACAGTTTAGATTGGGCCTTATGATTAAAAAGGGCCCAGAAAGCCATGTTCATCCAAATCCCCAGAACCCTCTTTTCATGCTGCCACTATTCTAATGTCCACAAAGAGTATAACCTAAGAGTGTGCTTTCCTCCCATTATAAGCATTCCCACATCTGGTCCAAGATGAACTGATCCAGTCCATCTAGATCCCGGGTTGGCAAACTTTTCTGTAAAGAGCCAGTTAGTAAATATTTTAGGTTTTGTAGGCTATATGGTCTCTACAGCAACTACTCAACTCTGCCTTCAGAATACAAATGCAACCACTGACTACACAAACTGATGAGTAGGTGGCTGTGTTCTAATAAAACTTTATTTACAAAAAACAGGCTGCAGGCCAGATTTGGCCCACTGGCTGTAGTTTGCCAACATCTGGTCTAGATCACATCAAGAAGCCAGATGGTATAAACCAGCTGTAAGTGAAGGTGGCATAGTTTCAGAATAGAAAATCACTACAAAGAAAACAATTATGAGTCATTTTAAAATTTAAAAGAATCCTTTCAGCCTAGTATAAGAGAGAGCATGATAGAGTAGAAACTACCTATGCAGGTATTCAATACATACTAGATGCTTAATAAATATAGATTTCCTCTCCCTTCTGAACAGTGTCATCCCTCAAGATAGTATTTGCTGCCCAGCTTTCCTTCTAGAAATCACTTACTCTGGCCCTCTGACAAAAGCTGGCCCTTGATTCTTCTTGATCCTGGCAAGCATGCTCCTGGTACCACTGTATCCAGGTTTTAGTGCTCTTTCATTCCCTTTTCACCCCATTAACCTAAACCTGCAACTTCACATTCTTTTCCATCTGGGCCTTAAATCCCAGTATTACTATCACTCACTATTGACCCAGGGAAGGTGGTAAGGAAAAAAAGAAAAGAAAGAAGAGGATAGAGAGAGAGTAGATTCTGGTGGAGGGCAGGGGAGTGGTAGCATTACCTCCCTTTCCTGACTCTAAAAAGGAGCCAGGTGCTAACTTACTGTTAATTTAAATGAAAATGTTGTCTACTCTAGTGAGAACAAAGAACATTTCACTTTATGAAAAGTGCTCCCTAATGAAAGAACTTAGTTCTAACAGGGGGGAAAAAACCAGAGTAAGCTTTATTCTTATGCTTTTATCTAGATCATTTCTGCCTCCAGCTGTGAAACTGACTGAGGTTTTTAAAGCTCTAAGCAGCCTCTACTAGTAACCATGGTTACTGATTCAAAACAGTACAAAAAAAGTAGGAGGGGATAGCAATTTGAGGAGAAAAACAGTTTTCTTGATTTTCATCAAATGAAGCTATAATAACAAGAGATAGGTTGATGGCTGGGCAAGGGTCTCAAGACTATCACTTCTCCACAGAGCTGCTGAAGTACTTGATCCCTCAGCCTTACAGGTCTAGAACCTCAATGAGTCATTTTACCTTATTCAAGAATGATCCCCAAAAGTTAATTTCATCATTTACAATGGACAATATTGTATAAACTCAACTGATATTCTTGAATTTGCTTTGCAGCAGAAGCCTACTTGGAAAAAAAAAAACAGAGGGCAAGGTTGCTTAGAAGTATATAAATCTGAGCCTAAGAAGCTACCTATGGTTTTCATATAAAGCTGCCCAAGTAATGCTTCTCAATCTTTGTTAGTCAAAAGGCTTCCATCAGGGGCGCCTGGGTGGCTCAGTTGTTAAGCTTCCGCCTTCGGCTCAGGTCATGATCCTGGGATCCTAGGATCGAGCCCCGCATCGGGCTGCCTGCTCCACAGGAAGCCTGCTTCTCCCTCTCCCACTCTCCCTGCTTGTGTTCCCTCTCTCGCTGTATCTCTCTCTGTCAAATAAATAAATAAAATGTTAAAAAAAAAAAAAAGGCTTCTATCAAATGTTCCTCTTTTCAAATCCCTTCCTCAGTTTTCATTTATATACAGTACCTCCCATGTTTCAGGCACTGTAAAAGATACTGGATACATCACAATAAAGAAAATAGACACAACTCATGCCTTTATGGGGTTTACAGTCTAATGGAGAAGAGAAACATCAGATACAAACTGTGTCAACATGCTACGAAGGAAAAAAAAACTAAAGGATTTTTACTAGGGTACCAAGAACAGCTTCTCTGATATATAAACGTACTTAACGTTGACAGCTACTGATGCTGGGTAACAGATACACAGCAATTCCTCCATACGCTCTACTTTGGTATATGCTTAGAAATTCTCAAAATAAAAGTTTAAAAATGCAAGATATAAGGAGAGACCTGAAAGATATGTAGGTGCTAAACAGGCAAAGGCTGCCAGAGAAGACTGTTCTCTGGGTCAAAGGAAGAAGATATGCCTCAATCCAGAGAACCTGGGAGCTTGGCACACTACAGGGATTAAAGCTCCAACAACAGCTAAAGACCTTTCACATCCACAAGCTACAGATGAAAAATATTCCAAATAATAATAATGGAAGTTACCTTTACTGAGCCTCCACTAAATGCCAGGCAGTGTGCTAAGAGTTAATGTGCTTTGTCTCATATGTATCTCAGAACAATCTGTTAAGAAAGGTACAATTATTCCTAGTTTGCAGAGGAGGACACTGATGCACAGAAGATCAGGTAACGTGCCTACATCTGATTCCAGAACCTGTGATTTTTCTTAACTACAATCACATATTCTGCCTACCACATATCCAGATGCCACTATTAATTATTAAGTTTTACTCAAGAGTTCTAAATTATTGTTCCATCTCAACAATTAACTGACCGTGTGCTTAAGTCAAGTCACTTCACCTTCGGGCATTTCACAAAATGAGACCGAATCAGATGATATTAAGGTATTCTTAGCTTTTAAACTCTATGCCTTTATGATTATATTACTAATTTTTTTCCATATCAGAAGTTTATACCTATCATATTTGGTAGATCATATGGACTAATTTAGGCAATTATCTAAATTTGAACAACTCATTAATTAATCATTCTACAGTCACTGGTCATCTTTGTGCCAGGTACTCTTCTAGGTATTAGAAATACAGTAGCAAACAAAACAGTTAAATATCTCTACCTTTATGGCACTTAGAATTTAGTGGGGGGAAAGAGACAATAAATGAAACAAATAAGTAAACAATATAGTACATTAGGATATGGTAAGGGGACGCCGGGGTGGCACAGTCAGCTGGGTGTCCTATTCTTGGTTTTGGCTCCGGTTGTGATCTCAGGGTTGTGGGATTGAGCCCCCGTCAGCTCCACACTCAGAGCAGAGTCTACTTGGAACGCTCTCTCTGCCCCACCCCCATCTCTAAAATAAAATAAATAAATCTTTTTTTTAAAAAAGAAGTATATGGTAAGTACTATGGAGAAAAATAAATCAGTGAAGGAGTTGGCTGATCCCCCTCCGCACTATGAGCAGGAATATGTCAGTCACTAAGGCAAATAAAGACAAACAGAACCTGAGTCCCTGCCATTGAGCTGATCACACTCTAGAGTAAACACAAATATGAGGAATCTGAGAAAAGACCAATGAACAAAGTACTATGGGAACACATAGGATAGAGCCATAAGCCAGAAGGAACTGAACTGCAAGCTGGATTTTGCTCTTTTAAACACATACAACAACAAAATCGAAAAGAAAAAGAATCATGTAAAAAGAATATGAGACCTATATTTTAAAGCCACATTCCAAAATTTTGTAAAACCTTACTGATAAATATTTAAAGAAAATACAAAAAAATAGAGACATAAACTATTTTCCTGTTTGGGAAAATTATTATTAAGACACAAAATGATCCACAAATTACAGGCTTAATACAAATCAAATAAAAATGAAAATATTTTTCAGAAACACAATCATAAGAATCTATACTATAATTAAAAGGGTAAGAGGGTAAATGTGTAAGAAAAAACAAAGAAATTTTTAAAGAAGAGTAATGAGGGTAGATATAGCCTAATGATTATGAAAACAGTTATTAAAATACTTTTCCCATTTTGATTTCCTTCTACTGACTTCCCTACTATTCTATAACAGCATCCGTGTGGTTGGAGAAGTTTAGGAATATGAAGAGAAAGAAATACTTAATATTCACCTGAATTTTAAAAAGGGTTTTGCAATAAGATAAAAGCCTTGAAAAACCAAACCTGAAAGACAGATTATAGGTTTTTCCACATTATAGAGCAGATATTCCTTCTGCTCATGACAGCTACAATGTAAGACTTGTTACCTAGGGTAGAAGGAGGATCAAACCCAGAGAAAGTGTGAATTAAAGCTCCAATTCCTAATTCTGGCCAGAGGACTGTGGGATAAAAAACTGAGACAGAGACAGGAGAAGTGAGTAGACCAATATTCCCATTGTTCTGTTCAGGCAGAGGCTGCAAAAGGAAAAAATGTTTGATGGAATAAGGAAATCTGGGAGTTAGAATGGCTTCTGCTCTCCTTCCTGCTGAGATTGTGCCAAGTGTCTGCCTTCCGGGAGCATCCCCCCACACACATACCACCGAACTCTCACCTCCCCTCTACACACACCCCGCACAAGCTGGAGATAACCATCAAAAAATATACACAGAAGCATGATCAGACTGAGGAAAGGTGTGAGATCAGCTCTGGAGTCTCCCTTTTCTATGCATCATGGAAGGCACTGGGAAATTCCTGAGGGCTCTAAAGTAGTACAGGAAAGGTAATTAAAGATGCTGGATGGTGAGTTTGCCAGAAGAAGTCACTGTGATTAGGAACAAAGTTAACTCCATAGTAGAGGCCTGGAAAAGAGACCACCTGGCTAGGGGGCCAATGCGAAGCCCTAGCCAGACCTCAGGTTATCTCTGACACCTGGGAATGTGGCCAATGCATCCTGGGAACCAAGAGAACAGATCTCAAGTAACATCAGCTGTAAACTTCAGCCAGACATCTGAAGAACACCCAAGGGCAGTTCTGGTAGCACCACAGTAGTCACAATTCCAGGCAGTAGCACAACCACTTACACCAAAGGGGACACGAGACAGTAACCAGAGGAGACAGCACATGGACCACAGGTCCTGACACCCTTCTACCACTACAAGGTCACACAAGCCATGGACATCCAACCCATAAGTCTGGATTCCACGGCAGGAAGGTGTGAGAGAAGAGATGATATCTGAATGACTCGTATCCAAACAGAGACTGAAATACCCAAAGAGATTAACTTAAATTACTGGATAAGACTTGGTTTACCAGACTGAAGTAAGACTGGTACTCTTCCTCTAGTTACCCAGTGACCAGGGTCCACCAAAATGAAAAAATGAGTTATAAAGAAGCTACATTTTTCTTCGCACTCCTGAGTACGAATAAGTGGCAATCCTGCTACAGATTTTATGATGTTTATGTGAGAATTCAAAATGCCTCTTGACACATTACAAACCAACATCACTTTAAAACTAACAGTGGCTTTCTAGTTCAAGATGGCAGCCTGAGCCCATTCATCTACCTCTTCCCTGTCTTAAATACCTCATGTCAGGAGAGCCTGTGAGTGTTAAGCAGACCATAGAACAACTGAGTGAAAAACCACCAAAGATGATGGGTATAACTCTGATAGTAAACCAGCATTTACTATGAGTCTAAAGTCTTTGTCAGAGGACTTAGAGAATGAACTTTGAGATGGAGGTAATAGGCTAGGGACAATCTCTATGGAGGGGGGAAAAAAAAGACAACTCAGAACTAATCAGAACTCTCCCTGCATATAAATTCCTTCCCTATAGCTGAAACTGAGGGAGGGACAGGTCCCAGCTTGTTAGCCTTGACTCTCTCTGCAAGTGCCTGATAAAGAAAAAGGGAACTCCACCTCCCATTCGCCAGAGAAAGTAGAAAGCCAATCTGCAGAGTCCTGTGGTCAGTCCTGAAGAAGACAATGCTTTGTAAAGAAGAATATTGACCTTTCTAGAATTACACCAGTTACCAAGATGTTAACAGCATCAGAATCATCTAAGTGTTTAGGTGTCCCACCCCAGACTTACTGAATCAGATTTTTTGTGAGGCCAGGAATCTGCATTTAAACTGGGTCCCCAAGGGACTGTTACATATATTCAAGTTGATAACCACTGATTCAGACCTATTTGAAAATACCGTAGGGGTGCCTGGGTGGCTCAGTTGGTTAAGTGGCTGCCTTTGGCTCAGGTCATGATCCCAGGGTCCTCGGATCAAGTCCCGCATCGGGCTCCTTGCTCAGGAGGGAGCCTGCTTCTCCCCTGCCTGCCGTTCCCCCTGCTTGTGCTTGCTCTCTGTCTCTCTGTCTCTCTCTCTCTCTCTCTCTGTGTCAAATAAATAAATAAAATCTTAAAAAAAGGAAAAAGAAAATACGGTAAAGAAGAACAGCTAAGACTTACCAGCTATTTAATAAAAACTAAGAGAGGCATTAAGGTGAAAAAGCAAGGGCACAATGACCCAAAGAAAAGAGAGTAAGGTAACAAAAAGAAAAAGGTCCTTAATTTTAATTGGTATCTTCAGAGAGATTCAAGAAGCGAATATATTCATAAAACAAGAAAAATCTGTTCATAAAATGCAGTAATCAAGGAACAAGAAAGAATTTTTAGAAAACAAAAACAAAAATTATTTTCAAAATGAAGTAACTTGACTTTGAGTGAAGGCCAAGAAAGTAGTAAGCCCATTGACTACAGCGATCTCTCCCACTGAATACAACTAAAAGCTCTGGAGAGAATACGTTTTAAAACCAACTACCTGAAGACTCTAAAAAGTAAACAACGGCAGGAGCATTGAGAAGGGAAGTCAAAACTTAAACGAACGATCAATTTAGTGGTGAGTTTACTCTTTTTTAAAAAACCCTTCATCTACCACTTTGACATGAGGATGGGCAGAGTCCCAGAATTATGCCGCAGGCACACACAGCAAAAACTCCAAGAGAAACCCCCTCTTTCTAGCCAGAGTAAAAGGGGCATCTGTGAGCTGGGAAGTGTATGTGTGTTGGGCCCGGGGGGGGGGGGGGGGGGGGGGGTAGTTCCCAGTTCCTTTTTTTTTTTTCTCTCTCTCTTTGCCCTGAAGCTAGCCCAAGTCACAAAGCTATACCTCAGACAGGACACTTAAAAGCCTAAGAGAAAACCTGTCCACCTGTCGCTAAGGAACTAGAAAAAGGAGCCAGGATTCTATGAAGAGTATGGGAGAAATCCTCATGATGTATTTTTCTTTTTCCCTTACTACTTCAACCTAGGAGGGCCCCAATGGGGTACAACTATGTAACAGTAGAGAGGGGCAGCGCTAAGACTCAAAGAAGGAAACCCCAGCTTTCTAGTGAGAAGGCCAGGAAAAAACTCCTGGGAGCCAGAGAACATAAGGAAAGTCCCCAAGAGTACCGGGACAGAGAAGACTTCCTGACTCCACTAAGGTGCGTACATATAGAAGCAGCATGAAGAAGTACAGCAAATGCTGGAGGAACTAAACAATGATATAACATGACTGACCATAAAAATATAATATAGCAATACCAATTTTTCTCCAAATATATCCTTAACTTGAGGCAATTCTAACCAAAATCCTTCAAATCCTTATTCGAGAAACTCTGAATGCTTATTTCAGAACTTCTACACATAAAAGGAAATCACAAAATTAAAGGCAAATAAAAAGGGTAACCATATTTGCAAAAAATATGACAAATATTCTTCACATATTAAAAATTTATACACAATGATTTAAAAACCTGTAAGACTCTGATAAATAGGTGGATAGAGAACCCTAAATACAAAGAAACAAGTATCATTGTGCACCTACCAATTCAGCAAACGCTGGGGATAGGAGACCACCTGATGTGATAATGTGGCAAAACAGGCATACTCATTTGTGGACAGTGGGGAAAAGGTGACAGGATCTTATTAGGCAGCAATTTGACATTAAGGAGCAAGAACCTTAGAAAATGTTGATGCTCTCCCAAATTATTACAAGCTAGGAATGTCTTCAATTCTAGACTCACATTTGACAGCTATGTGATACTACGCAAGTCACTCACCATTTTGAGCAGCAGTTTCTTCATTGTAAAATATGAATACAAACCACTAATGTTCAAAGTTGTTGTGATATTTTAAAAAGTATCAAAGCATGTAAAAATGCCTTAAAAACTACAGAGCAGAGGGTTGACCCAAGCTCTGTGAACTCTGGGGGATTTTAGAAGATCCTTGAAACACCCTGATGAAACAATGTGTGAATGTTTGTGAAAAGGAACTGCATACAGCTTTAAGTAGACCCTCCAATGGGTTCCTGATCCAAAAGAAAATTGAAAACCAGTACAAGCAAAGAGCAAAATCAAAGTGAAGATATTCTTTCCAGTGTCCAGCTTGATACCAGACACACTTTAGGCCTAAACCAAACTCACTATAAAAATCCAGGTAGTATTTAAGATGATATTAAACTTAACCTTATTTATTTCTAAACCCCTCAGAGTAGTATTTAGTGATTTCTTAGCATATTTTTAAAAGATTTCGTTTATTTTTATTTATTTATTTATTTTTTGAGAGAGAGAGAGAGAGAGTGCAAGTGGGGCTGGGGGGCGCACAAAGGGAGAAGAAGAGACCCTCAGGCACACTCCGTGCTCAGTATGGAGCCCGACACAGGGCTCGTTCTCATGACCCTGAATTCATGACCTGAGCCGAAACCAAGTGTAAGACACTAACTGACTGAGCCAAGCCGGTGCCCTGATTTCTTAGTGTATTAATTCATTCTGATTTAGTTGTAAAAAGAACCTGAAGTTAGGAAAACAATATGACAGCCAGTTGTATCTATCTGGATCAACCACATGAAAGTAATGCAATCGGGGCGCCTGGGTGGCTCAGTTGGTTAGGCGACTGCCTTCGGCTCAGGTCATGATCCTGGAGTCCCAGGATCGAGTCCCGCTTCGGGCTCCCTGCTCAGCGAGGAGTCTGCTTCTCCCTCTGACCCTCCCCCCTCTCATGCTCTCTATCTCATTCTCTCTCAAATGAATAAATAAAATCTTAAAAAAAATAAAAAGTAATGCAATCTACTTTGGAAAATGGGGCAGTAAATAAATTTAATATATTTAAAATAGTATAAGATAATTACACATATCTTAACTAATTCATTAATATATGCATAATTAATACGTAAACCACACAGGGACATTTCCCCTGAAGCAAACAAAAACTAGAGATTTTATGTATATGTTTTCAACAAAATGGGATATAGAAAATTATCATTTTCTCCAAAATAATTAAGACTAAGAGATTAATTCTAAAACTTCCATTTCTAGATGATGAACCATTTTTATTAAAAAAAATTTTTAAAGCCCTAAAATGTAAGCCACTATGATAAAATTCTATCCACTCAAGCATATGGCAAACAGACTAAAAGGGAATTTTAACTATAATGAAAACTAAACAATTAAGAATTAAAAGTACTTGAAGACTTCCACTCCTGGGAAAATGGAATAGATGTATTTTTTCCCTATTCCTTTAACAAAAATAAAAGTCCTGTACATCATATACAACAAACATAAGAACACTCTAAAGGTAGAGAGAGTGAAGGCAGACCATGTAGGGACCTCAGGGTCCACAGAAAATGACATGGTAGTGAGTTCTATGGGTTTTCTTTTGTGCCTTAAATATCTCAGTCTAGGAGTTGAAGAAGCTGGCAACCTGGAAATACCAATGGACCCACACCTCTCAAAAAACCAACCAAACAAACTCTTAAAACAAAAGCCTATTCTCTTTAGCCAAAAGATCAGAAAAGGGTCAGTCTAGACAAAAGCTGTTATACTCAGACATCACAAAAAATTTAAAAAGCTGTGGACCCACCCCCCACCAACAAAGGTCAAGGGGGAGGCTAGACTTCCACCCTTGCTGAGCTGTAACAGGGAACCCCACACTACTAACCACAGTCGTGTCACAGAAAGCCAGCTGGGAGGCTTGGTGTCAGCCAAGACCACATGGAGAACTTGGACATTTACCTGGAAGTAACAAGGTGCCCCTCTCCCTCCCTACGATAGGTTGGTATCGGGAGAGGCCTCGTGAAGTCAGGCCTTTCACCACTGCCCAACAGAAACTGGCCCTCCCCATGGAGGCCATGTGGAAGGCAGTACTGAGGCACTCCTGACCCTCTTAGCCAGGGAAAAGTCAGTGGAAGCCAGAACTCCCATCCTTGACCAACAGTAATGAAGAATTTCCTTCCAACCTGAGAGCTAAAGGAGGCAGAATGAGCTACCTGGACTTCTATCTGCACCAGGCAGTAATGTGGCAGCAAAGCACTCCCCTCCTCATGCTGGAGCCGGGCCAGAGGAAGCCAGCTAAATCAGAATGTTTAGATAAAATCCAGAGTCTCAGAACATAATACTCAGAATGTCAGGTATCAAATGAACATCATTCATCATACCAAGAACCAGGAATATCTCAAACTGAATGAAAAAAGACGACCCACAGATGTCAATACGATGATGATGGAGATGTTAAGATTATCTGAAAAGGGTTTTTAGCAGCCATCATAAAAATGTCTCAAGTTACATACATGCCTAAAACAAACAATGGAAAAAAAAATAGAAAGTCTCAGCAAAGAAAGAAAAATATAAGGAAGAACCAAATGGAAATTTCAGAACCGAAAAATACAGTAACTGACAGAAAAGATTCAAGGATGAATATGACAAAATGGAAAGGACAGAGTGAAGAATCACTGAACTGGAAGACAGAACAAAAAAAAAACTACCCAATCTTAACAACAGAGAGAAAATACTGAAAACAAGTTAACAGAACCTTGGGGACCTGTGGAATATAACAAAAGATTTATCTTTCATGTCATCAGAGTCCCAAAAAGAAGAAAGAGGGCAGGGCTGAAAAGTACTCTTAAAAAGCAAAAGCTGATAACTTCTAAGCTTGGGCAAACACATAAATTTAGGAATTCAAGAAGTTAAGTGAATTCTAAATAGCGTAAGCCCAAAGCAATCCACGAACAAGACACATCATAGTTAAATTTCTGAAAACTAAAGACAAAGAAAATGTAATGAAAACAGTGAGAGAAAAAATGCTTTACCTAAAAATGATGTTTTATAGGGAAAAGACAATTAAAATGACAGATTGCTCATCTGAAACAAAGGAAGGGTAAAGGAAGTGGCACAACATTTTTCACTGAAGTCCACACCTGATCATCTGTGTTTCTGTATCTGTTTCTCTCTTGTTCATGACTCTTGGCATCCCTGAAAACTAGGGACTGAATGTCAGATATTGTGAAATAAAAACTGTAGAGGCTGTGAATGCTCCTCTTTCTCAATAGAAGATTTTCTTTAGTTTCTGGTTGGCAATAGGAGCCAATCCAATCCGCTAACTTGAAGCCAGTTTTCAAGCACATTAAGACCTGGTCTATTTCTCTAGTTCCCCCTTATAGCTAGGATATAGTTATTCACAGATCTCATCTGAAAGCCGAGGGCATTTACCAGGACTCCTCTTTCTCTATAGTACCTTTAGACTGGTGAAAATTTGCTTAGCTTCTCAGCCTCTCAGCAGCTATTTTCTGCTCAATTTTTCTGCCTGTTAGCTTGTGCTTACTAATCTGCAACAATTTCTAGGGGCAACATGGTTCAGACTTTTGGGCTCACTTCTCTATGTTTATATTCTCTTCATGGTCTTGGTCACTCGAGTTATAGTTGTCTTCGTAACCCTGAACTCCAAGTCTCCCTGCCCCTGTAAGACTGCCAAAAGCTCTCCTCAATTTCTGTTTCTTAGCAACCACTATATGTTCAGCTTTCCTGTCTCTTGGTAGGGTCATCTACAAAACAGTGAAAACTCCCCTAGAGATAATTTATGTTCCTTTTCCCATTGATAAAATTCAAAATCCTTGGGCGCCTGGGTGGCTTAGTTGGTTAAGCGACTGCCTTCGGCTCAGGTCATGATCCTGGAGTCCCTGGATCGAGTCCCGCATCGGGCTCCCTGCTCAGCAGGGAGCCTGCTTCTCCCTCTGACCCTCCCCTCTCTCATGTGCTCTCTCTCTCTCTCATTCTGTCTCAAATAAATAAATAAAATCTTTAAAAAATAATAAAAAAAATAAAAAATAAAAAAAAAAAATTAAAAATCCTAAAATAAAAATCCTTAGCAAGTTCGGAACAAAAGAGAAACTTCCCTACTTTGTTAAAGTTAGGAACAACAACAAAAAACTCCCCTACTTTGTTAAAACCTATTAGAAACCAATGGTAAACATTATACTTAGGAATAAAATAATGGATGTATTCTCATATATGTTAAGAACAAGATAATGGGGGTGCTGGGTGGCTCAGTCGTTAATCGTCTGCCTTTGGCTCAGGTCATGATCCCAGAGTCCTGAGATCGAGCCCCACATCGGGCTCCCCGCTCTGCAGGAATCCTGCTTCTCCCTCTCCCACTCCCCCTGCTTGTGTTCCCTCTCTCGCTGTGTCTCTCTCTGTCAAATAAATAAATAAAATCTTAAAAAAAAAAAAAAAAAGGTAAGATAATGAGGGAAATCACATGACACAACACAGGATAAGAATTAGCTAATGCAGTATATCAAGAAAAAGAAAAAACATATTCATTTTGGAAAGGAAAAGACTCCCAAAACATTGTTATCTGCATAAAATACAAATACCTATCCTTATAAAATTCAAACAGAATAGGGTGAATCACTACTGGAATTCATATGAGTACTCAGCATGATGTCAAGAAATAAAAGACAGATCCCTGTCCTTGTAAAAATTACATTCTAGGTTTAGGGAGAGGGTAAGGAAAACAGGTAATAAATAACAAACAAAATAAATAAAAGTCTGTTAAAAGGTGATAAATGCTATGAAAATGTAATATAAAGTAGGGTAAGGAGAAATCTGAACCAGAACAGGTAAACTACATTAAATAAACAAAACAAAACAGAATCACTTCATTCTAGAAGAACCAAAAATAAAAATCACCTAGGAATAAAAAACTGTGAAATATGTGTAAGGTCTTCAAGGAGAAAGCTAACTTTTCCAAAAAAAACTTTCAAGCATAAATGGAGAAACAGTCAATATACATATTAAAAATATTAATTTCCCCAAATTGATATATAAATCCAAATAATATGCTAGCAAAATTTTTCATGCCTCTTATGAAATAGATTCAAAATACAGAGAAAAGATACACATACAAACATAGATATAAATAACAAAGACCATTATGAAAAACAACAAAGCAGTGTTATTTGTCTTACTAGATATCAAAAACTATTTTAACAACACAGTAATTGGAAGTAGGTGGTAATGGCATATAAGTACAAAAATAGATCAAGGGAACAGAATACAAATTGTAGAAACAGCACCTGTAAATATGGGATGTTAGTATATACAAATGTGGTATTAGCAGGAAGGCAGACTATTCCATAAATGTTGCCAAGACAAATGGCGAACTATTTAAATAAAAGTAACTAAGATTTATCTATCCCATATCATCAAAAAGTTTTAAAAAAGAGAGAAATAAAATAGCTAAATGTGAAAATTAAATCTCAAGTTATTAGAAAAAAAGCTGGGGGGAGGGGAGAATTGGGGGGTTGTTTAATGGATATAAAGTTTCAGTTTTGTGTACACCTGAAACTAATAGTACACTCAATGTTAACTAACTGGAATTTAAATAAAACTTAAAAAAAAAAGTTTCAGTTTGGCAAAATGAAAAAGTTCTGGAGATCAGTTGCACACCAATGAGAATATATTTAACACTACTGAACTGTACACTTAAAAATAGTTAAGATCTAAATTTTATGTTATGTGTTTTTTACAATTAAAAAAAGTGTTAAGTGAGTATTTTTATGCCTGTGAGGAAAGAAACATTTCTCAAACTAAAAAGTACACATAAACCATAAAGGAAAAGATGGATGTGATAATTTATTGTACAATTTTTGTATACCGAAGGATAATATAATCAAAATGAAAGACTAACAGTAAGCTAAGAAAAAATATTTGGCATTATATAACAGAAAAAGAAGATGAGTAATCAAAAGATCCAAAGAGGGACACTTGGGTGGCTCAGTCGCTTAAGTGTCTGCCTTCGGCTCAGGTCATGATCCCAGAGTCCTGGGATCAAGTCCCGCATCGGGCTCCTTGCTTGGCAGGGAGCCTGCTTCTCCCTCTGCCTGCCGCTACCCGCTGCTTGTGCTCTCTCTCACTCTCTCTCTCTGACAAATAAATAAATAAAATCTTAAAAAAAAAAATCCAAAGCAATTCAGATCAATTAGAAAAATGTTCAACATCCAATAGGAAGACACAAAGCATATTTTGAATATGCAATTCCCAGTAGAGAAAATACAAATGATCCTAAAAAATAAAGAAAACAAGCAACCTCACTAGTAATTAGGGAAATATTAAAGACTGAGAAGACATCTTCCACTAGTCAATTCAAAAAATGCTGAAAGCTTGATAATAACAGCTCACAATGCCTCAAATACTAATGATGGAGGTATAGATTGAAACAACAGTTCTGGAACATAACCTGGCAATATCTTCCAAGTTAAAAATGCATATATCATTACTACATGCCTCCTTATACTAGATGACAGCATTGTCTATAAAATAGTCTTGACAAAAAGAAATCAAATCTGAATCTCATCAAGCATCCACGCCCAACTAAAAATTTATAGGAAATACATAGGACAAAAAAACAAGTTAAACAATGTCATGGGATGCAATAAGCAAGAGCGAGAGTGTGGAAAAATCTTAAAGACAAACAGCCCAGTCTCTCCAACGAATATACTGCAAGAATTTTAAAAACAGAAAAAAATGGGGACAGGAAAAGAAAAGGGGGTTGGGGAGAAGGAGAGGATAATAAAGAGACAGAGAGAGGGAGAAAAAGGAGAAAAATAGATTAAAAGAGACCTTAAGAAAAATAATCGCACATCAACCAATCATTGTGATCCTTATTTGGATCCTAATTCAGACAAGTAAAATAATAAAAATATAGAACAAAATGTTACTGACATTAAAACAATTGAAAATTTGAACACTAAATACTTAATAATGTCAAAGAATTATTCTGAAGTATGATAATGGTGTTGTGATTATGTTTTTCTAAAAAAAAAGAAAGCACTTATCTTTTCCAGAAATATATGAAATACTTACAGATCAAATGACATAACTAGATTTGTTTCAAAATATGGGAGGGGAGAAAGTGACTGAGAGTACAGATAAGACAGGTCAAGGATTGATAATTGTTCAAAGTGAGTAGGAATTCATTATTCTATTTGTCTACTTCGGCATATGTTTGAAATTTTCCAAATAACACATTTTAAAAATGCATATACCATATGACTCAGCAATTCCACTCTCTTTATCTTGAAGGAACTCTCATGTAGGTGCATGAGAAAGCACATACAAGGATAATTCTGTCTTCATTGTTAGTAGTTTTAAGAAATTATAAACAATCTGGAGTAAAAACCCTGGGGGTCCAAATAAAACTACAATATAGCCATAATACAAAAAACAATGTAGAAACTGAAAAAAAGACAACAAAACACAGATCTAAACATGTTGTAGAGTGCAAAAATCATAATGCCAAACTATATAAATATACCATTTATGAAAAATAATCCATACAATACTATATATTTCCTACAATTATGTGGGTGTATACAGGCGTATTTAAATCATATATACATACATATATGTATGTACATACATACATATATGTATGTATATACATAAATATAAATGGATTAAAAGTATTTGAAAAGATAGACAACAAATGTTTAACAATGGTTACTTATGAAGAGAATGGAAGAGAACCAGGACTGCGGGAATGATCAAGACAGACTTTAGGAACTTCAGTTTTATCTATCTTGCCAGTGTTTCAAAAACGAGAATTAGTTCTGTAGGTAAAATTTATTTTTAAAACAGAACATTAATTCACATTTTTGCTATCTCTTTGCAAATCAGTCAATCTTTTGACTTCTGTAAAGAAACAGGACCAAGAAGCATCTCCTAGAAAATTAACTACACAACGTACTCTTCTCTATATAAAAATAAAGAACTTACAGACAAGAATGCATCAATCTGGGGAAAAAATATTAGGTTTACCAGGTGAAATTGCCAATATTTTACAATTTTTTTGCCTTTAAAAATGGCAATCTCGGGGCACCTGGGTGGCTCAGTCGATTAAGCGTCTGCCTTCAGCTCAGGTCATGATCCCGGGGGTCCTGGGATGGAGCCCCACGTCGGGCTCCCTGCTCTGCAGGGAGCCTGCTTCTCCCTCTACCTCTGCCTGCCACTCCCCCTGCTTGTGCTCACTCTCTCTCTCCGTCAAAAAAATAAATAAGACCTTTTAAAGATCTTATTTATTTATTTGACGGAGAGAGAGAGTGCACAAGTAGGCAGAGAGGCAGGCAGAGGGAGAGGGAGAAAAGCAGGCTCCCCGCTGAGCAGGGACCCCCACACGGGGCTCGATCCCAGGACCCCGGGATCATGACCTGAGCTGAAGGCAGCCGTTTAACCGAATGAGCCACCCAGGACCCCAAAAATAAATAAAATCTTTTAAAAAAATAAAAATGGTGGGCGCCTGAGTGGCTCAGTCGTCAAGCGTCTGCCTTGGGCTCAGGTCATGATCTCAGGGTCAGGTCATGATCTCAGGGTCCCGGGATCGAGTCATGCATCGGGCTCCCTGCTCAGCAGGAAACCTGCTTCTCCCTCTCCCACTCCCTCTGCTTGTGTTCCTCTTTCGCTGTGTCTCTCTCTGTCAAATAAATAAATAAAATCTTTAAAAAAATAACAATAAAAACAGCAATTTCATGAGATTTGACCTAAGAGATTTTCTAATAGCAAAAATTATCGCAGGAAATTCTTTACATTTATATATAATATATTCCTGAAAACTTGTATGAAAGATAAAATGTGTGAAAAAATAAAATGAGCTGCTATTAGAAGGTTAAAAAACATGTATGTCCCTAATTTCATCAGACCAGTTATCAACAATATAACTACAACATTTCTACATTTTCTTCAAATTCTGCCCTCTTACTTCACATACAATATTGGATTAACATACTTTCATCTGATAAGCATCTGACTAAAGCCAAAGATTTGTAATTTTAACCTTGGTCTTAACTAATATTCAATTTATAAGCGTACTTATAATTATCACTATTAACTGAATTTCTTTAATTTTCTACTCATTTTTACAAATAAGTGCAAGTATCTATCCCAAAGACTACATAAATAATTTTTTTAAAGATGGCAACACTTTTGAAACCAAAATATTGGACAGACACAACTAGGCAATTATCATGTTAGTTGGTTACAAAGTCTTGTTTATTCATAAGAAAAGCAGGGTATATTGTGCAAATATACAGGCTGTATAAAAAAGTCAAAAGTACAGAAACAACGGACTGCTTGGAATTATTCTTATCATCACAACAATCCTAACACCATAAACAGACTTGAGGAAGTGGGACTTTACAAGTATTTGTGAGAAAGATACAAGAAATGCCTTATTTTCTGTTCTTCCTCTTAGATCTTCAGTCTATCCCCCAGGAATTCATTCTCCACATTGAATATTAAAAACATTTCATAAACTTCTCTTTAAAAATGACCTGATCAGGTCACTCCTCTGCTTAAAATCCATTAAGTCCTATAAGGACCAAATGATGTGGTTCCTTTCTATTTCTTCCTATCTCTTACATTTTTGCTTGTGCCCTCTGTGTTCTAGTTCTGAAGTCTTTTTTTTTTTTTTAACTGTAGCTTCACTTTTTAAAAAATTATAGTTTGTAAACTATCATATAGTAAATTTGCTTTTTTGTGTGTACAGGTCTATGACTTTTAACATACATATCAAATAATGCAACCACCAACACAAGTGGAAGACAGCCCCATTCCCTGCAAAAAAAACTCCCTCATGCTTACAGTCATTCCCTCTTACCACAGCTAAACCCTAACTGGTCTAATCAGAATGACTCTGTCTTCTTGTCATACAGGAGAATGTCATATAAAATGTCATACCATACAGTAGGTAATCTTTTGAGACTGGCTTTTTCACCTAACACAATGTCTCTGAGATTTATCCAGGGTGTTACATATCATTAATTTATTTCTTTTTATTGCTGAGTAATAATCCACTCAGATATACCACATTTTTAATCTACTCACCCAACAGGAAAACATTCAAGTTGTTTCCAGTTTTTGGTGATTATAATAAAGCTGTTATAAACATTTGCATACAGATTTTTATGTCAAATTAAGTTTTTCTCCTCTAAGGTAAATACCCAGAGGGTGACTGTTAGGTATATGGTAATATATGTTTAACTATATTTAAAAACCAAATTAGTTTCCAGAGCATTAAAAAAAAAATCAGTAATGTTAACCTCAACATTAATAGTCATGTTGATATTGTACTCTGTGATAAAGAAATGGGCACCTTACTTCCTGCGGTGTTCTTCCCAAAATACCATAGCCTAAGTCTAATCATGAGAAAAACATCAGACAAACCCAATGGAGGAAAATTCCACAAAATATCTGACCAATACTATTCAAAAATGTCAAAGCTATCAAAAAGAAGAAAAATCTAACAAATTGTCACAAACCAGAGGAGATTAAGGAAACATGATAGTTAAATAAAATGTGGGATTCTGATTTGAATTCTGGAATAGAAAAAGGACATTAGAAACAGAAATACTGGTAAAATACGAATAAAATCTGGAGTTTAGTTAAAAGTAATGTACCAATGTTGGTTTCTTCATTTTAAAATATATACCATGGTTTTTTATAAGGTGTTAACATTATAGGAAACTGAGGTACAAGGGCATCCTGTATTATCTTGGTAATTTTTTCTGTAAATCTTTATAAATTCATTCCAAAAAAATTTTTTAAGAAAAATACGTACCATTTTATATTGCCCCCAGAAATGTATGGTAGTTCCAGTTTCTCTGCAGCCTTGCTAGCACCTGGTGTTCTGATTACATAATTCTTACTTTAGTCATTCTAAAAGGTATGTACTGATATCCCACTGTGGTTTTAATTTGCATTTCCCTAATGGCTAATGATTTTGAACATCTTTTTGTGTGTTTATTTACCAACCTTTATCCTCTTTAATGAAATGTCTGTCTTTTGCCCATTTTTAAATTGAGTCATTTCTTTCTTTAGGGGGTTGAGCTTTGACAGTTCTTTATATATTCTTGAGAGAAGTCTTTTATTGCATATGTGATATGCAAATACTCTCCGTCTGTAGCTTGTATTATTAGTCTCTTAACAGTGGCTTTCACATAGCAAAAGCCTTTAATTTCTATTAAATCCAATTTATCAATTTTTTCTTTAATGGATTGTGCTTTTGGTATCATTTCTGAGAATTCTTTGTTTAACCTCAAGTCACAAAGATTTTCCCTTATGCCTTCTTCCAAAAGCTTTATAGTTTCTCATTTTACATTTAGATCTGCAATGCATTTTGAGTTAACTGGTGTAAAGTATAAGGTGTAAAGTATAAATCAAAGGGTTTTTTTGCATATGAATGCAAAGCCATTTACCAAAAAAAGTTATGCTTTCTCTCCTGAACTGCTTTTGCACCTTTGTCAAAAATCAACTGGCCATATTTGTGTGTGTCCTATTTCTGGATTGTCTACTCTGTTCCAATGATCCATTTGTCTATCCCTTTGCTAATATCACACCATCTTTATTTCCACATTGACATCTTTGAGTACATTCAATATGCTATATGTTCCTTCCTTAAAGACCTTTAGATATTCTGGTTCTGTCTGCCTGCACATTCCTCTTCTCCCACCTAGTTACTTCTAACTCATCTTTCAGAATTCAGCTGAAATGTCACGTTCTCAGGAAAAACTTTCCATCATGATGGTCAAAGACGTTTCATGACAAAAGGAAAAAAATCAAGATATATCAATTCAAAAGGGCTTCCAATTACCAATTCAGCAAGAATCAGGGACTATCAATGGCCTTAAAAGCTATTTGGATTTCCTAAGCTTTGTCATACCCCTGTGTTTATCTGTCATGACCACCATCTGTTCTCTACCTCTTCCTCCTTCTACTTTTCCCCTGTGCTTAGCTGTAAAATCCTAAAAGCAAAAAAGGGAAAGTGTATTTGTCATCCTGGTGGCAAGAATGGGGGAGTGGCCAACAATATATCATTCCACTCCTGCCCTGGATAGGTACTGGAGAGAGAAGATCCTCTAAGGAACATAAGCAAGTGTATGAACTTCCTAGGGCCTAAAACAAGGAGGAAACTCATCTAGTTTAACAACAAAAAGGTCTATCGCCAACAAAAAAAAGCTAAGGCAGTATTGAGAAACAGGCTGATCTTTGTATGAAGTAATCACAATTTAAAGAACTGGTAGGTGGGGGAGGAGTTAAGACTTCTTTTAAAGAGCCTCTTCCCTTAAAATGTTATGTAGTTGACAGTAATGATTTCAAAACACTATAATCAAAAAGAAGCAGCAGCAGCAGCTCCAAGTTAACTAATATTTTCTTTTTTTTTAAATATACATACAGTGCAATATTGGTTTCAGGAGGTGAATTCAGTGATTCATCACTTACATACAACACCCAGTGCTCATCACAAGTGCCCTCTTTAATACCCATCACCCCTCTAACCCATCCCCCTCCCACATCCCTCTTATCAGCCCTCAGTTCATTCTCTATCAAAGTTAACTAATATTTTCTGAGCATTTTTTATATGCCACGGACTGGGTTGGATACTTTACATACATGTTCTCATGTACTTTCCCAAAAGTCTACAAAGTAGACATTCTTATTTCTACTTTATAGAAAAAGAAATTGAGCTTATACAGCTAAGATTGGTTCTATTTCCTCTTTATCCTTATTCTCCTAATATTTTTATGATTATACTCATTCTGAAAAAAATATATGAAAAACTTCAACTTAAATGAGAAAAGACAATTAAAAGACACCAGTACTGAGATGACAAAGGATTATCTAATAAGGATTTTAAAGCAGCTATCAGTAAAATGAACCAATAGGCAATTATGAACTGTACTGAAACAAATGGAAAAACAAAGTTTCAGCACAGAAATAGAAGATAAAAAGAATAAAATGGAAATTTTAGAGCTGGAAAATACAACAGCCAAAATTAAACTCACTGGATGGACTTGATAGTAGAGTAACAGAAGAAAAAATTCGTGGACTTAAAAGATCAATCAACAGAAATTATCCAGTCTGAACAACGGAAAGTTAATAGGTTGAAAAAAAATGAATGAAGCATCAGGGACCTGTGGAACAACTACATAAGATCTAATATTCATGTCATCAAAATCCCAGGAGAGGAGAAAGAGTGTGCACTGCAAAATTATTTGAAGATATATGGCCGACAATTTTTCAAATGTGGTGAAAATCATGAACTAACAAATCCAAGAAGCAGAACAAACTGCAAACAGGTTAAACCTTAAGACATTCAAACACAGACACATAGTAACATTTCTGAAAAGTAAAAAAACAAATAAACAAAATCTTGCAAGCAGCCAGAGAAAAACAGTGCATTTGCATATGGGAGGACAAGAGTTAGAATGACTGAATTTTTCATCAGAAAACACGGAGGCCAGAAGGATTCCTTTACCTTAAGAAAAAAAGATTATCAAGAGCCAATATGGTGTGTGCTTTTCACTCACATTTTAATTTTAGACAGTATTTACCGAATTTCTCCTACAAAAATTGAGAAAAGTGTACTCATAACTCTAACTCCCACACCTCAATTTATTTTATTTTGTTCATGTTTCAACATTTACATTCTACCTTATAATTGTATAATCAATTACATATTATAATTACATATGTAATTTCCACAGGTACTCAGTCTTAGTTCTAATCTTAAGTAAGTTCAGTGTTTGTCATATTTAACGAACACAACCAACAAGCTGGAACTATGGCTGATTCCTCATTTTGGTTTTATTTGGCCCCCCTACCTAAAATGAAAACTCTTCCCTACCACTCCCCTATTTAACTTTTGTCATAGCACTTAATCACCTGAAATTAATTATGTGCTCTCTTTGTTGTTTTCCTTATTATCTGTCTCCTTCCTCCACTAAAATGTAAGTTCTATGAAAGCACAGACTTTTATTCTGCTCAATGCTATATGATCCATATGCTTGTTTCTTGTGTTGGACATTTAGTTTGACAATGGAGAGAAAATCTCTTCTTTAGAAATGCAGTATTTAAATAATAGGTACAAATTTGGAAAAAATGTGATTTCACAGGCAATTTTTAAATCAACATTACGGAGATAAAATCTGTATGCAATAAAACGTGTCTAATTTAAATGGACAGAGGAATAAGTTTTAATAAAAGAACTACCACAATCAAGACTTAGAACATTTCCACTCTCCCAAAATGTATCTTTATAACTCTCTGCAGTCCAGACAATTTTTACTTTGTTAAAGGTGTCCTAAATGAATTCTATGAGAAATGGTTTGACACGTTAACAGAACTTTTTTTCTACAGCACCAATTAAAGGATCAAATGCTTATTTATAGTTAGGGAAAAGAAAGAAAGAAAACTCTTCTACATCCCTTCATGCTGCACACCCTACATCTAAGAACATCCTTTCCCTCTTCTCCAGGGTGTGTGGATCTATCCATCATATCAAGCAAGCTTGATAAAATGCTTGCTATTTTTTTAAAAGAATCTGCACGTTTATCTAAGATAATTTAATTTATGACATTTCTCTATTTTGTAAACAATGCAGATTTTAGTCTTGCACAACTACTGGCAACACACTGGTTTTTCTTTAAAGCTCTCTTCTTAGTTTATTCCAAATAAATTTCATGACCCTAATTCAGCACAATGAACTGTTTCATAAATGTCAACTTTTGCTACCCCAGGGTCACTAATATGTTAAAAACTAGGTGGGCTGGGGAGGAACCTATTTTTTCATAAAGCCCTAGATAGCAAAGTAGACCTTCAATTCATAATTTTTAAAGTCTGATCCTTCACTAGAAGATTATAATTTTAAAGAAATTTTTGATAGAACAAACAATGAGAGTTGACACAGTTTTCTTCTACAATGAAGAAGGAGAGATTTACAAAAATGAAAGTAAAGCTGAAAGAATTACATATCTGTGTGGCACGGTTCAAAGGAGGCTTCCTAAGACAGTTTTATTTTGACCCTGAGCATTTTTGGAATCATTTTAAATGTTAAGATTTCAGTAATAGTTTTCCTGTATATTTAAATTTTTATTTATTCTTCTAATAACACTGTCCTTTTACATAACCAAGTTTAACTCTTAAAATTAATAAAAATAACATTAGCACAAAGGAACAACCATTTCTATCTGTAGTTCAAGATGAAAAACAAAATAGCTTTACAATTACTGTAACTGGACTTCTCACATGAACTTCTACTCCATTTTTTTTTTTTTTTTTTAAGATTTTATTTATTTGACAGAGAGAGACACAGTGAGAGAGGAAACACAAGCAGGGGGAGTGGGAGAGGGAGAAGCAGGCTTCCCCGCGGAGCAGGGAGGCCGATGTGGGGCTCGATCCCAGGACCCTGGGATCATGACCTAAGCGGAAGGCAGACGCTTAACGACTGAGCCACCCAGGCGCCCCTCTACTCCATTTTCATCAGAGTTTAAACTAATCTCCCGCCTGAACCTGTCCTGGATACTAATGCCGGATTAAACTTCTTGAATTAAATACTCTTCCAATGTCAACTTCTGCTGAAGAATCATCAATGACTTCCCATACTACAGAATAAAAGTCTCATCTACTTAGCTTGATTTCCATACAGGTCCACTCAGAACACTGCCTTATGAACCTATGCCCCAGCTTCTACCTTATCTTCCAGTCAATTGCTACTGTCAGGCCTTTCCTCAGACTAACCCTCTTCCTGGAGCACCTTTCCCACCTCCCGGCTCTCAAAAGAAATCTGTATCTTACTGAACTTTCACACTCCAGTTCAAATTTCTCCAAAAAATTCCTCATCAGCCAACTTGTTCCCCATCTCCCTTCCTCACTAAGGTACTTATAAACAGGTTCTGAATGTGTATATTTCAATTTAACTTAACATTATTCCACTGATTTGTTCATTTCAATAATAATAATTGTTGAATACTTATTACGAGGGAAGCTATTCTAGGCACTGGTGTTACAACAGGGAACAAAAGTGATACAGTCCCTACCGTCATGGTGCTTATGCTTATATGTAGTGGATATGAAGTATTTGGATATTAATTGATCATAGTACATCAAATTTCCCACTGTTGGCCAATTAGGTTGTTCTCAGTTTTTACTATTATAAGTAATATTATTGTGAATATAGCTCTCATACAGTTCTTTTATTCCTTGAATTATTTACTCAGGGTTAATTCCCAAGAGTAGAATTACTGAATCAATGATCACAGATATGTTTATGGTTTTTTATGATATATACTACCATACTACCCTCTAAAGGAACTGTACCAATTCCAAAAGCAATGCAATAAGTACTGGATTGCCTATGGACAACTTCATTATACTTAATAAGTATGAAAGGTTATTCACTATTGTTTTAATTCCCAGGAGGATGGATTCTTCTCCTTATTTTTGTTTACTCCATGTCCCCTTATGATCTAATGGACATGACTTTACCAATGTACTTACTCGATCTTATTATTGTAAATATATTTTTTTTTAATTTTAAAAGATTTTATTTATTTATCTGACAGAGAGAGAGAGCACAAGCAGAGGGAGAGGTAGAGGGAGAAGCAGGCTCCCCGCTGAGCAGGGAGCCAGATGCATTACTCGATCCCGGGACCCTGAGATCATGACCTGAGCCGAAGGCAGACGCTTAACCGATGAAGCTACCCAGGCGCCCCTATTGCAAATATTTTTAAAATATTCATAGTAATGTTAGATAATATTTAAGACCATATTTGTAAATATTTTCCATTTTGTTATTTTTCTTTTTCTTTTTAATTTTGTATATTCTTTATATAGATGTGCTTAATTTTTATGGTCAATCTTTTAACCTTCTAACTATTCTTCGCACAGTTTTATAGCTTTTCAATCTTAAAAAGTTAACCATACATTTGCATACAGACATGTTCAACACTAATTTTTCTAACTGCTATTTGATCATCTCAAAACTTATTAAATAATTCTACCACCTGACAGACTTTATGCTTGCTCACTGTGTATTAAATTCCCAAATCATATTTTTTCAATACTAAAGATATTTATTTTTCTTAAAAAATAATATTTTTAGGTTTCTGAAACTAGGAGAAATACCAGAATTAATGTCCAAAAACCTACCACTAGCAAAAGAGTATCGTATGTCACTGTTTACCCATGTGTAAATCTATGGGATATACCTTTCCTGAGAAGATCTGTTCATCCAACTATGACCACAGCTGAGTTAACTGCATAGGTTAACTCATACGCAGTTGAACTTTAAGTTAAATCTTAAAGCCTAACTGTCGCTTGAAAATATTTTCAGGAAGACTGAACTAGATGAAGCTCTGCAATAAAAGCTATTGTGGTATAAAAGTTGTCCATTGCAGGGCAAGCAAGGGCAATTAAAGCCAGTAGAAACTGCCCAATCTCTCAAAATAGATCACAGAGTTATCAGAGTTGGAAGAGAGACGCTGGTGTGACCAATTTACATTTTACAAGGTACTAACACCCAACTGCTGGATATCAATCTGTCAAAAGTTTCCAGGTGTCTCAAAAAGGAAGTTATTTAATTCAGTTTATCTGTAGAAAAATTGAAAGTATGAATTTAGCCAAAAAAGAAAAGCAGTTAAATCCAAACATTTCCCATATGACTCAAAACTATACCATCATCATGTGTAAAGAGAAAAAGCAAGCACAGGTGAGGAAAATCAGCATTCAGACTGTGAAAAAGTATTAGATTTGATTTTATGATTCCAAAGAAGATGGTATAGAAATTATAGGGATAAATGTATGCTTCTGTCAGTTAATTTCTAAGAATTTTTAAAATAAATTTAATGTTTCTTTTTTCTTGAAAATATATTAAATCAATACTATATATCCCAATTAATAGTCTTAGAATGTTAAAAATGCACTGTGTATATATATTCATGCATATATTTGTCTACATCTGTTCAGTTATTTATTTGCTCATTCATTTCTGAGTAGAGAAAGGCAAGAACAGAGAAGCAGGAAGAAAACTAAAGATATAATGCATAAAAGATCAAACCCTTTCAAGCTCCTAAAGGTTACTGTGATGAGGAAAAATACATGATGAATGAAGTAAATACAACCCAGGTGAAAAATGACAACCAGTTAGATAACTAGCTAACAACAACCAAAAAATCTGATAAAATTAAAGGTAAATAATAGCAAATAGAAACAGCTGAGAAAAAGAAAATAGAAATGGATCTTAATTCAGCTTCAGGTAAGAGTATTAAGAACTTATTAAAACTATGTGGTATCTGAACAAGATTCAGAATACCGTAATTCTTTTTTTTAATTTTTATTTTTTTATTTATTTTTTATTTTTTTTTAAGATTTTATTTATTTATTTGACAGAGAGATAGAGAGAGAACACAAGTAGGCAGAGAAGCAGGCAGAGGGAGAGGGAGAAGCAGGCTCCCCGCAGAGCAGGGAGCCCGATGCGGGACTCGATCCCAGGACCCTGGGATCATGACCTGAGCCGAAGGCAGCCGCTTAACTGACTGAGCCACCCAGGCGCCCCTTTTTAATTTTTATTTAAATTCAATTAGCCAACATATAGAACATACAGAACATCATTATAGAATACCATAATTCTTTTTTTTTTAAGATTTTATTCATTCATTTGACAGAGAAAGAGCACAAGCGGGGGGAGCGTCAGGCAGAGGGAGAAGCAGGCTCCCCACTGAGCAGGGAACCAGACGTGGGGGCTCGATCCCAGGACTCTGGGATCACGACCTGAGCCGAAGGCAGACGCTTAACTGACTGAGCCACCTAGGCGCCCCTAGAATACCATAATTCTTGATCAACCACCCTACCACTGCAAAAGGTTCCAGAGAGTGAAAATGAGAAAGGATGCACCAGGCAAAATTGCCTGTTTATTAAAGGGTTTGGACAACAAGCAACTAGGGACTCTTCCGCCTCAGTTACAGGTTAGTCTAACACTTGAAACACTGAGAATAAGCCAACTGGTTTCTTGGCTTCTTTTATACTTAGGCCCACATCTTAACCCACAGGAAAAGACAAAGGAAAAAATAATCCATCAAGTATTTCCACAAACAGCCATGATGGAGTAACAGGAATTCAATTAATCCTCCTGCTTTATACAAACTAGAAAACTGGATAAAACGGATTAATAAAACAATAATTTTCAGATATTGGACAACAGTCAAAGCAGGAGTGGGATTCCTGAGAAAGTGGGGGAGGAAAATAAGGTGAGTCCTATAATTGCCCTACCTCACACCCTTGAAGCAGTTTCTAGGATGCAGCATAGAGAGTGAGAACTTCAATGAGCCTGGGATCTCAGAGGGTTGAGGAGACAGAGAATGATGTTCAGGGAGGCCAAGGCAGCCAGAATTTGTAGAAAAGCATACCAGAAAAAAGGGACAGAGAGACAAAGCTCTAGAAATCCGCAGAGGTGTCCCCTTCACGGCTTTGGCAGGTAGTGATTTGTCCTGTATGAGAGGAAACGACCTAAGGCTGGTGGAAGGACCACTGAAAAATAAGTAGGCCAAAGAATTCCTAAAACTCATACAAGATTAGGAACAGTTTGTATTCCTATCAAGTTGAATGAAAAGACCTCATAATATATGAGACATTAAGTAAAGTCCTCAGAAGGTATCAACTCTAAATTATCTCTAGGAAAACAGGCTGCTATAGACCCACCCCAACAAAGCTTCCTTAAAACAAAGCAAGTCTCAAAAAAGCATCAAAGAGATTTCAAAAAATTCAACTGTATGCCAAAACTTAGACTAACATCACCGAAAGGAATACAACAAAATCCAGCACCCAACAACATAAAATTCACAATGTCTGACATCCAATGAAAATTTGCCAGGCATATAAATTAACAGGGAAATATGACCTATAACCAGGAGAATGACAAATCAATAGAAACAGATGCAGAACTGACAGAGACACAGAACTTGGCAGACAAAGATGTTAAAAGAGCTACTATAAATATGCTCAATATGCTCAAAAAGGTAGAGAAACACATGGAAGTGTTGAGGAATAAGTGAAAGATTTTTTTAAGGCCGAAATGGAAATTCTAGAAATGAAAAATAGAGTATCTGAAATGAAAAATACACTGGATGGGATTAACAGCAGATTCGACACTTAACTTGAAAACAGCAATAGAAAAATATCCAGAATGAAGCACAAAGATAAAAAAATACCGAAAAAAGGAAAGGAAAAATAGAAAGAAAACACCAATGATGTATAGTAATATATCAAACAATTTAATATACATGTAATTGGGGTCCTAAACCTAGAGGGAAGAAGGTAATAGAAAAAAAATATTTGGAGAAATTATGGGAAACATTTTTTCAAACCATAAACCCACAGATCCATGAGGTTCAACAAAATCCAAGAAGGAAAAACAAAGCAAACCACACTTAGAAATACCATAAACTGTTGAAAACCAATGATTAAGAAAAAATGGAAAAAGCTGCCAGATTATGTACAGAAAAACAAAGACTTCTCATCAGAACCTATGCAAATGAGAAGTCAATGGAGTGACAGTACTAAGTACTAGAAGAAAGAAGACACTGTCAACCTAAAATTCTATATCTGGTTAAAATAGATTTCAAAATGAAAGTGGTAATGTTTTTAGACAAAGGCTGAGAAAAATCCATTACAAGATATGCAGTGCACTTAGATGTTCTCTAGGCAAAAGGAAAAGACTATCAGGTAAAAATTTGGATCCTCACAAAGGAATAAAGAACACTGGTAACAGTAAATATATTAATAGATACAAAAGACATCTTTGTCAAAGTTTTTAATTTCTGGGTTGTTTTTTCCCAATTATCTTAATTTCAATAAAAATCTTTGCTTAGAGCAGAAATGTAAGTAACTCCCCAAAAGACTCTCACTCTCATGAAGTAACCGTTGTTAAGATATTCATACAGATTTCGTAACATTAGTTGGGCATATTTCCATCTTTTTATAATCTCTAGAACAGATTCTCACCATAGGAATTATATGTTCCTTGAAAGTTAGAAAAAACTCACTGGCAAAACGATTTGGCCCCAGAACCAATTTTTTGAGAAAATTCTTTTTTTTTTTTTTTTAAAGATTTTATTTATTTATTTGACAGAGAGAGACACAGCGAGAGAGGGAACATAAGCAGGGAGAGTGGGGGAGGGAGAAACAGGCTTCCCGCCGAGCAGGGAGCTCGATGTGGGACTCGATCCCAGGATCCTGGGATCATGACCTGAGCCGAAGGCAGACGCTTAACGACTGAGCCACCCAGGCGCCCTTTTGAGAAAATTCTTTAAACTTTCTTCCATAGTTCTTGGTTTACCCAGATTTTCTCCTTAACGCAGTTTGAGTGTTTAACAATTCATTTCAAAGAGATTTCAAATCAACTGGCTTACAGTTAAGTAAAGCTGTCTCTTTTATATATATATAATATACATATAAATAAATCTCTTATTCATATATATTCCCTTTATTCTTTCATACTTTGGCTTTCTATCTTTTCCTTGATAAGATTAGATTTATTTGTTTTTTAATCCTAAGAAATAGTTCTTAGGGTGCCTGGGTGGCTCAGTTGGTTAAGTGACTGCCTTCAGCTCAGGTCATGATCCTGGAGTCCCCGGATCGAGTCCCATATCGGGCTCCCTGCTCAGCTCTCTCTCTCTCACTCTCATTCTCTCACTCTCTCAAATAAAATCTTTAAAAAAAAAAAGCTCTTAGATTTTCCAATTCTATAGTTTCTGTTTTTTAATGCATCTGTTTCTGCTTTTATCTTATTTATATCCTTCCTTTCCCGAGGCATTTATTTTGTTGGTTTTATTTGTTATACTAAATTCTGCAGCTGAGTTCATTTATTTTTTTTAATCAATTTATTTCTAAGCTTGGTATTAGTCTTAGCCTGAGTCTCATTTCAGTTAGCTTAATAATCAGTTATTGTATATTTGATCCTCCTCTTTGACTCAATATTTAAGAACAGTTTCTGTTTGATTTTTCCAAGTGGTTGGAGTAGTACATTTTAAACTTCTGCTGTAGGGAGGAAATGGACACAAAAAGTTTCAGCTTTTCTGGAATTTACTGAGGTTTTCCTTTGTGGCTTAACCTAAAATTTATGTGTTTTTTTTTTTTAATGTTGCATGGTCAATTGGAAAAGTATACTTAATCCCAAATTTAAATGAAAGCCTTAGAAGTGACTAAATAAGCCCCATTATAAAAGCAATGTAGGTTTTGCACTATAGTCAGGCTTTCACTTTTAACTAGCATTAAATGCATGCACATGATATTAAGAGTGAGGACAGAGATTCTCAGTTTTGCATCTAACCTAATTTTATGTTTACATTGCTAGGCCTGTAATAGACAAAAAGAGTTTAATAATGTAAGGAATTTCTAATTTCAAGGAATGTCCAAAAGTTCTTGAAAGTTTCAATAGCTTTTTAAATTCATTTCCATGTTAAACATTTCCATTTCATCTTTAATTGAGGAAGTTTAAGTAATAAAATACTGGTACGTCATTCCATGTCAAACACCATTTTCAAAAACCAATAATGCATCCCTCCTTCTTCTCTAAAATGGTAAAATGTGATTTGACCAGTGAGTAGCATGTTAGAACTATGACCTTTCTTGCATGAGACACTACACTCCAACTAATATACCTGTGATTACAAAAACTTGTAAGGAGCTCTTTCATATCAGAAACTTATACTGAACTAGCTAAATCACTGGTTTTCCAAAATCTATGCTTTTGCAGTTTGTTTGAACTAGAATACACTTTCTTTTCTAATTCTGATTAAAAATTAGTTTCTGAAGCTGAACTTTTGGTTTTACCCCAAGAGAAAGAGATGGATGAATCCTGACTCTATAACTTCAAAGTAAGCCTTATTAGGACACGTGGATGGCTCAGCTGGTAGAACATGTGACTCTTGATCTCAGGGTTGTAAGTTCAAGCCCCCCACTGGGCTTGGAGCCCACTTAAAAAATAAAAAAGTAAGTCTTATTAAGACTCAGTTTTGGGGCACCTGGGTGGCTCAGTCGGTTAAGCGTCTGCCTTTGGCTCCCCTGGGATCAAGCCCCGCATCGGGCTCCTTGCTTGGTGGGGAGTCTGCTTCTCCCTCTCCTTCTGCCTGCCACTCCCCCTGCTTGTGCTCTCTCCCTCTCTCTGTCAAATAAATAAATAAAATCATAAAAAAATAAAAAAAATTTAAAAAAGACTCAAGTTTCTTATACATAAAATAGATGTAATAATAGTTTACATCTCACAGAGTTATTGGGATAGAAATAAATATATATAGAAAATATATATAAAGTGTCTGTCACAGTGCCTGACACATAGTGAACATTAAATATTAACTATTATTATTGTATTTTTGTTTTCCTCATGTCAGCATTCTTTTCTCTTAAATTCACTAATCCCAAACTCTGTAAATGGCCACATTAGCTATGCCTCCTCATTTAAGATCATCTATAAAACAATAAACATCTCAATGACTTTACCAACTAACTGATAACAGATATTAAATTGAGTACCTCTCAATTACGCTTAATTCTGCCTATCACGTTTTTTGTTTCCGAAGTATCTGGGTGTAGTTTGGAAAGTATTTCATCTTTCCACTGAAAGCTTTCATGATCAGATAAGAGAGTTTCTATCATACACATTTATTTTATTCTTCAAAAAGTATCTTTTATCTCAAACCAATAAACTATAGCCCATAACAACAAAACCTCTTCTTTAATAGTCAAGTGACCGACTGTTCAATTTTAATAGCTATGCCACTCAATAATTATAGCTGTCATTTGAAAAATGGAATTCTTGTACTCTACTATCTTCAGTTTCCAAATAGTTTAATATCATTTTCAAAAATACCATTAAAGATATGTTAGGTTGCTACAGTTTACTGCTATACAAAATCACAGGTGCACCTGAGTTAGAGGGAGGAGCGTGGTGAAAAATAGTACAGCTTTGAACTAGCTATACCAGGTCTTCAGATGGCTACCTTCTATAACCTTTAAAAAAGGCTGTAATTGTGATTCATCTCTTTCTCTTGAGGGTGAAATCACAAATTTTCCTTCTAGTAAGGAAAGTATATGCCTCCTTTCATGAAGCTTAGCTATCCTAAAATCCATGGAGTTGGAACAAGTCACATTTCCCCCTAGATTGTTCCCACCCCACCCTCTAATAGGCAAGTATTCTTTTGACGATCAACTCTCTCAGTAATCTTTCTCAAACTCAGAGATAATTATAAAGAAAAAGTTCCTTACAGAGAACACAGAGATTACTCATTAAACCACCATAACACATTATCAATAGTTTTTGCCACCTGTCCCAGGCCTAGGACTTCTCTTAAAATAACTAAGCCATAGTCACCCTTTCCCCTTTTAAAAATTAAAGAAGAGGAACAATTTTTAAACAAAATCGTAAAGAAGTTACCTCTTAAATCAGAAGGTATATGTTTACTAGATACATATTATGTGCTAAACCATATACTAAGTGCTTTGCCTAATTGTGTAACCTATGTAAAGTCAGGTGGTAAAGTAATTATATAACAGGTGTGAGGGTTGGGAGAAGGAAGGAGTAATTTTATCTAAGATTCATAAAGAAATTCAGTAAATAGGACCAATGAAATCAACAAGTAATTGAAAGTAAAATGAGCCATGAATAGGCTGCTTATAGACCAGGAGGTAAATTAAAAAAACAAAAACAAAAACACCACTATAAGCCATTACAATACACTTTATTCTGTTTCTTGCTACACACTAATTCTTAGACTAGTAGTGAGTACCTTGTATTTGTAAAGAAGTAAACTCAATTATACCCTGGATTCCCTCAGTATAAAGACAACTTCCAAAATCAAAATTACAAATGAAAACTGCTATTTGAAAGTTTAACTTCTAGCCAGCACACTAAAACAAACAAAAATAAAAGGTATAAGGATTAGAGCAGAGAGACGTTACAAGGAGAGATACAAAAACCTAGAGAAGCACAGACTCTAGGGTAGAAGGCCTGGATTTGAGTCCCACCTTGTAACATTAGGCAAGTTAACGTCTACTTCATTGGAGTTCTTGTAAGGATCGAATGAGTTAATATGTGTAATGCTTAGAATAAAAGCCTGGCAAATAGTAAGCACCATATAGTAAAACTGTCCTTTGTAAGCAATATGATTTTCTATACAGAAAACCCAACAAACTCAAGAAATTATCAGAAATAAGAATTCAGCGGGTTGCTAAATACACATAATTCAACTGTCCTCTTATAAGCCAACAGAGAGAAGGTAGATTTCTGGACTTTTTTCTTATGGAAATGTTCAAAAAAGCTTAGAGAACAGTACCAAGAATTACATCACTACCACCCCCAATGCCAGAAGTGCCTACTTTTTTTTTTTTTTTTTTAATGATCTGGGGACATGAATCCCAATTTAGTGGTCTCTTCTTAGATAAAAAGAGGATCAAAAGGGAGATTTTAAAAAGGACAAACGGGGTGCTGCTTCTGATAATAAGTATCAAGGCCATAATACTAGGATTTATGTTCACTGAAATCATATCAACGTCAATGACAGTGCTGAGAAATATTGTTCTTTTAAATCGTGAGACCTGGGAAATTTTGCTTTTTTAAAGTGCCTACTTTAAACAATGATCACATCACCTCGAGGCCAGATTGAGGCCAATCTGGTTTTATTTACCTCCACCCACAGCCTCCCCTCTACTCTGGATAATAATGAAACAGATCCCAGACATATCCTTGCACCCACTATCATTTAAATATGTATCTCTAAAAGGTAATGACTCTTTCTAAATATAACCACATACTGTTATCACACCTAAAAATTACCAATAATTTCCTAATACCAAATATGCATTGTTCAAATTTCCCTGATTATTTCATAAATATATATGTATGAAAATCTGGACCTAGATAAAGCCCAATCATTGCTATTAATCTCAGGTTTCCTTCTCATTTCTCTTTTTTTGTTCCTTACAATTTATTTGCTGAAAAAAACAAATTGTGTGTCTCAAGGACTTCCCCAAAGCCTAGATTTTGCTGACTGCAACTCCACGGTATCATTTCATTTGTTTCCCTGATTTCTGTTTCCTGTGAACTGGTAGTTAGAGCTAGAGGCTTGATGAGATTCAGGTTCAAGTTCAATTTTTTGGCAAGAATACTTACTAAGTTGTGTTGTGAACTTTCACTGACAGCAATCTAATGTCTGGCTCTCTCCCTCCCTGTGATGTTAGCAGCCACTAACGATCTTTACTTAGGTCCAGGAATTCACTCCTTTTTCATTTATCAAACAGAATAATCCTCAAAAAAGAAACTTCCTCTCCTCAACTGTCTGGTTACATTCACGTACAGCTGAGTCCTCAGCATACTCCGAAGAAAATTAACGAGGTTTTTTTTTTTTAACTATCATTATGAACTCATGGATTTAAACATATTTGATGTGATTGATTACATTGCAGTTATACTTACTGATGCTCAAAATGTCTCATCTTTGGCCAGCCAGAGCCCATTCAATTAAGCAGCTTTGTTGTTTTGCCACACCCTGCTAGTGTTTGATGACCTCCTTGCAAAGATTTCAAGTCTCCAGCTCTGGAATCATCTTTAGCCATAAGCTGCCGCTTTCCATATTCAACTAGTCTCTTTCTTATTCTGCATTTCTACTAAATTAAAAATCACTAATTCTCAATGATAAATCAGCTGTGTTATATACTCTGGATATTACAACTGAACATGGACCCAGAAATTTTAACACTATTTCTCACTGAAGTCTACTTTCAGCATTCCATTGAATAAAAAAACAAACAGAAAAAGCATATCCCACTCAAAACTAGATTTTAAATGCTTCAATTTGAAAGACTGGAGCAAAAAGATTCCTAATCTATTCTCTGCTGGCATTTTGGCTCTGGAAAGTATTTTTTCATGTTCTATTCCAAAAATTGAGGATGGTTTTTAAAAATGCACAATAAAAATTCACTGTTTTTTTCTTTGATAAATTGATAAAATCATCAAGTATGGGGGAAATGCTCAAACTCTTAAAGGTTGAATTATTTAGTACCGTAATTCAGACTTCTGTAAGATCCTCATACCTCATCCTGAACATTAAAATTCATAACTGTGAATATGAACTTATAAATTCTGACTATTTGAAATACCAAATATATTTACTATGCTGTGCCCCCTTGAAATCATACAAATGGCATTATCAGTATTAAAGAAATATTTATCTTATTTTACTAAAAAACTAAGTAAACATTTAAAGCCCTGTCACATTACAGAGCTAGCTAGCATGCATCACTGTGAAAAGGCAGGATCCTATACTTATCATTTCTTCACAAAACACTGAAAAGACATGGCTTTGGTGCTCAAAAATTGCTTACATCCATAATTTTTACCACTTTGATATTAAATCACAATCAGAAATCACATTACTGAAGGGGTGCCTGAGTGGCTCAGTCGCTTGGGCATCAACTTTTGATTTGGGCTCAGGTCATGATCTCAGGGTCCTAAGATCTAGCCCCCCAGCAGGCTCCATGCTGAACATGGAGTCTGCTTGGAATTTTCTCTCTCTCCCTCTCTCCCTCCCCCTGCTTGTGCCCTCTCTCAATCAATCAATCAATAGATCTAAAAAAAAAAATCACATTACTGAATGCCAATTTTCCCTGAAAAAAGCAGATCTGAATTGATACCCTGGTGCAATTTCTTTTCCTCACAGATTAAGTGAACCCTTTGCTGCAGCTAACCTTGTGAGGCTTTGATCACAGGAACCAATGCAACTTTTCCAGGCAACACTGGCTTTAAACAAAGGCCACCAAACACCACCACCAACAACAACAAAACAAAATAACAACAAAAAACTCTCTGCTGCAGTAAGGATTTTTCAGTGATAAACAGTAACACATCTCTATGAAGTGCTGGTATGCTCTCTGAACATCAGTGCTTTCATCCAACTGAAAAACAAAAATTCTGCTAGCGTGCACACATGACAGTAATTGCTTTTCCAGATGGTATGCCTTTGATAAGGGATTTTTGCCAAAAGCTCATTTTACTTTCTCTCCAAGCATAATATTTGCCATTAACTTTGAAACTGGTTTTACAAGCTTCTCACTAGTAGTGTGAGTTGACCTGTTTTTTGCTATGAGAAGGATAACTGTGAATGATACTTCAGTAGTGTGGTCTCCTCTGTCTTTAGCAACAACATTCATTAATCTCACACTGAGAAGCATTATTTTATATAATTTATACACATTTCACTTTTCATCACAAGTCTAAAAAGTAATATTTCTAAGACAGAAATATTAATTCAATTCCCCAGGGTGGCATGGAAGTAGAAGAGCCAAAGCTTGTGCTCTTTCCATCATGCCACAGAGAAAACTGTAGCAAGGGAATACCAATTCCCTTAATATACCTTATTGACATTTGTTTTCAAATGTTTTCTTGAGTCCAAATAAAGTATTTTTTAAGGGTACCATTTTAACTTAATGTAAACTGTAATCTAAGACATAACCTTATACATGTTCTAGGGCCATAATTCAGATACTGATTTTATTTTGTTTTGATCCTCCTCAAAAAAAAAAAACTCCCACAATCTCAAAATCTAAAGTCCCCTCAAAAAAAAAAAATTACAAGAAAATACTGTCAAAATGTATCATATAAAACTTCTGAGCAAAGCTTGTGAAATTTTCATTTTCTTTCATTTTCAAAGGGGAAAATGAAAAATATTAAAGAAGGATATCATGTGCCAATGGTTGTAAATGAGTGGGGAGATATAAGAAATTGATGAATCAGAGATATCCTCATTTAAAGAATTAAGCAAATAAATTTAACTATATAGCACTTTCACAAGTAGAACCATAAATAGTTAACAGCCACAACCAAGTAGTCAGCAAATTGATCAGAACTTCCTATTCCCTAAGCTTAACTTTTGTTGAGATCTGAACGTAGTACCATATTACTTAGAAAAGGCTTCCAAAATTTGATTTTATGTGCTCGTTTTGTGACTGTTTTTAAATGGTTTTCAGATGAGTATATTCAGCTTCCCTACCCCAAGAGTAAACATTTGAAGTGAAAGATTTCTTCAACTTCATTTATAATGAAGTTATAGAATAATTTATATTCTTCCCCATATCTAGAAACATGAAGTTACAGAATAATTTATATTCTTCCCCATACCTAGAATCATTCTTTGCAAAGCTTGGACATTCAACTAATGTTGTTAAATGTTGTTAAACATCAGTTGAAAGAAAGAAGAAAAGACATCTTTAAAAAACAAGGGAAATGGTTCTGATAACAAGACACATTATATATTTAATTATTATTACCTTTTGATTCAAAATGACACCAAAAAATTTTTAGAGAAGTACAATATATCTACTAGCTGCCAAGAACAGTTTTAAAACTTCTCATCAAAGCAACCTAATTCTTCTTCATCTGCTATTTGATTCGAGGTAACTTTTCTTTCACAAACATTGCTCAGTTACACCACCCCTTTAGAAGGTAGCCATATAACTAACGCAGTCTTAGAATTTTCTAATATTATGGATTATTTTAGAATTTATTGCTTTACATATTCTTCTTCCAAAATAGAAAATGAAATTAATAATCCTTGCAATAAGTGATACATTTTTCTCAGATTTTCTTCTTTGTAATCTAGCAAAATTAATCTACAAACCTCTACAACATTTGTATATAATCTACAAACCTCTACAAACCTCTACAACGTATACAACCAACTTTGACCTGCCCTTTAAAATAATTATTTTCCATACTTCTTTCCTATTTGGAAAAACATAATGAAAAGAAAAAATATTTTGTTTTTAAATAAACAACTAACTAAATCCAATTTGGAATATATGTGTATTTACAAAAATAGAGTACTATGTTTGTTTTCTGTTGACACTATATTTCCTTTGATTGTTTTCAACTGTCTTATGTAGTCTTCAAAGTGGGGATCCACCCCATGTTTTGGAAGTGTCATTTGGTTCTTTAATTACTTATCTCCCTTTCTGGTCCAAGTGAAACTAACCCAACAGATGAGAAAGGTCCTACTTGAACAGTCTATGAGGAATAAAAGTGACAATTTTTGGTGAACAGAAAACCCTTAATAATAAATTTAGGAGAAGAGGAACAAAAAGGTTTCCAAATCAAACTAAAAGACAATCACTTAAGATCTCATGTATCATGTGAGCTGACTCTGTTAGAGTGCTGAATTCAGCTGCTCATCCCAGAGGGTCATGACATAAAATAATTACTAAATTGACACTTATTTATTCCAGTTCTTCTAACATAGTTTACTCAGTCTTAATCTGCACCCAGTAGATTTCTTATTAATTGAACATGCTTTACTAATTATAAAGATTATCTCCCTTTAAAATCTGGATTTTTTTCTCAACTAGTTTTAGGGTGATGTGGGTAGGGAAGGTTGAACTCTTCTCTATAGCTAACCAGTCTCTGGGGCTCCTGGGTGACTCAGTCGGTTAAGCACCTGACTCTTGGTTTCGGCTCAGGTCCTGATCTCAGTCAGGGTCATGAGATTGAGCCATCCATCAGGCTCCATGCTCAGCGCAGAGTCCACTTAAGACTCTCTCCCCCTCTGCCTTTGCCCCTCCCCCCACCCCGAGCTCTCTCACGCTCTCTCTAAAATAAATAAATAAATCTTTAAAAAAATAAAAGCTAACCATTCTAACATAAAAACTTTTTCAACTTATGAAATCTATATATAGAAATCAACATTATAAAATGACTTCCAAGGAGTCAGATTAAAGTAAATTTGTGCCTCAAATACCTTAGAAAAAGTAGAAATTCTAAATGTTGGTGTCTTCATTTGGAACCAAAATTTCCTACTGCATGCTCTTGCTGATGGTCCTTGATTTTATCACCAGAGTCAGTTCCAGTTACATTTCCACTAATATGGACAGATCTAAAATAAGAGAAAGGAGATACATTTAGTCTACTGAAAACATTACAGACTTTAGACTCTACTGCATATCATTGTTTCCCTGTAAGCATGCAAAGATTCTTATACAGATGCTTTAGTTGTTCAAGAAATGCCAATTCTCATTCTTGTCCGCACTACAGACTTTAAAAATTGAAACTAAAGATTAATGGCTAAATAAATAAGTAAAATTAATAAGAGATCATTGGTTACTCGCTTTAAAAGGTTCAGATCCCAAATGAAGCTAGGAGGCCAGGATCCTCAACTATCAGCTTACTCATCATCAGAGTTGCTGACGTCACCCCAGCAGCAGGGGTCTCAGTAACCTGTTTCAGGTAAAGTGGAACAGAAGGAGGAAATGGGATTCCTAGCAGAAGATACCTCAATGTAATGGCTAGCATTCATTACTGGGTCATTGGCAGTGGGATAAGAACAAATTGGATTCTTTTAAATTAATGGTAGTACTGTCTTCCCACTTTTATCTCAAAGCTAACTCCTAGGGGTGCCTGGGTGGCTCAGTCCGTTAAGTGTCTCTCTTCGGCTCAGGTCATGATCCCAAGGTCCTGGGATTGAGCCCCACATCAGGCTCCCTGCTCAGGCAGAGAGTCTGCTTCTCCCTCTCCCTCTGCCCCTCCCCCAGCTCGAGCCCGCTCACTCGCTCTCCTGCTCTCTCTCTCTCAAATAAATAAAATAAAAATAAATAAAAAGTTAAATAAATAAAAACTCCTAACAGTGGGGGGACTTTGCAGACATCAGAGAATGCTTAAGAAATGTGAAACCTACTGGCTTTCATTACTTAAAGCCTAAGTGGTTTAGGCTTTACCACCCAGGGTTAAGCTTTTTACTAAATTTAATACTCCCTTTAGATCACAAAGACACGGTGGATTAGGTCCAGAGAAATCATTATATCACAGGTCGATTCAGGAATCTTGCTAGTTAATTCTATCTATGGCTTCCACCTATTACCCTTGGGCTTTACTCAAAACACAAACCATTCCGGCCAGCTACCCTCTCCCCTATTTTCATACCCACAGTGCTCTCTGTGCTTTCTCACCCACCCCATGTCTTCCCCCACTGTTGCCCTTCCTTCCAACCTTCTCCTTGGGGAACCTCTGGAAACCTCTCTTATATAGTGAAACAAATCACCTCTACATCCTCAACCTATCAATGAATACTTCTTTCAACCCCTGGGCTAAACCTGTCTCTTGAGAAGAACCCTCTAGAGTGAAGGCTAAGGCAGTAGGGATCAACCTTCTCCACAGTGGTATTTCTAGACCCTAACTCATAAGCAATCCAATTCCTTCCCTCAGGCTCAGGCCATCTGGCTGTCCTACCCTCTTCTCTTTATCATGCAATAGCCCAATCTACCTTTTGTACCTAAGTCCAGATTTAATCCCTGAGATGCACTCCACCTAGTCTCATCTCTCCAGTTAGTTAACTATGTTATTATTGGTCTCAAAATCTTGGTTGTCACCCAAGCTATCAATCTCCCTAGTATGTTACTTTCTTCCTTCCACTTCATCAGCCTCAAATTCCTAATCACGGTTCAATTCAATCACCTGCTAGGGAGAAAACACCCAACATTATGGATTGATCCTGCTATACCATTAAAGTCTTCAATTTTAGACACAGTGTTATCTAGTGAGCCTTTTATATGTCATTAATCAGGTCCTTCCCCCATTATTCATACTGCCTTTCTTTCTAAACTTTAGCCACACTTCCACTTCCAGTCCTATGGGGGGTGGGATGGGAGAGGGATTTCTTCATGTTTTCCTTAACTGTTTGTGTAGGTTATTTATATTGTAAAAACACTATTTCTTCCATTTACTTTGAACATTTTCTCAATTGCTGGCTTTTACTATAGAAGTTTTCTTATTTTTAGGTGGCCAGATTTGTGCACCACTGCTTTCTCCATTTCTTTTACTATTTCTCTGCTTAGAAATTTCTCCACCTTCAATAATAGCAGATAAATACTCTGATGTTTACCTTTCTAGGCTAATTGTTCCAATACTTCATTCCAAATTCAGAACTGAAAAATGATGTAAAAGGAACATGTATTTGAACAGTCTCATTCCTGTATCATCCACATGCAGCTCACGTTGCCCTTGATTGCTACTGGTCACCACTTTTATTAGTTTCTTCTATACCTTTCCAGCAACTCTTTATGTAAATATACACTTAACTAAAAATACAGTCTTATCCTTCTGTCTTCTAAAAAAAAATGTCCAGCTTTGCACCTTTTTTTTTTTCCCCCACTTAGTGTATCCTGAAGATTTTCCATGTTAGGATATATTTCTTCATTGTTTTTAAAGTTCTATGGCATTTTATTATGTGAATACATACTAGTTTGTGTAACCAAGCCCACAATTGTAAGAAGTTAGATTCCACAAATTTAAGTCTTGTTTCTGAAAGTAATTTAGAGTTCAAGAGCAACAACTGTACAAACCAAACAGCACAGGAACCTAGGTGGTGTGATTTCACAAATTTTTACTCTATTGATAAATATAAGTTCTCTTGTACATCACTTTATCTTTTCTCTCAAGCTTATTCCATGAGCCTATCTAAAATCTATCAACTGTTACAGTCATAAACTCTGAAAGTAGAAGGATAGTTTTTAGGGGCGCCTGGGTGGCTCAGTCAGTTAAGCATCTGCCTTCGGCTCGGGTCATGATCTCAGGGTCCTGGAACTGAGCCCCGCTTTGGGCTCCCTGCTCAGTGAGGAGTCCGCTTCTCCCTCTCCTTCTGCCTGAGGCTCTGCCTGCTTGTGCGCTCTGTCAAATAAATAAATAAAATCTTAAAAAAAAAAAAAAAGGATCATTCTCAGAGTGAGAAGTCTCAGATTCTAAAACCTGCCCAACCTCACTAAGAGCGTCAGTGGGCCTGCAAAAATGAAATACAGCTATACAAGAGTCAAGACAGTTGTACAAATACAGAAATGTTTCATTCTACTTAGTGGTATCAGGAGAGGCTTCACTGGGGAAATAGTCCCTGAGGTTCAATCCTAAAGGAAAAAATGCTCAAGAGGCACAAGAAGGCAAGAGAAAGCATGAAGGAGGGAGCAGAAGAAAGAACTGCTTGAAATAGCATACCTTGTCAAGAACTCTAGTTCCACTCCACTTAGAATGCAGAAAGCCTCAAAGGAATGTCAATCCCACCCTCAGAAGAAAAAGCCAGATCTATCAAATCAAAACTTATCTTAAGCCTAACAAAGAGTTGAGGTCACAAGGCAATCAAGTAAATTTAATTTCAAAGAGGGACAAGTTCCTCCAAGAAGAGACCAAACACAATCTCTTTTACCTTTGGCAGGTCACAGAGAAAGAAGTAGCCACCATACAGGTGTGTAAGAAAAAAAACAGCTAAGATTTTTTTTTTAAGATTTTATTTATTTATTTGAGAGAGAGAACATGCGAGAGAGAGAGAGAGAGAGAGAGAGAGAGAGGAGCACAAGTCGGGGGGGGGGGGCAGACTCCCCGCTGAGCAGGGAGCCTGATGCCAGGCTCAATTCCAGGACTCCAGGATCATCACCTGAGCTGAAGGAAGATGCTTAACCGACTGAGCCACCCAGGCATCCCGAAAAAAATCAACTAAGATTTTAACAAATTTTTAAAGACCAAGTGTAGACTCATGTGTCAGTTTGGAATGGCTGGGGATCCCTGACACAAGAAGAGTTTACACTCAACTGTAAGTTCTACATGTGTCAACCAGGTGCTCACAGGAAAAATTAAAAGTAAATCAGAGAGAGCCCTTCATCAATGCGGCAAGTGTGCAGGAAGTGACAAGTACCAGCCTGAAGCCCTGCCTAATTCCCCAACCTTTCCTTAAACACAGCAAACGCCTAGAGCCACTAGGGGAAGGAAAGAAAGCCCTAAGGTCCAGGCAAAAATCCACTGCTTCAGAGGAAAATAGAAGCAAAATGCCTCTGCCTCTGGAGGAGGGGGAGAAAAGAGTGTCAAGTCCCCAGACGCAGGCAAAGATATACTGATGCTAGGAAAAGGTAGAGACAAAAAATAATTCTGCCACTACTGGGGGGGGAGCAGGAAAGAGTCTTGGGCAAAGGATCCTACACCAATACCAAAAGAGATCAACTACCACAGAGAGGGAAATGATACTCCTGCCCATGACCAGCTACAAATATATGGCATAGTTTGACTGCCACAAGGGAGAAAGAGCAGAAAAGCTAATAAAACCCCATCACCAACACCCAGGAACATAGGGCCTGACCAGGATTGAGTCTGGACTAGAATAAGAGAACCCCATGCTGCCCCACAAGCAAAGCACTGGGTAACAAGCAACAATAATCACTGGGAGAGGGACAATAACATAAAGAGAAATCTCTCTGGTGCACAGATATGCAAAGACTGTTGAGAGATGAGGGTGGTATAGGAACACAGAAAAATCCTGTAGTACTACATGGCACACCCTAAACACAAGGGAACAGCAGCCAACTGTTGGAGAAATCTGAAGCCTGTGGTACAATGAAGGTAATGAGGGCAAAAGAATCCAAACCTAGCTCGATTCATGATGAGACTGACTCAACCTCTAACACAAACAGCCTAACAAAAGAAGAGCATCATTTCAATCTCTCCTATTCTTCGTACACAATGATGAGCATAAAATCAAAAATTACACAAAAGCAAGAAAAAAAAATAACCCTTTGGCAAGAGATAAAGCAATCAACAGAATCAGAAATGATTTTGCTATTGAAACTATCAGACATTTAAAAATAACTATAAATATGTTAAATGGTCTAGTAGAAAAGATGGACAATATGCACAAACAGATGGACATTTTCAGCAGTGAGATGGAAAACTTTAAAGAAAGGAAAAATATAAAAGACAGAAATAAAAAAATTCTATTAGAGAAAAAAAATTCCTGAGACAGGCTCAACAACAGTCTGGACACAGAAGAGGAAACAATCATTGAACTTAAAGACATGCAAATAGAAATAATTATAAATGAAACCACAGTTTAAAAAAAGTGAGGGAAAAATACATCTCAGGGCATCCAAGAGTTGTGGAACTATATCAAAATGTCTTCAAACAAATTCCATTCAACTGAAGCCCCAAGAAAAGGAAACAAACAAACAAACAAAATGAGATACAAGAAATATGTGAAGAGATAATGGCCAAGAATTTTGAAAGAATCCAAGACAACAAACCAAAGAGCAAAAAATCCTACGGAATCCTAATCATAATAAATACCAAAATGAACACACACAAACAAATATACATGGATATATCATAGCCAAAATGCAGAAAAACAAAGATAAAAATCTCAAAGGCAAAGAAAAAAAATACATACAAAGAACAAAGATCAGTATTTCCTTTTCTTCAGGAAATTATACAAGCGAAAAGACCATAGAGTAGAAAGATAAAAGCTGCCCATAGAATCCTATAACCAGAAAAATATTTTTTCAGAAATGAAGAAAGAGGGGGTGCTGGGTGGCTCAGTCAGTTGAGTGGCTGTCTTCGGCTCAGGTCATGATCCCAGGCCCTGGGATCGAGCCCCACATCGGGCTCCTTGATGAGCGGGGGGCCTGCTTCTCCCCTGCCTGTCATTCCCCCTGCTTGTGCTCTCTCTCTGTCAGATAAAATCTTTTTTAAAAAAATGAAGAAAGAAAGAATTTTTTGACAAATAAAACCTGACAGAATGCACTGCCTGCAGACACCAAAAATGTTTCAGGAAGTTCTTTAGGCAGGACTGAAAATTACCAGCTGAAAATGTGGTTCTACAAAAAGAAATGATGAGGATTATAAAGAGAAGGTAAATACAAAAGACTTTTTTTCTTGTTTTCTTTCTTTTTTTTTAAGATTTTATTTATTTATTTGTCAGAGAGTGAGAACACGCACAAGCAGGGGGAACGGCAGGCAGAGGAAGAAGCAGGCTCCCCACTGAGTGAAGTTTTATTCATTTTAGAAGATTATATAAGAACACAAAAAATAATAATGTATTGTATTGTGGGGGTTAATAACATATATAGAAGTAAAATCATGACAACATAAAGAGGGAAGGTAGAAAATTAAAGTATATGGTCATAAGGTGATCATGTTACACAAGGTAGCATAATGGGTTTTTTTTGTTTTTTTTTTTAATTTTTTTTTTTTTTTTAAAGATTTTATTTATTTATTTGACAGAGAGAGACATAGCGAGAGAGGGAACACAAGCAGGGGGAGTGGGAGAGGGAGAAGCAGGCTTCCCGCGGAGCAGGGAGCCTGATGCGGGACTTGATCCCAGGACCCTGGGATCATGACCCGAGCCGAAGGCAGTCGCTTAACCAACTGAGCCACCCAGGCGCCCCACAAGGTAGCATAATGTTATTTAAATAAAGATTGTCGGAGCACCTGGGTGGCTCAGTCGGTTAAATGTCTGCCTTCGGCTCAGGTCGTCATCATCCCCAGGTCCTAGGATAGAGCCCCCAGTCGGGCTCTCCGCTCAGTGGGGACTCCGCTTCTCCCTCTCCCTCTCCCCCTCCCTTCCCGCCCCCCATGCGTGCGGGCTCACTCTCTCCTCTCTCAAATAAATAAATATCTTTTAAAAACTAAATAAGTAAATAAAGATTGTTGTAAGTTAAAGTTAGATCTTTTAAGCCCTAGAAGAGTGGTTCTCATACTGCCTCAGTGACATGTAGCAAAGTCTGGACACTTTTTTTTTTTTTTTGAGAGAGAGAGAGAGGGCACATATGCACAAGCAAGTGTGGGGGGGGGGCAAAGGGAGAAGGAGAGAAAGAATCTTAAGCAGGCTTCACACCCAGCATGGAGCCCCCACACAGGGCTCAACCTCACAATCCTGAGATTACGACCTGAGCTGAAATCAAGAGTCCACCCACTTAACTGACTGAGCCATCCAGCTGCCCTTGGAAACATTTTTGGTTGTCACAACTGGGGGTGGGGAGTGGTTGCTACTGTCATCTAGTCAACAGAGGCCAGAGATGCTGCCAAAAATCCTACACTGCATACAGGATATCCCCTCCAGTCCTCAACAACAAAGAATTATCCAAATGAAAATACCAATAGTGCCAAGGCTGAGAAACCATGACTTAGAGCAACTGCTAAAATATATATGTACATATACATACATATATGTATATACGTGTATATATGTATATATACATACATATGTATGTGTATATATGTGTATGTATGTATAAGTGTATATGTGTGTGTACATATACATGTATATCTAGACATATAGAATAAGCCAAGAGTATTACATAAAATGGAATTATGAAAAAGGATTAATTCAAAAGAAGGCAGGAAAAGAGGAAAAAATAAATTTAAAATATTCAAAAATAGAAAACTAGCTGGGGCACCTGGGTAGCTCAGTTGGTTAAGCATCCAACTCTTGAGTTCAGCTCAGGGCATGATCTCAGGGTCTGAGATCAGGCCCCACTCAAACTCTGCACTGGGTATGAAGCCTGCTTAGGATTCTCTCTCCCTCTCCCTCTGCCCCTCCCCACTCACGCTCCATCTTTCTCTCTAAAAAAAAAAAAAGACTCAAAATTAAAAAAAAATAAAAATAAAAAACAGAAAGCTAGCAAGATGACAGACTTAAATCCATATTTATCAATGATTACATTAAATAAAAATTATCTAAACACCCAATTAAAAGGTGGAGATTATCAGATCAAATTTTAAAAACGAGATCCAATTATATGCTATCCACAAGACACTTACACTACATAAGGATAAAGGATCAATTCACCAAAAGACACAGCAATCCTAAATGTGTTTACTTATTAACACAGCTTTAAAATAAATGAAACAAAAACTAATAAAACAGGAGATTAGACAAATCCACAATTACAGCTATAGACCTTACTACTCCCCTGTTATTAATCAACAGAACAAGAAGATAGAAAATCACTAACATATAGAAGACTTGGAAACACTATCAACTGACTTGACCTAATTGGACATTTATAGAACATTTTACACTATGAGAGCAGAATATATATTCTTTTCAAGGGCACATGGAACATTCACCAAGAATGACCATATTCTGAGCTATAAAATGAACCTCAAGATATTTAAAAGAATTAAAGTCAAATAATGTATTTTCTCTGGCCAAACAAAATTAAATCAGAATCAATTAACTGAGAGATAAGGAATTACCAAGGGTTGGAAATGAAATAACACACTTTTAAATATCCCAAGGGTAAAAGATTAAGAGAAATTTTTAAATATTTTTAATTGAATGAAAATTAGAACATATCAAAATTTGTGGGATACCACTAAAGCAGTTCTTAGAAACTTAGAGCAGTAAATGCTTATATTAGAAAACAAGCATGAATCAATAATATAAGCCTTCATCTTAGAGAAGCTGAAAAAGAGTAAATTAAACACAAAGCAATTAGACGGAAGAAATGAAATTGAAAAAAAAAAAAAACAGAAAAATCTATGAAACGGAAACCTAGTTCTCTGAAACATTCAATAAAATAGAATAAACTTCCAGATGATCAAGAAAAAAAGAGAGAAGCCACAAATTACTTGTATCAGGAATGAAAAGAGAACATCACTAGAGAGCTTATCGATATTAATAGGATAATAAGAGAATATTATGAAGAACTTATGGCAATAAATTTTACAACTTCCATAAAATGTACCAATTTCTTAAGTTTGAAGACAAACTACCAAGTTCACTAAAAGAAGAAGTCAGATAATAAGAATAGCTCTTAATATACTAAGAGCTTAAATTATGACATTTAATTCATAATTTAAAACCTTCCCATGAAGAAAGCTCCATGACAAGTGGCTTCCTCGGTGAATTCTACCAAACATCTAAGAAATTTATATATTACATAAATTCTTCCAGAAATACATAAGAAAACACTTACCAATTCATTTTATAAGCACTACTCATAAATTTTAGCATGACGCTGATATAAAACTCAGACAAAAGAAAAAAACCTTAAGAAAAGTAAACTACAGACTAATATCCTTTCATGAACACAGACACAAAATATTTTAACCAAATATTAGAAAAATGAATCCAGCAATATATAAAAAGGAATATATATCATGACCAAATAGAATTTATCCCAGGAATGCATTATTAGTATTAGTTCAATATATGAAAAAAACCCATGAATGAAATTCACCCTAACAATGGACTAGAACATAAATGATCATCTTAATAGATGAAAAAATAATATTAGAAAAAGCCCAGTCATTCATAATTCAAAACTCTCAGAAAACTAGGAACAGAAGGGAATGTCCTCAGCCTAGGACATGAATCTACAACAAATCTACAGCTAATATACATAATCATGAAAAACTAAATGCTTCCCCTCTAGGATCAGGAATAAGGCAAGAACATCTGCTCTCCCACTCCTATTCACTGTACTGTACTGTCAGTACAATAATGCAAGAAAATAAATAAAAGCCTAGAGATGAAAAAAAAAGCATCAAAACTGTCTTTTTTCACAAATGACAGGATGGTCTACATAGAGAATCCAAAGAATCTACTACTAAAACTAAAAAAAGAATTTAGAAAAATTGCAGAATACAAAGTCAACACACAAAATCCAACTATATTTCTATATGGTAGCAATGAAAAATTACAAATAAATGAACAAAACAGTAGCAATTACATTAACATCAAAAAAATTTAGGATAAATATAACAAAATAAATGGAAGATTTGTGTGCTCAAAAATATAAAACTCCGAATGAAAAATCAAGGACCTCAATAAATGAAGAAATACTGTTTTCAAAGATCAGATCCATCAATATTGTTCAAATAGCAATTCTCCCACATTTATAGATTTAACCTAAGTCCCAATTAAAATCCCAGATTTTTTTTGTAAAAACTGACAAGCTGATTCTAAAATTTATATGGAAATGCCAAGAACCTAGAATATTCAAAACAATTTTGAAAAAAAAAAAAAAGTTGGAAAACTTACACTACCTGATTTCAAGACTTTCTATAAAGTGATAGTTATCAAGACATTGTAATTCTGGCATAAAGATAAACATACAAATCAAGGGAACAGAAAAGACAGTCCAGAAACAGATCTACAAACTTACAGTCAACTGATTGTCAACAAAAGTTTACTGGGGTAATTCAATGGAAAAAGAACTGCCTTTGTAACAAATACTGCTGGAACAACTGACAATCCATATGGAGAAAAAAAAAGAACCTCAACTCATACCTTACAACTTACACAAAAATTAACAGACCTAAATATTTAAAAATGCAAACCTATAAAACTTCTAGAGGAAAACAGAAGAAAATTTAGGAACCCTAGGTTAGCCCAGGGGTTGTCAAACTTTTTCTACAAAAGGCTATACAGTGAATATTTTAAATTTTATGGGCTATTCAGTCTCTACTGTAAATATTCAACTCTGTCACGATAGCATGAAAGCAGCCATAGGCAATATGTAAACAAATGGGCATGGCCATGTTCCAACAAAACTTTATTTACAAAAAAGAAGCAGTGGGTTGAATCAGCTGTAGTCTGCCAACCCAAGTTAGGCAAAGAGTTCTTAGATATGACACAAAAGCACAAACCATAAAAGAAAAAATTGATATATCACAGTAAAACAAAATCTTTAAATTCTGCTCTTCAAAAGACAGTGTTATAAAAGTGTAAAGACAAGTCACAAACTTGGAGAAAATACCTGAAGAAAATACCTGCAAAACACATACCTCCTAAAGAACTTGTTTCTGCAACATAAAGAACCTTTCAAGCAATCCAATAAAAATAATGGTCAGAGTATTTGAACAATGCTAAAATGACAACTCTAACAAGCAGTCTCGTTACTTGGTACATGTGTTTAATCTTTCCTACTGGCCTTCAGGCTCCCTGAAACTAGACTAATCCTGCCTGAATGGAGCATCCAACATTCCAGCTTACACAAAAAGATAAGCAAGCAACAAATGAAACAAAGCTATCAGAGCATTTTTGAAGTTGATTTTTAGAGTAGTTAATACATACCTGATACAAAAAGTAAACTGTCCTAAAGAGTTATGGTAAATAGAAATTTTCCCCCAATCATCCTGCTCCCTTTCCTTGTTTATTATGTATTCATAGGTATTCTATACATACAAAAGCATTTACATATATTTTTTAATGAAAGTGATGGCATACTTACACAGCTTCTCATCATGATTTTTTAACTTAATGTACCTTAGAGGTTTTGTTTTTAAAGATTTTTTTTTTTAAGATTTTATTTATTTGAGAAAGAGGGAGAGAGCATGAGCGGAAGGAGGGGCAGGAGGAAAGGGAGAGGCAGACTTCCCAATGAGCAAGGAGCCCTACAATGGCTCTATCCCAGGACCCTGAGATCATGACCTGAGCCGAAGGCAGATGCTTAACTGACTGAGCCACCAAGGTGCCCCTAAAGATTTATTTATTTGAGAGAGAGAGAGAAGCGAGAGCATGAGCAGGGGAAGGAGCAGAGTGAGAGAGAGAATCCTGGAGCAGACTCTCCACTGAGAGCGGAGCCTGATGTGGGGCTTGATCCCACGACCCTGAGACCATGACCTGAGCTGAAACCAAGAGCTGACTGCTTAAATGACTGAGCCACCCAGGCACCCCTAATGTACCTCAGAGTTTACTTCACATCATCCCTTTTAGAATTCCCTCATACTTTTAACAATTTTATAATATTATATTAATATACCATAATTTATTTAATCAGTCTCTCACTGATGAACTTATTGTTTCAGTATTGACAATGCTACAAATAACATCTGTATACTTATGAAGTGGAATTATTAAATCAAAAGTATCTTGATTTTAAATTACAATAGCCTCTGCTAGACTATGCTCCACAAAGTTTATCAGGGCTTAAATATAATATATATGGAAATATGTCAGTAAATCTTCCAGACCAGGGAAACTAAAATAAAGCAGAAAATTCTCATAATACAGCCCTAACAAAAGATGTTTTGAAGACTTTTAACTCTAAATAATCCAAGATACTTATTAATACAAGATAAATGTATATAGTGAGTCACAATGAGAACTGTGAGGCCCAGCATGATCCCCCTCTATTATCCTCAAATCTTTTCTATTAAATTAAGGTAATTTTTATTTAAAATTTATAACCTGTCTAATTTCTAAGAGGACTTGGATTGATTACAAGTTAAAATACAAGGCAAAGAGGATTCATCACAATAAAACTATATAGATAAAAGTAAACATTAGACACTGCAGCAGTTGGTATGGGCACATACTACCCTCCAAAGATGGCTGCCATTGATTCCTTCTCTCCCTTTGTGCACGTCACTCCATCCATCAAGAGTTGGGGCTAAGAAAAAGGGGGGGAGGACGCCTGGCTGGCTCAGTCAGAAGAGCATGTGACTTTTAGTCTCAGTCAGGGTCATGAGTTCAAGCCCATGTTGGGTGTAGAGATTACTTAAATAAAAAAACTTAGAGAGAGATGGGGCTTATTTCCCGGCTCCTTAAATCTTGGTTGGCCTTGTGACTTGCTTTGACCAACAGGATGTGGTCTCAAGCTCTAGAAACTAAAGGATTGGCAGCTTCCCTTTTCTCTCCCATAAAAGCTAGAAGCCATGTAAGAAATCCAACTACCCTGAAACTGTCATGCTGTGGAGAGGCCATGTGGAGACAGGCCAAAGTGCCAGACACGTGACAAAACCTTCTTAGACGTCCAGCCCTGCTCAGCTACCAGAGTGACAGATCCTAGCTGAAGTCACATAGAACAGAAGAATCCCCTAGCCAAGCACTGCCCAAATTCCCGATCCACAGAACTGTAAAAATAATAAATCAACATTATTTTAAGACACTAAGTTTGGGGGTGATTTGTTATATGGCAGTAGGCAAGTGAAACAGACACTTTCAAGCTCATGATATCAGCAAATTATAAACACTGAGTGTCAAATTTGGGTCTATGTTTTCCAGGTTGTAAGCTTTTAATTTTTGATTCAGAAGAATACATAAATTTTGTATCTGAACCACATGCACTCCTATAAAGAATAACAAACCTAGCAGACTATAGTCTCAAATATAATTTTAGGAGATGTGTATCATTCAAATGATATTTCTTACAGATAGATTCTATACAGACAAATAGCATATCATTAAATCAGAATTCAGTTTAGGCATTTTCATGTCAGCGGAGACTGAGATGACGTAGTCCTGATACTTTTGTTCTATGAAAACTTAGTACAAGAAACTAGATGAATACATCATTAAGATACTCATTATACTATCTTCTCATATTTGACATTTTAAGTGAGCTTTTGATAGACACAAAGTAGCTGTCAGTTTGTGATTAAATCTTCTAATAAGAACACACAATAAATACTCTGTAAGATTGGTTAAAGTTAGAGACATATACATTAATAGCCAAAACAATCTACCTTCCCCCTAGAACTGGTCCCACTGAGATCACCAATTTCTTTAATGCAACATCCCATGAAAATTCCTTGGCCCCTGCCTTACTTAATCTTAAACAGCATCCATACAAATAAGCATTCCCTTTTAGTCACTAAGTGCAGCCCACACTCAAGGAATGGGGAATTAGGTTCTACCTCCTTGAGGAAGGGAAGTATCTGCATAAGTTACTTTTAATTCTTCTGTACTGGATAAATAAATAAGTAGGGGCACTTATTTATTCAGTCACTTCTTTTAATCAGTATAGACTTAGAGATACTTATTTTATACTTTGGGTTATAATCCAATACTATGTTATTTATTTTGTTGTTCAAATTGTTCCTACTAAGGCCACTGGAAGCTCTTTCCGGCTGGTTCCTGTATCTTTTTGCCAAGCCCCTACATTTTGGGATTTTGAATAGATTCTTACTTTCAGCACTACAAAATGTTCAAGACATATGTTGCATATTCCTGCCCCACTCCTAGAATCAGCCATTTTCCAAGGAGCCTAGTTCTTTCTATTGGAGAATGATATTAGAAACCAAGATCTGGGTCTTGGGTGTGCTTCTGTACCAGGGTGCCAATGCTTCTAGGCCCTATCAGCAGACAGAGCAAAAAAATATATGTATGTATACTATGCCATTTATACATACATATCTATAATCATTTCTATATTTTTATTAAGCTAAACATAAGGGGCACCTGAGTGGCTCAGTAGGTTAAGCATCTGCCTTCGGCTCAGGTCATGATCCCAGGGTCCTGGGTTCAAGACCCGTGTTGGGCTCCCTGCTCAGTGGGAAGCCTGCTTCTCCCTCTGCCCCTCTCCCCTGCTTGTGCACTCTCTCTCAAATAGATAAATAAAATCTCTCTTAAAAAAAAAAAAAAGCTAAACATGAGTTCGTATTGATGTCTCTACCTCTAATCCAATACCACATGGTTCATTCTAGCCTTTCCCTTGCCCAGGGTTATCTGTAATCTCACTCTCCAAAAGTGAGAAACCTGGCTCCCAGTTTACCATCTATTCATTTATTTGTTTGTTTAATACCAATATAGACATACAATGGTTTCAGAATTGTTAGCCCACACTCTCGTGAATTTTTGTCTTACTTTTTTTGTCATTCCTCCCGAAAGTCTTATTGGAAGAATCCTCATTTTAAATATATGTGTTCCTAAGGTCTTTCACCTAAATCATCTCTTCCCTCTTTGCACATTCTACATGGGTGATCTTTCACATCTGTGACTTTAGTTACCTTCCAAATCAGTATCTCTAGCCCAGATCCCTCTCTTAAACTTCAAATCCACTTATCTATCTTCTGGATTGGCACCTCAAACTGAACTTATCATCCTTCCCTAATCTTCTCTGGGGTTCCCCTACTGAATGGCATCATCAGCATCATGTACCTATTGTACAAGACAAAAATTAAGATCAGATCTATCCTTTTCCCTCTACATCTTCCCAATATCCAACCAAAGCCTAAATCTTTCTCAAATCCATCTACTACTCACCATCCCATGATCCTACCATAGCCAGCCCAGTATCACCTCTGACCTAGAAATAGTTGTTACAACAAACAAATACGACGATGCTCTAAATGACCTTACTACCTTCAATTTTACTGGGCTCTAATCTGATATTCTCCACCCTACAGCCTGAGTGATCCTTCTAAAAAACAAATCTGATCACATCACTTTTTCATGATTAAAATCTTTTAATAATTCCCCATTCCTCCCAAGATAATGCCCAACTGCCTCAACATTGCTTTCAAGGTTCTGTGTGATACTGTCCCTCATTACCTCTCTGGTGTCATCTGTTCCTTTCTCCCACTTTGTACTCCCACAATTAACTAATCTGAAATCTTTTCAACTTCTCTCTCCTGTCTTCTTGTCTCAACACAGACATTCCTTCTTCAGAAAGCCAGTTCCTGCTCTATGCTCACATTCCACCCTGCAGTCTATCCACTGCAGCATCCATTGTACTGCAATGTACCTACCTGGTTCTTGTATCACTCACTAGACTCTAAGCTCCATTAGGGCAAAATTCACATGACCTTGTTGTTTTTACTGTAACCTGAGAGCCTAGCTCTCTGCCTAGTACACAGTAGGAACATAATAAAGGCTTAAAATAACTACTTTTGAGTTTCTGTTTTTGCTATTTCTGTGGCTTAGCTTTAATGACTCTTTCACAAGTAATCAGAATTAAATATCTTCTGTAAGGCACACAGTTTAATATTAATCTGTTAATCAAGTTTACTAATTATATTATTGATACTTTTTTCCAAAAAAGATACAAAGCCAGTATTATTTCTGAAATCGTGTCTGTCTGGAAATCTCTATTTGCCTTTATATGTAAATGACAATATGGTAAAGTATAAAATTCTGAGTTCATACCCTTTTCCCTCAGTCTAAATACTGTAGTAGTTACCAAACTCCAAACCAAGAACCAATACTATTTGGTGATGAAATTTTCACTACTCCCCAACTCAGTAAAATCAATAAAAGTGAGTGTTGTTTACCCTGAAATAAAAATTATTCCATTGTTTGTTTTATATTTTATGTCCTTATTTAGTCAAAAAATGTTTGATAATTTATGTTAATCACTCAAGTTTTCTATCAGCATTTTATTGGCCCATAAATCCAAAGGTCTGGAATTCTCTGATTTGGCATTTTCATTAAATATAAAACTAGATTCCAATCTGGTTATCTTTTCCTTGAAAATCATTTTGTTTTCCTCCCAGGATACTTGTGGAATTTTCTCTCATCCTTGAACATCAGAAACATGACTAGTATAATCACTCATCTTTGCCATTTGGTGAGTTCTCTTAAAAATGTAAGTCATTAGTTCAGCAATATTTTCAACACATACTTTTGAGTATTTCTTGATTATTTATACATCATCTCTGTTTTTTTCCTTCTAGAACACTCAATTTATGTATATCATATCTTTTGGATCTATCTACTATGCCTATTATTCTTTTTTGTCATGATCCACTCTTTTCTTTATATAACTCTGAAACATCATTTGAACTAATGTACTAATTGACTAATATGATATCCTGGATATGCAATTGCTTTTCACTATTATTACTTATTTTAGTTCAAGATTAATGATTTTGGGGTGCCCGGGTGGCTCAGTTGGTTAAGCATCTGCCTTCGGCTCAGGTCGTGATCCTGGGGTCCTAGGATCAAGTCCCGCATCAGGCTCCCTGCTCTGCGGGGAGCCTGCTTCTCCCTCTGCCTGCCTCTGTCTCTGTCTCTGTCTCTGTCTCTCATGAATAAATAAAATCTTAAAAAAAAAATTAATGATTTTGTTTTCCAAAAACTTTTTTCCTGTTTTCTGAATGCCCGTTGTTCATGATAATCCCCTCTTAAATTTCGCTGAGTCTAAGAATTCGAATTTTTTACATCTGGCACAGAGTTCTAACTACGTTGCAGAGAGCTCTCTGCTATGAAAATTCAAATTATTCCTTCTTTTGAACTGCTGAGTCTTATCTCCTATGATTTTTCTGTTTGCTCATACCTACAAGGATGGCCACATATTTTCAGAATCAAGCTGAGAAAAGCTCTCTTAAGAATTACTTAGATCAATGCTAAAATATTTTTCAGAAAATCTTCCCTTAAGGTAAAGTCTGGAACCCCAAAACTAGCTGGGGCCACAACCTTTCTGACTGCTAAGGCTGGCCTCAGTAATAGTCTTCATCCAGTCAGTGGACTGGCCCTCTGTGTCAGGTCAGATTAGGTTCAGTTGCACACAAACAAATACCTGTGGCTGACAGAAAGGAGGGGTTTATTTTTCTCTCACATAAGACATCTGGAGGTAGGAACGTTACAATAGATGGACAGCTCCATAGTCACCACAGATTCCCCCCTTTTCTATCTTTTTGCTCTGCCTTACCCCATGGAATCTATGCTCAAAGTCATCTCATGGTCAAAAACTGACCATGGCACCTCCAGAAATCATATCCATGTCCCAGGCAGAAGAAAGAAGCAAGGGACAAGAGCTCCTCCTGAGGCTTCCCAGATGACTCCATCTCTTTTTTTAAAGAGCTTTCCTAGAAGCCCTACCCTAAGACTTCTGTTTACAACCGCTGGGAAATGTTTTATAGTTGGGCTTAATGATGTGTCCACACAGTAGCAGTAATGTTACTAAGAATGAAAGGGAGAATAGATACTGGGTTGGCAACCAGCACTAGATCCTATCATTTTTCTCTCTCTCCTGAACAAGATTCTAGTTGGCCAACATCTCTCTCTCTTTTTTTTAAGATTTTGTTTATTATTTATTTGACAGAGAGAGAGAGAGAGAGAGAGAGAGAGAGAGAGCAAGAGCAAGCAGGGGGGAGGGGCAGGGGGGGAGGGAGAAGCAGACTCCCTGCTGAGCAGGGAGCCCAATGCAGGACTCCGTTGCAGGACCCTGGGTCATGACCTGAGCCGAAGGCAGACACTGAACGGACTGAACCACCCAGGCACCCCTGCCAACATCCCTCTTGATATGAAGTCAAACAACACATGTTACATGTATTTCACCACAGCAGGATAATAATTCTTCCTGTAATCAGAACACAATACTTCAATTAATACATTTTAAGGTTGCCCAAATTTTCCCAAAAGTCATATCAAACTTCTAATTATCTAAAAGGTACTTCTTGGGGGCAACTGGGTGGCTCAGTTGGTTAAGCATCCGACTCTTGATCCCAGCTCAGGTCTTGATCTCAGGGTCATAAGTTCAAGCACCACACTGGACATGGAGCCTACTTAAAAATAATAATAAAATAAAATAAAATGCACTTTTTTTGCTAGAGCTACTCCAAAATGGGATTTTGGAACTAAATGTATTTGTGCAATTGATTTTTCAATGACTCTTAATTGAATATCTTCAGTGTGACACTATGGTCAAGTTAAAGATACAAAAAGACCTTGAAAGACTTGTGGTATCAAGTAGCTGAGAAGACAGAGCAAACAAATGAATGAAAAAGGTAAGATATATAAATCTTTCCAGACAAAGAAAAGAGAAAATAAGTGCCACAAAAATGTGGAGTTGGGAGAAAAGTTTAAGGGTGAAATGGGAGAAGGTAAAAGGAGAGAATGAGAGAAAACCCCTGACGTTTGTAAGAAACAGGTAAGAAACTAGCAGAGAAGAGAAGCCAGAGAAGAAAAAAGGACTAACAGAAGAACATCACTCCTCCAACCCTGCGCCCACGCCTATCCCAGCTCCCACAGACCTCGCTCCTCTACAAAACCTACGTCTACAGAATCTATTTTCACAGCCTCTACCATCTTACCTCCCATGCATTCTTTTTTTTTTTAAGATTTTATTTATTTGACAGAAAGACAGGACAGCAGGGGGAGGGGCAGAGGAAGGGGGACAAGCAGACTCTCCTCTGAACACTGGGTGGAACGGGGCCCACACGGTGCCGACATGGGGCTTGATCCGAGGACCCTGAGATCATGTCCTGAGCTGAGGCAGATGCTTAACTCACTCAGCCACCCAAGTGCCCCCACCATGCATTCTTTAACTCACCGCAATCTGGTTTTAGCCCCACCACTCCACTGAAGCTGCTCCCCACCTCCACTGAACTGCCAAATCACCACTTAGCCTTCATTTACCCTTTGGTAATCTGACATTGTTGACCACTCCCTTACTTCTCTGGTTTCCAGGACATTAGTCTTGGTATACCTCTTACTCTTCCAACCCTCCCTTGCATGTGCTGGCTCTTCTTCTTCCACATACCTCTCCAAGGGAAGTGGTCATTCTGTCTCAAAGTCTGCATTCCTCCTGAGCAAACTCACCTATGAGCATGAGATCCGACAGCACTATCACCTATACAGGACTTCCAAAACTCACTCAAGCCCAAACATTTGAGTTCCAAATCCAGATATCCACTAGTCTAACAGACAAAACTTTATCTGGTTGTCTCACAAGCACCTCAATCTCGACATGTCCAAGTGAGAGAACACTACCCCCCCCCCAAAAAAACTGCTTTTACTCTTGAATTTGCTAGTGTGGTTTCTGGCAATATTACTTCTCCACTTAACCATCAAGAAACCTAGGAATTTTCAGATTCCTTCTCTCCCATTCCCACACCCAAGTGATCTTATTAATTCTTTATTTTTAACATACCATCTCTGTATTTGCTTCCTCAACTCTATCTCTACTGCTACTATGTTAGTTCAGGATCTCATTATGTCACTGGATCACCAGGAAGAGCCAGTTCTCTCTGCTACCAATCATGTACTGTTCTAATCCATCCTCCACTGGCACCAAATATTGTTACATTTCAACAACCATATTTCTCATTCCTCAGATCTCTAATTGACTCTTCCTAATAAATGCCTACTCTTGTTTTATAATCACTTGCTAAATTCCTTATGTCTCTAAAATTATTAGCTAAATAATTGTTACATTCTGCTGGCTTCTATTGGTACTGCTTATTCAGGAAGCAATACTCATTTCATATTGTTTTCAAGAGGAGTGGAGGAGGAGCAGACAGGGTATTTCAGTGCCTGGTCTTCCACATGCGATATAGCCAGTTACCCACGGTGCTTCACCATCTCACAGACCCAGGCTCCTACATGCAGTTCTTGCATGGAAACAGACCTTTCACTTGATCCAAATTGGTGTTAGAATATACACAGATTGGAGCTGCTTATGTTATAGTAATCACCTTACTGACTACTCTGGGACCCTTTGTGCTCCCAGTTTCCCCCACCTCTTGGATATGAGTGTTACCCATTGGACCTCCTATGCTCAGAAATTCTTACAGTTTCCGATTTACAGAGATTTCCCCTTCTTATTTCTATAGGTGACTACATATATATTTTTCTATTATTTTTAAAGATTTGGTGAAGGAAGGGGCGCCTGGGTGGCTCAGTCGTTAAGCGTCTGCCTTCGGCTCAGGTCATGATCTCAGGGTCCTGGGATCAAGCCCCACATTGGGCTCCCTGCTCAGCGGGAAGCCTGCTTCTCCCTCTCCCACTCCCCCTGCTTGTGTTCTCTCTCTCGCTCTCTCTCTGTCAAATAAATAAATAAAATCTTTAAAAAAATAAAAAATAAAAGATTTGGTGAAGGAAAGCAAGAGTGTTTAGTCTGCCTTCTTGAAACTGTCAAAATAAGTTTTCTAAAATGCAAATCACATCATAAATCTATCCCTTTCCTGTCTTAAAACCCTTTATGGGCTCCTAACTTCTACAGACTCTAAATGCCTTAGTATCACATTCAAAGTCCTCCACAATGTAGGTGATGACTTCAAACATCTTCCCAGTCCCCATGCAATACCCCTCATGGTCCAGCCATACCTAACTACTTAGAGTTGGCCATACACAACATGCTTTTTCAGGCCTTCATACCTTTGTATTCTTCATTTCTTTTGTCTTAAATGCTTCCTCTCCCAGCCTCTTTTCAGTTGTCTAGGCATTCTTTAAAACCCAGTTTCAAGGGGCGCCTGGGCGGCTCAGTCATTAAGCGTCTGCCTTCAGCTCAGGTCATGATCCCAGGGTCCTGGGACTAAGCCCCGCGTGGGCTCCCTGCTCCGCGGGAAGCCTGCTTCTCCCTCTCCCACTCCCCCCTGCTTGTGTTCCCTCTATCGCTGTCTCTCTGTCAAATAAATAAATAAAATCTTTAAAAAAAAAAAAATAAAACAGTTTCAAAAGGGTAGGAAGAAATGCATATCAAGGTATTAAGAGTGGTTGTTTTCCTAAGTTTTGCTTATCTGTATTTCCTAGTTTTTTGTTTACATTAAGAATCTACTACTTTTGGGGCGCCTGGGCAGCTCAGTCGGTTAAGCCTCCCACTCTTGGTTTTGGGTCAGGTCATGACCTTGGGTCGTGGGATTGAGCTCCGCATGGAGATCTGCACTCAGCGCAGAGTCTGCTTCCAATTCTCTCTCCCTCTCCCTCCTGCTCTCTCTCTCAAGTAAATAAATAAAACCTTTAAAAAAAAAAAAAAGAGAGAGAATCTACTACTTTTATTGAGGGAGAAAGAAAGTTTTTTTTCATTTTAAAACTCTGGTCAGGGGTACCCTGCTCTGTAAACCCTTACTTGACTAGCCAAAAAAGTTTCACTTCCTCTTTGTGCCACATTGCCATGTTACATCCCTTTTTTTATCCTACTGTATTAAATGTTTTTCTTCCCCTACTACCCTATAATCTCCTTGAGGACAGAGTTCTATGTCTTCTTGATCTTCCCAGAACCTAAAAGAACCTGAAATTCTGCACATGTCTCACAAATGTTTGCTGAATAAATGAATAAACAATAAAACTAGGAGAATTAGGAATGGGCAATTTCACAATCATACAAACTCATCTTGGAAAGTCATTTAACTTTTCCTCCAAGAAAAAAGGGGAAAAGTATATACAGACATTAGAGGTAGTGAGGAAAATATAATAATTATACAATGGTTTTAAATCAGAAAAGATTTTAAGAGATCAGCACATGCAAGCCCTCAGGTTACAGATTAAAAAACTGCATCCCAGAGAAGGAGGTAAAGTGATCTGCTCAAGCTCAGAACCTGTAACAGGACATGGATTGGAACACCCATCTTCTAATTCCCATTAAAAAGCTCATTCAACTTTACTGACTTATCCTATTACTGTCCATGTCATATGAGGCTTGGGAAGGATAATACCATCTTAACTGCTGAACACTGCTTGAAAATGAAAGTTTTCCCAACGTGTACCATTACCTAAATTTTGTTCTATCAACATTTAGCCACAGTTTGCCGAAAAGTAAGACTTCTCTTGGAGGCAGCTACTCGTGCTCAAACTGGGGAAGGAAAGGTTAAAAAGCATTCATTCAGGCCATAGATCTGATTTTACCAGGTGACCAAATACCAAACACTGATACAAGATTTGCTCTTTTTGTAGATCTATTCTGTAATTTTATCAGACATCCTAAAAAGCAAACAAGCAAACAAACATAAAAAGTCATCTCTTAACACTGAAAGTAAGATAAATTTCCCAAACCTGCACAGTTGTGGGCTTACAAGGAAAGAAAGGGGGTTTTGTTAGTGTGCTTGTGGTAATGGGCTATTCCCTTCCCCCACCCTAGAAACAAAAAAGTTAGCATAGCTATCAATTGAGCAGTCCATCATGGCTATCTACAACACTAAAGAAGCTATAAGATCATTTTTTATTAGGAGACTTTAATACTGCTAAAATGAGGCTATAAAGAAATCTAGTATTATAAGAAATCCCCACAAGACTTTGTCTCCATAGCAATCAACCTCTTTTAAGAGATATCTTCTATCTAAAATATTCATAAGTACATTTTCTTTACCTTACATTTCAACCTCAAGACATTTCTCAGTCCCTCCTCTCCCTACCAGAACAGAAGAGATTTGCAAAGGTCCTATACATCCAAGTCTAAACACATGTGGACTCTGGACTTTGCCATTTTAAAGGAAGTACTGAACAAAGTAAAAGAAAAATGCAAACTAACTTAGCTTGAGACAGAGAGACTGCAATGCCCTGCCTGTTATTATATTTAATCTGCACAGGGATTATAAACTAGGGGGAAATAACTATATGGAAGCAAAAGCTAGATTAAGAATATTAGGCCTCGGGGCGCCTGGGTGGCTCAGATGGTTAAGCGTCTGCCTTCGGCTCAGGTCATGATCCCGGGGTCCTGGGATCAAGCCCTGCATTGGGCTCCCTGCTCAGCGGGGAGCCTGCTGAGCAGGGAGCCCGCTTCTCCCCCTCCCTCTGCTTCTCCCCCTGCTCATGTTCTCTCTCTATATATATATCTCTGTGTCTCGAATGAATAAATTAAAAAAAAAAATCTTAAAAAAAAAAAGAGTATTGGGCCTCAGTTGGAACAAAGAATCAATAAGCCCCCTGAGAGAACAAAAGCCAAAATCTGAACCACAGAGCCAGGGCCATACCATTACAAAAGTGAAGTATAAGAAACAGATGTGTCTTTATTTCCCAAAATAAATACCCCTGATTACCTAGAAATTCCATAGTGTTAGTCACAATAAAAATTCACTCACTAAAATGTCATAACATAAATAAATGGCAAAATGAATGTAATTATTAAAACAATGATCCATCTCTAATTTTTAATGGTAAACAAACTGATCTTTTTTTTTGTTTAAATCAAAACTGTAGGGGCACCTCGGTGGCTCAGTTGGTTAAGCATCTGCCTTCGGCTCAGGTCATGATCCCAGGGTCCTGGGATGGAGCCCCGCATCCGGCTCCCTGCTCCGCGGGAAGCCTGCTTCTCCCTCTCCCACTCCCCCTGCTTGTGTTCCCTCTCTCTGTGTGTCTCTCTCTGTCAAATAAATAAATAAAATCTTTAAAAAAATAATAAATAAATAAATAAATAAATCAAAACTTTATTGAATATCTTTTGTCTGACACTTCTTCAAATACTCTGCTGACCATTTAAAATGACACAAAAAATGTGGCACCAGAAAAATAAGCTATTGTTAATTCTAAAAATGTAAATCTTTGGTTGCAACTCTCATGTCCTTTGCAGTTTTTAGTATGAAACTAATAAAATGCTATTTTTGATAAGTAGTAGAGAATTTTTCTTAGTTCATGGCGGGGGTTACACTGAGAACTTAATCTGAGAAATTTAATTTTTAAAAATCTGCAATATGCTGTAACTAAAAAATGTGTGTATTTTACCAGTAGCTAAATTATCTAAGAGCTTAAGTTATATCATTATGGTAAATATGGCTGATTTTATCATAAAATTAGCAGTGTTCACAGCCAAACCATCAAAAAAAAATTAGGTAGGTAAATTAGGACAATACTAAAGAGAATACACAAATGTTACACTGATCTCTCAAATATCCTCCCAGAGAAAAAAATGGTAGAAAGGAAGTGGTTAGGACACTTCCAAGCAGAGAAGCTGTCCATATACCTTGGCCCTACAAAATGCTAACTAACCACTCAATACCCACCACGGAGCAGCCCTGCGGTGGCTGACTTCAGTGCTCAGCCTCAGGATGCCCTGTTAAATGTTTTTTTCAATGGCTTGCTCCAATAATTCAAAAATTTGTTCATCGGATCTGTTGACAACATAACACTGAGTAGGCTAGACAATGCAATAAATGAAAATTAAAAATGATAAATGATCTAAAGGATAGAACACTGGGTTAAAAACAAACCAGAACTAAATTAAAGGTGACATATTTACTATTAATTTTTTTAAATGTCTTATATAAACATTTAATAGATGCAAAAGAATATATAAAAAGTATGTAGCCAGTAAAGAATACTATACAGCAAACATTTATATAGTAAAGCGCTAGAATAAAGCATATTAAAGTCCTTTCCCAGGGCGCCTGGGTGGCTCAGTTGGTTAAGCGGCTGCCTTTGGCTCAGGTCATGATCTGTGGGTCCCAGGATTAAGCCCCAGGGCAGGCTCCCTGCTCAGCAGGGAGTCTGCTTCTCCCTCTGCCCGTCCCCCTGCTTGTGCGCACGCACTCTCTCTCAAATAAATAAAATCTTTTTAAAATAAAATAAAGTCCTTTCCCTAGATTATTTCATGTACTTTCTCATAACAATCCTAGTAATGAGGCATCATTGTCCTCACTTTATTTAAAAACAATTGGCTTGAGAAACAAACGGAGGGTTCTAGAGGGGAGGGGATGGGGGGACAGGTTAGCCTGGTGATGGGTATTAAAGAAGGCACGTACTGAATGGAGCACTGGGTGTTATATGCAAACAATGAATCATGGAACACTACAGCAAAAACTAATGATGTAATGTATGGTGATTAACATAACATAACAAAATTAAATTAAAAAAAACAAAACAAACAATTGGCTTGCTCTGTCAGTATAGCGTGTGACTCTTGATCTCTGGGTTTTAAGTTCAAGCCCCATGCTGGGTGTAGAGATCACTTAAAAATAAAATCTTTAAAAAACAACGGGGGCACCTGGGTGGCTCAGTCGTTAAGCATCTGCCTTCGGCTCAGGTCGTGGTCCCAGGGTCCTGGGATCGCACCCCGAACGGGCTCCCTGCTCAGCGGAAAGCCTGCTTCTCCCTCTCCCACTCCCCCTGCTTGTGTTCCCTCTCTCGCTCTGTCTCTGTCAAATAAATAAATAAAATATTTTTAAAAAAATAAAAAACAAAAACAAAAAAAGCCAAGTCAATAATCCAAGGCACTTTATTAATAAATAGCAAAACCCAAATCTTTTTGCCCCTAACATCCACGGCTTGATTTCCTCCACCATTCTCTTCTCTAAAGTTAAAATGAAGACAGGCAGACCTGGCTTAATAGCCAATTATGAAAATAAATACATAGGTATATAAATAGGTAAATACATAAATAAAATCATCTATAGGCTTATATGACCAAAGTAGTTAATAGGAACAAACTGTAGGATACAGTCATTTAAAAGACAAAAAAAAAAAAATTTGCAAACTTGGACTATCTTGATCACACTGACAAAATAGACCCTTTCTAATCTCAGCTGATCATGATCACATTTAAACCATTAGATGAAGTCTTTGAATACCATGATTTAAAGGACTTAAGAGATTATCTAGAAGGACTTCCAAGTCTGAAAGCAATGGCACACAAGAAACAATCAGGCTATGGAAATTAGCCTGAAAAAGAGATTATAGGAAGACAGAATAGCTATCATCATAAAGAGACATGGAAACAGTCATCAAATATCTGAACCCTTGACATATCAAAATGGACAGAGATGTGTTCTATACGACTTCAGAGCATATAACTAGGACCAGTAAGTAAATAATAAAGAAGTCAACCTCACAATCATTATTGCTAAAGTTAAACAGAAGAGAGATGGACTAAAAAAAAAAAAAACCAAAGGTCCCAGGGGGTCAAAACATACAAACTTCCAGCTATAAAATAAGTAAGTCATGAGGATGTAATATGCAACATGGTCACTACAGTTAATATTATTGTAGCACATATTTGAAAGTTGCCAAGAGAATAAATCCTAAAATCTCATCACCAGAAAAAGGAAAAAAAAAATGTAATTCTATATGGTGACAGATGGTAGTTAGACTTATTTGATAATTTCAGTGTATGCAAACATCAAATCATTACACTGTACACCTGAAAGTAATATAAGGCCAATAATATGTCAATTATACCTCAATTTAAAAAAAAAGAAAGGTCCCTTACAAATCTCACATTTTTCCCTAATCTTTATCCTTAAAATGAAGTCTTTGTTCTCTAAAACAAATTGTATCCTTAATTTTAACCATATGTTAGCCATTTAACATTTTATATGCAAATGCCTATGAAAGAAATGTCACAAATGATGGTCACAATTGGCAGGCTAGTCCACAGTGCTTATTTTATAAAGCTCTACTATAACATTAACTATAGTGGAGTCACACTTTATTTGCTTTTATCTTTCCCAAATTCAACCTAATCTTCACCCCCATACTAGTCTCCCAAACATGGAAAATGAGACTACATTGAAGAATCAACCTAAGTTCTGAGCATGTGAGCAGGAGCTCATCAGAACAAGACAGGCTTAAAGAAAAAAATGTCCTTTTTCCCTTAAAGTGGTCACTCCCTAAAGTGTCATCTCTAGTAATTTTTTACTAAAGCAATTTGTCTTTTGTGAATTCCACATTTCTGCACAGCACTCTCCATGCCCCCCTTCCCTAATCTCAGTACCCTCAAATTCTCCTACACTCTAGAACCCTACTCTGGCTGCCCCAACTTAGCATAATAACCCTGATCTCCAATATTACATTTCTCCCTGCTAATCACAACTAGAGGTGGAGAGGCAATCTGACTGGAACAGATTATAAACTCTCTTAACCTAACCAGAGGTATTTCAGAAGCAGGTATTTGTCTATCCAAATCAATGCTTAATAGACAGAATTTCAGGAAACATAGCAAAGTAAAATTTAAAAAATCATCATGGAGGTGAGGACATTCTTGTGTAAAGTCCAACATAAGCCTTGTCTGAAATCAGCTCCTATAAGTGGATTCTGTTTCATAGCTATTCCCCTTCCTCTAATTCTGAACCTTCAAATTCTTTAAAAGCCTATGGTTTTTAAGAATTGTATCCCTGATTTATGGCCAGAGGGAGTCTGATAATAAATAGGACTGGGAAAAAATGGCTTCTATTGGTACTTGTGTAAATGAATAAATTGTAATTAGAGAAAAACCTCAAATAGATAAATAAAATATTAAGAAGTTAGGAAAATTCTAAGAATGAGGAAAATGAGTCTATATACTTTTCTTAGGCTTACATGACATCTGCTCTCCCATCAAGTATCAACAAATGTGGAAGAAAGACAAAAACGATCTATTTATCCATTTTAAAATGCAGGTACAAATGATGATATGGGGTGAGCTGGTTAGGTATAATAAAAACAACTGGGAGAATATTGAGGGGAAGGTAGAAGGACACCGTCAACAAAGATGTCTTTTGAAATGAATGGATAATCCAAATACAAATAAATAATCTACCTAAAGATAATCATGACTTGACTGTACATATATCTGAAGGTAAATTATTCTTTTTTTAAAGATTTATTTATTTATTTTAGAGAGAGAGTGTGTGTGAGCAGGAGGGAGGGGCAGAGGGAGAGGGAGAGAATCTCAAGCAGACTCCCTGCTGAGTGCAGAGCCCAATACCACTAGATCCCAGGATCCCATGGCCCTGAGATCATGACCTGAGCCGAAACCAAGAGTTGGACGCTTAACCGACTGTGCCACCCAGGGCCCCTGTAAAATATATTATTCTGAACTTATATGTGTAAATGTGTAAAATGTTTAGAACAGTGCCTGGTATGTAATAAATACTCAAAAAGTGTTCACTTCTATAACTATTAGTTTATAATACCCATTGTTTGTAGTTTAAAGGAATTCTAAGTACTCAATCCTACCTTCTAAGAGTAATGAGTAATACATATTTTAAGATAAATACAAACTAAATGTATTACCTCTTTCAGGCTTTTAGAAGAACCTTCCTCAAATTACAATGATGTGTCACACTACAAATTACTAGAAAACACTGTATTGCTAATGATTAAAGTTGTACTTCACCTTTTTCACCCTTGACAATCATCAGTCCTCTTCTCATCTATTTTAGTATCTGGCCAAAACACCCCTCAATGCACATTTTGATCACTGCATCCTTTTGTTCAGCTGTCCTTCCTCCCCCCAAATCAGGACCCAACCTCTAGCTCCCACAGAGTTGGGCACCAATCTGGTGTATTCTACTTGTAGCTTCAAAACGCCTCTACTATGTGCCCTTATCAGGCACCATTATAATAACTGCCGCTGTATGTACCATCACTACAGACTGACAGGTCCTGGAGAACAAGGCCCACATCTTCCTCATCTTTATGAGGCTGGCACACAAAGCCTGATTCCAAAGCCTTCTAAATGTTTGCTGAATGGATGACTCTATCCTTCAGATATAAACTACATGACAAGAAAGAGTTTAATAAATTATAGCACAACTAGATGAAGTATTATATAGTCACTGAATCATTATAAAAATTAAGTCATTATGAAAACTCAATAATCATTGTTAGAGAAGCAGTATATCACAGTGATTGAGAGCATGAGATCTGGAGTCAGCCCCGCTTTCATTCACTCAGTCAACAAACATTTAATGAGAGGCCACTTTACGTCAGGCACTATTCTATCCTGGCCTCATAGAATTTACATTCCAATGTGAAGAGGCAAACAATAAACACAAATAAGTAAATCATGCAGTACTTTGTAAGATGATATTAAAATATATATATAAGGTGGTATGTATTAGGGGGTTAAAAAAGAGCAGGGAAATGGATTGTGAGTGAAAAAGAAGGGAAGGGAAAAATTATGACACTAAATAGGATGGTATGGGTAGATCTCCTTTACTCAAGGTGAGATTGGAACAAAGACTTGAAGGAATTCAGCAGTATATCCAAGAAACTGCCAGAATGTTTTCCAAAGTGACCGCACCACTTTATATTCCCACCAGTGTTTGAAGATTCTGATTTCTCCACATTCTCATAAACACTTATTATCTGACCTTTTTGGATGTGAAGTGGTATCTCCTTGTGCTTCGGTGTCCATTTCTCTGATGGCTATTTTTTTTCACACTCTTAATTTTGAAGGTCAAAAATTCTCAATTTTGATGACATCCAATTTATCAGTTTCTTTCCTAGATCACATCTTTTCTGTTGAACCTAAGAAATCTTTGCCTAACCAGTGGTCACAAAGGATTTATACTATCCTTTTTCTAAAAAATTTTAGGTTTTATATTTAGTTCTATGATCCATTTGGAGTTAATTTTTTTCTTTTACTATGGTACAAAATATGGATCAAAGTCCGTTTTTTGCATGTGGCTATCCAGTTGTCCAGCACCATTTGTTGAAGAGTGCCCTTTTGCCACTGAACCGCTTTGGCACCTTTGCCAAAAATCAATTTAACATATGTGTATGGCTCCATTCCTGCATTTTCACAGAGAATATAGTATATAGTATAGTATAAAAAGTATAAATTCAAATCCCTACAATCACCAAAGTAACAAAAGTGTGTAAATGGGGCAAGTTCAAGCCAACAGGAAGAAGTAGGGACTATATCTTACTGAACAGAATACATCCTTAAAGCACTCAAATTCAACAGAAATTAAAACACTGTGTATAACAAACAAAATGGTGTGATTATGTGGTTACAGGGTGTGTGTAGAAAAAAACACCGGTATATTAACATATTATATTAAAGATATATCAAAGATGGAAGAAAGCTGGATAGAGAGGAGAGTACATTGCAGAAAAGGTTAGAGAGGCAGTTTTAAATCAATAAGTAAAACAGAGGAGTACCAGAGAGGGAGAAAGATGAAACTAACAGATGGGAGAAGAGACTAAAAGGTCAGATACCAGACTGAGAATTAAAGGGAAGGTTAGGCCAAATTTTTTTTTAATGTAAACTCTACTACTACAATTATTACTAACATTTCATAAAGGTGGCCATTAGTTTGGCTCAGGTAACAACAATAACATAATTATTTGCATTTATAGCTTGGTGAACTTTTGTCTTTGCTCCTCCTCAATTAAAAAGGGGAAAACCCTATTCCTATTCATAAAAAGAAAAAATATATTTTGTAGGTCAGGGTCCATGTCACTTGTGCCTTTACAGCCTGCAGAGCAAGGTTCGGCCTGTTTACCACCAGGCAGCCGACAGCAGGAGGTCACATTCAGGCAGCTCAGAGCGGACGGACTACCGCTAGCTGAGCCGCTATGGCTGTTCCTCCGTGACAGACTAAGAATACCTTCTTTCTTGAAAGAAATTCACTGAAGTTTCCTGTTTCTTGTTTGTTTTTGTTTGCTTTTGTTTGTTTTTAACTCCTGATCCAAAAAATTAAAGAACAGTTATTTGCTTTGGAAAAAAACACCAAAAATTCTGAATAAAATTATAAATCCATACTGTAACTTTCAGAAATCCAACAATTATTAACAGCTTTTGTCTAGGGATAGGACTATATATGGCTAGTTACTTGCTCTAAGTTTTTCTCCCTTCTACTTTTAAATACTTTTCCCTACATTCCACAATATTGCATTTTCCTTTCCTAACAAGGGGGACAAAACAAGCAAGCAAGCAACACAGCAAGACAGTTTTCAACCAAGTAATATAACATGAATGACCTTAAATCTCTCAAAATACCAAAGGAGAAATAAATTTAGCATGGGTGCCAAAGTAAATGTCCCCAAAATAAGTTATTCGTAAATGTACATTTAAAAATTAGGAACTTCAGAAGAAATATGTTTTTAATACTACTTTTTAAAAATTAAAGATAAGCTCTTTCTTAATGCTTAAACTAGATTTAACAGCTATAAGTTATTCTGATACCTGGAGCTTGAGTAAGGGTCAAGATGTGATAAGCACCTTTATTTCTGGCTCACACATTTGCTTCTTAATCCAATAAACACACATTGTCTTTGTCTTCGAACTATCAGCACACATCAGAACATAACCATACTACAGATTCACTCATTATACTACACTTAACCATATTTACTTTGTATAAATGATCACAAATGTCTTTCAATGTCAAAGTCTTAAACCATAAAAATTTAACTTTCTATTTATGTTTACATTTTATTACCCTAGTATATCCTATACCAATTTTATTAGTTGGCTAATATTATTTATTTTAAGTCACAATTGCTAGAGACTAGAATCTTACTTTACTTGCTCTACATAGAATATAATCAAATAAAATATAGGCAATGAAGACTTTTCCAATGCTTATAGCACTGTGTTATTGCCAAGAAATTAAAAGTTGCTATTTTTCAACTAAACCTGTCAAATGAATGATGGGTTATACCAGAGTAAGTGAGACACAAACCTGGAGCCACACAGTTCCAGAGCCTGTTCATTTGATAGTATAAGTGTTTCCTTACACACGCCAAGGGCTTCTAAAGTTGGCCAGAGAAACTGTTAAACCTAATAACTGCTCACCCTCTAGAACCTGATGAATTCATTATTTTAGATAATGCTAAAACTTGGTGGAGGAAATGTAGGGAAAGTAAAACTTTCACTCTGGCAGTAATGTCTAAATTGGTGTACTTTATTAAGTAATGTCAAATTATTCTCCAAAACTGAAGAGGCATATACTCCTCAATCAGTGATTCCAAGCCTACACATACACAGACACACACACACACACACACACACACTCTCTACATGTTCTCTATAGAAATTCACACATATTCACAAGAAGAAAGTTCAGGAATGGTCACTGCAACATTGTCTAGTAATAAAAAATTGATAACTACTTAATAACTACCCAAAGGCAAATGAGTAAATAAATTACCATGTAACTGCAATAGAAAAATGATGAGGAAGAAAAAGTACATTTCAAGAGCATATTGCAGTACAGTATGTATCTATACTTTAAAAACATGCAAAACAGTTACATTATTTAAGGAAACAAATATATTCAGGATAGTGTTTACCTCTAGGGAATGGGTAGGAAGGAAAAGTGAGAAAGAATGGTGCACAGAGGGTTCAACTCCACAGTATTTTACTTCTTTTAAAAAAATCTGAAGCAGGGGCGCCTGGGTGGCTCAGTCAGTTAAGCATCTGCCTTCGGCTCAGGTCATGATCCCAAGGGTCCTGGGATCCGAGCCCCACATTGGGCTCCCTGCTCAGCGGAGAGCCTGCTTCTCTCTCTTCCTCTGCCTGCCACTCCCCCCGCTTGTGCCCACGCACTCTCTACTCTCTCTCTCGCTAATAAATAAATAAAATTTAAAAAAAAAATCTGAAGCAAATACAGCAAAATGTGAAGAGCCAATTAAGTTAGGTAGATGGTACATGGAATAATTTTTCTTCTATTCTTCATTCTCTTCTGCATGTTTGAAATATTTCCTATCAATTCAAGATATACAGAGATCTGAACTGGGTGGATTCTATTTAACAAATAGTCAATATCTGACCAAGAGTAAGTAAAGCCAGCAAAGAAGCACCTGTGACAGAAGACGGTTTTCACAAGCTATTTCCATTTGGAGTGCTAGAGGCATATGCACGCATAGGCACAACTCATCTAATTAAATCCCCAAACAACAATGTGAAAATGGAGGTATTATCTCCATTTGACAGATAAATGAGGTCAAAGAAATTCGGTATCTTGGCTTAGGTCATACAGCGAATAAGCCACAGAGAAGAGCCCAATTTTAAAGTAACTTTCACAGCAACTCTAAGAAGTTTCAAAGGAATGGGACACGCAGTTTAGTACATTGTTAAAAAGGGGTTTCATTTGATCATAAGTTCAATATAAGCTCCAAAGATATGGCTACTAAAAACAGCTTAATTCTGGGTTATATAAAAAGAATCAAAAACTATCAGCCAACCATACTTTGTACTACTATGTGCATACGTGAAGTACTGACTTTAATTTTAGACGCCAAGTTTTAAGAGGACATTGATAAAATGGAGAGCTGTTACCAGGGGAAATATTCCAGCTGAATAAAAGAATAAATGTTCTAACCATTAGCTTTTTAAAACTGAGCTGAATTGCTCTAGGAATATAAGCATTCTCCTACTGTGCTGGTGGGTATAATGCTCTCATTTAATTATAAAACACTGTGGGTTATGATATGTCTTAGTTAGTTATGGCTGCTATAACAAAATATCATAGACTACAGGGCTTAGACAACAAACATCTATTTCTCACAGTTCTGAAGCCTGGGAAGTCCAAGATCAAGGTGCCAGTAGATTCCCTGTCTCATGAGGGCCCTCCCTCTTCCGGTGTATAGATACCTGCCTTCTTGCGGTATCCTCACAGGCTAGGGAGCCGTGGGGGGTGGGGCAAGCTCTCTAGTATCTTCTTATGAGGACATTAATCCCATGGCAAGGACTCCGCCCTCATGACCTCATCTAAACCTAATTACCACCAAAAGGCCCCACCTTCTGACAATGGCACACTGGGGGTTAGGGCTTCAACATATGAATTTTGGGGTGATACAAACTTTCCATCCATAACATGATATAATCAGCAATTCCTTTTAACTTAAATTGCTACAGGAAAAATAAAATTATTAAAACTGTGATAAACTACTGATAAGCTTGATAACTACCATTTCCCTCTGAAACATTTATTTATAACATGATTTTTTTTTTTTTTGACAGACAAGAGACACAGCGAGAGAGGCAACACAAGTAGGGGGAGTGGGGGAGGGAGAAGCAGGCTTCCCGACAAGCAGGGAGCCTGATGTGGGGCCCGATCCCAGGACCCTGGGAACATGACCTGAGCCGAAGGCAGACGCTTAACGACTGAGCCACCCAGGCGCCCCTGTAACATGATTTTTGATTAGGTAAGATTTCTTAATGTAACTACTGCATTATAGTGCAATACAATTCAGTGAACTAACCATCTCTGAAAGTGTCCAAAAAGAAGTTGAAAGCCTTTCTGTCACCGATGTTGAAGCTTTTACTCTGGTAAGAGGTTGGACTGTGTGATGAATAAACTTCCTCCTAATTCTCACATTTTTAAGTGCAAAGGTTAACATGGCTTTGGTAAAGAAACTCCACTTAAACTCATTAGCAGGGAGTCAGAAGTGAAACAAATGAAGTGGCAGGAAATCATATACTGATTAAAATATTATCAAGTGAGGTGAATCAGAATCAGAGGGTCTTGCTGACGTGCAAATTTAAAAAACAATGAGCTTTATCTCTGTTGCAAAAAGAACTGAAATCTACCTCATACCACACAGAAAAATTAACTCAAAATGTATCAAAGATTTAAATGTTAAGTGCTAAAACTATAAAACTCTTGGGCGCCTGGGTGGCTCGGTCGTTGGGCGTCTGCCTTCAGCTCAGGTCATGATCCCAGGGTGCTGGGATCGAGTCCCACACTGGGCTCCCTGCTCAGCAGGAAGCCTGATTCTCCCTCTCCCACTCCCCCTGCTGTGTTCCTGCTCTCGCTGTGTCTCTCTCTGTCAAATAAATAAATAAAAATCTTTTAAAAAAAAAAAACTATAAAACTCTTAGAAAAAAACATAGGCATAAGTTTTCATCACCTTGGATTAGGCAAGCATTTCTCAGTTATGATGCCAAAGGCACAAGGAAAAAAAAGATAAATTGGACTTCATCAAAATTGAAAACTTTTGTGCCTCAGGGGACACCATCAAGAAAGTGAAAACACTATCCGCATGATGGGTGGGTGTATTTGCAAATCATATATTTGATATGGGACTCATATCTAAAATATATAAAGAACTCTTAATATCCAATAATAAGAAGGCAAATACCCAAACTTTAAAACAGGCAAAATATTTGAGTAGACATTTCTCTCAAAAAGATGTATGAATGGCCAATAAGCAGATGAAAAGATGTTCCACATCTTAGTCATTAGGGAAGCACATATCAAATTACAATGCCTCTTCACCCTTGCTAGGATGGCTGGAATCAAAGAGTCATATAATAAGTGCTGGAGAGGAGGTGGAGGAATCAGAACCCTCATCCACTGCTGGTAGGAATGTGAAATGGTACAGCCACTTGGGAAAACAGTTTGTATTCCTCAAAATGTTAAACACAAAGTTAACCATATGACCCAGCAATTCCACTCCTAAGTGTATTAATAAAAGAAAGGAAAACACACGTCCATGTAAAAACTTGGACATGAAAGTTGATAGCATTATTCATAATAGTCAAAAAGTAGAAATAACTCAAATGTCCATCAACAGTTGAACAGATAAATAAAATGTGGTCTATCCTGGGCGCCTGGGTGGCTCAGTTGGTTAAGCGACTGCCTTCGGCTCAGGTCATGATCCTGGAGTCCCTGGATCGAGTCCCGCATCGGGCTCCCTGCTCGGCAGGGAGCCTGCTTCTCCCTCTGACCCTCCCCCTTCTCATGTGCTCTCTCTCTCATTCTCTCTGTCTCAAATAAATAAATAAAATCTTTAAAAAAAAAAAAAAAAATGTGGTCTATCCATACAACGGACTATTTTTTGGCCATAAAATGGAATGAAAAGCTATACATGCTCCAATCTGAATGAACCCTGAAAACACGATGCAAAGTCAAAGAAGAGAGAGACAAAAGATCAAATATTGTATGGTTCCATGGGATTTCTTTTGGGGGTGATGAAATAGTCTGATATTAGTGATAATACTTGCATAACTTTGTGAGTATACTAAAAGCTACGTTAAAAGGGTAATTTTATGATATGTGAATTACATCTCAAAAAATAATAATAAAAATAAATAGGAAGGGGCGCTTGGGTATCTCGCAAGTGTCCGACTCATGATCTCAGCTCAGGTCTTGACCCCAGGGTTGTGAGTTCAAGCCCCACACTGTGCCCCCGCTGGGTGTGGAGCCTATATACATACATACATACATAAATGGAAATCTTTCTTGGGAATATCATAATCAAATCCTAAATATTTCACCACAGTAGATACAAAATGACAGTACGATTCCCAGAGTAACAGAAGAACTGCAATAAGCACAGTACCAAGAAAATGTGTACAGGTCAAGCTCCAGGGCTTACCAACATTTAGCAAAACAAAACACATTTTCCTACGCTCTGCATGTCAGCCTCAGGCAGACATCAGTCATCAATCACAATATCCTCTGCCTTTGAGCTGGAAATGACAACAGATCTCAACACAGTTGTCCATGTACTCATTATCAAATGATCATGGATAACAAATTGCTGAAGGTTAGACCTGAAGGTACTAACTTCAGGCCCATTTCTCTTGTCTGTTACACATGCAAATGTTGTGGTTAGCACTTTAAATAATAGCTTTATTAACTATAAAATATTTCAGGCATGCAAAAAAGGTACTGAAAATAATTTTAACAGATATACCCACTATCCGGCTAAAGAAATATTACATTACAAATTCAGTTAGCACTTCCCCTACTTTTAATAAATATTTATCCTTTTAGAAAAAGAACTGTGACTACACTCTTGCTCTCTCAGTTAAAAATACCTGTAATGAGCCTACATATGTGGCCCATGGAGTAAAACCAAGACATCACTACTCACCTAGAGACTCTTAAGCGACCTCTGACATATGACATTTACCACACATAAAATCTCTATCGCTGTCAATTTTAACAAGAGAAGGGAACTCTCCCACATGTCAACAGCAGTAGTAATGGAAACAGAAGTTAGAAAGTGACCAGAGCTTTCTTTCCGTCCACACTTTTCACTATCACTTAGCCAAAGGCAAAGGCCTCCACTTTCACCTTTCCTGTGTATTGCCAGCCCAGCACACTTCTCATTTTAACATCTATAATATTTTTCAAGGCACTTTCACACACAGTACCTCGTTAACCCCACAAGATAGATAAGGCAGCTCTATTTATACCCCCTTTTACAGACATGGAAGAACAGAGCTATTAAGAGCACAAGATTGGAGTGAAGCAGGGCTTGAATCCCTGCTTCACTACTCAGCAATGTGAACTGCAAAATAAAGATGATAATGCCTGCCTCACAGCATAGTTATAAGGATTAGATTGCACAACGTATAGAAAGCACTTAGTACAGAACCTGGTGTAAAATAAACACTAAAGGAATGGTAGCTGCTACTACTGTTGCTGTTAATTAGGCAAGATCAAACAGCTCCTCTGGGCACCTGGGTGGCTCAGTTGGTTAAGCGACTGCCTTTGGCTCAGGTCATGATTCTGGAGTCCCAGGATCGAGTCCCGCGTCAGGCTCCCTGCTCAGCGGGGAGTCTGCTTCTGCTTCTGACCCTCTCTCCTCTCGTGTTCTCTCTCTCATTCTCAGATAAATAAATAAAATCTTTAAAAAAAAGGATCAAACAGCTCCTCAACACAGGAGCCAAGACTGAAACTTAGGTCTTCTTTGATTCCACACCACACAGCTTCATTCTCAAATGGTCACCAGGAGTCCTACTGCATGGCATAGACTCTACGTAGCATTTGTAGGCAATACCTCCCTGTTATCTAGACGCCATGGTGATCGCGCTAGGATTTTAAGAATCAAAAACCAATAGCAATACCAATAGCTGCTAACATCACCAAAAGACAACCAAACATTATATGTGTCTCATAATACTATCTATAAAGTCGTCTTGCCCCCCCACACACAAAATTAAATCTTAATCAAGCTTCTATGTCAAACTACCAATTTACATACATAGAGGGGAGAGAAATATGTTAAACTAAACAGAAATCCAGAATGTAACAAATTCTATAGGACAAACCACCCAGGTTCTTCAACATATAAATTCAAGGAAAAAAAAAAATGAAAGAAGGAATCTACAAATTTAAAAAGGATTTAAAAGACATTTCAACCAATCCTGGTATCAAAAAAACTTTTTTGATTCTCCCCCCAAAAAAGGCATAGCATCAGCCCCAGGTATTATCTGCTTGGGGGAGAGAATACATTAGGACATAACCAGAAATATTCAGGAATATTTTAGGCTTTCAGACATTTCTTTTTACCCCTTGTAAATCAACAAATCACCATTCTGGTTTTTAAAAGAAAAGCAATAACAATATTGCTTTTACTTTTTCTGTGCTACATCTATGATAAAAGTCTTACTCTGAAGAGTATTTTTTAAAGACTACAAATTTATAGGTTCTTAAAATGATCCTCCCCAAACCCCTCTCCCAATCTACAAGAGATGGCTGGATCAAAGGTCAAGGGAAAAAACAAACAAGAAAAGTCAGGAAGGAACACTTTTTTAACTGAAGCTTAAAAGAAAACCCACAGCGTGAACAGGATTAGCTGTCAACAGGAACCTTCCCAGAAGCAACCCATCCTATGATGAGATTTCAGATATCTTAATGAAAATTACAGCACCTCCGTGTCATCAAGAAGCAGTCAGTTAAGGTAAACTGAATGAAAATTAATCTGAAATTTCAACATGGGCACCTGCTGTAATGCAGATTGTTTATGTCAATGGTATTCTAAAAAAGATGTGAGCTCACAGAGAGCATTAGAATTAAAAAGAAGGAAGTGATGAGACTGGGGCAAGGAGAAAGTGAGGGAAGAAAATAAGATGAAGTAAGGGGTAAATTCACACAAACTATAAGCCACAAGGTCCTATGAAGTTGCAAGGGAAGGACTGCCCATTTGACTGAGTTCCCTTGCACGGAGAGAAATACCATGGGCTACAGGAGTCATGACTGTGTAATACAAGCAGACCAGCCAGTCAGGGGAAAGACAGCTTTTCCTGGTACCAAGACCTGAGGAAAAAGTTACTACATGGGTTCAAACAATAATGGTGATGAGGGCAGCTTGAACTATACACTTAAAAATGGTGAAGATGGTAAATTTTATGTTATGTGTATCTTACTATAAGAAAAAAAAATGGGCGGGGGGGAACAGCAGCAGCTCTTTTTCATTGCATGTGTGCTGGGCTGGGCATATTCCAAGCGTTTTACATGTTTAAACTCAAAGAATTTTTTTTTTTTTGGTCAGTTTATTTTAGTTCAGTTTTTTCCCCAGTTTTATTGAGTGATAACTGACATACAGCGCTGTGTAAGTTTAAGGTATACAACATAATGATTTAACTTATATATATTGTGAAGTGATGACCACAGTAAGTTCAGTTAACATCCATCATGTAGTACAGATACATAAAAAAAGAAAAAAAAATGTTTTTCTTTAACTTGTGATGAGAACTCTTAGGATCTCCTCTCTTAGTGACTTTCAAATATATCTTACAGCAGTCTTTAACTATAGCCATCATGCTGTACATTACATTACATCCCTAGGACTTATAACTGGAAGTTTATACCTTGGGCCACCTTCATCCAATTCCCCAGGTCCCTACCCCCAACCCTTGTAAACTCACAGAATTCTCACAACAACCTTGTACAGGTAGGTACAATTATTACCCTACTTCACAAATGAGAAAACTAAGGCACCAAGAGGTTAAGCAGCACACAACTAGGAAGCAGCAGAGCCAGGTTTCCAGCCCAGGGAATCTGGCTCCAGAGTCCACACTCCAAACTATTACATAACCCCTCAACCAGAATGGTGTCTCCTTTTGGGCAAGAGTATTCACCATCAGCCATTTGCTCATTTTGTGCTCAGTCTTAGTCCTCCAGGTAGCTGCTAATAGTAACAGTAGTAGCAGAATTACAACATCAATAAGGGCACTATGATAAAGGAGATGATAGGCTCACAAGAATTCTATAGTAAGAGTATAATAAGAGTACTAAATTTTATAAAGCTGTTTATTTTAATGGCCCTCAATAAAGGTTGATTGCATTATACCAAATAACAATTCCGTAAAGTAATTCTACCCCATTCTAAAACAATGCAATCTATATACTTAGCTTTCTGGTATTCTGGCTTGATCCAAGTAAAAACTGTTTCTAGAACATGGATTGAATGTGTTTAAGCAATTCTCAGAGAGTGCTGTTTCTGACTGGTAGATTTTTGATAAGAATTGGGCAGCAAAGTAAGTGGATACATACTCACTAGAGCGAAGCTATTCTATACTGCCAATTACAGGTAGACTAAATACTTTCACACTCAAGTACAGAGTCAGGTTAATATCCTCTTATGAAAATTAAAGAGGACGCCTGGGTGGCTCAGTTGGTTAAGCAACTGCCTTCGGCTCAGGTCATGATCCTGGAGTCCCGGGATCGAGTCCCACATCGGGCTCCCTGCTCAGCAGGGAGTCTGCTTCTCCCTCTCCCGCTCCCCCCTCTTATACTCTCTCTCTCTCTCAAATAAATAAATAAAATCTTAAAAAAAAAAAAAAAAGAAAGAAAGAAAATTAAAGAGCCTAACTGCTAAAGATACCAAGCAGCCAGCCCACCTCTCCATGGAGGTGAGCCAAGAAAGTATTTTCTTATAGGGCCAAAATTTTCCTCTGAAAGTGAACAATATGAATAAAAGAACCTTAGAGGGAAAAAATCCAACATACAATAAACATCTCATAAGAGGAACAACTTTATCAATAATCAGGGAACTGCAAATTACAACAATGCTGTTATACCATTTTCACCCATCAAATAGGGCCCAGATAGAAATGACTGATAATATCCAGAGTTGATAAAGTTGGGGAAAGCAGCAACTATAATATACTGTTGGTAGAAGTGTAAACTGATATAGCTTTTGGGGTAACATTTTGAAAGGACATCAATATTTTAAATGTGCATAACCATTAATTCCATAAGTATGTTCTCAAACATGTGCAAAAAAGTACAAACTAGGCTGTCTACCAAAACATAGCTTACAACAGCAAAAAACTCGATACCCAAATGTCCACCAAAATGGAGAAAGACAGATAAATTACAGAATATACATCTAATGTAACAGCTATGTAGCATTTTATGCAAAGATAAAATGGCTCCTTCATATTCTGACATAAAAAAGTTCCCATGACATTAAGTTTAGAAAGTCTATGACAATTCAAAAAATATGATCCTATGGAAGGGTGGGGAGGCTAGGGAAGAAAGGAGGGATAGATGCCAAAAGGGGTCTGAATTAGTCAGAACTTTCAGTTCCAACAGATAAAAACCTGATTCAAACTAGCACAAGCAAGTTAGACAACTGATTAGCTCATTTAACTGGAATATATAGGGTGGATCTAATTTAAGGTTCAAGTGGATCCAGAGGTTCCAATGACTCCCCATGCTCACGCATGCAAGCATGTGAGAATGTGTGTGATGGTGCATTTCTGAGTATGAGAGAGACCGTCTGCTTCAGTCAGCTCTGCTTCACCCTGTATGTTGGCCTCATTCTTTCCTAGAGTAGACAGGCTTCCTTCATGTGGCCAGGCACACTCTATCTCAGTTTAGCAACTCCAATGGGAATGAGCCTGTCTCTGTCCAACATCTGTTTTTCAGTCTCAAGGAAAGGCTCTGAACCTGTATTGGTTATATAGCTATTCTGCAGCAATCACTGTGTCCAAAGAAACTATGACCACCTGGCTGGCTCAGTCAATAGAGCATGCACTCTTGATCTCAGGGTTGTGAGTTCAAGCCCCACGTTGTGTGCGCACCCTATTTTTTAAAAAGTATAAATAAATAAATAAATACATACATACATACATACATACAGATCCAGCCTAGGTCACAGGCCCATCCCTTGGCCACCAGGAAAGATACTGTGACCTGAAATGGGGGAGGGGGGAGCCTCAATTAACAGCTGCCATATAATTCACTACAGAGACTTTCACCTTTTAACTCTATATACTTCCTTTCTTTGAATTTGTTGTTAGAATATAGCTATGATTTACGTATGTGGTTTATTTTTTAAACTTAAATGAATGCTATTGGAATGCAGTCATAAAGAAAGCCTAAAGTCTAAAAAGTTCAGGGTTGATGACTTTAATAAAACTAGGAGGAAAATAAGCCTCATGTATAAATAAGAAACTGGGCTTCCTAATCCTGCATACTTGGCCAACATTTTAACCACCACCCAATAGTCCTTATTGAACCAAGAATTAAAAGATGAATGAAAGGGGTGCCTAGGTGGTGCAGTCGGTTAAGCATCTGCCTTTGGCTCAGGTCATGATCCCAGGGTCCTGGGATTGAGTCCCATGTAGGGCTCCCTGCTCTGCAGGGAGTCTGCTTCTCCCTCTGCCCCTCTCCCACTCGTTCTCTCAATCTCTCTCCCTCTCTCTCTAATAAATAAATAAAATCTTAAAAAAGACGAACAAAAAACTGAGAAAACAGATTTTAATTACTTAGCATTATGTTGATAAGAGGGAGGGAAAAGACTTCCAGGGATTCTAAGGAGAAATATTATGAAATCCTCAGACAGCAAAAGGTCTCCAATAGTGTCAGAAAAGCCCTTTATGCCCTCTCTCACTTTTCTCACCCCATAATGTCACCAGTCAAACAGTATATGTAGAAAAGCTATGGATCAGTCTTACTGAAACCAAATAATCACTTTCCACCTGTTTCAAATATATACTCTAAAGATGTTAGCAAACCATCTAAACTAAAATAATGTATATTACCTACCCCTAAAGTAGAGACATTATTAAAATTTCTCCTTTAATTGTCCCAAGGTCTACCATTCAACATTACAAGTTCTTTTTACAAGTAAAAATAAAAATCCCAGTTAGATTGACGCACAAAACAATTCCTCTTTACTTCAGTGACTCCAAGCAAGGCCTACCAATTCTGGTATTCACTCACCTCTCTAAAGCAAGCCAATTCTACTATGGTAAAACATTTATTGCTCACCAAGTATTTCTTGCCCACATTTCCTAGACCCTTAAGCAGCTGCTCTGTGACTACTACCGACCAATGGATTGCATAAGAGGAAGTGATGAGGGTCACTTCAGGGCCAAAGGCACAGTAACCAAAGAGGTTCCATGTTCCAGATAGTGCACCAAACATACTTTATTATTTTAACTACAGACCCCTTTTCTCATGTTCCCGGAGACTACGTTATAAGTTAATATTCCATATACTACAAATCTAATTCAAATTCCACTTCCTCCAGGAAGCCTATCCAGACCATGCCAGCCTCCTAGCATCATTATTAACATACTATGTATGTATACGATGGGTAAGGCATGATGAAAGCACTGTGCTACTGACACAGAACTAGTATAATAAATGCTCCTCCCTCTATAATTTACAATGTGGTTGCTGTAACAGGACACGTGTAAAAACAGAAATAAGTATACATGATAATAAATTTCAAGTGAGTGCTAAAAATAGTAAGTGCTACAGGAGTTTCCACATATCTCAGTTAGCAAGTAACTAGATAGTTATATATACCCATATGACATCTTTTCTATGATTTTTTTAATTCATGTATGATTTAAAGCAAATGAGACTCCCTTATGGAGATTATAATCTCCTTGAAGGGCAGGAACCCTAAGATATATATAGTAACTTCCTGGCTCCCCAAAGCACCATCAATCAATAAGTATGCAATAAAAATTTATTGAGAAGAATGGGCTGAGAAGTTAAAACAGAAGTATAGGAATCCCCAAGACATTAGGAATTTGTGTCTCAAAGATGACAAAGGAGACAGAGGAAGGAAGACAAGTTTTTCTGTTATCCATGGCAGGTAGAACTCAACACTGGAGAACAATGACTCACCAGGCTTCCCCAGACTTTTGAACATAGCCCATGACAGCCAACTTCTTACGCTGTAGGACTACATGGTCTCCAGGCAATATCTGATTTCCAATTCAATTTCCCAAATACCCTGAAACCAGTAAAGAGAATCCCTAGATAATATGTACAAGTAATCCAGGCACACATTAAAAAAAAAAAAAGGTCTCTTTCTCGAAGTACATTAATAAGTAGCATTATGATTTAATCAATGTGATTTGTCAAATATTTTACTATGTGGATGCAGAGGACACACCCTGCAGAGGACAAAATATAAAACATAATCCCCTTTTGCCATTCTCATACCCTAATTTGGGAGATAGGACACATGAAAACAAAAAATTCCACACAGTACAAGGCAGTAAAGTGTCAAATGAATAATAAGGAAAATAAATATTAAAAGAGTTCATAGAAGGAAGAGATTACTTTCAAATTTCATATTCTGAACAATTCACAAGCAAGGTGGAATCTCAGCTGAGCTTTAAAGGATAAGTACAATTTCAAGAGGCATAGAGTAAGATAAGAGAGAACATTCCAGGGAAAGGACTATGTAAAGCAGTAGAAACAGAGAAGCCAAAGGGATGTTTAAGGGACAGTAAACTGACAATTTATTTCGAACAGTTTACTAGGGGAGAATAGTGGGAAATGAGACCAGAAATGCAGGTTGGTGCCAGACACTGGAAAGCTTTAAATGCTAGGTTAAGTAACAATTTTACCTTGACAGTAATGAAGACCCTTTGAAGGTTTTTAAGCAAATAACACAATGAAAATAAAAATTAGGATGATCACCCCAAAACAAAATTTAGGACAGACTTAAAAAGGAACTCACTGGGGAGAGTGAGACCACCTTGGACACCATCACAATAATTAGGCCTAAATCAGAACGATGACAGTGAGGAGAAAAAGGAATAGATCTAAGCAGCTGATCAAACTTGGAAAGTATTTCTAGCATATGTCAAATCAGACCCTAAGGACTCTAGAAAGCTGAGAGTCAAATGCTAGAACGAAAGAGTTTAAAAGCACAGCAACTGTGAATTCCAGCCTACCCAGGAGGGTCTCCCTACACTTGAACTGATACTGGGCTCTGCCATACCTATATGCATTCCCATCTCCACATACCTACAAAAGGTCCACTCTTTTTGATTGGGGTTTAGGAGGGCAGAGGTGGGAAATGATATATAGGAGCAGCCAAGTGATGAAGGCCAGGTAGTTGTGCAACAAATAGAACTCAAACATCTGTAAAGGCCAAAGGCAGTGTAATCACATCTATTGCAAAATGGAAAAATAGACTGCAAATCCAGTCATACTGCAGGCTTGAGTAATGACATCAGATATATCCATTAAACTTGGCAAGAGGGAAGACTGGATGAATGGAGTTATTGAGGTCCCGGTCCTTAACAACAGAGGTTTTAACCTTTGGGGAGGTCATGAACCCTTTTGGGAATTTGGTAAAAGCTATAGACCTTCTCCCCAGAGAAATGCACACACTCACAAAATTTTGCATATAATCTCAGAGTATTCACAGACCCTCTAAAGCCACCCTCTAAAGCCTATCTAGAGACTCTTAGTCTATGAATTCCATGGGTTCTTAGTTAAGAACCCCTGCTAGAAAACACTGATAACCATTTTCTATCATATACTCCACAGTTTAAAAGTTTTTGAATAGGGAGCCATATATGTATATTTATTTATAATTTATATACAGTGCACACCAGATCAATAAATTATGTACCTTGTAAAGCACACACAAAAAATGGAAATTTAACAGAATGACATTTCTTATAATAAAATAAATAATTCTAAAGCACTTATACTACTTATTTATGACAAAGTTTTGTGCTATTCCTGATAAACACAATTATTAATACCACTGTTTTTGGTGAGAGTAATGTGATTGAACACGGTTTGTTATTTTTTAATTTTGCTTTCATATTTTGTAATATGGCAACTTGAAGTCTGGTTCTAAATTTCAGTTCATTTTTATAGTAAATAACTATTTTATTTTATTTTAACGGCTATCATAGTCAAAATATATCTATTTCACAAAGATGGGTAAAACCAAATGAAAGAACTGCATCACTTCCTGCACTGTATAAAACATGATATGATATTCAATTTTCAATCCCACTGACCATTTATGCAAAGGTTTTTGCTACAGTTCAGCTAGTGCATTTCCATATTTCCTGATGACAACCAGTTGTTCTTCCTAATAAATCAAATGGTATTGCTTTTTTATATTTTCAAGAGAAAGGCACAAAATCACTAAAAAGTATAAGCCAGTGAAAAACCACTAAAACCTTTTACAAGGTTTCTATACAGGTTAGAAAATTTTGTTTCCTAAGTTCAAACGTTTGTATAAAAACATTCTTAAAGTTACACACATCATTTTCAGCAATTAAACCCAATAATGATGGAAATAGTTCTAAATATTCATTTTCAATAACCTCTGTCTATAACACTGAATTTTATTTTGTTCTGAAAGGTAGTTACTTGGTGAGTCACTGTTAAGAACTTACCATCATGCCAAAGGGGGAGATAAAGTAAGTGTGCTTATTTTTCACAAATATCTGCTAGGCAGCACACTACTCACAGCCACTTGCCACAGAAAATGTCAGCAAATTTGGAACCTCTGTGCTTTTGTGAAAGAAAAATGAGTAAGTCACTTTTAAGTTTGACAATTCTTAAGACCTTTGCCTTAATGACCAGTTAACCTCTATGAAATATTATACAAAAGATCTGCATGGTGACTCCCTACTACAATACAAAGTATGTTAAGAGTCTACTATTTAAAGTAACAAATTGGTAAATCCAGTTACCCAGGCCCCTATAAACTGTAAAACATCACAACAGACTGGAAAAAAAAAAAAAAACCTTCCTTACAGATCTCTAACATTTTTCCCATTTCCCAGATAATTTTATGTAAACTGTACCGTGGACACCATGATTCTAACTGTGCCTGGGCTCTCAAGGGTCAAAGCTCTATCGGTACCCTCCAGCCAATTTCCCTCACCAGCTAGCAAAGTTTAAAGGAGTTATCTTTAAAGGTAGTCTAATTATATTGTCTCCATCTCTGAATTACTACCGGTTTGGCAAAAGACACAAATGCAGCACATTCTGTGACACCAGTTGTCTTCAACACTGTTCCCTCAGTGTAACGTTGGCTAGCAGTTCAGTCAAATAATAGACAGGGCTAGAACAAGGTCCAAGACTCTTCATGACATATCCTGCCTTAAATCCTTTTTTGGAACATGGCAGGGCATAAATAAATCAGTAAAATAAATCATGAACTATATTGAGAGCCAGGGACTTTCAACTTACATGACCAACCTCACTTATACAGAGAAATACACTTATATTTTTACAAGGAGATGACATTTTTACACTTAAAAAACAAGTCCACTGCATAAATGCCAAATGATAATACTCTATTTAAAAAAAACAGCTACTGCTTTAAAAAAAAAAAAAAGTATAAGCCAGTGAAAAAGATTTTGTACTAACTCCTATCAAAAAAAACACATAATCTGTTCTCAAATATACATAAAAACGAGTGAATAAGTTCCTAGTGTGGTAAGCCTTACATATGGAATCATTTCAAAAACTATGAAAATATAAAATTTGGGGTGTAAAACCTGCCAAAAAAAATCTATGTAAATTTGGAAAACTGACATTTCTCATAGATCTCATCCAGATCTGCAGACTTCGCTGTTCCCCACCACCTCCCTCCATTAAAACCCTGCAATGTCTTGCTCCTGCACCTACAGCATCTGGTTCCCTCCTCCTCCTTCAGCTGGTGCCACCCTCCTCCTTGCACTTTCCCCTTTCATTACTCCTAAATAATCCCAAGCTTTTCTGTCCTTTCATCTTTGCTATTTAATCTTCCTTAATATACTGCTCTCCTCACCCTCACTCACATACAAATCATCCCCTGCCTTCAATGTTCTGGTCCACCCAGAGCCCTGCATGAAACCTCCCCTGATCACTCTCAAATGAGAATAACTGCTCCCTCTCCTGAATCCTCAAAGTACTATTTCATACCTCTCTCATAGCACTCATCACATTCAATCAGTATTATAGGTATTTGTGTGTTCGTCTTATCACCTCTCTTAGGTCATAATCTCCTTAAGAACAGGATTTGTATCTTATCTTTTAACTTCCCTATCTTTTAACAACACAGCACCTTGAACAAAGTAGGTACTTATATAACTATGTCTTGAATGAATGAGTGGCTACTTAGAAATTCAATTACAGACTTCCTGTACCACCTGGAATGGAGATGGAGGTATGAGATGACAAGCAACTTTTCCCCCTGATTTCCTCCAAACAAACTCACCAAAGTAAAGCCAGTGTTACACATACAGGTGCTTTCAAAAAGCAAGGACATTTCATCCTTCACCTATCTGGTCAAATATGGTGTAATATCTTATATACACTCACATAGAGTATCTTCCATTAAACAATCAAATCTATATTTGATAATAAAAGCATGTAAATATTTTAATCATATAGGCAAACTAAAACTTTAAGATGTACTATATTAAAGCTATCAGAATGAGATCAACCATTCAAAGCACAAGCGGAGGGGCGCCTGGGTGGCGCTCAGTTAAGTGTCCGACTCTTGATCTCAGCTCAGATCTTGATCTCAGGGTCTGAGTTCAAGCCCAACACTGGGCTCCACGCCCAGCGTGGAGCCTACATTAAAAAAAAAAAGTACAAGTGGAAACACAGAGAATGACCAAGCAATTTATTCCAAATGGAAAAAAAAAACAAAAACAAAACAAAAACCACCCGAGCTTTAGCTATTTAAATGCTAACGAAACTTGAGAGGCAGAATTTTATTGCTAAGAATCCAAAACCAACCATTCAAAGATAAGCTTACCTAGACAGAAGCACCAAAGAATCAACATTACTGAAGTACAAAGGTGAGATGAGAAACAGCACAAAAATCTTAAAGTGACACTATCATTAAGCAACTGGTATATATGGGCTCCTGAGTCATCAGAAAGCAAGGAGATTACAGGAGTCTCCACTGCACATGTAAGGAACAGAGAAAGCCCAGAAAGGAAAGGAGGGCTTCAATGTGGCCAACTGTGGCAAACACTCTTGGAGAGAAGCCAGTTCAAAGGTGACGGAGCACCTGACTGTCGCAGTTGGTTAAGCCTCAGACTCTGGATTTAGGCTCAGGTCATGGTCTTGGGGTCGTGAGATCGAGCCCCTGGGAGTCTGCTTCAGACTGCGCGCGCCCTAAGTAAATAAATAAATAAAATTTTTTTTTTTTTTTAAAGATTTTATTTATTTATTTGAGAGAGAGAGAATGAGAGACAGAGAGCATGAGAGGGAGGAGGGTCAGAGGGAGAAGCAGACTCCCTGCCGAGCAGGGAGCCCGATGCGGGACTCGATCCCGGGACTCCGGGATCATGACCTGAGCCGAAGGCAGTTGCTTAACCAACTGAGCCACCCAGGCGCCCCTAAAATTTTTTTTTTTTAATAAATAAAGTAAAGGGATGCCTGTGATTTCAGGTCAGAAGACCCTGACTCAAATGTCATCCCTAATACCTACAAGCTGTGCAATCTTACACCAACCACTTAACCACCCTGAGCCTTGTTTCCTCGTTTATAAAATGTAACATGCAAAACAAGCACAGTACCTGAGTACAGTGTGTCTCGGAGACAGCACTCAAGAAATATTTGCTGACTCTGAATAAGGGCCATACAAGAAAAGCAGACATTTCTCTCGAGGCACTTTTGTAGTTTTTGAGAGAACAGCCTTAAGTAATTCCTGATTAATACTTTATTGCAATATTTGACAATTTTTGGCCAAAAAATAAAAATACTCCTTTCCTCCTCACTTACACATTACTTAAAAGCTTACTAAAATTCTTAAAATTTAAAATCTTTGTAGTAACTTTCAAATACTAAAACAAAACAAAACCTCTCATAAGGAAGCCTGGAAGCCAAATACCTGGGTTCTTGCCTAAGTAATGCCACTAAGTACGTGACCCATGAAAATTATTATATTTGCCTGGCCTTAGTCTTCTCATCTGTAATATTAAGGAGATTGTGCTAAATTACCATTAAGGCCCCTTTAAGTGGTGTGGTTCTAATTGGGTGATGGGCATTAAGCAGAGCACTTGATGTAATGAGCACTTGGTATAATATGCAACTGATGAACCACTAAATTCTACCCCTGAAACTAACAATACAGTATATGTTAACTCAATGAATCTAAATTAAAAAAAATTTTAATACATTATTTTTTAAAAAATTGTGTGGTTCATGCCATCTCAAGGACTGTTCCAACCTAATTAGGAAACAATTCAACATACAATTTTAAAAAAAGGATTTCTTTCCAAAAGAAAGAAAAAGAAAAAGAAATAAGAAATAAGAAATTTAATATTATTGAAAAAACTGAGCAATTGATGCTAAGGGAGTGATAAAAATCGCGCTTTCTAGAGAACAGACCTACTCTGACCCTGTTTTTGAAGGTCAAGCGATAAAGGAAAAGGAAACAATTTAAATAAAGAAAATGAAACATATAAAATCAAAGCAAGATATGTACAGGTGATTATAACACTTTCTTCACTTGTGTAGCACTTTACAGTTTACAAAGCATTTCTACACATGCCATCTGCAGCAAATTTTCTGGAATGAGAAATATAAGTACTGCTTAAATTATTTACATTTGATAAATTTGCCCACAGAAAGTCTCCGCTACAAACAATAACATGAAAAACCATTTTGGAAAGGAATTTTTTAAGCATTTCTGTGTAGGATGAATTAGGCAAACGCATGCAAACAGCTATAAACCTACAAATCAAAGAATTTAGCACAAGGAAAAAATGTGAAATCAGTCCAATATGCTGATTTAATGATAAAGAAACTCAGGCCCCCAGAATCGATGTGACTCTCTTCACTCCATGTGCAAAATGACAGGAGGACCAGATTGAAGAACCAGAAATAAAGGGGGAAATCCAAATTGCAGAGAAAAGAATCAGAATTTGGTGATGGATTAGATAGTGGTATGTTTTGGTAACATTAGTGTAAGAAAACATTATTAAAGTCTTACTTTGTGCCAATCATTATGCTAGACCTATTTTGTTATTTAATAATTTAAAGATCATAACAATATGAGGGGTAAGTACATTATTTCGATTTTACACATGAAAACCTGGGGTTTAGTATGGTTACATAACTAGCCCAAGGTTATATCTACTAAGTATCTGGAAGAGCCAGGACATCATCCCTTTCTGAAGTCAAACCGCCATTTCCAAAAGAAACCTAAAACTTGCCTCAAAAGTATAAACTAGAAGAGCAAAGTTAAAGTATCACTCTGGAAACAGTGGACACCGCAGTATTATTAGAATTCTAGTCCTGTTTATAGTTGTATTTTGCCTCTTCGCCTGCACCTAATGTTATCAGTCTCATCTGTCTGTTCCCAATGGTCGGGTCAAGGATGTCTCAGTAAAGCTAAACTTCCCGGCTCTCTACACTAAAACATCCATGGGGAGAGATTAGATCAAAATATATGTAAGATGAGGGTGACTAGAGGGTGATTAATTTCAAGTCTTACACAACTCAAGTGACTATAGCTTCTGTTTTGGCATAAGCTATTTATCTTCAAAATATGGTAACTATACTAAGCTTTTCTAAAAGCCTGTCACTTCAAGGAGCCTCAAAAATACTGTGCTGCAGATGGGGGTATGGGGGAGGAAGCATGGATACAACAACCCACTCTGCTTGCACCTCCGAATTGGATTTATATGTTGATGTCAGTGTTTTGTAATAATTTCTCTTCTTCAACCACATATCCTGTGGAAATATAAAATAACCATTTTTCTATATTCCAAATATCTATAATCCAAATACTGTACACCCATAAAACACTGTCCAGAACTACAGAAAAATTCCTGCACTTCTTTAAGCAACCAAGTACAGTACCCAGTTGCCACTAGGCCATTTTACGACCTCTAACCCCATATGTTGAGAGAAAGGTACAAAGTCTAGCTAAAATATAAAGAAGGGAGAAGAAGGAAAGGCTTGAAATGACTAGACCTCATCTCAAAGAAAAGAGGTCAGAGGCCACAAGGCCCAATCTCAGTGACCAATGACCAAAGGCTAAACTAGTGGTTAACCGAGGAAAGAAGCAACAAGGAAGTCCTTTCCTGTATATACAGTCTAGTCTGTCCCAGTGGGTAGGAAAGTTGTACACCATGGTGAGAAATTTGTGCAGCTCTGAAGCCCAGACCTGATTCAACTCCTGGATGGCATGAATTTTCACCCAGTCCCACACTCCCATCTGTGCCTGGTATTTGCAGGTAATGTAAAAAAGAAGCCTACCACGTGGTTTTGGACCTCTGCCAGGAAAGCAGTTGATGGCCCTCTGAGAATTCTTGTGATTATCCTATGTAGAAGGCAAAAACCACTACCAAGATAATAATGAGCATCCTAGGGATCTCTTCCCGTGCCCCAAGACTTTCAGGTAGTGTGTGCTTATACTGACCTCCTATACTTGCCCTAAAATGAAAGCTATGTCAGGCCATAGGGTTTAAGGCCAACTAACTCCAAAAGATATGCCACATTATATTCAAACAATGTGGAGCCCTTGGAGGATGAGGCAAAAAAAAAGAAACTAAAGTAAGGAAAAGAGGTAGTCTCTCTCTAAGAGAAGGTATATAAAATTGATGACAACAAATAAGGGAGGGCTAAAAGTCTTTGAAAAACAATTAGAAATCACACTGTGATATATAATCCAAGAGAGAAAAGATTTTCAAGGAATGTCCAATATCCTCTCTCCCACACTCCACCTTTCAGCACCTCTACACCACGCTCATCACTTACTCAACATTTAGTCCTGGTGAAGACCAGTCATTGGATTAGCAGGATCAAGAGTACATGCAGAGAACATTCCATCCTGAGAACATCTTTAAATTATTTAGGCTTGTTTACCACCCTTCCCTATAGAGTAAAAGCATGAAATGTTGCCAGCACTTTCACAATATATACCAGTCAGCACCATAGCAACCCAATCCTCTGCCCACCAAAAGATTAACACATACACACAAAACAGGAAATTCAACAAAAATTAAATTTGACCCTAGACTCCCTCAACAGTTAAATGTCTTAAGTAGTAGCAGTATCTTTATATCACACCCACTTCATGCTACCCTTACAGCTTCCTGGCATAAGCAAATTCTTGGGATTATACAAACTGCTGCTTCTGTTTCCAGCCCAGATTTCTAGAAATGAAACCCTAGAATTGAGGGAGAAAGAAAAACAAATGTTGGCAGAAAGAGGGAGGAAAATGCATTGTCTATATAATCCCAGTTTAAGTGGAACAATCACCATTAGTTCCATCAAGCACTTTTTTTCAATAAAACCACTTACCCAAAAATGCAGATCTAAAATACTCCCTTGGCTTAAACCACACAAAAAGCAATTTAATAGACACAATCCTACAGATTTTCTCAGAAAGAAATGAGGAAGAGATTTTGACAAACTATGTCAAATTCAAGTTTTGCACCTTATACCTCAAACTTCCTTATGAGTTAAATAAACGTAATAAATGAGCAGTGTAAAATGTCTACAAAAATCAAACCAAACACCTGTTCTTATAAGCAACACCCCTCCATTTTCTCTCCAAACCATGCATTTCCCTATTCAGGTCCCCTTTTTGATCCACTGTTCCCAAAGCATGAAGTCTGAATAAGAAATGGAGGGAAAACGTTTCAGATGCTAGTTCACAAAACCAAATTAGACCTTCCCACAAAGTACAGGAGATAAAATAGAAACACATCCAAATTGTATCTAGTTTATGACAAATAATTCAAGGAATGACCATTTATTAAGCTCAATCAAACCCCACTGCTACCTTTCACCCAAAACTATTTCTAGTTCAAGAGCCAAAAGACCCAAGCAAATACTTTCTTTTCACATTATTCTCAACATGAAGAAATCTGACCCCCTTCCTACTACATCATAGCTTCTGTGAAACAAGCTGAGAGGCCCCTTTGGCCAACTTTTTTTTTTTCTTTTTTTTTCTTTTCTTTTTTTTTTTTTTTTTTTTTTGAGCCTAACCTCCAACCAATTCCAGAAGAAGAGACAAACCTCAAACAAATTTAACCCTTGATATCCATCCCTTCAGCAGCACAGCAAGCTCCACCACAGCGATGGTTTACACAGACACTTGAAGATTTCTTAATCACTTAAGTGTAAGCCTCAGCCCTCACAAATCATCACCACAGAGATTACTCTTGGCATCAACAGAGGGTGCTGGGACTGCAATTCGCTCAAGAACCCTTCATTCACCATCATCATACTCGACATTAAAAATTCGCCCTCTCAAAAGAAAAAAAAAGAAATGTCACCTTCTCCACAAGGACACCTGCCTCTTCGACGTTTCTACAGTGAACGAGGAGAGCCAAGCATGAAAGGCTAAAAGATCCTCCAGCTTTAAGTTTTCCTCCCCAACAAACTCTGCAGCCAAAGCACCGTGGACTGTCCTTGTCACACACACACAGGCTTTACTGTCAAACCTTCCGTCTCCCTCTAACATCGTCAGTGTCTAGACCATGGGGGTGACTGCTTTAAAAAGAAGCAAAACGAACAAAACAAAACAAAACCCACAGCTGGGCAGTAAGGACTAGGGACCCTGGTGTCCGGTTTCTCCGTTTCTCTTCCGAGAGACCGGAGGGCGGCTCGAGTTCTGCCGCTGACCATTAACCAGTCCCACCTCCCGATCGTCCAGTCAACACGTCGGCTCCCCCTCCTAGGTCCTTTCAGCAGACTCCTAGGAAGGGGACCAAACCCTAGCCCTACAGCAAAATCTCACTTATCCATCCCCTTTCTACCTCCGAAAGCCCTCGCCGGGAGAAGGTAAAAGCAAGTGCGCCGGGGTAAACAGAAGCGCCGTCGAAGGCTGCGCTTACGGAAAGGCACGCCATGGTCATCCCCATTTCGCAGTCCGGGCAAGCGAGACTCGGAGAGGTTGCCCGGCTTGCCAAGGTCACCGCGCGCGCCGGGGCCGAGGGGCGCCCGCGCCGACTTCCGGCTCCCCCTCTCGGCGGCGGCGGCGGGGAGCGCCCGCGGGCTGGGGGCGTCGCTCCCCACGCCCGGCCGGCGGCCGCGAGCCTCGCGCACCCTCCGCGGATGCTCGCCCAGTAGGCGCTAACTAGGGCAACTGGGAAAAGGGGCCGCGAAGTCGCTGCTGCAGCAATTTCCTCCGCGGGCGCAGCCCCCAGCTGGCGCCCGTGACAGCTGCGACCTCCGCCCCCTCCAGCCGCGCGAGGCAGAGGGAGAACTCGGGGAAAGTGGGAGGGGGACGGAACCGAGAGAAAGGAGAGCGGGGGGCGGAGGGGCGCCAGCTGCTCCCCGCCCCCTAGGGCCTCGGCGGCCGCGCGGCTCGTGACAGCTGCACCCACCGGGAGGCTCGGCGCCCGCCGCCCGCCACTCACCTGCCGCCGCGGCCGCCTCTGGGCCGCGCTGACGGGCGCCGCGCTCGCCGGGACCGAGGCGGCACCGCCGCGGCCTCCGCCGCTCCCCGGGCCGGGAGCCCGCCGCCGCCGCCGCCGCCGCCGCGGCTCTCCGGCCCCCTCCTCCGGAGCAGGGGTCCCCCCGCAGGGGGATGCAAAAGAACCAGACGCAGGCTCCGCTCGAGGGAGCAGCAGGGAACCGGGCGGCCGAGGCGCTCGAGGCCGCGGTCCAGCCGTCTGAGGGGAGGGCTCGGCGGATCGCGTCAGACTCCCGCTCGCCTGGCCTGAAGAACAGGCATTTCAGCCGCTCTCCGCGGCCGCCATGTTCTCCTCCTCCTCGGCCGCCGCCGCCGCCGCCGCTGCCGCCGCCGCCGCCACCGCCCCCCGCTCGCGGCCCCGCCCCCTCCGCGCCCCGCCCCGCCCCGCCCCGCTCGCTCGCTCCCCGCGGCCCAGCCCGCCGCGCCGCCCCTGCGCGCTCGGGTCCGGCCGGGCCGCGGCGACCCTGCGCCCACCAGCTCCGACGGCGCGCCCCGGCAGCGCGCTCCTCGCCCGCCCGGCCGCGGAGAGAGGAGTCGCCCCGCGCCCTCTGCCGGCCGCCCGCCCCAGGGAGGGCTGCCGCGGTCCCGCCCCGGCCCGCGTCCTAACGAAGTGTGGGAAAGGAGGCCCCAACTCTTCCCCTCCCCTCGGGGCGTTCCTCCGACTGCTGCCGGGAAGCCGCCTAGAACCCCAGGGTGCTTTCAGCTAGGCCGCCCGGCCTGCAGCCTCCCGCCGCGCTTATCTTTCGGAGAAGGTGGTGATGCAGCGGCGAGAGGCCCTGCACCCCCGGGAGGAGTCGGTTCTGGGCCTGGCCCTCCACTAATCTGTTGTATTACTTTGAGAGAGACACATCCCGCGGGCCTCTTTTTTTTTTTTTTTTTTTTTTTCTGTAAAATTGGGAGGTGGTTGCCTAGATGATTTCACAGACTGTTAGACAAGGGGAAAAGAAAGATCATCTAACCCCCTTCGTTTTACAGATGAAAAGATCTGACTGACACGTCTGGCTCTGCAATTCCGTGAATTACCCAAAATGTCTGTCATTGACAGAGATTTCCCCTCAAGGGGGCCCACACCTTTCTTTTCTACCCGCTTTTTTTTATTCTATAATGGAAGTACTACTTCCAAAAGTGGCGTGTTCCTTGTCACTGGAGGAATCAAACAGCTGCTGAACAGGCTTTCTGAGCCGTGATGGCCTTATCCGGAAAGCATCCCTCATTCCAAAGGCTGGCAATATAATACCTCTCTCTCTCCCCGGAATGTCCTAAGGATGAATGAGTCACTGGCTGCGGAAGTGCTTTGTAAAGCATACATCTATCCTTTCCTGCACCCTTTTTCCCAGTTAGTTGCTTTCACCTGTCCTGTCGCTGCTGTCTCACAACGTTATCTGCTGTTTCTCTTCCAGCGTTTTCTATCCTAGAGCAACCTCTGTAAATCCTTAAACCCTTCCCACCCCTCCTAACTGAAACCTGACTGCCTTGAAAACGCCATCCTCCTGGCATCTCTCTGAGGCAGTGGGCAGCTTCTTCCAGAGGGAGGTACTCCATTCTGCCATTATCCACCGCCACGCCCACGATCACCCATCTTCTCTCTGTCCTGCTCATAAAGCAACCTTTCACCCACACCCCACATTCACTCATTTATTCATTCATTTATGTTCATTCAACTGATTCTTTTCAAAGACCTGTTACTGGCACCCTAGGTGTACTTCATTAAATCTTGCCCTCACCTGGTTTCTCAGGACCTCTAACCACCAACAGAGTCCCCATCCCCAATAATAGCTGGAAATACCCAGCACTATTCATCTCCACGTTCACCCTGTTGTCCCCTTTTGTAAGACCTACCTCCCAGTCTAGTCCAGTCCAGACTGTGTGAAGGTGCCCACAAATTAGCCACTTGGTTAGATGATACTGTCTTCCTGTTCGGGCTACACTCTAATTCCTGCTGATTGCCAAATCCAGTGGGCATTTTAGTCCTCCCACTATGGGTCTTCTACAGTGCTGGATGGACACTGCAAACTCCTCTTTTTTTGAAAATCCCCTCTTCTCTCTCTTCTACATCATTCTCCTTTCCCTCTACCTGTTTCTGACCTTCCCTGTGCTAGCACGTTTCTTGGCTTCTCCTTTCTTACAAAGGCATAAAATGTTTGTAACCTCAAGATTTTATTTTATCCTCCTTTCCTCTCACTTAGGTTGACTTCATCTGTTTCCACTGCTTCAACTGTTAATAACTCCTGCATCTCCTTCTAGCCTCCCCCCCCAACACACACACACACACACTCTGCAGCTCAGTGGCTTAATTGACTTTAAAACATCCTCAGGACACGCAGTGCTGAGATGCCTGGGTGGCTCAGTCAGTTAAGCGTCAGCCTTCTGCTCAGGTCATGATCCAGAAATCCTGGGATCGAGCCTAGTGTCGGCTCTCTGCTCAGCGAGAAATCTACTTCTCCTTCTCCTTCTGCTTGCTGCTCCCCCCACTTGTGTGAGCTCTCTCTCTTGCTCACTCTCTCTCAAATAAACAAATAAAATCTAAAAAAAAAAAAAAAAAGGACATGCAGTGCTGAGATTTGGTTGAATGATGGATGAAACTTAAGGCATTATTTATATTGCCATAACCATCCATAGATGCTAAGAACTCTTTTTTCTAGGGTTATGCTCTTTCTTAAGACCCTTTGACTTTTTTCTTCTTCCTCTGCAAATCATAATCACTTGCCAAAACAGTTAAATCCACTTTTTTCTTTTTTTTATTGTGCTAAGATACACATTACATAGAATTTACATCTTAGCTTATCTTCACATTGGTTTGCAGCCATTACCACCATCCATCCCCAGAACTCTTTTCATCTTGTAAAATTGAAACTCTATACCTATTAAACAATAACTCTCCATTCTCTCCTCTCCCAGGCTCTGACAAACACTATTCTATTTTCTGTCTCTGTGATTTTGCTTACTGTAAGTACATCATATAAGGGAATCATACAATATCTGTCTTTTTGTGTCTGACTTATTTCACTTAGAATAATGTCCTTAAGGTTTATCCCTGTTGTAGCATTTTGCAGAATTTCCTCCCTTTTTAAGGCTAAATAGTATTCCGCATTTTGCTTATCCATTCATCCATGAATAGACACATTTTAGCTATTGTGCATAATGCTACAATGAACATGGGTATACAAGTATCTCTGAAACCCTGCTTTCAATTCTTTTGTGTATATACTCAGAAGTGGAATCGCTGGGTCATATGGTAATTCTATTTTTAATTTTTTTAGGAACCTCCATACTGATTTCCACAGTGACTACACCATTTTACATTCCCACCAACAGTGCACAAGTGTTCCAGTTTCTCCACATCCTTGCTCACGCTTACTTTTTATGTTGTTTTTTTTTTCTTGTTGGTGTTGTTTTTAATAGCCATCCTAATGGATGTGAGGTGGTAGTTTTGATTTGCATTTCCCTAGTGACTAGTGATGTGGAGCATCTTTTCATGAGCTTACAACCCACTTTTATTTTTCCTAATTGGCCATCTCTTTTCCAGTTATTTTCAACACCTCTCTGGTTCCATCTACTTTTCCTAAATGGGCCCAATTCCTTAATTCTACCTAACCCCTGAGGAACTATTAATACAGGGGCAAAAGATTTATAGTTAGATTTACTTCCTGAACCCCAAGGTGGCCTCTTGGAAATCCATTTGCTTTAGCTACTTAAGTGAAAGTTCCTTTACTTCTAAGTACCAATGCCAATCAACAAGTAGGACTGACTCCAATTAAATGAAAGTGCTTTGAAGAGATTTTTTAAATGAAAATGTAAGACATTTAACTTTTATAGCCCAGATAGATCTGATTTTAGACCAGGTCCTATTGACCTAGGTCCAGGATTTATAACATACTCAAGGATCTGTAACATACCTGTTGAATTTTCTCCAGAGCAAAATAAATTCCCAGTTCTATAAAACATCTGGCTAGTGTACATGAAATCACTCCAGTTTTTGAAGCAAGAACGGATTTAACTTTGACACTCTTTTTCAAATAGTTTTTTGTTTTGTAATAATGAAACAAATTCATAAAATATTCAAACGATAAAGGAAAGTACAAAGAAGCAAAAAAACAAACAAACAAAAAAAACCTCTATTGAGCCAGAGAAAAACATAGTGAATACCTTTCCACATATCGACTGCATATTTGCACATATAAGTAAGGTATTCAATTTTACATAATAAAATCATACTATAAATGCTCATCAAGAATCTGGTATCTTTGGGGCGCCTGGGTGGCTCAGTCGTTAAGCGTCTGCCTTCGGCTCAGGTCATGATCCCGGGGTCCTGGGATCGAGCCCCGAATCGGGCTCCCTGCTCCGCGGGAAGCCTGCTTCTCCCTCTCCCACTCCCCCTGCTTGTGTTCCCTCTCTCGCTGTGTCTCTCTCTGTCAAATAAATAAATAAATTCTTTAAAAAAAAAAAAAAAAAAAAAAAAGAATCTGGTATCTTTTACTGTAAAATATATTTGCATCATTAAAATGGCTGAATATGCATGCATTGTATGTCTTTTTCGCCATTTAATTAACCAGTCCCTTACTGAAAAATGTTTACATTGTTTCTGGGTTTTTTGTTTGTGTGTTTATTTTTCAAATACTGCTATAATTCTAATGCATGCCTTGTGCCCAGTTTGAAAATTATTTTCTTAGGTTAAATTCCTAGATTAATTGATAGCTCAAATTGCTGGCTTCATTTTTTTCTACTACACTTTTGCCAAACTGGCCTCCAGGAAAATTGTTCCAATCTACAATCCTACCCATAGTGCATGAGCCCGCCACTGCCCCACAAAATAAATGTTGTTAGTGTTCCTTTGAATAGTCTTTCATTTCCACATTTGCTTGAAGTATAGACATTAAGACTATGTTTTGAGTTAGGGAGACCTGGGTTTAAAGTGACTCTTCCACTTCCTAACTGTGTGACCTTGAACGAACCACTTTAAATACCACCAGACCTCAGTGTCCTCATCTGTAAAATAGGACGCTAGCCAACAATTACGGCAAAGATTAAATGAAATAATGTACGCAAAGCACTCGGTAGAGTGTTCAGCATTTAGGGTTGCCCATGAGAAAATAAAAACGAGCACACACAAAGAAGGTAAAAATCTTCCCAGCCATGCATCAGGTTGAAAGCACAGGCACAGATAAAACCAGCAGCACCGCGAACAGGATGCAGTGTCCCCCGAGGACATATCGCAGCTGTCGAGTGTTGTCATAGCTGCCTTCTTCCAGTGACTACTGCTTTCCTACTCACTGAGAAACTTTGTTCTCTACAATCATAGATATCAGAAACTTTGGTGTTTGTAATTATACCAATAAGAATGAAGCCTCCAGGGCGCCTGGGTGGCTCAGTTGGTTAAGCGACTGCCTTCAGGTCAGGTCATGATCCCGGAGTCCTGGGATGGAGTCCCACATCGGGCTCCCAGCTCAGTGGGGAAACTGCTTCTCCCTCTGACCCTCTCCCCTCTCATGCTGTTTCTCTCTCGCTCACTCTCTAATAAATAAATAAAATATTTAAAAAAAAAAAAAAAGAATGGAGCCTCCATCTCTTGCCTGGAGAGTCAAAATCCTTTCTGACAGTGATGTCATCTACAACCTAGACATAGGGTTTTAGATAAGGGGGAGGGGGTTCTGGACAAACACCTCTACACTCCTATTGTTTCCAAAGCAACAGGACTCTGGGTCTACTTTGCAGTCCAAACTGGATGTCGACCCCCTTCATTTACTTAAACTTGCTTTATTTAAACTGGATGTAAACTCTGCTCAAGGCTAGTATCTTCTAGCCTGTGGTATTAAATAGGAGTAGGTATTACATAAACATAGGATTTCATCTGGAACATCTTGTAAATTTCTTTTTAACAATTTAAAAATATCATTTATTAAGTTAGCTATCATTAGGCAAATTGAATGGTTATGCTGTCACATGATAGTGATTTTTAAAATTTTACTTCCTGTACAGTTAACATACAGTGTTATGTTAGTTTCAGGTGTACGATATAGTGATTCAACAGTTCTGTACATGACTCAGTGCTCATCACAATAAGTGTACTCTTAGTCCCCTTAACCTATTTCACCCTTCTCCCCTCCCCTCTGATAACCATCCATTTGTTCTCTATATTTAAAAGTCTGGTTTTGGGGCGCCTGGGTGGCTCAGTCATTAAGCGTCTGCCTTCGGCTCAGGACATGGTCCCAGGGTCCTGGGATCGAGCCCCGCGTCGGGCTCTCTGCTCAACGGAAAGCCTGCTTCTCCCTCTCCCACTCCTCCTGCTTGCGTTCCCTCTCACGCTGTGTCTCTCTCTGTCAAATAAATAAAATCTTAAAAATAAAAAAATAAAAAAATAAAAGTCTGGTTTTTTGTTTGTCTCTTTTCTTTGTTCATTTGTTTTATTTCTTAAATTCCACAGATGAGTAAAATCATATGGTGTTTGTCTTTCTCTGATGTATTTCACTTAGCTTTATACCCTCTAGATCCATTCATGTTGTTGCAAATGACAAGATTTCACTTTTTTTTTTTAAGATTTATTTATTTATTTGAGAGAGAGTGAGCACAGAGGGAGAGGGAGACTCTCAGGCAGACTCCTCGCTGAACACAGAGCCTGACGCAGGGCTCGATCTCACGATCCAGAGATCATGATCTGATCCAAATTCAAGAGTCAAATGCTTAACCAACTGAGACACCCAGGCACCCCAAGATTTCACTGAGTAATATTCCATTGTATATATACCCCATACAAATGATAGTGATTTTTAGTTCCTTTCAGTCCAACCTGTTTATTTGGGTGATAAAAATTTTTGCCCAGGAAGTAGGTATTTTTTTTTTAAGATTTTATTTATTTAATTGGGAGAGAGAGAGAGAGAAAAAGAGCACAAGTGGGGGGGAGGGGTAGAGGGAGAAGCAGACTCCCTGCTGAGGGAACCTGACATGGGACTCGAACCCAGGACCCTGGGATCATGACCTGAGCTGAAGGCAGACACTTAACCGACTGAGCCACCCAGGCACCCCAGAAGTAGGTATTTTTTAAGTCAAATACCTTATCATGTCCTAGTGTTCCATTATCAAATAATAGGATTTCTGGTCTCTTTGCCAAGTCTCATGGATTCATTACTGTAACTTTATTTCTATACATCATGCAGCAGCTCTTATCTAAAAGATGTTTAGGTTCTGCATTACTTAGTTCCCTTTTCAGAGCTGCATATTTAGCAACGTCATCTTGTTCCCACCTGGTGGTGAATTCTCCAGTGATATATGCAGCTCCAATGTGTACTGGACCCCATGGCAATGGAAACGTAATCGTGTTTAAAAGACAATCTTGGGGCGCCTGGGTGGCTCAGTCGTTAAGCGTCTGCCTTCGGCTCAGGTCATGATCCTGGAGTCCAGGGATCAAGTCCCGTATCTGACTCCCTGCTGGGCGGGGAGTCTGCTTCTCCCTGTGACCCTCCCCCCTGTCGTGCTCTCTCTCTCATTCTCTCTCTCTCTCTCTCTCAAATAAATAAATAAAATCAAAAAGAAAGAAAGAAAGAAAAGGAAGAAAATGAAAGTACCATAAAATTCCTTTGGTTTTTACATCTGAATTCTGGGGATTATAGTCTCTATTATGGACATTTTGGTCATTTAAAATTTTTTACTACTAAAAATACACTGCAACAAATGCTTTCTTTGCACCCTTCTGAGATGACAATATCATCTATTTTCCCAAGCATTAATGATATAAAACACAGGCATGCCTCCCTAACATGTGTAGGCTTCAATCAGACTCGCGGTAGCAGCTGCTTCTCACTTTTGAAGTCTGAGTGCCAAAGCCAATTGTACATGTAGGAGGACTGGATTGGCAATGGCCTGTGCTGTGTGCTTCCAGATGCCAGGCATACCCCACCCCCAAGCTTACCATAGTGTCTGCAGTTTCAATGACAGAGATTCATTCCTTTGGGTTTGTAATTTGCTGTCTCAGGATGATCCTTTAAACAAATCATTTCTCCTTGATTACAGTTATTGTAGAAAATTGAGAACATACAGAGAAGTTGATAAATGAAAATAGAAATTACCTGTAGCTCAAGACTCAGACGTCACTACTGTTAACATTTGGTATTTCCTTCCTTTCTCTTCACGTATGTGAAATTGAAAAGATGACCTTATTTAAAACTCTTTTGTTATGCATTTAAGCAGCTTCACAATAAGGGAAATTGATGAATATAAATTGTAAGCATTTCTCTAAATTTACTTCTGCTTCCTTCCTTCATTCAATAAACATTATTAAATACCTACTACATGCTAGCCACTGAGCTAGACACAGATTAGTGATACAGAACACATTATCAGTGTGTAAAAATTCACATATTTTTACAAATCAGCAATCAGACATATAATCAGTGCACAAAGTATTTTATGTTCTAGTTTTCTTTTTTTTTTTAAGATTTTATTTATTTATTTGACAGAGACAGACACAGAGAGAGAGCAAACACAAGCAGGGGGAGAGGGAGAAGCAGGCTCCCCACTGAACAGGGAGCTCAATGTGGGGCTTAATCCCAGGACCCTGGGATCACGACCTGAGCCGAAGACAGAAGCTTAACCAACTGAACCGCCCAGGCGCCCCTCTAGTTTTCTTTCTCAATATTATTTCTTATAGATTTGTATATGTGCCTCAAACTTCTTGGTTTTTTAAGGGTTGTACAGTATTCAATTGTATTGATATTTACCATTCTCTAATATTGCAAATTTGGGCTCTTTTCTCCTCCCTCTTGTTTTTGGATTCTTTCCTTAGCCCTTATTCCTCAAAGGAGGTTATCAAATCAAAGGGCATGATTGTTACTTATCTCCTTTTAGAACTCAAATACTAAGAGAAGGAGGAACAAATTCCATGTGTCTTAGACTTCCCATGAATTCAGTCACACAGAAGTTTCTCTTCCCATTTCAGGGAAGTAGAGGCATTGAAAAGGTAAGTGTCGCACAGGGAAAGCATAAGCCACCGAAGATGAACTTTCCCATCTGCTTGGCTCGGGCAGCCTCTGCTGCTACAGGAATGATTACTAAGAGTGACACCCTTTCCACCCCCAAGCAAGCTCACTGAGGCAGAGGCTTCGGAATCCATCAGAAAGCCCCCAGCCCTTGTTTTTCATTCAGTTTGGCTTTCAGAAGAACCCACACTTCTGCACTTCATCCACTGATGCAACTAATAGCTATTGATACCCCAATTCATTCTTTTATATCTCTGCAGACCAAGGACGACTATAAAATTTCCCTTGAAGTTGGGGCCTACCAGTTGCTGATACATGGGCGAGAGCTCATGGTGGCACCCATTCGTGACCTGCCAAAGAATCCCCAGGCAGGACCTGCTGAAGGGACCCTCCATGTGGGTTGTGCTAAGCCTTCCTATATACTCCCACTCACCAATGGGCTGCAGACAGATTTAAGTCCCACTCTCTCGGCTTGATGGGGTAGATACATTCCTCTTTCCCTCCCAGGGCTGCCCAAACTCTGTCACTTGGGCAGAGGAAAAGCGTAAGAGAGCAGAGAAGGGGAAATTCTTAGCTCTACCTCCTCAGTCCTGAGGCAAGCTGTCAGGCCCTAAGTTTTCAAATACAGGAATTGTAAGTAGAGATCGTATCCAGAGATTCATTCATGCAATCATCCAATAAATATTTATTAAGAGCCCACTACATGCCAAGCATAATTCTAAGTATTGGGGACACAGGGGGAACAATTTTTGTCCTCAAAAGCTTACATTGTGAAAGAAACTGATAAGACATGAATCAACAATAAATGAGGAAAGGCTTCATCCAAGTAGAATATATAAAGTGCAACCATCAGTGCTAAAATAATCTAATGTGTTAATGATTCTTCAGTAGGAAGCTGAATAAAATCTAAGAAAGTTCTTCAATCTGATTTAACAAACTTCCTATAGTAGCTGGGAAGCCGTAAAGACTGAAAAGGGAGGCTCCCTGCCCTCAAAACACTCACCTTCTAGTAGGGAAGTTTCACGTATTCAACTAACCATAATAGTTGGTGCTTGTACTGTATGTCTTCGTGATGGGAAGGGAGATGTATGTATTTCCATTCATGGAGCTAGCATGTGTCAAGGACATACTTCAAATTCTGCATATCCTGGGTCCACAAGCTAAGAGCCTGCCACAGCTTCTTGTTCCGTGAGTGTCTATAGCTATGATTCCAGGAAAGAATTTATTTTGCCCCTCTGCTCTTCCCCATTGCCTGGCCTCATCACTGCCTTCCAGCATCTCCTTGATTCCCCTCCCCAATTACCCTTTCTCCATGACCTATCAGAGAGTTCACTATCTCCTCACTTTCTTATTGTCCCTAGGGTCAGGAGACACTGGGGACACTCTTTCCCTTGGCTCTTTCCTCATCTAATTCCCTACACCCACACAATTCTAAGGCAGGAAGAGATCTTGGCATGACTTATCATATGACAGATGAGGAAACTGAGGTCTGGAGAACTTAAATGACTTGTCCAAGGCCAAACAGCTATTTAGTTACTTCCTGCAGGAAACATTTTTGCTGTGGTAAGTCAGGGGAAGGCTTTCAGGAACAAGGTTTAACAGATTTAAATCGATTTTAACTTGTCTGCTGCTGGCTCTTAGCATGGAAAGGACCACGAGCCCTCAGTTGACCAAATAGAGTCAACACACAGAGCAGTACAATCATCTGGCCACCCAGAGAAGCTGGGGTGGAAGCAGGATTACAAGTGACTAAGAAGTGAGTGGGCAGTGGAAGGTCAAGACTAACTCACTTGTGAAGTCTTTTGTTGGGGAGAGAAGATGGTAATCAAGAACTTAAATGAAGACAAGAAGATTATCATTTCAGTAGAAGGGAGATAATGACATGTTGATGGGCAGAGGGGAAGATCATTCAGTAGAAAAGACTGAAGTTGCAAAAAAGGAAAATAGTTGACCAAGCAAGGGTTAAGGGAAGTGGACAGGGGTGAGATTAAAGCCATAAGTAGGGACATGACTTCTTGGCTTTTTGTGCCATTAACTATTTGACTCTAAATTCCACAAGGACTAGGACCATGTTGGGTTTTGCTCACCATTGAGTCCAGTACCTGGCACTAGTAGGAACTCTATAATATTTGTTGGAGGAATGAATGAATGAATGAATGAATGATTGATAAGGGAACCTCCCAATGCTGCACTTATATATTCAATAGCAAAAGTATAGGTCCAAATAAAAGAAGAAAAAAAAAGGAGGCAAGAAGGAGACTAAAATACAACACAGATGCCTGCTCTGGCCTCTTTGGCCAATGTACTGGATGACATCCAGGAAACCAAGATGAATTGTCAGCAGTCACTGCCGTGTAGAGAAACTGACAATTCTGGTGACTTCAGTGCTGATGTTAATTGGAACAGTACACTACAGTATAAAGTTATTTGTCATCCTGAGTTCTGAATGCCAAGTGAAGTTTATCATGTAAATCTTTATACGAGGACCCTGAATAGCAGAGTAGCTGGTGCCCTTGGTGGAAATTTTACCAAAAAAGATAAAGAAATTATACATATGCACAGGGGTGATCTTCAAAACATTTAACAAGTGATACAGCACAAAAGCCAACAGACCAGCCCTAAGCAAGCCATGGGGCTTCACCTGAGCATACTGACGATCAGGACTGCGCATGGCCGTTGCTTACACTGATGTTCAGAAAATAACAGCGCTGTTTTAAAAAGCCATTTTGCCGGATGGAAGAAAGAGTGCAAAGCAATGTTGCATGCTTTCAGAGCAACGTCTTCCCCATCAATTCTTAGCCCGATGCATCTCCATCCAGTAGAGCAGAACCTTACTCACTGTTTTTTCTACTTTGTCCCCCAGGCTTCAGCAAACCCTGATATTAGACACTTGCTTCATTCTCTGGCTTCCCTGATGCTTCATTCTCTGGCTTCCCTGACGCATCAAACTCCTGAACCAGCCGCACCTGTCCAAGGCCTGCCCTTAGCGAATCCACATGCTGATTACCTTCACTAGCCCGCCATTATTCCCGATGCCTACCACCCATCCTGGTCATATACCCAACAGACCAGCTGCTGGATAAGACTTAACCACAAAAAAAGACTCAAAGAAAATTTTATGACACGGAGGACCAACAGTAGAAAACCAAGTTCCAAGAAGTTGCAGACTGAGAATACTACTAGGACATGGGATTCTGATCCTCCGAGTTTCCTGTGGGTCATGGGACACTCCACCTCTAATTTTAAAAGATAGAAAACCAAATACAGATATTATATACTTCTATTCATTACTTAAGGAAATAAGGTCTTCTCTGTGTCTTACACTGTATTGTGTACTGTGAAACCAAAGGAAGTATTCCTGACGGAATGCCTCCAAAAATCCAGGAAATGTGTTAGTTGACAACTCACAGGTAATTGCCACAGCCGTTTAGCCTCCTGTGGAAGGTGGACCTTATTCCACGGGATTACAATTAACCAATCCTTCAACAGGGTTGTATGCTAAATTGTGTTCCCCTCAAAATTCGTATGTTGAAATCCTAACCCCCAGTACCTCAGAATGTGACTGAATTTGGAGAAAGGGCCTTTAAAGAAATGATTAAGTTAAAATGAGGCTGTAAGAGTGGATCCTCATCCAGTCTGACCAGTGTCCTTATTTTTTTTTTTTTAAAGATTTTATTTATTTATTTGAGAGAGAGAGAATGAGAGACAGACAGCACGAGCGGGAAGAGGGTCAGAGGGAGAAGTAGACCCCCTGCCGAGCAGGGAGCCCGATGTGGGACTCGATCCCGGGACTCCAGGATCATGACCTGAGCTGAAGGCAGTCGCTTAACCAGCTGAGCCACCCAGGCGCCCTGACCAGTGTCCTTATAAGAGGAAGCTCAGACACACAAAGAGATACCAGGGATGCACACACACACACACACACACACACACACACACACACAGGAAAAACCATGTTAGGACACAGCAAGAAGGCGACTATCTGCAAGCCAAGGGGAGAGGCCTCAGAAGAAATCAAGCCTGCTGACACCTTGGTCCTGGACTTCCAGCCTCCAGAACTGTGAGAAAATAGATCTCTGTTGTTTAACAACCCCCCCGCCCAACCCCGTCTGTGGTATCTTGTTATGGCAGCCCTAGCAAACTAATGCAAACAGGTCCTTAGTGCAGGTCATATGGACTATAGTGACAAAATGTCCTCAACTGAGCTGTAGCCATTTGAAGACAGGACCTAAGTCTTATATTTCTTTGTATGCCCCAAATGCCCGGTGAAGTCGCCTTCACAGAGTAGGACCTCAGCACACATCTTTAAATTGACAGTTCATAAAACAGTCTATGATACGGCCACTGCCTCCAAAATGCTTGGAAACTGGTAGCGGAGATAAGACAGGCATGGCAGAGTCACCAGCAAAAAGCAGGGCGTACCAGGGGGTGTAAAGCACCAAGGGATCTGTAGGAGCATTTATGGAGTGCTTGATGGCTAGGATCCAGACAAGAAAAGAAGAAATTGGGGGCATGGAGACATTCCTGGGACAGAGCACAATGTAAGCAAAAGCAGACAATTGGAAATGCCTTGTTTTCTATTAACAAAAGAGTAAATAATTGTTCCAGCTAGAGTGGCATGTTCATGTAAAGCAAATACATGGCATTTTTGAGAGTTTTGAATGTCAGTCTTAGGCCTCAGGACCTGATCCTTGTCCTAACATCCTTCTGGAACGAGGAGAGCTCAGATACCATGCCCACCTGGACCGGGAGCTGAGGGAGGGTAAGATGTAAAGAAAGATGGGCCCATGAAATTACAAATGGTGGCACGGCCAGGATCAAGTTTAATCAATCAGAGTGGCAGAACTAGTTATGAGGTAACCAGATAACCAGACTGACCTGAAGGTGTTGAGACAGAGCTCTGGAAGGAGGTGGGAAGCAGCACCTGGAAGACAACCTGAGGTCCCAGAATGGAGCACAAAAGGTTTATGGAAGCCCTGTCTCGGGATGGGGACTGCCATGGGGAGGATGGAAGATTCTGGACAGTATCTAGATGATGAGGGGTCACTGAAGGTTGTTGACCAGAGGCCAAATAAATGGTATTTTAGAAAAATCAAGTATGCAGCCCTGGAGAAGTAGAGTGAGAAAGGATAGTGATTCAGAGGTTGTGAAAATCTTTTTGAAAACCCCCAGGGTCAATTTCCTTTGCTCCCCATAGTACCTAACAGGCGGTGAGGACTCAATAAATGTGAAAAATGAAATGAATGATCTCTGTACAATGATTGTTTTTGTCCTTAGACTAAGAATAACTCACAGAATAAAGTAATAAATTAATATTATGGTTTGCTTATCAGATTCCTGCAAATTTGGCCAATGTGAATTCTTTCTGTGCAGCCTAATAATTCCTGGATGAACTAAGAGTAGTGAGTTTTTCAACCTTGCAGCTTGGGGAATCTGACATTCTATCAATTCTTTGGTGGAAAGTCATGGAAATAGACTCTTGTTACCTGGGCGAACATTAATTGATTGGAAGGATATAAGGCAGGTCAGAGAATAAAAGGATCTGTTGGATCATCTGACCTGAGGAGGCCAGAAGCAAAGCAGCTTCAGGGACCTTGGTGGCAGGACCTTTGAACTGTCTTTCTATGGCTCTGCTTTCAGATAATGCAGCTTCACCACCTTCTGTGTCTGGATGTCTCAGCTCAAAATTGAAGTTCCTGGGATGAAAAAGTGTTATTGGCCAAGCGAAGATCAATTGCCAACCTCCATGTTGGGGGTAGATGGCAGAATGCTGTTACTGAACCCATCAACATAACCTATCGGACATATCAAGTAGGGGCAGCCCCCCAGGAAGAGATTCAGGCATCAGTGGATTCAGATATCAGTGGATAACTGATATCCACTCTGGTCACCTCCACTTCAGTATTCACCTTTAAAGGAATGTGGGGGCACCTGGGTGGTGGTTAAGGGTCCAACTCTTAATTTCAGCTCAGGTCATGATCTCAGGGTCCTGAGATGGAGCCCCGCCTGGGGTTTAAGAGTCTCTCTCTCACCCTTTGCCCCTCACCCCCCCCCACGCATGCACATGCATGTGCACACACTCGCTCTCTCAAAATAGATAGATGATGATAGATGATGATAGATAGATAGATAGATAGATAGATGATAGATGATAGATAGATAGATAGATAGATAGATAGATAGATAGATAGATAATAGATAGATAGATAGATAAAATAAAGGAGTGTGGGGGATGCCTGGGTGGCTCAGTTGGTTAAGCAACTGCCTTCGGCTCAGGTCATGATCCTGGAGTCCCTGGATCGAGTCCCACATCGGGCTCCCTGCTCGGCAGGGAGTCTGCTTCTCCCTCTGACCCTTCCCCCTCTCATGCTCTCTCTCTCTCTCGTTCTCTCTCTCAAATAAATAAATAAAAATATTTTTAAAAATAATAATAATAAAGGAGTGTGAATAGGTGATTGGACAGGCTGCTGCTTGAGCGCCCTTCCACCCCTGAGGAGTCTACACACTGGAATTTACATTTGTCATTCCAGAGACCAAATTCTCCAGAAAATGATGAATTCATGGACTGTGGAGCTTTACTATACAGAAGTATCTCATTTCCTAGAATTTTCGTATTTGTTCAGTATGTCTACATGATCTGGTGGGTTTAAATTTTTTTCATTCTAGTATAACACACATGTAGGAAAGTGCATATATCATAAGTGCTCAGCTCAAAGAATTTTGATAAAATGAACAATGTGTAATCAGAAGGCAGATTGTGGGGGCGCCTGGGTGGCTCAGTCGGTTAAGCATCTGCCTTCAGCTCAGGTCATGATCTCAGGGTCCTGGGATGGAGCCCCACATGGGACTCCCTGCTTAGTGGGAAGCCTGCTTCTCGCTCTGCCTCTGCCACTCCTCCTGCTTGTGCTCTCTTACTCTCTCTCTCTCTCTCTGTCAAATAAATAAATATAATCTTAAAAAAAAAAAATGCAGATTGTGAAATAGAATATAACCAGCACCCTGGAAGGTGTCCCTCAAGCCCTCTTCCTCCCAACAAAGGTAACCACTAAACTAACTTCTGTTTCCATCAATGAGTTTTGCCTGATTTGTTTTTGTTTTGCTTTTTTTAAGTAAGCCCTATGCCCAACACAGGGCTAGAACTTAAAACCCCAAGATCAAGAGTTGCATGCTCTACTGACCAAACCAGCCAGGCAGCTGAGTTTTGCCTGGTTTTAAGTTTATGTAAATTGAATCATATATTATGTGCTCTTTTGTATCAGTTTTCTTTCATGCAGTGTTGCATTTTATGAGATTCATTCATAATGCTGCAAATAGTAACAGTTTGCTCATTCTCATTGCTGTAGAGTATTTTTTATGAGTACATCACTGCTTATCCATTCTACTGTTGATGGACATTTGTTCCCAGTTTTTAACTATTGCAAATCGTGCCACTACGAACATTCTCGTACACGTCTTTTATGAGTATATACACTCGGTTTTGTCGGGTATATATCAAGGAGCGGAGTTGCTGGTTCACAGAGTAAGTTCAACTTTATTATTATTTCTTAAGATTTTATTTATTTATTAGACAGAGACAGATAAGCACAAGCAAGGGGTACAGGCAGTAGGAGAGGGAGAAGCAGGCTCTCCACTGAGCAGGGAGCCCAATGCGGGGCTCGATCCTGGGACCCTGGGATCATGGCCTGAACCAAAGGCAGATGCTTAACCGACTAAGCCACCCAGGCGCCCTGTAAGTATAGCTTTAATAGGTAGTACAAACAGTTATCCAAAATGGTTTTACAAATGTATGTTTCCAACAGCAGTGAGGAAGAGTTCCAATTGCTCCACATCCTAGACATCACATGGATTATCTGCCTTCATAATTTTAACCATGCTGGTAGATGTGTAGGACCTCACTTCGGTGTTAATTTATATTTCCCTGATAACTAATGAAGTTGATCAACTTTTCATATGTTTACGGTTATTTGAAATCCTGTTTTGTAAGGTGCTATTGAGATCTTTTGCCCATTTTTTTAAATTGTGCTTTTATTGATCCATTGGGTTTCTTTCAAGGTCTCTGTGGCGGTCCAATAAGTAGCGGCCATCTTCCCAACCCGAGTTCTGAACAAATTGAAAGTAAAACAAAAGCGTGGCAGAGAGAGGTTACGATGTCACCGGTATTATTACTGATAGAAGAAGCCTGGTTGGAGGATGTAGCATCAAGCCTTTTTGCAAAGTGGGATAATTAATACAGAGCCAGACTTAGGAAGAATTGTCCCATCGTTGTGGGCAACACTGGACCAAGGCAGGCTTCCTCCCGTGAGTCCCAGCGTTGCCCATTCAGCCAACAGAAGCCCGTTCCAGCTAGCAGGTGATTGCCTTCCATGCAATACCACTAGATTTTCAGAGTTGTCTCTAGAAAGCAGTTTAGTTGAAAAAGGAAGAAAGTTTATCTGTAGTTCTTTTGGTAAAAAGAAAACCATTCTAGGCAGTATTCATGTGGGAGTATGTTTCAATGAAGATATAGCTAGTGCTATAAAAAAAAAACCCTAGATGTATAATGTTTCAAGCACAATATAAATTGATTTCTTGTTCATGTAGCAGGCCGAATCATATGTTCCTCATCAGTGGAGGCAGCTCTGCCATTTTCCGCACATGGCTTCCAAGGTTGGTAGAGACACGTGAGAGGGACGTTTTTATGGGCCGGGCCTGGAAGTGTCACTCATCACTTCTACTAATATTCAGCAGACTGGACACTCAACTGCAAAGTAAGCTGGGAAATGTAGCCCAGCTATGAGTCCAGAAAGAAGAGGCACCCTCGAATTTTGGCGAACAGTTATCAATCTCTGCCACTGCGTGTGAGGTTCATTTGGGTGGGCAGAATCTTATTTATTTCCCATTGCTTCCTGTGCCTGACACATAGTAAGAACACAGTACATGCTTGTTGAATAAATAAGAAAGTGGGAAGAGCATGGGCTTTGAAATGAAGAAGACCTACATTCTAACCCAAGTGCTGCTACTTTCTCACTGTGTTAATTTAGGCAAGTTACTCAAATTCCTCAAGCCTCAGTTTCTCATCCATATCATGGAGATGAAGATACGTTTGTGGTCTGCTTCCCAGGCCATCCCAGCCAGGTGTGGGAATGCATAGTGACTAAAACATGCCAACAAAAAAGCGTTTGTGAAATAAGCCTCTTTGACTTTCTCCAAAGAGCTCTGGGAGTGGGGAAAGGGCATGGAACACGGAGCCAGTGGTTGTCTCCTAAGTATTCTTAAAGAACCATAGTCATCAGAGCAGCGCTTAGAGTTGACCACATCCCTGTTTTCTAGCTGTGGGATCAGGGGTAAAGCCCGTTGCCCAGAGGCCAAAGCCTGGGCTGAGGCTGCAGGTGCCCCATGCTTTCAAGTTCAAGGTCACTGTGTGCTCTCTGCTTCTAGTCCCTCCAGAGCCCTGTGGGCTGCACTCTGCCCAGCAAGGGTGCCTCAGGTCCTAACATCCTGCCTCAATAGCTTTCAAGGGAAATGGCTTTGTTTGTTTCTGCCCTTTTGTTCAATCTCACTAGGATTAAGGCGAGAAGCCCCACAGCAGTCAGCAGATAATGTGAGTGACAGGCGGCTTACGATACTCATGACCCGCCCCCCCCCCACTTTCACCCAAATTTGCCCCACTCTCCCTAGAATGAGTCATTTCTCAGGCCCTCCTTAATGCTTCAAGCAAACAGGTCCCTTCCTACCAGGTTTCTGGATACAATCCCTCAACTACTATGACTGAATTCAGGTTGGGTGGCCAAGCCGGGACCCTCCCCACCCCTCATCCTATTCAATGAGATAAAGTGGATAAAATACCAGACTTGGTGGTGGCATCAAGAAGGTGCAGACTAAGTGTTAGTTCTCTTCCTAGTCCTTGGGAAATTTCTGGCATCACTGAAATTGACGGCTCCACCATCTACCCCGAAGGGAGGCCCTGGCTACATGAGTCTTTGAATGTTGGCGTAGACAGTCTAAGTGCTGCATTGCTTTGCTACCTCGGGCAAGGCTAGCAAATTCACAGTCCCCGGGCAGGCTTGGATATAGGGCCTATTTGGAATTTTCCAAAATAATAGGAAATAGGAGGCTGATGTAGGCCCCAAGGGAGTGATAGCATGAGAACAGCATATTTACACATACGATTTTTCCAATTAGCCACAGATATTTTACTATTCAATCGAGTGTGGGAATTATTAACGTGGTACCACTGTCCTAACAGCTGCTGGACGTGAGACCCGCACTTCGGTCCTGCTCGGAAGCCAGAATGAGACCTCAGAATGACCCAGCATGAAAAGGGAAGAAGCTGTGAAAGAGAAAAAAGATTTCAAATCAACCTCATGTCCCAACACATGTCTTCGGGATGAGTTAGAGCCGAGGGAAGAGTGGGAAAGGAGAGGTGTTGGCATGTTGGCAGGGACCGAGGAGGGAGCAGACGAGGGCCCGCACCGGGGAGGCAGTTGTTGAACTGATGGCGAGTGAGGGACACGGCAGCCGAGAACTCAGGAGAACTGTGTGGTGTGTTAGATACGGGGCACGCTGACAGAAAGGAACAGAAACAACAGGAAGCCAGCACTAGGTGCCAGGTGGTGCTCCTGAGCTCAAAGCACAGAACCAAGAGTCAGAAGGCCTGCCTCTGTCACTCTGGATGTGTTACTTCTCCCCTCTTGGGCTGTCTCCTCATCTCTCAGGTGCCACTCTGAGCCTCAGAGCAGTTTTGTGAGGCACAAATAAGATGATTTGTAAGAAAGGGCAGCACAGGTGACAATGTCCTGGACGAGTGGCGGCAACACAGCTCCTCACTGTTCTCATTGTTGTCAGCGGGGAAGCTGGAAAGGGATAGAGTTTGAGGGAGAATACAATGAATTCCATTTTCAACGTGCTAAAGGGCGCCTGGGGGGCTTGGTGAGGCGGCTGGCTCTTGGTTTCAGCTCAGGTCATGATCTCCAGCGTCCTGAGATCGAGCCCCGCGTTGGGCTCCATGCTCATCGGGGAGTCTGCTTCAGGATTCTCTCTCTCCCTCTGGCCCTCCCCCCCACTCACACTCTCTCTCTCTCAAATAAATAATCTCTAAAAAAATAAAAATAAAAAATAAATGTGCTAAGATGCTGGGATAATATAGAGAGAGCCAGGTAACAACCAGTGTGGGGGGATGAACTAAGGAGTTAACGAGTCAGGGCCATTATATAGAACAAGAACATGTTTCTGGAAGGGGTCAGGTCTTCCAGCTTATTGGTAACAGTTTTGGAGTGTGGACTCAACTGTAGAACTAAGGTTTATAATCCCTTGCATGGTATAGAAGTCTATCCAGGACCCCTGAGGGATAGTATACTGGTCTTTCTGGGCTCTGGACGCCTGGATGTGGCTGCCGCAGCACTAACAAACTTTGGCTGGAGGCTCATTCACCAGTGTCCTTGGATGTCCACCAGCATGAAGTACACAGAAAATAGCAAAAACAGATAAAGCTGAAATGAGAGAAAAAAAAGGTATAGGAGTAAGTAGAAAAGAAAGAATAAAGTGGGAACGTAAAAAGAGATGCTGAGTAAAGGACATTTGCCAGCTGGATGCAATAATAAATAAACTAGTGGGGAAAAAAAAAGATTTGTATATATCTAAGAATGTAATCAATGAACTAGGCTGAGTATCATGTAAAAAGTGGTGGTGACAAAAGGAAACTTTTTTCCTGAGAGAAAGCTACAGGCAATCTTAAAAAGCATAAAAAGCAGTTGCTATTTGAAAGAATTGTATGATGGTTCCTAATGGAAAACAGAGTCCTCTTCATAAAGCAAATGTTGGCTCTCATTCATTAACTGGGTGAATTGGTCAGTTGCACCATTCATCACCTTGGTAGAACTTTACTGTCATCCACGAGGACTCTTTAGATCAAAACAAGGATATATGTTGAACCCGAAGTTCAACTAGACACATTTTCTACTTTCTCTCCCGAGTATATCTTCTTGAATAAGCCCCCGGGAGACCTCACATTACTGTCTTTCTGAAAGTAGCCATACGGTGAGTGAGAAGAAGTGGGCCCCGGACTCAGGGCCATCCTACCCACATGGTCTGGTGCACAAAGGTGAGGTAGGCAAGCCCAGTTCCCTCTCCTGCGTCTTTGGACTGTGAACTGGGAATGGCTAGAGGAGGGCGAGGCAGCTCCTGAAATTGCCAGAGTTGAAGGAGCAAGAAACAATGAGAAAGCTGAGGATGCGGTCAGTAGCTGGAGGAACACAGATGTGCGGAAAGAAGCATAGGAGCCAGAAGCCAACAAGATGTACCTCATGCAAGGAAGAAGGCTTCCCATTTCAGTTTGAGTGTGTGGACATCCTTATCATCATGTACATTTCCCAGAGATAATAGCTGATAATAGCTTCCTACTGAGTACGCACTAGGCTCCAGGTCCTGTGTTACCTGTTCTTTTTATTCTCACCATGTCTCTGTGAAGTAGGCAACAGGATTACCACCAAAAGCCAAAAGAGACAGAAAGGTCACAAGCCACTAAGGAGTGGCAGAGTATCAACCCAAGTGTGCCTGACTCCAAAATCTATGCTCTTAACACTGCATTATGCCCTTGTCCCCAGCCCCCAGTAATTAGAATAGGCAGACTGAGCAGCTGTCCCTATTCAGAGGCCATAAGGTTGTCCCCTCCTCCTCCCACCAGTTTGAAATGTGGAAATGAATCTTATTGGTTCAGACCAGGAAAAATCACAACATCAGACTGGATTGAAGAAACTGTGCTCTGGGCTCCTGCCTTCTGGGGAAGGGAATGATGGAAGGAATACAGGAGCTGGAGGATCAGGAAATAGGGGGAAAGATCAGAAAGTCACTCTTAGAAAAAGGTTAACTTAAACAGTAGATTAAGAGGAAGCCCAGCAAGAGAGACAGCTATAGGAGATGTTGATGAGGGGAGGGATCAGGAGGGTATCGCTGCTTTGGATTTCAAGAGGCTGAGTGGAATAGGACAAAGTGGGAAGGTGAGGCCTCCAGCATGTAGGGGAAAGTGGGGCTTTGCTTCCTAGTCAGCCAGGTGAGCTAAGAACTGGACTTTTCGTTGAGAATTGGGGTTAAACATTATCTGATAGAACTTAAAATCACAAGATAAAGTGAATGAATTATATATTTATTATTAATCAATTTCTTCATCAAGCTCTTAGTAGGTGGTCAGATAAGTTTAGGTTTAAATCATAAAACCATGTGCCTACAATTTACCAGCTTCCTGGGATACATAATCTAGGATTTCCACACTCCACAGCACACTGGTTCTGCACTCTCACACATTGCCTGTGCAAGTTGGGATAAAAGAAAGTAATTAAAAAAAAAAAAAGAAAGAAAGAAAGAAAGTAATTGTAACAGGGACCCTGGAAAGAAGAGAAGAGAAGGAAGTCTACAGTCTGAAGGACCAATCCTCCCCCTTGTACCTGCAGATTCTTCTATTGCCCCAAAGGTCAAAGATGCCCTGGTTGAGAAGCCCTGGACAAAGGCAAGGGAAAGCTAATCTCTTGGGTAGTCCTAGCAGCAGCAAACCCCAGCAAGGAAGCCTTATAAACCTTCTGTTTGGGATGCTGATGTGTTTATTTCATCACCCTATTTCCAGAAAGAACACAGAGTTCAGTGGGCCACCAGGAGTCTTATAAACTGACGTTAAGGGTCAATGAGTTCTCAAGCTGATTAAACTTAACAGGTAGCATTCTCAGCGTGCCTCTATTCTAGAAATATTAATATATTTTAGCCAGGGTGATCTTTAAAACATTAAATGGCTGGCCAGCGTGGCTACCAGACAATCTGAATGAATGCTGACTATAAATAACCAATAGGTGAATTCCACCTGTAGCCTGCGCTTAGCAGTGAAAGAAATGCATGATTGGATACCTGGCCCTCCCCCAAACAATATTTGTGGATTGTAAGAAGATATCTCAGAGCAAGAACTAGAACTGGTCAACGTCAAAAGATTAACAGTGAAGTTTAAACTATTTTTTTTTAATATTGAAGCTAACAATAAGCAGATGTGGTATGGGAGAGAGCAATACACAGGAGTGAAATGATAAAAGGTCTTCAAGAAAAACAGACATCTGAAAACAAAAGAAGAAGGTAAAGTAGGTTTTTAAAGATTTTTATTTATTTATTTAACAGAGACAGAGAGCACAAGTAAGCAGAGCGGCAGGCAGAGAGAGGGGGAGAAGCAGGCTCTCCACTGAGCAGGGAGCCCGATTCAGGGCTCTATCCCAGGACTCTGGGATCATGACCTGAGCTGAAGGTAGCCGCTTAACCACTGAGCCACCCAGGCACCCCGGTAAAGTAGTTTTTTAAAAACAGGTATAGGGGCACCTGGGTGGCTCAGTTGGTTAAGTGTCTGACTTTTGATTTCAGCTCAGGTCATGATCTCAGGGTTGTGAGATAGAGTCCGGCATAGGGCTCCGTGCTCAGCGGGGAGTCTGCTTGTCCCTCTCCCTCTGTTCCTCCCCCTGCTCCCTCCCTCTCTCTCTCTCAATAAATAAATAAATAAATAAAATCTTTTTTAAAAATAATAAATTTTTAAAAAATAAAAGAAGGTGGGGCGCCTGGGTGGCTCAGTCGTTGAGCGTCTGCCTTCGGCTCAGGTCATGATCCCAGGTTCCTGGGATCGAGCCCCACATCAGGCTCCCTGCTCTGTGGGGAGCCTGCTTCTCCTTCTCCCTCACTTGTGCTCTCTAGCTCTCTCTCTGTATCTCTCCAATAAATAAATAAAATCTTACAAAAATAAAATAAAATAAAATAAAGAAGGTATAAAAGTCTATAAGGGAAAGATGGAAGAGAAAAACAAATAAGAAGGCTCAGAAGATCCAAGATAATGAAATGAAGATCAATCATATCTTACTTGATTAGCCCAGGTCTGGAAAAATAAGACAGGAATAAGAAGAATATATCCAGGATGGATATATTCTTCAGTGGAAAGAATATATATTAAGGGACAGAGACAGGAAATTGCCACAAGTGTCCTCTTGGACATTCAAGCACCCCAGGAACCCTACTTGCTTTCGGCATCTGGGATCCAGGACTAGGCTCAGAGATGAGAAAAGACTGGCCCATGGGCTGTAACTGATGGAGCCAAAGGAAAGACAGCATGCATGGGCAAAGCTGGGGGCATGCCAAAGAGAGAGTCCCACGGAAGTGCCAGGCCAAAGGATCTGGGCTAAGAGACAGAAATAACCAGGTGCTGGGCAAAGGAACGGGAACTGAGATCCCAGGACAAGGCAAGCGGTTTGTAATGACAGGTGGGAGGCAGAGCCTGGGGGTTTCCCAGGGCACTGGACTACCCATGCGGAGGATTTTTATGGCGCTATTTAGGGTACTAAGCTGGTTTTACATAAATGCAATAGAGCCAAACCCTTAACCTCAGCAAGAAATAATAGCCACAAAAATAGCAACAAAAATGACAGTAGCTATTCTTTAGAGCCATTATGGGCCTTGGTTTGAATCTTGGTTCCACCAATTGCTGGTGGCAGAATGGGTATATCTGAAATGTTACTTAACCTCCCCCGACCCTGAGTTTTCTTGTTTTTTAAAATGTAGATGATAATACGTTTACACTCTCTCCCTGGATGATTACATCAGAAATCGTAGCATTAAGTGTCTATGTGTTGACAACTCTCAAATTCATTCTCCAGGGGCGCCTGGGTGGCTCAGTCGGTTGAGCGTCTGCCTTCAGCTCAGGTCATGATCTCAGGCTCCTGGGATCGAGCCCCACATCGGGCTCCCTGCTCAGCAGAGAGTCTGCTCCTCCCTCTCCCTCTGTGCTCTCTCTCCCTCTCTCTCTCTTTCAAATAAATAAATAAAATCTTTAAAAAAAAAAATTCATTCTCCAACCCAAATGTCTCCTCAGTCTCAGGCTTCTGCATCCAAACACAATGCAGACTTAACAAAGGTAAAATGAAATGACTCAGAGTCAAGGATCCCGGGTCTTGTCTAAAATGCTTCACCTCCATAAATGGTACCATCACTTGACTCCTTGCTCCCTCCTTCTCAATCACACCTAACATCCAATCCAATAGCTCCTAGAATAAAATCCAAAATTCTTTCCAAGGCCATGGCCTGTGTCCTTAAGTCCTCCTATCCTTGCCTTAAAATGAATCTGCCATGGTCAGGAAAATGCATGAGATCTCCCTAATGGCTTCTGTCTCCCCAATCCACCCCCCCCAACCCTTTCCACTTCTCTGCTCCCAAATGCTGCGTTTCTGGGTTTTTCCAAGCCCTGTTTGGTTATAGGCTCTCCCAAATTTCTCTAAACCTTCTGGCCTTTTTTTTTTTTTTAAAGATTTTATTTATTTGACAGAGAGAGACACAGCGAGAGAGGGAACACAAGCGGGGGGAGTGGGAGAGGGAAAAGCAGGCTTCCCGCTGAGCAGGGAGCCCGATGCGGGGCTTGATCCCAGGACCCTGGGATCATGACCTGAGCCGAAGGCAGACGCTTAACGACTGAGCCACCCAGGTGCCCCAACCCTCCTGCCCTTTATAACCCCCTCGGGATGTACTTCCCTAACTCTACCTCAGCTCTCTTCCTCAGCAAAGGTTCTGTTATTTTCCCACTGGTCCCACACCCAGAGACCCCTTTGAAACACCGCAAAGAAACCCTTCTAAATTAGCTTAAGCTTCAGTAAAATTTGGTGGTGCACAGAACTGCATCAGGTGGAGCAGAGTGGGGCAGCAGAAACAAAGGACTTTGAGAGAGAATGTGTTAGAGACATTCACACCAAAAGGTATAGTTTTTTTTTTTAATGGAATCCATTTTTAATGGATCATCTGCCTGTCATATATTATTAAATCTTACCTATGCATTTAGAGTATATATTAATTTTTTTAAAGATTTTACTTATTTATCTGACAGAGAGAGAGAGAGAACAAGCAGGGTGAGCAGCAGGCAGAGGGAGAAGCAGGCTTCCCGCTGAGCTGGGGGGCCCGATGCGGGGCTCGATCCCAGGACCCTGGGATCATGACCTGAGCCGAAGGCAGACGCTCAACCAAGGGAGCCACCCAGGCGCCCCAAGGTGTAGCTTTTTATGGAAAAATACTGGCAGGTTGGAAGGACTCAAGAGCATCCTGAAGCGAAGGAGGTGGCCCATCCCCGGGCTGGACTTCTGTGAAATCCTTCTTCCTCCCCATTACACCCGAGCTGCCTCACCCTCCTCTAGCCATTCCCAGTTCACAGCAAAACCACAATGTGCAGCCAGACAGTTGGGTTATCAGCTCTAGTACACTTCCATGAAGTGGTGCAGTCCACAAAAGGCAGAATGACAAAGCATTCAAATGCAAGCGTTTTTGCCCCGATCCCTCTAATGTGTGGTTCATATCGAAACCTCAGAAATATTCCGGAAGCTGAGAAGCACTGTATGCGGTAAGGATGCATAGGGAGTGGGGACACACGCTCCAGCGTGAGAGCAGGTTAAAAGTGATGTAACTTTCCTTCCCTCCTCGAAGAAGGTACAAGGTACAAATTTAGGAAGTACTCTTTCATGGAGGATAATGGCTCATTTTAAATCCAGCTTCCAGCTGGAAATTCTTGTCTCCCTGCTCTTTCTCTACGCCCTCTAGGAGAGCCAGCCCCTGTTTTGTGCACTGTAGTAGCCCCACGAACGAGCCCAGCGCCGGGCATGTAGTAGATACTCATTAAATATATGTTGTATAAATGTAACCACTACGGGCACCCCAGTGCCCCAACTTCTCCCTGCCTTTTGTATTTTATAAATCTTTTTGGTTTTTAAGTAAGTATTTCAATCTTCAGAACACAGTTGGTCCCCTCAAAATAACCCCAGGCGGCCTGGCAAGATGGGGACTCAGAGATCTCAAATGATGAGCACAGACTATCAGAAAACGTGCATAATGCTTCTCATTCTTCAGAGAGTGTTCGTGTTCCACTGCTTGCCCATGCTTCTGAAGAAGAGTGCTGGAGGCAGACTTTTCCTCCTATCGTACAGAGGAAACTGAGGCCCAGAGAGTATGAATAACTTGCCTGGCTTTTCTCAGTTCTAGAGTGGTAGTGCCGGAACTTTTCTGGAACTTTGGAAAATGCCTGAGCTAACCAGACTCCAGACTAATATTTGTGATCTCTGGGGGCCTCGTCTTCCTTTATAACAAGGAATAACAATACCTATCTCAGAGGATTATTCTATTCCAAAAACTGAATTAAAATAGATAATTAAAAAGGGTGATATAGAAAAGTGTGTACAAATTAGATACACAAAAATAATAGTTTCCCTCTACCCCCCAAGTGGAAACAGCAGACACAATTTTGTAAAGATAGTAGAACAATCTGTTGATTATTTAAAAAAATTTTTTTCTGAAAATAAAGATCACATGCATAATAAATCAGTATTTATAGTAACCTAATTTAAAAAGCATTTCAACAACGTTAATTTTTGTGTCTGGCATATATGTTATCTCCTACGCTCACACGTGTGTGCACGCGCATGCACACTCACACACACGTGTGCCTCTCCTTCCTCGTTATCCAGCTTGAGGAGAGAGGCAACTGACAGGGACCCAGGAAGCAAGGGTGAAGAAGCTCCCACTTCAGATGGGTTCTGAGACAATTTTCCCCTTCCCTCAGGCTGAGATATTCTGCCATCTGTTTTGATTAAACCTTTCAAAATTCAACTTGTGTTTTTCCTTCCATTCCTTTGAAATCTCCTCTAATTCAACTGTCTTTAGGCTTTCTTCTTTCCCTTAACCACCATCTGGTGCTTCTATTAAAAAAAGGAAAGAAAGAAAAAGAAAGAAAGAAAGAAAGAAAAAAAGAAAGAAAGAAAGAAAGAAAGAAAGAAAGAAAGAAAGAAAGAAAGAAAGAGAAAACACATACAATAAACACTTTGAGTTCCTTGGAAGAAAGGTATAATGATGAGGATAATTTATTCCCATAGTGAGGCCCATTACTATTTCCATGGCAACAGACTGTGATGTTCTGAACATGGGACTTTGTGATCATCACAAGAACAGGATGGCAAAAGGCCCTGCTCAGACTCTTTGTCCTTGTGGATTGTTTGGGTAGTCACCCTTGGTGGCTCCCAGTTGTCTACAGAATTAAGTCCAAAGGTCTTAGCATGGCATTCAAGGCCTTCTCAGTCTGGTCCAATCGTTCTAGGCTCATCATCTATTAATCCCAGAGCCCCTGGTACTCTGGCCATTCTCTACAGCTCACTGTGTCCTGGACATATCACATTCTTTCACACCTCCATGCATTTGCCTCTGTCATTTCTCCTTACAATACCCTCCCTCAACTTCCTTTTTTTTTTTTTTAACCTAATGAAATCCTCCTTATCCTAAAGGTTTAGCTCAAATGTCACCTTCTAGATGGACTCTTCCAGGGCTCGCCCAAACAACAGAAATAAATCTTTTCTGTGCTCCCTACATTTTGCTCAAACAGGTATAGTGACACCTTTTTTTTTTTTTTTCCTAGATTTTATTCTTAAGTAATCTCTACACTCAACGTGGGGCTCAAACTCACGATTCCAAGATCAAGAGTCGCATGCTCTACCAGCCGAGCCAGCCAGGTGCCCTGACCCCTAACTTAAAAAAAAAAAAAGTTATGTTTATATCTCTTTTATCTGAATTTGAATTATTTGCTGTTGGGATCTGTACCTGTTTCATTTTTTAGACCACCGCAATTATTTTACATGATTTCTCAAGACGTCCTAAGGGATAGAGGGGCAGGCATTTTATCCCCCTTTCACCATTAAGGTGTGGAAAATGTAAGTGACTTTGATAGGTAGGAAGTGGAAGAGCCAGAATTTCACTGATAGAATGGAAAGACCGTGGACTTTGGAGTCAGGCATATCTGGGCTCAACCCAACCTTCCCTTCCTCTCTAACCTGTTTCTTCACCTTGAAATGAAGATACATGACATCACGTATGCAAAGGTGTGTGGCATATAATCGCGACTCAGGTCATGGTAATGTTCTTCTTTCCCCCTTTCTAGAAGCATCTAGAATCAAAATAAAATTTTTCTTCCATTTTTGTTTCCCAAATGTTTATATGGTGCTGAAATTCAGATGAAGAAGCAAATGAATGTCATTAGCATCTCCCGGGGGGGCGGGGAATAATATTTGCCTTAATTCCCTTATCTGGAATCTGGTACAGTGAGGGAAGCTACCTAACAGAGTTGTTGTAAAAATTAAAGGAAGCAATGTATGGATACCTGAAGCTCTGATCACAGCATTTGGTATGCAGTTAAGGACTCAGGATGTTCGCAATTACAGTATTACTATTTACCTCATTAGCATTATTATTATCATTATTTGGGGCACGGCAGAACAATAGGCCTGTGAGAATGACAGAAATTAGCAAGACGGTCTCTCACGACTCTGTCTTCATGCTTTTCCCCCCATGGCCTGCCTCTGGACACCCCAGCGTCTGCACAGTCATTTCCTCCTATTAGATTGTAGGTTTTAGATAGGGCTTCTGTGCCTTATCTGCAATTCTCTCTGTTGGGTGGACCCAAAACAAAGCCTTTCAGAGGAGGAGCCTTCAGTAAAATGCTGAATGATACTTCTCCAAAATGAACACGAAGACTATGAAATGAGGCTCAAAAGCCTCTGGCTTTCTCACCATCATTAAGATGTTAATTTTCATGGCGGGTAAGCCATTTTGGGGAAGGTTGCACACATCAATAGGTTACTGGACGGAGCCTTTTGATACTTTAGGTAGTTAAACTTGTAATGTTTCCTTAGAGGACATAGATGATTCCCAGATTAGAAGACAGACACCTCCTGATCTCTAGGGGATATGGGAGGATCTAAAGAAATGGTCCTGGAAAACACGTCCATTGGGTATCAAGCACAGCCCCACCCGGATGATCCAGTGGCAGGATCACTTAGATAATCATGCAGCATATACTTTATTGAGTAAATCCTTCATTTCAGGCCCAGTGTTGAACCAAGCAATACCATGAAATCCTGTTTAAAAACCTGCAGTCTCCTCCCTCCTACCCCACCAAACCAACCACCTAATGAGAAAGAATATTACTACCTTCAGATAAAGGAAATATAGCTCAGGGTGTTTAAGTGACTTGCCCCAATATCACACGCATAAGTGACAGAGGAAGGAATTAAACTTCACCCAAGTCTCCAAGATCCAGGGCTCATACACTTTCCCTGATGCATCTCCCTGGCTCCTGGGACCACTTGCAGGGTCCCCAAGATTCATTGCTGGTGATCACATCCCAGTGGCAGGGGCTGGCCAGTCTGTCCCCTTATTGTCCGTCATGCTACAGTTAAGAATCAGAGTTAGCTTTGTTGGCTCTCCTTCTGGCCATCACTTAAATTGTGGCGTCTGGTCTGTGCCTTCTTAGGAATGGTCAAGGCCCACAACACTCAGGGTGCAAAGGATCACAGGAAGGAGATTTGTGGTGTGGTGTGTCTTTTAATAGTTTCCTTTTTAGAATCACCCCCCAACTTTTTTTTCCTTTTTTTTTTTTTTTTTGTTACAGCTGGGGTAGGGTGGGGGGCATTGATTCTGACTCACCACACACTTTGAGAGGCTCTGACTCATCTCAGCTCTGGTGTTCTTCCAACTCTGTTCAGAACACTGTGGGTGCCCTTCCCCAGCTGCCCAGGAGCAGCCAGACCCGTTCAGATGTGCTTGCTTCAGCCCTAAATGACACCAAGTTCATTAGTAAATTAGACACACACACAAGAATCAAAGACTCCCCAGCAACCAACAGGGCTTAGGCAAGTTTTAGACTGCGTTGAAGCCAAGATTAATGTGCAATACCATTAGAATGAATTAACTGCTTTGCATTCAAGCATGCAGTTTACAACCACATTGGTAATATTATTGATAGTTAAAGGTTTATCTTAAAGTTTAAAAACTTATAAAAGTTACCTATAAATATTAAATGTTAGTTGAAACTTAACCATAACTTTTTAAAGTTAAGTATAAGTTGAAAGAAATAAACTTCTCTGTATTCATTATTCTATAGCGCTGTATCATAAAATATCCGTCCTAACTTGGGGAATTTGTAAGAAATCACATTTATCAAAAGAAGCAAGCTTTAACTGCTTAACTGCTTAAAGAATTACCCTTTGGCTATTCCCAGATAGTAAATGGCAGGTGTTTCTTCGAGTACATAAAGGGCTCCAAGTTCATTTAATTGTTCCTGATTGCTATTTTAATCACTATGCAGTGACTCCATTTCAAAAAAAGAATTTTGCATTTGGTAGAATTTGGGTGTTACACTGTCTTTTCTTTCCAGGAGCCTGTTCTGGTTCACCCTCCAGCAGAAGCTTTTCCCTGCTCACTTATTGTCAAGAGTGCTTTGCTGCTGACTCTAACTTGTAAACCTTCAATTTCCAGCATGTATCATCTTCTGTGAGGTGGTTTTTATATTATATCAAAAATGGTCTCATCTGATAGTGAGTACCCTGCATAACAGCAATGAACGACTTCCTTTTGGGGAAAGTTGGCTTTCTCTCCACTTCTAAGAACAGATGTTTGTGCGTTTTGACGAACCCCCATCCAGCATCTCTGACTTGCCTCCTTTGACATCAAGCTTCTTGTTTCCTAACACCTTCCACTTTAACTTCCCGTACCTTTGCAATGCCGATTTGCAAAGATAGAGTTATAGGCAGATAGTAGGATTTCTGTTACCTCCCTTGGCCACATTTTTAAAATGTTTCCTAGTAATTTGTGTTCTGCAAGAAATGAAACTGAGCCACAGTTCTGCAGAAACTTGATAATGTCCTCCCTCGAGGACTCTCCATTGCTCAGCCTCCTGGGGACCAGCACAGAGATCTCTCCCCCACCCCCCTTGAGGGCCCTCAGCTCGTATATTTTAGATGTCTTTGGAACCAGGGAGTTTGGTAGGACAAAGGATGTTTTAAGGATTTAAAGAGAAAAGAAGCCGCCTACATTGAACTCATTCCCGTGCCGATGTTATTACAGTTCCTGCCTCTGACACCGCATGTGTTCGGGCTTTTAGCAGGATTGTTCTCCCAGCTTTGCTCTGAAATGTAAAGCCCCATTGCCCACTGCAAGTCTTAATGAAAAGCAGCTCATAAGCAAGTTACGTAACCTAATTGTAATCCAGGGATCAGCTTGGTTATATTATTTAAAGAAATAGCATCCATTTTCTGTGACCTGATTTAGAAAAGAAACCGAGGGAAGAAAAAAAAAATACCCACTTCAGCACTCGGCTCCCTGCGCTCATTCTAATGAGAACACTTGTAAATAATTCAGAAAACAATGACTTTTAAGAACATTAAACCCAACTTAGCTCAGGGTTCTATCTCAAAGCAGCTTTAGCTGCTTAAAGCAAGTGATAAATGATCATGAAATATGGAGCTTATTCTTGCAGACGATTTAGTCATTTAGTGAGTTTAATTTCCTCATCAGCTCCACACACGCGGAGCCGGATAGAGGCACGATGCTAGGGAATGCTGAGATGCCTGAGCCCTGCTCTCAGGAAGCTTACAGTCTGGTTAGGGTCAATAATGCTGTACCATCACCAGCTCAGTAATTGGAACAAACGTACTATAGTAATGTAAAATGTTAACAGTAGGGAAAACAGGGTTGTTGTTGGGGGGGGGGGGTTTGCAGCAACTCTGTGCCATTTTTGCAACTTTTTTTAAAATCTAAAACTATTCTAAAATTAAAAGTTTATTTTTAAAAACCTGGATAGGGAAACAGTTGGGTACACAAATAGAAATGCATCCATGGTTATTGCCTGGTTTAGAAAAATAAAACCGGGCCTACCTAATAGGCAGCTTCTTAAGTACTACGATTGCTTAATGAACTTCAGAAGCACACAACTGGATTAATCATAATACTGATTGATGTTAATAGTGTGCCATGAATCAAGGACTATGATTAGTTCTTTGGTCTTTTCATAAACCTCATTTAATTGATTGATACTGTATGTATTATAATAATATACTAAACCTCCCAGACCCACCTTTCAACCCAAGAGCTAAAAGGCCCCCATGACTTACATTAACTTATGCCTTCTTCTTCCATCGCATCCCCCAACTGTCCCCCAACAAAACACTCTCTTAAATTTTGCTTCTGTCATACCCTTGCTTTTCTACACATTTTATTACACATATGTTTGGGCCTAAACTTTATGCAAGCTTTATTTGCTTTTGAATTTACATGTTGTCTTCTGGGACTTATTCTTCTGGCTCAACATTATGTTCCTAAGATTTATTAATAATGTTATGATTATAGTTCATTCTTTTTCGCTGTCATGTAATATTCAACAGCAGGAATGTACCACAATTTATTTCACCATGTCCATCGGTGGTTTCTAAATTTTTGCTATTACAAATGGGTTCTGCCACAAACACTCTTATGTGTCTCCTGGGAAATGGGTGCATGGCCATTGAACTAGAGCTTTACGTGACGGAACGATCTTTTTTTTTTAATAAAAAAAAATTGTATTTACTTAGAAGCATTCAGAATGTCAACAAAACAGCTGCAACTTTTTTTTTTTGCAATTACAGAGTGGTATTCAGTTAACAGAACAACAATTATTTCGTAGAAGCTGCATCAGAGACAACTGAAGATGAAAAACTACCGTCCCCATATATAACTAATTTGTGCTATGCACCAACAAGAACCTGCTTTAAATTTCCATGCCAATTTACAACCCCTATACTGTACCAGGCAAGGTTAGTGGCTATTGAAAATACCACCAGGGGCGCCTGGGTGGCTCAGTCGTTAAGCGTCTGCCTTCGGCTCAGGTCATGATCCCAGGGTCCTGGGATCGAGTCCCACATCGTGCTCCCTCCTCGAGGGGAAGCCTGCTTCTCCCTCTCCCACTCCCGCTGTCTCTGTCAAATAAATAAATAAAATCTAAAAAAAAAAAAAAGAAAAAGAAAATACCACCAGGACAGGGCTATCTAAAGACACATTCGGTAGTGTGTTAACTATACAAAAAAAAAAGTAAGATTAAAAACAAATCTTACACAGCCTTGCATTTCAATTTTTTTCTTTAAAAGGAGTGAGTTGTGTACAGGGGGGTTAAATGCTTTATAGACAAGAAAAAAAAAAAACTGCGCTAGAACCAACTTATTCACCATCATCATCTTCTTCTTCATCTTCATCTTCTTCATCTTCCTCCTCCTCCTCATCCTCTTCATCTTCCTCATCTTCCTCCTCTTCCTTCTTTTTCTTGCTCTTTTCAGCCTTGACAACTCCCTTTTTTGCCGCATCAGGCTTTCCTTTAGCTCGGTATGCAGCAATATCCTTTTCATATTTTTCCTTCAGCTTAGCAGCCTTCTTTTCATAAGGCTGCTTGTCATCTGCAGCAGTGTTATTCCACATCTCTCCCAGTTTCTTTGCAACATCACCAATGGATAGGCCGGGATGTTCTCCTTTGGTTTTTGGGCGATACTCAGAACAAAACAAGTAAAAGGCCGAAGGAGGCCTCTTGGGTGCATTGGGATCCTTGAACTTCTTTTTTGTTTCCCCTTTAGGGGGGATATAAGTTTTCATTTCTCTTTCATAATGGGCCTTGTCCGCCTTTGCCATGTCTTCAAATTTTCCTTTCTCTTTAGCAGATATGGTCTTCCACCTTTCTGAGCACTTCTTAGAAAACTCTGAGAAGTTGACTGAAGCATCTGGGTGCTTCTTCTTATGCTCCTCTAGGCAAGTTTGCACAAAGAATGCATATGATGACATTTTGCCTCTCGGCTTCTTAGGATCTCCTTTGCCCATGTTTAATTATTTTCCTCAGCGAGGCACAGAGTCGCCCAGTGCCCGTCTGGCTCTCACTTGCCCCGGCACAGTCTCTATGGAGCTCAATGTACTGCAATGGCTGTCGTGACTGAACGATCTTTTTTTTTTTTTTTTTTTAATTTTTTTTATTGTTATGTTAATCCCCATACATTACATCATTAGTTTTAGATATAGTGTTCCATGATTCATTGCTTGTGCATAACACCCAGTGCTCCATGCAGAACGTGCCCTCCTCAATACCCATCACCAGGCTAACCCATCCTCCCACCCCCTCCCCTCTAGAACCCTCAGTTTGTTTTTCAGAGTCCATTGTCTCTCATGGTTCTTCGTGACTGAACGATCTTAAAACAGCATAAGAATCAAAGCTTAGCAGTTCACCTACAGAGATTACATCATGTGTGTCCAGGGAAGAGCATATAATATGAATTCTTCACCTTTCATGCAAAGCATAACAGGAATGATACACTAATTCCATGTCAGTTGAGATTTGATTTGGCTCTACCAGGAAATTGAAATTAATATTGGCTTAAATATCCATGTTGCTCTCACATAAAATATCCAGAGATGAGACGCCTACAACTGGCATGGCAAGGTCCACAAAGTTGTCATGGATGCTGACTTCTTCCAGCTTTCCAGTTTGCTATCCCGACAGTGTGACCTTTGTCTTCATAATCCAAAAGGACTGCTCAACTTCTAGCCCTTATATCTCCTTCTTAGTCAGTAAGAAGGAGAAAGAAAGGGGAAAAAATACATCTTCCATTCAAGGATCCTTCCCCCAAATTGCACATGACATTTCTAATGACATCCCATCAACCAGAAGGTAGACACATGGCTCAAACCTAGTTTCAAGAGAGGCTGTAAAATGTAGGGTTTATTCTGGGCATCCCTGTCCTCAGCTAAAAATTATATTACTAAAGAAGAATGGGAAAAGGGACTTTGAAGACAATTAGCAGTCTCTGAGAAAATTATCACAGCTAAAGTGAGAGCAGAAAGGAAACCAACCCAACAAAGATTTATGTTGAAAAGTATAAAGAAAAAATAAACACTGATAATATCACCACCCAGTGGTTACCACCATTAACTTTTTGAGATATATTCTTCCACACTTTTTCATCCATATATACAACCAGTGTGTCCATAACTATACCTATATTTCTATAAATGTATCCACACGTTACTTTTAAAGGGACTATTTTAATCACTGCAGTAAGTCAAAGGGAAAGAGAGCCAGGTTGTCTTTCCCCCTTTAAACTCTTAATAAACTTCATGGGAAAAGCAGGATTGGCATAACTATAGGAAAGAGGAGAGTGTGTCCTATAGTTGCGTGTATATATGTCTCAGAGTTGCTAATTGCAAAACAAATTCAGCTGCATACAGTGTACTCTGGAATAAGGTTTTAAAGGTGAATTTAAAAGAAAAATGATTAGCCATCCCCGAAAAAGTATAGGCATGTCTTCAATAGGGAAAGTGGCCAGAAAAATTCACGGACACAAGAAATCTGGGGAAATCCATCAGTAGTATTTCCTAGACCATAGGTAGGGAGAACAAGTATCAATAACTATTACTCCTAAGCATGCCCTACCAGATGAGCACAAGAGAGGCTCTTTGGGGATCTGTTCTCTATAAAAGAGTCTCCTAGATAGTGAACCAACATGGCATATGAACTTGGTCAAGAAAAAGGACAACTATATAGAGCTGCAAATTCACTCAACAAACTTACTGGGACTATGTTCCTGTCTTCATGGAGACCATAGTACAGTAGGGGAGACAGAGAGGTGTCTGTAAAGATAAGTGGACATTTACTATATGCCAGACACCATACTAAGCACTTTACATGCATTATCAAGTGTAATATTTATAACAATCTATTTTTATTCTTCTCCCCCTTTGACACATGAAGAAAATAAAACTATAGGTAGGTAACTTGGTTGAGGTCAACAAAGCTAGTAAGTGGTGGAGCTGAGATCCCACCCCAGGTCTATCAGATTTTAGAGCCCCTGCTCTGGACAACCCAAGTAGTTAATGTTACAACAAAAGTTTGCACAAAATTCTGAGGGAACACATTAAAAAGCATCAGATACCTGCCAGGGAAAAACTTGTAAAGCAGCACAAGAATGAAAAAATGTGAAGTATAAATATAATGTCAGCAGTGTTGAAATAGAGATGAATGTAAACATTGATAAACAAATGGAAAAGACAAGATCTACACATGGGAGCCTAGTGAGCCTAGATTTTAGTAGCAGCCCTTTTGAGTTTTGTGAGTCACTACATAATTCCATCCTATATCATCTAATATCTTTACCCCGTTTTAGTAGTTACTCATGTATTGACACCCTTTCTTCTTATCAAGCTATTTTTTCTGTGAGTTGTCTCCATATGTAGATTACTGGCCATAAAAAGCAAAATGCAACATGTTTGATTCTTTGTTTTCTGGATCCCTAACAGAGGTACACACTAGCATACTAGGCACACAGTATATGTATGAGTTGAAGTGATATCCACTTATTTAAGGTTGATTCAAAGAGGTCAATATAGAAGATATGCAAAGAAGATCCAACATACGAATAATAGGGAGTCCCTGAAGAATAAAAACAAAACATTAAAACAGAAGAAATATTTAAAATTAGAATCCAAGAAAAAATGTCTAGAAATAAGAGACGATTTGCATCTGCGTATTGAAAGGAACATTCAGAGATGAGATGGAGATTAGGCAGGGACCAAAGCATGTTGGTCCTTGTAAGCCACTGTAAGAAATTTAAATTTTGTTCTAAGTGCAGTACGAATCCTTTGGAGGACTTTAATCAGAAGCACCATTGCTTACACAAAATGGAGAAGTAAAAATGTGTGTGGCCCTGAAGAAAAAATGAAATATGAGAATTAAGCCATGGTTTTACTTTACAACACGAGGCCTTTCTGCTTCCACGTTAGCTGTGGCAATCTCTTACATTCCTTCATGCATGGGACCCCCCCCCCTTTCTTCCCACTTATCAGAACTCTACCCACGATGAGGCCAACTTTATGCCAAACTTTTTGGCATAAAGAATTGGGAAACTAAGAATACCAAGCAATTTAGGGATTATGGGTGTGAAATGAGCACTAAGTTGTTGAGATAAGCTTAGAAAACATTTCCAGGTGATAGGCACAGGAAGTGACTGGGTAATCAGAAACCTGTTGCTACGGTAGAACAAGCTAAAATTACAGTGCAGGGTTGGGGAGGAGAGGGTATGAGGAGGAATATTCAGGAAACAAAGCTTGGGACAAGGCCTAGAACTCTTTATGCTCAGCATACCCTGGAATATCAACGTGTCTATTCAAGAGAATGGAATCAGAGAAATAAACAATCAGGAAGATTTTAGAAGAAAAAAATTGATGCTTTGCATAGAAACCCATACTTTGGTGAGTGGAGAAATTTTAGGGGCTTCCCTGTCAAACTTTTGTCATTTTAATATCACTGTTATCTTTTTCTTGTAGTCTCTGGATTCTTAATTTTTCATTCTCTACCTCTCAGATTGTATGTAATTTTCTATAAGATTAAAATTCTCATGTGGAGTGTTTTGGTGCTGACAGCATGGGATATTAAACTATTGTGGGCCAACTTTCACTACAAATATATTAAAATGCTGTATAAAATCATACAAAAAATTTATTTAGTCAAGATTGAGAGAAAGAAAGGAAGAAAGGAAAAACAGAAAGGGAAACTCTTTATCAAGAACAAAAAGTGGATTCAAAATCAGAGCACTAGATTTCAGTTATCCTGTAGTAACCGGCAAAGTGGGATACTGAACTTTGATATAAGGCATAGGGCTGGAGGCTGGGAATTGGACATCCATGAAGGGAAAAATACATGACCCTCAACTTGAAAAAGGCAGGGTGTTGGAACTAGGACTTTGCCAAGATAGTCTATTAAATTCATGACAAGGGAACTAAAAAAGGAGGTATCCCAATGGCCCAGAGAAGTTGCGAAGAAGCTCTGTGCCCAATACTAGATCGATTACATGTCCAGTGCGGGAATAAAAACCCTAGACTATTCAAATGAGGGTGTGGGATTCATATTTTTAGTGCCCGTAAGATATAGAAATCCCTAATTGGTCTAGGATTCACAAAATTTCTCAAGCCCTGGCAAGAGAAAATATAAAACATCAAAGCAGAGTGACTCCTACAGTTCAAGGGACTATGATGAGAAAAAAAGAATATTTCATATCTTCCAAAATGAGTTCATAATATACAAAAGAGACGAAGAAGTGAACCAGTGTGAGGTAGAGCTCCCACACACAATGGAAAGAATTTGTGTGCTACGAACTAGATATAACAGCAAATCAGAAAGAGAATTCTAGATATTTAAGTTAAAATGACGAAGGAGTTGACACCAAAAATATGATTCTTAAAAGGAAAAATTGATAAATTGTACCTCATCAAACTTTAAAACTTCTGCCCTCCAATAGACCCTGTGAAATGATGAAGATAAGCTACAGACTCGGGAAAAATATTTGCAAACCACATATTCAACAAAGTACTTGTATCTAGACAACACAGAAACTCTCAAAAACTGAACAGTAAAAAAAAAATTCATTTAGAAAATGGGCAAAAGATATGAACAGACATTTCATCCAAGAAGATAGACAGCTGACAAGCACATGAAAAGGTGCTAGACATCATTAGCTGCTGGGGAAATGCAAAGTGTTACAAGATATCACTGCACTCCTATCAGAATGTTGGTGAGGATATGGAGAAACTGGATCATTCACACAGGGCTAGGACATAGCCACTCTGGAATACAGTTGAGTTGACTGTTTCATCTGAAACTAAACATGCAATTATCATATAACCCAGCAACTGAACTCTTGAGCATTTATTCCAGAGAAATTAAAACTTTTTTTTTTTTTTAAGATTCCATCCATTTATTTGAGAGAGAGCAAGCAGGAGAGGTAGAGGGAGAGGGAGAAGCAGGCTCCCTATTGAGCAAGGAGCCTGATGCGGGACCGATCCCAGGACCCTGGGATCATGACCTGAGCCGAAGGCAGACGCCCAACAGACTGAGCCACCCAGGCACCCCCAGAAATGGAAACTTATGTTCACACAAAACCTGTACATGAATAGTCATAACAGTTCTACTCATATTAGCATAAAACTGGAAACAACCCAGATGTCTTCAGCTGGTGAAAGTTTAAACAACTATGGTATATTCAAACCATAGAGTACTACTGAGCAATAAAAAGGAGTGAACTATTAATTACAAACACAACTCGGATAGATCTCAAGGGGATTATGCTGAGTGAGACAAGCCCATCTCAAAGGTTATATACTGTACTATCCAATGTATATAACATGCTTGATATAATAAAAGATAAAAATGGAGAACAGATTTGTGGTTGCCAGAGGTCAAGAACAGGGTGGGAGAGTGAAGGAAGTGGGTGTGGCTCTAAGAGCAGCCTGGGCCTTGCAGGGATGGGGCACTTCCGTATCTTCATCGTGGTGGTGGTTACACAAAGCTATACATGTTAGAAGATTGCATAAAACCGGGGCGCCTGGGTGGCTCAGTTGTTAAGCATCTGCCTTCGGCTCAGGTCATGATCCCAGGGTCCCGTGATCGAGGCCCGCCCCTGTTCCGCAGGAAGCCTGCTTCTCCCTCTCCCACTCCCCCTGCTTGTGTTCCCTCTCTCGCTGTCTCTCTCTGTCTCTCTCTGTCAAATAAATAAATAAAAATTAAAAAAAAAAGAAGATTGCATAAAACTACACACACACACAAATGAGTAAAGATATATAAGCTATGATAAAGAAAACCTAGGCGGATTTTTTAAATACGAACAAAACTTTTAGAAATGTAAAATATCGTCACCAAAATAAAAAGCTTAAGAGGCAAATTAAACAGTATATTGGACATAGAGAAGAGAATTTGTTACCTGAAAAATAATCATGCAGAATGCCGTTCAGAGGGATCAAGAGATGGAAAATGCATGAGAGAATTAAGAGAGAGGACATGATGAGAAGATACCATATTCCTCTAATAGGAACTCCTTGAAGGAGAAAATAGGGCAGGAGGCAATGTTCAGGGAAAATAGATGAAAATTTTCCATACTTAAAGAAAGTTGTAAATGCTCACATTGAAGGACCAGGCATGAAAACAAACAAACCAAAATAGGCACATGATGGCAAAACTACAGAATACCAGAGATAATGAAAAAGTCTCAAAAGCAACCAGAGAAGAACATATTACCACAAAAGAGTAGCTGTCAGACTGACAGCAGATTTCTCACCAGTAAAAGACAGAGTTTGAAAGATTAGATTTGTATCTTTAAAGAAATAATAAGAGAAAATAACTAACTAAAAATTATACACATTAAGTATCTTCTAAAATAAGGCTAAAATAAAGTCATTTTCAGGCAAACAGAGAAAAAGTTTATTTATTTATTTTTTTTTTTTAAAGATTTTATTTATTTATTTGAGAGAGAGAGAATGAGAGACAGAGCAAGAGAGGGAAGAGGGTCAGAGGGAGAAGCAGACCTCCCGCTGAGCAGAGAGCCCGACGTGGGACTCGATCCCGGGACTCCAGGATCATGACCTGAGCCGAAGGCAGTCGCTTAACCAACTGAGCCACCCAGGCGCCCCAGAGAAAAAGTTTATTACTCACAGGCTATCCCTAGAAGATCTGTGATAGTTACTTCTTCCTGGAGTTCCAGAAGAAAGAAATCAATACAAAAGTGAAGAAATGAGATGCAAAAAATAGTTGAGAGATAAATTGGCAAACATGTAGGTAAAATTGACACAACAATAATATTGAAGACTGATTGGAGGACAGAAACCAAATATTAAATTAAGTAATTTAATTTAATAAATATAATAATTTAATTAAGTAAATTAAATATGAGTGAAGAAGAACATGTCAAATGGGAGGTGGGGAGATTAGATTTAAAGAATTTAAGAACTTTGTGCTGTTTGGGAAGAGGATAGAACTCTTGGTTAACTGGAAACATTGTTAACAGCAATTGCACATGTTAAATATTAACAATAACAAAAAAGCCTCTAAAAATATAGATATATAATATACAACCTTCCAACCAATAGAGGGAAAAAGAGGACTTAAAAAATCAAGACAAATAGTGGGGCACCTGGGTGGCTCAGTCAGTTAAAGCTGCAACACTTGGTTTCGGCTCAAGTCATGATCTCAGGGTCGTGGGATCAAGCCCCACATCGGGCTGCGTGCTTGGCACGGAGTCCACTTGGGATTCTCTCTCCTTCTCTCTCTGCCCCCCCTCCAACTCTCTGTCTCTGTAGGAAAAATAAATAAAATCTTTTTAAAAATCAAGACAATACAGGACAGGAAAAGAGAAACAAAGAAAGAACAGGGTGAACAGAAAATACAAAATAACTTGCTATGATTAATACCAAATATACCCATGATCAAAATAAAAGAAAAAAGGTGATTTTCTGACTCCATTAAAAGTCAGCTATTCTCAGACTGGATTTAAAAAACAACAAAGTCCTGCCATATGTTGATGAAAACAGATAAAACACACACACACACACACACACACAGAAAAATATACATTTTCAAAAAGCTGTTACGCCAACATTATTATTATACAGAGTAAATGCTAAAGCAAAAAGTATTATTAGTGATAAAGAGTATCATTACTTAATAATGAAAGGAGTAATAATTCTGTATATTTGAGGCTGTTTTTTTACTGTCTTGAACAATGCCTGGCATATAGTAGGTGCTCAATAAATGACTGGTTGAATAAATTAAGGCATGAGGAAATTACAGACCTAACAGCATACCCTTAAAATATATAGGGAACAAGAGCATCTGGGTGGCCCAGTCAGTTAAGCATTCGACTCTGGATTTGGCTCAGGTCATGATCTCAGGGTCATGAATCAAGCCTGACAAGGAGCCCCACGCTCAACAGGAAGTCTGCTTCTCTCCCTCTCCCTCTGCCCCTCCCCGCAGCATGCACACACTCTCTCTCCTTAAATAAATAAGTAAACCTTTTTTAAAAAAATAGCAGAATCTGACAAGATTATAAGAAAAATTGATAAACCTATAATAACATTGGTAGATTTTTAACATTTCTCACACATGACATAATGAGATCAAACAGACAAATTTAGTTAAAGATACAGATGATTTGTGTAACTAACTTAACAAATTCAATCCAATAGACATATGGAGGACCCCCCCAACAATTATAGAATACATAACTTTTCAAGATCACTTATAAAATTATATAAAAAACATTTACAAATATTAACTATGTGCCAGACCATAAAGGAAGTCTTAACAAATACTACAGAATTTATATGTAAATCATGTTTTCTGAACACAATCTGATAAAGTTAGAAATAAATAACAAAAATATTTTTTAATGTTTGGAGATTTTAAAACACATTTTTATTAATTTAGTCTTCAAAGAAGAAATAATTATGCAAATGAAATACATAGAAAATGAATGGCAATGAAAACATTGTATATCAAACTCATAGCACAAATAACACAAAAGGAAAATTTATTGCCTTACATGCATATATTTTAGAAAGAAGAATGAAAATTAATGAGTTACATTTCTAAGTCCAGATGTTAGAAAATGAATAATGGAGTGTGGAAAAAAGTAGAAGGAAGGAAATAATAAACTCACAGCAGACATTTATGAAATGAAAAACAAACACTGAGGAAGCTCACAGAATCAAAGGTAAAAATTTATTTACTTTGAGACACTTTTTCCCACATTTTAACATTTCTAAAATATTTTACAATTGGTGATATCTAAGATTCAATTAAATATGATAGGCAAAGTTCTGGTAAGGTTGACTAATGAAAAAAGAGAAGGCACAAATAAACAGTATTAGAAATGATATGAATATAAAACTATGATTACAATAAAAACTTCTTTGACCAAATTAGTGCTGATAAATTTGAAAACAAATGACATGGGTTTTTAAGATAAATTATTAAATTTAACTTGAGAAGAAATAGAAAATATTACCAGACCTATGATCATAAAAGAAATGGAATCATAAATAAATCTACCACAAAAAAACATGAGGCTCATAATATTTTACAGGCAAGTTCATTTCCAGAAAACGAACTCAAAAATGGAAATTTCATTTTAGGAGGTTAATATATCCCTGATACCAAAACCAGACAATGACTGTAAAAGAAAGAAAAATATAGGTCAATCTTGATTATGAACATAAACATAAAAATATCCTATACAAAATAATAACAAGCCAAATCCAGAAATATAGTTTTTTTAATGATGACCAATTGGGTTTATCACACAAATGTAATGATGAATTATCCTAAGAAAAAATCTATTGCTTCATTTCAACACATTAATAAATTAAAGAAGGAAAACCACATAATCACCTCAGAGGATCCTGGAAAGGTATTCAATAAAACTCAACATCCGCTTATGATTAAAAAAAAAAACCTACAAAACTCTTAACTAGAAATAAAAGGACACTTCCTAGACTAAAAAGGAATATTGAGCAAAACCTACAGAAAACAGAGTCAATAGTGAAATGTTAGAAGCATTGTTACATTCGGGGGAGAAAAGACAAGAATGACCATCATCATTACCTCTATTTAACATTGTCCTGGAGATCCTGTGCAAGAAACAAATAAAATGTGTAAGAATTAGAATCACAGAACTAGAACTCTCATAGCATATTAATCACAGTTGTTCCAAATTCTCATTCTGATAATTCCAACATTTCTGCCATATCTGAGTCTGGTTGTGATGTTTGCTCTGTCTCTTCAAACTGTGTTCTTGGGGTGCCTGGGTGGCTCAGTCGTTAAGCGTCTGCCTTCAGCTCAGGTCATGATCCCAGGGTCCTGGGATTGAGCCCCACATCGGGCTCCCTGCTCAGTGGGGAGCCTGCTTCTCCCTCTCCCTCTCCTGCTTGTGTTCCCTCTCTCACTGTGTCTCTCTCTGTCAAATAAATAAATGAAAATTAAAAAAAAAAAGTTTAAAAAAAACAAACAAACTGTGTTCTTTGTCTTTTAGGATGTCTTGTGATTTTTAGAAGATTTTATTTATTTATTTATTTGTCAGAGAGAGAGAGCTCACAAGCAGGGGGTGTGGCAGGCAGAGGGAGAAGCAGGCTCCCCGCTGAGCAGGGAGCCCCATGCGGGGCTCGATCTCAGGACCCTGGGACCATGACCTGAGCCGAAGGCAGATGCTTATCTGACTGAGCCACCCAGGCATCCCTGCCTTGTAATTTTTTGTTGAAAGCCAGACATGACACGTGGATAAAAGGAACTGGGGTAAATAGGCCTTTAGTGTGCAGTTTTATATTTAGCTGACTGGGGTTACACTGTGTTTATTGTTTACTATCGCTATAGGCATCAGAGGTTAAAATTTCCTCTGGGGTCGTTGTTTCTGTCTGCCCCCTTGTCTTTAGGTGCCTCTAAAGACTTCTTCTTAAGTAATGTCTGAGACATGCAATCCTTTCAGTTGTATTCCCCCGTTATTATTCAGAGGCCTTCTTGTAGTGGTGATTGTGAAGTGTTGGGGGAGAAGTGTTCTATAGTCCCATGATTAGGTCACAGACTTTTTTTTTTTTTTTTTAAAGATTTTATTTATTTATTTGAGAGAGAGAATGAGAGACAGAGAGCATGAGGGGGAGGAGGGTCAGAGGGAGAAGCAGACTCCCCGCCGAGCAGGGAGCCCGATGCGGGACTCGATCCAGGGACTCCAGGATCGTGACCTGAGCCGAAGGCAGTCGCTTAACCAACTGAGCCACCCAGGCACCCAGGTCACAGACTTTTAACACGTCTTTGCCACAAGCCTGAGACTTTACAAGAGCTTCTCACTTCTGTTTCGTTTTTACCCCTTCAGCGAGACAAGAAGTTTAGAGGGGGGCTGACATTGGGTATTTCCCTTCCTGAAACCCAGTCAGTTAGGCTCTGCTAAAATAGTTTCTCTCGAGGCCTTGTTAAGAACAGAATAAGAAGAAGATGGGGCATACTTCAAAACTGAACTTAAATTGTCAATATCAAGGGGCGCCTGGGTGGCTCAGTCGTTACGTGTCTGCCTTCGGCTCAGGTCATGATCCCAGGGTCCTGGGATTGAGCCCCACATGGGGCTCCCTGCTCTGTGGGGAGCCTGCTTCTCCCTCTGCCTGCCGCTCCCCCTGCTTATGCTCTCTCTCTGACAAATAAATAAAATCTTTACAAATAAAATAAAATGTCAATATCAAGTCACCAAAACCATAGTTAAAAGACAGGTTCCGGGGCGCCTGGGTGGCTCAGTAGGTTAAGCATCCGACTCTTGATTTCAGCTCAGGTGGTAGTCTCGGGGTCATGAGATCAAGGCCCACGTCAGGCCTCGCACTCAGCAGGGAGTGTGCTTGGGAATATCTGTCTATCTGTCTCCCTCTCCCTCTGCCCTTCCCCCCACAACCTCCCCCACTTCAAATAAATAAATAAATCTTAAAAAAAAAAAAAAGACAAGTTCCATGTTGGCCAAGTTGTGGAGAACTAAGAACTCTCAAACGTGGCTGGTAGATGTCTGAAAGGGCACAACCTCTTTGAAGAGCAATTACATGTTATCTCGTAGAATTGAGCACATGTATGCATCCCAGGCTCCAAGAATTCCGTTCTTAGATCTATACTCTGAACTAGTTGCCTTTTCTTCAATGTGTTGTTATCTGCACTGATGATACAGAAGCCATTGTAGGTAAAACTGCTGGTGATTTAGCACAAACCAAGGCTGTGATACCAAACTGTTCTGTTTGTCAGTGTATTCTTTTTTTTTTTTTTTTTTTTTTATTTGACAGAGAGATAAAGAGCACAAGTAGGCAGAGAGGCAGGCAGAGCGAGAGGGAGAAGCAGGCTCTCCGCTGAGCAGGGAGCCTGATGCGGGACTCGATCCCAGGACCCTGGGATCATGACCTGAACTGAAGGCAGCTGCTTAACGACTGAGCCACCCAGGCGTCCCTGTCAGTATATTCTTTACTGTCAGGCACTTGACGCAAAATCATCATCATTATCATCATCCAGTTGAACTTAGTATTTTTATTAATGAAGCAGTAAAAATTATTAATAAATTTTATTAAATCTCATCTCTGAAGTACATGTCTTTTTAATATTAATACTCTGTGTAATGAAATGGAAAATACACATAAAGCACTTCTGCCCACCAAAGTATGATGGTTCTCTCAAGGAATAGCATTTTTTTGCACTATGAACCGAACTAGCTGCTTTTTTTCATAGAACACCCTTTCTACTTGAAAGAAAAACTACAAAACTATGGTTATTCAGACTTGGGATTTTGGCAGGCATTTTCTCATAAATGAACAAAGTGAGCCTGTCACTTCAAGGAAAGCAACTGACTGCATCGGTTGCCAATGATAAATTTTGAGCTTTCAAGCAAAGTTAGAATTTTGGAAAATTTGTGTCCACTACCAAGACCTTGATGGTTTCCCAATTTTATTTTTTTTATTTTTTTTAAAGATTTTATTTATTTATTTGACAGAGAGAGACACAGTAAGAGAGGGAACATAAGCAGGGGGAGGGGAGAGGGAGAAGCAGGCTTCCCGCGGAGCAAGGAGCCCGATGTGGGGCTTGATCCCAGGACCCTGGGATCATGACCTGAGCCGAAGGCAGACACCCAACCGACTGAGCCACACAGGCGCCCTGGTTTCCCAATTTTAAAAAACCTTTATGATTAAATCGGTGGTGAGATAGATAAATGTGGTTTTTTTGATATTGTATAATAAAATCTGTCGACATTTGTAAGGCATGTATAACTCAGTGACCCAATGTTTCCAAATGCCCAAGAAAGATCAATGGGTTTTAGTGTAACAAAGCATGAGAAATGCATTGATACGATTTCAGACTCCCCATTTGCAGCTTATCTCTAAGAAACTATTACTTGCAGACTTCTGATTTAGTATCTTTGATGAGGAATATCCAAAATTATCTAAGAAGGTTATTAATATTCTCCTCCCTTTTTCAACTACAGTTCTGTGTGAGGCCTGTTTGCCTTCATATACTTTAACCAAGACAACATATTGCAACAGATTGAATGCAGAAGCAGATATAAAGATCCAGCTGACTTCTATTAAGCCAAATATTAAGGAGATTTGCAAAAATGCAAAAACAATGACCTTATTATTGTTATTTTTATATGAACTAGTAAATAAACATTTTTAAAAATTTCTCAGTTTTAATTTCAAACACCATAAATATCAATAGATATAATCCATATAGACAAAAGCTATTTGGGGTCCTTAATAATTTTAACAGTTTAAAGGATCCCGAGAGCAAAACCACCACCCTAAAGAAAAAAAGCTCCCTTTTGTTCCCCAAGAGACACATACAAGTCTATTCATTACAGCAGTGTTTGTGATTCCAAAAAATTAAATTACTGAATGCTTATCAATAAGGGAATAGATAAATACATTTTGATATAGTCATATAATAAAACACCTCTGAAGTCAAAATAAATGAGCTAGATTTTGGAGCATGCTGAGAGAAGTAACATGTTGCTAAATGAGGGGCACACAATGATACCACTTACATACACTTCAAAGACAGAATATTGTCACTTATAGGTACATCCGTATTTATTGAAAATATACAACCGCATGGAAACACAGGAAGATACATACCAACCTCGGGATGCTAATGGGATCTGGGGCCAGGGAAAGCAGGGGGAGGTTCAAATGTATACACACAAATTATTTAGCAAGAGATGGGGCGTAACTATGGCACAAAGTTAATGTTTAACTATCTGGGGTGATAGGTATGGTTCTGAATATTTCTATCCGTTTGAAATATCACAATATGAAAATATACTTGTTTTAAATGCCTCTGCGCATTTGCTCTCAGTTAGGAAAAGTCCAACCGGCTGGTTCCCAGTGGAATACATTTTCTCCATCCAGCGCTGGACAGTCAGCTGTCCTGGTTTTTGCCGGCTGCTTCTTGACCCTCCTAGATGACTTGGCGTATTTGAAGGGTAATGTCTTTTCTGTCTGCAAAGCTCTTGATCCTGGGTTCTCAGTCATGGCCGCAAAGGAAATTCTCCCTCAGATTTCTTACAGAGCTCCTGCAGCTGTCAGGGAGGGCAGGAAGCCCGCATACCCAGAGACAACTCGAGCAAGCATCAGCGCAGTTCCCACTTGGGGCAGGAGTCCCAACACAAAGTATCCTGTTCCTTTTCCTTTTCCTTCTGAAGCCAGAGAGCAAGCCTTTGATTCATGGGGCGATGATATCATGTAGCCTGCCGGGTGTAGCTGGGCTCTGGGCGAGCATCTGGGAGACCCCTAATTCCCCTAGCACTCCCCGGAGCCTCGGGAGCCCCACCGGATCATCTCATGGTGGAGCTGAGATGGTATTTTTACCTTTAAGTTCATACATCCAGCTCAGAAAGCCACTCGGCTTCCCGGAATTTTTTATTAAGAATACCCTCAGCAATAATTTTCAGACTTCACAGCCTCCAATAAGGAGGAAAGAGCTTGATATTCTGGTTTTGTTTCTGTTTGAAGAGCGGATCCCCAAAGGAATTGTATGTGTCCCAGATTCAACACAGCTGTTAATTAGAGCTGAGAACACTTGGTTGACCCCTGTGTGGCTAATTGCTAGAATTGAGAAGCGTCTCCAAGGGCCTCATATGATAACAACGGAAAATTGTACTGAGCATCACCTAACGCTTCTGGAACCGGTTCAGGACGGGAAGCAATAGGCTCCCTGCGGTTCCTGGCGCGAGAGAGGCAACTATATGCTGAAGGAGCAGTATTAAGGATTCTCTTCAGTGATTAAAACACCCACATTTCACTCTGGATGTGTGACTGGAGGCAGTGTGCGCGGAAGGGCTTATCAGAGAGCTCGGGATTGTGCAGCACAGCATGTGTGGCCTACTTCGGCGGGCTTGGACTACTCCCCCTGACATCTCACCTCTGGGGCCAGCACTGCGGGTCAGGGGGTGACACAATTCCTGTCAGGCGGTGAGCAGCTTCTGAGGTGCCGCCTGAGGCAATCGTTCTGTTTCCCCATCTTAGAGGGACAACCAAGTGGCGCCCTTACAATGAGAAACATGTATGGAAATCACCTAGCTCCCCTCCTGGCACAAAAGGGTGACCATCACCTCCCCTCCCATAAGGAAAGCCGATTGTCAGAGAGCTGGCCAGAGGGAGCGGGGGAAGGAAGGCAACCAGGGGAGAGGAGGTGGCGGGGAGGGCAGAAGGACAACCCTAGGAGAGGCGAGGGAGAGAGGTGGCCCTTCCTCCTTCCTCCCCAGGTCCTGGGGAAGAGTAAAAGTCAGCAGAACCGACGGTGACTGTTTTGGCCTTCTCAGCCAAGAGGCCTAGAGCATACCCCAGATAGTTTAATGGCCTGGCCAACTCTACTCCCTTGGCCTGGCCTAAGGAAGGTTGCCTGGAGCCAGCAGCGTAAGGAGAGACCCATGATCCCTTTTCCAGAAAAGATCCAAACCATGGGTCCAATTCCAGGAAGTGACAGCAGTAGGAAGCAACCCAGAGTCCACCACCCAGGGCCAGGGAGGGGAAAGAACCAAAGGGAGGAAAAGGGATCAACTGCATTTTCTTCTAGACCCAGATTGGCAGTTTCGGGCGCCCTATGCCAAGGACAGCTAGGAGCCCCACCAACCTTGAGTCTCTAAGTGGACCTTTCAGGTCTTCCTCCTCCTAACAGACACCTCTCACTAGTATATGGAGGGTGCCCTGTGAGCTTGGCCTATGCTGGATGATAGTTGGGGAAATGGGGACAACAAGTATGGCTGCTGTCTGTAGGCAACGTACTGGAGAAGAAAATCTAATACACAGGAAATCACAATGTGCAACAAAGAGCATCAAATGTTTAGCACAATGGGGCAGTGTCAGGCTGAGTCTGTAAGTACTGGAAGGGGCAGCAAAGAGGGCTGGGGTAGTCTGAGAGACTTCACAGAGGAGGCTGGACTAAGGGTGAGTGGGGCCCTTGAGTGTAAACACAGAGGCAGAGTGCCTTGCTTAGATGAATCGACAAGGCTGATCTCACTTGATTGGAAGGTCCATGTTAGAGAATGATGAGAAATCATTGTTATTGCCCCACATTTACATGGAGCTTTATATTTTGAGACTTTTCATATAAATTTTCATAATCACTCCTCACAAGGCTTTTAAGAAATACTTTTTACTTTTAGAATTGGAAAATATCTTAGATTTTTATATAGCCCAGGCTCCACACATTACGTTTGAGGAAATGATTCCCAAAGAGGTCAAGTGACTAACTCAAGGTTGCACAGTTAAGTGGCTCCAAGACTATAATTCAGGTCTCATTCTTCTACTTAAATGGACTTACCAAAAAGTGTATAAATGCAATTTTGTTTTTATTTATATGCATTTATTTTCTATAATAGAGACCAATACTTAAAAAGAATAATTGTGTATGTTTTGTTTCCTTACAGTAAAAGAAATATATGATCACCCCAGAAAATTTAGAAAATACAGGTAAGCCAAAAGATTAAAATCATCCGTAAATACAGCATCCATTTCATCGGCTTTGACAATCATTAAAAGTATATATGATTTTCATTTGATCCTTACACATAGGTAGCTTTATTTTAGGTGTAAATGTCTCTGGTCCCCTTTGAGGAGAAGCACATTAGGTAGGATAATGTGCCAAATCTCAAGGGTATAACATTTAGAGGCCAAAGGTCTAGGTTCAAGACCTGGTTGTTACTAGCTGTGTGGTCTTCCATAAGTCAGTCAACTTTCCTGCACTTTGGATTCTCATTTACAAAATGATGGGGTTTCAGTCATCCCTTTCTTAGCTTACTAAAATGTCTTTTCTGGGACTTCAAAATCAGGCATTGTAAGCTTAGAACAGTTAATTAAAACAAAACAAAACAGTTTCTGATGTTTTTAAAGGAATGTAACAGCATGTTAAAATAGGCCTCTTCCTTTCTCAGGGTTTTGGCCGGGGCTCCAAAATAGAGAACAATGGGTTTATATCTCCCCCCACACTCACACACATTGTAAGCGAGATACAAGACTGTCTAGGCAGGACTTGCAGAGAGTGACCTCGAGCTTGTTCTGCCTCAGTTAGACCTTCACACACCCCCAGCTTTTGCAGAGAAGGCTAGAAGAAGGAACCTAGAGGCTGCCTTCTCATTTCACTGGGAAAAAAAAAAATCTTTAATGAAAGGCTGGCTGGTGGCACGTTGGGCAGCAGAGCAAAGCCAATGGGTCCCAGAGGGAATAAGCAGCACTTAAAGAAACAATAGAAAAGTTTATGAAGAAGAGAGTTGGACTCATTATCTTATATACTCAAAGAGACCCTTCTAGATGATTCCAACATTGTGGGGTGTTCTTCTGGAATCCAGATGATAAGGGGGGAATTTCAAGAGTCTAGCTGAAGTAGGTATCATCCAAGCAATGCTACGGTAGGCCAGCCCCCCGGGAGGAAGAGTCTCTCAACAAATCTTCCAAGGCACCCTACTAGAGAAATACCCATTTGATCTGCCACTCTGTAACGACAACTGCAAGAGCCACTGAACACCTCGCCTCTTCTTCTCTAATCCCCTCTTTCTCCTGGGCCCAGCTAGTGCAAGAGGATGTGAAACGAGGAGAAAAGAAATGTCTGTGAACCGTGTTTGCAAGGCTGGCTGAGACCCACACTAGTGGGAGGGAGAACTCTAATTTGGATAAGAAATTGAAGTTTTGAAATGACATTGGACAGAACTGTTCAATACTTGAAAGGAAGCAGGAAATCATGGGTAGGGAAGAAAGATTAGAGAGAGCAATTTTAAAGGGCCAGTCATAAGGTCAACAAAAGTTGCTTTCTGCTTGAATCCTCCCAGCTCCTGCCTGTTTCACACGCCAGTTACAGGAGGATAATTTTGGTGAGTTGAGGGAGAATGGCAAAGGGGAGTGATACTTGTGGCCAGATCCCAATCAAGAGGCTGTTGTCTAGAAATTGGGCAACAAGGTGCCCCTGGGTGGCTCAGTCAGTTAAGCATCTGCCTTCAGCTCAGGTCATGATGTCAGGGTCCTGGGATCAAGCCCTGCTTTGGGCGCCCTGCTCAGCAAGGAGTCTGCTTCTCCCTCTCCTTCTGCTCCTTCCCCCCTCCCCCCCCACTTGTGCTCTCTCTCTCTCTCTCTCTCTCTCTCGAATAAATAAATAAATAATATATTTTTTTTAAAAAGAAATTAAGCAATAAGGCAATGGGAACAGAGGGTATTTCTGAGGTAAATCTGGCAGGAATTAATGACTGCTTAGGTGTGTTAGACAAGTAAAGTGGGTGACTCATATAAGCCTCTAAAGTTTCTAGCCTGAGAGACTGGAAGATGGTGACTTGATGGACAGTAATGCCTCTTCTACAGCTAAATATGTGTTCCAGAGAGATCTCACACTTAGGTCAATGAAGCCACATTTTTGGAACTCTTTTCCTTGAGTCTCCTGAGCCAGTGACTTCTGAGCCAACTTATGAGTCATATTAAAAAAAGTCATTACTTTTCACTTATCCATTTTTCATTTAATCCACCATTTAACAAACTTTTGTTAAGTGTCTCTTATGTGTTATGCACCGTGCTGGTCACTGCAGGGAAAAATGAGTCAGTCCTCAGGTTGCCCCTAGTCTATCTGTTCTACCTACTCCAGTTACCAGGTTAACCCTGGTTTTGGTGCCCTTATCCCCCTTTTAAGTACCTTCTGTCATTGCTTTTATATAGAAAGGAGCACAGTATGGTTTAAATTGGGTATTACCATCTTAGGTACATGAATTTATTTCCATTTGTCCATTTTCCATTTTGTTTTATGTCCTACAGAATTCAGGCCGTTATGACAACATGGCCCAGAAATTTGATCTCTGTCCAAATTTGCACTTTCTAAATGTAAGTAGACACTCAAAATGAGTCTAAAAATCACTGGCACAAAATGTACCCAGATAGGCCCACACAATTGTTCTCTTTCTCTCTCTCTCTGTAACACACACACACACACATACACACATTCATACCATTCAGATTCAGTTCAACATGATAAAAATATGTATTTAGTACTTGGAATATCAAAGTTTGATGTTAAGTCCTGCAAGGGATATAGAAATTAGAAACAGAGTTCATTCTTTTCAGAAGCCCACAACTTAGTAAGAGAAATAGATGCATTTATAGACATATGTGATACGTGGTAAAATGTGAAGTGATATAATAAAAGAATAAACAATAAATTATGATAAATTAACAACGGAGAAAGAATCTACAATAATGGCTTGTATTCAGGTTGCTTGACTTTTGAACCTCAGGTACAAAGATCTAAGTGAATCATACTCTTCAATTTATTCAACAAACATTCCTGAGCACCTACTATGTGGCAGGCACCTTTCTAGGTGTTGAGGATGTGCTACTCTTATTCAAGGTAAAGATACAGTCAACAAGGAAGCAAATATTTGATAGTAATAGCAATGGGAAGAATTAAAGCAAGGTGGTGGGAAAAGGAGTTATTAGGGGACTCTTATCTGGATAATCAGAAACAGCCCTTCTGAGGATGTAACATTTAAGAAGGAGCCATCTTGAGAGAGAAGATCAGAAGGACAAGCATCTCAGACAAAAGGAATAGCTATGCAAAGTCCCCAAGCAAGAATGAATTTTGTGTGCTGCAGAGAGGAAAAGAAGGCAGGTTGTGCCTGGAACACTGTGGCAAGATGGGGAGACCGGGATGAGATGAGGTTGGAGAGGTAGGCGCCGGCCAGATACGTAAGGCTAGGTTTTAAAATCATCTAAGGTTTGGCTGATCCTTACATGTGCACGTGCACACACACACGAGGTTCCAAAACTGTTTCGAGCATTGGCAGAACTGCTGGAATCTATGACTACTTTGCAGGAAATAACACTTATTTGGATCAAGTTTAAAAACTCATTATTTTCTATTCACATCTAATACTTAATTTGACTACAAAACTTTAAGGAACAGAAGAGTATTTGTGAACCCTACATGAACTCTAAGCATTATCAATGGTATCACTGAACAGAGTATAAGAAAAGCCATGAGCTCCTAAAGAACAATTTGAAAAAAGAAATCCCATGACAGCAGGCTGGGTGAATGGGACAATTCCAATTATGGGGGTGAAGAATGGCAGTTTTTGCTATGTTTCTCATTAGGCTGGAGATGATTATGCCATATTCTCAGCACTGGTTTTGGATAAGGCCCCTCTCTTCTATTGTTGTTCTTCCAATCCCCACTCCATAGGTATCCTTCCTAGTATGTTTGGAATATGTCCTCCGATGGGTATGTACCTTTGATAAATGCATGGGTTGTTTTCCACAAATGTGATTTTAATTAGCTAGCATGAAATTGCTCTATGATACTGTTCTGTCTTATTTATTTACTCAAGACTATTTTTAAAGATCTATCCATATTGCTCTGTGCATCTCTAATTCATCACTTCCAATTGCTGTAGAGTATTTTATGATAAAGACCCTTCATATTTTACTTACCCATTACCCTAGAGATGGAAACTAGGTTACTGTACACTCTCTACATGTAATGAACATCCTCATAAAGATGCTTACAGGCTGAGGTGAGTTTCTCTGGGGGATTACAGGGCCATAACAATGACTCTCACTCAAATTCTCCTGATAAAACTGGATTGGTCTCCCGAACGAATACAGTAGTCCACACGCCTATTTTATGTTCATAAATGATTTATACGGAATACACTAAGTTTCAGAGACATATGCTGATGTATACAAGATCCAAGTCTTCCAGTTCAGTTCTAAGGCTTTCTCCATGGGGAAAGTGCCTTTCTAAGGAAGACTACCTTACCCTATTTGATGTGCACAAGCACAGATGCAAAGTTTAGCTGAATTACTCCTTACGGCGTACAATTATCCTTCACTGCCCTCATTCAACAATGATTTGTTGAAGGGCAGCTAGAGAAGCCATTGCTTTTCTTCTTCATGAGGTCAAGGTTTTTTCTTCATGAGGTCAGAGTATGCACTGGTGTGCACTAGGGAGGAGATCCTCCCTTTCCTTAAAGGAACTTACAATCTAATTTCCTATCATAACCACAATCATTACTACAGGTAGCAAAAAAAATTTTTTTTCAAAAACTTTCTGTGGTTCTGTTTCCCTGGATCTGCATTTCATGGCCTCAGAAACCCTCAAAATTGATCATTTTACCTGGTCCCCTGTTCTCCATTTCTGGACATTACAAACTCCCTCAAACTTCAGGTCCCAAATATCCGAGTCATACCAGAAGACAGTTCCAAGGCTACCAACCAGTGCCCAGCATGCAACACAGTGATTCTGTTGGGAGTTCAATGCTTTATGAGCAAATATGGCAGAACCATAAACTAGATCCATTTTAGCTGTGGTCGGTTATGCCCTTGGGTTTGAAATAATTAATTTCCTAGACATGTGGTTCCCAGATGAAATTCATGCTGTGATTTGATTTTTTTAAATGCAAAAAAAATCTCTCCAGCAGAAATTCATCACCAACATGTTAAGGAATTTGATGACTAAAAATAATCTCCCCATAGAGTGTATGGATGTGGTGTGCAGACTTGGAAAAGAAGAACACAGCAGTGAGTCTGTGTAAGAGGGAATGACAGGAGCACTGAACTGGGGACCCACCTTTTGACTTGACTGGTATCTAAAGGCTGTCTCATATATCAAAAAAAAGAAAAAAAAGGATTTTAATCAACTCAATAAGAAATGATTTTAAATGCCTACCATGGACACCAGCCTTCAAATCATATTCATTCCCTAAAAGGCAAATTATAAGCTAGGAAGAGTGTAGCACAGGATATTCTTAACATCTCCTTTTTGATTCTGAGAAGGAATTTGTACTCGATACAAGTTTATTCTGTACACAGTTAGATGGAGCCCGCTCTTCCTCCTCAGAAAATGGTTCGTCTAGATCCTGGGGAAAGAAACCACTCAGTTGCTTCAAAAGGAGAACATCAAAGTGGGGATTTACCTTGGGGCAGGCAGGTGGTAATGGCTGAGAACACTGACATATTTACACTGAGCCTCTAAGCCCAAGACCATTATTTAGGTTCTAGGGGTCTAGGACCAAATTTAGCCTGCAAACTTGAGACAGAGGAGCGGAAGCCTTCTGGGGGCTAGCCCAGGGAGGGAGTCATGCAGCTATCTGGGGAAGAACATCCTGTGCGGAGCAGATCTTCCTGCAGGTTGGAGGCAGCAGCTCCTGGTTTTGAGGAAGTGCCTTACTGGGCCCAGCTGCTGCTGGCAATGGTAGCAACTATCTTGCCAGGCTGGTTCTGCAGTATGGTTCTGAGAGTTGTTCCAGAAGTTCTGCCTATAGCCTGTTCTTCCAGCCTTTCCAATGCTTATATGAGCTACCTAATAACTCCCTTTCTACCTAAAGTAGTTACTATGGATTTTATAGTTGACACCAGGAACTTGACCCAATTTTAGTTGATTATAGTATCAGTCTTAGGGTTTTCCTTTGTACTGATTAGTGCGTTATGCCTCTTTATCCGATTTATCAGCTTTAAATGAAATCTTTTGACCCCTTAGCTATTAAAGATTAGGAAATTGGTATATTTACCCTCCTCAATTTTTACTATACAACTTCCCACTGGCTCCAAAGATCCCAAGTTTTGGGCAGCTGACTTTCCTATGTAATTCCTATAAACAGTCACACTCCTAAATACTTGGTGCCCATTATCTGATTACCCCACACTCCAGACATAATGTTTTTATGCCTGCCCTATAAGAAGAAAGAGTAATGTGGGAGGACAGGGCATCCTTCCACTGAAACTCGAACCTACTCTGTGTTCAGCTGATTACCTAGGTCCTGGTGTGTCTCTCCATGGGATGATGAGAAGATAGAGGACAAGTCACCTTTTCTCATCTTGATGACCCCTGACTTATAATTTTCTCCAACAAAATCTGATCCTTAAGCCATATTGCGTGATGTGGAGTAATGCATTCTGAGCCCTGTTTCACCATGAGTGGTAACCACAAAGGGACTCACTTTGTATTACAGTGAAGATCATTCCTCAGGATGTAAAAAAAAAAAAAAATCATCAAAGAAGAGTCCATAACTGCTACATCATGAATAAAAAAATCAATAAAGCAATAATTGCTATAAGCAAAATCAAAAGACAAATGACACACTGGGAAAAATATTTGCACAGCATTTCACAAAGGGTTTATTTCCTCAATATAAAGAGGTCCTGTAAATCAATAAGACCAATACCCAACAGGAAATGGGCCAATGATAAGGATACACAGTTTATAGAAAAGGATATACAAAGGAAACAGTAAGACAAATGACTTTTAAACATCTGAAATGAAAAAATTTAATTTCAAAATATACTGAGACTCCATTTTTTATCTCTTAGAATGGCACAGACCAAAATGTACCATAGTTCATGGTGTTGACAAGGGTCTGGAGAAATGGGCATGCTTACTGACAGAAATACAGATTGGTACAACTTCTGGGGAGGGCAGTTTGGTGGTATCTGTCCAAATGATAAATGCACACATCCTTTTTTGCCAGTATTCCAATCTTAGGGATTTGTTCTACTGATACACTTGCATATATACAAACTGAGTTATGTACAACTACAGCATTGTTCGTGAAAGCAAAATATTTTTAATCACCTGAAAACAACAAGGAGAATAAGACACTTAATCATTAACAAAATGGCCAAGTCACTTTTACCCTAAAACTTAACGTATATGAAGGAAGGCTATTTTCTGTGGTGATAGTCCAACCCAAGTAAGAAAGGAGATCTAGGCAGAAAGATTGCATATTGCAGAGCTGGCAGAACACAGAATGTTCAAAAGCAAGTGGATTCCCGAGGTGCAAAACCAACAGTACCTTGCTTAGAACCAGACTTGGTGCAAGCCATCTGCTGAAATTTTCTTGGACTCCATTTGAGACTACAGAGGGGGAGGGGAGCAGGTGAAGAAAGAAGGTTGTAGACCCACCATCTTAGCATGGTGATGCCAGGTAGAGGAACACCTGTCAGTAATAAGCTGCCCTCCCGTTGCTAAGCTTTTCCTCTGAAAAGGAGGAAAGGCTAGGCCAGCTCATACAAGCACACATACAAACCCTGCTTAGATTATGGGGGCTCAGGGAGCGGTTCAGCACTCTGCTTTGGTCCCTTCCCCACAAGTATTTCAGCACATAGGTAGTCTAAGCAGCAGGGTCTCCAAGAGACACCATTCATATTGTATTTTGTGTGAACGGCACCCCCTAGGAGAGAACACAATGCCGAGATTGTCCTTTGGAGATGTACAGTGTGTCAGCCCTGCTGGAACAAGTGCCCTTACTTAAAGGTAAGAAATAATCAAAAGGGAGACAGCACAAATCTTTACAAAAATCTGACAAAAAAGGAGGAAATCAATAGGGAAAATTATTGGGGCGCCTGGGTGGCTCAGTCGTTAAGCGTCTGCCTTCGGCTCAGGTCATGATCCCAGGGTCCTGGGATTAAGCCCCGCATTGGGCTCCCTGCACTGCGGGAAGCCTGCTTCTCCCTCTCCCACTCCCCCTGCTTGTGTTCTTTCTCTCGCTATGTCTCTCTCTGTCAAATAAATAAATAAAATCTTAAAAAAAAAATAGGGAAAATTATTGGCAGACAAAGAACTACAGCAGAAAGATCTTGCTGCAAAGACAACGAAAATTATGACCAAAAAAATTTCCATTATCTCTAGGAACTAAAGAAAAACTAACCTCTATATAGCAAAAAAATAACCTGTATATAGCAAGCACTTAAAGCAGAGATACAAGGGGTCAAGGAGAAAATGACAAGACAACTGAAGTTTAAACATGACTTAGTGGGATGCCTGGCTAGCTCAGTCAGTAGAGCATGCTACTCTTGATCTCAGGGTCATGAGTTTGAGTCCCACGCTGGGCATGGAGCCTACAAGAAAAAGACAGACAATCCAATAGAAAAAGGGCAAAGACTTGAATGGCTACTTCACAAAAAAATAAGCACATGAAAATGTTCTGAACATGAGTCGTCAGGGAAATGTAAATTAAAATTACAGTGAGATGTGGCTACCAGACTGCCTAAAATTAAAAGAACCAGCAATACCAAATAGAGGTTAGGATATGGAGGATGCATTCCTGGTTTAAATGAGCACAGCTCCTTTGGAAAACTTTTTAATGATTCCAAAGCTAAAAAGAACAACCATGAGTTAGCACTAAAATTTGTTTTCTTTGAGGTAGAACTTATATACAGCAAAGTCTTAAATGTTTAGGTTGGTGAATTTTTAAAAGGTAACTACACCCATGTGCCCACATTCTGATACAGACATGGGACATTACTAACACCCAGTAAGGTTCCTTCTTGTCCCCTCCCAGTCCAAGGTAATCACTGTTTCGACCATTATCATTCACTATCAATTAATTTTGTCTAGTGTTGAATGAACCATAAATGAAAACATACAGTAGGTACTCTCCTATATGTCTAGGTTTTTCTACTTTACATTATGTTGGTGAATTCTCCCATATTGTTGTGAATAGCAGTTAATTCTTTTGCAATATTACATAGTATTCTATTACATGAATGTGCCACTATTTACTCATTAACATTTGAATTATTTCTAGTTTTTAACTATTATGAGAAAAGCTGCTATGAATACTCTTGTACATGTCTTTTGGGGGATATAAACATTCATTTCTGTTGGGAATATACATAGGAGTGGAATTTCTAGGTCATAAAGTACTTGTATATTTAACTTTGAATCATTACAAAGTTTTCCAAAGGAGCTGTGCTCATTTAAACCAGGAATGCATCCTCCACATCCTAGCCTCTATTTGTATTGTTAGTCTTTTAATTTTAGGCATTCTGGTAGCTGCATCTCATTGTATTTTAATTTACATTTCCCTGAGGACTCATGTTTAGAACCTTTTCATGTGCTTATTTTTTGTGAAGTAGTCATTCAAGTCTTTGCCCTTTTTCTATTGGATTGTCTGTCTTTTCCTTGTTAATAGAACAGACATTTCTCCAAAGAAGACATAGAAATGGCCAATAGACACATGAAAAAATGCCCAACAACACTCGGCATCAGGGAAATACAAATCAAAAAGACAATGAGATACCACCTCATACCTGTCAGAAGGGCTAAAATTAACAAGTCAGGATACAACAAATACTGGCAAGAATGCAGAGAAAGAGGAACCCTCTTACACTATCGGTGTGAATGCAAGCTGGTGCAGCCTCTCTGGAAAACAGTATGGAGATTCCTCAAAAAGTTAAAAATAGAGCTACCCTATGACCCAGCAATTGCACTACTGGGCATTTACCCCAAAGATACAAATGTAGCGATCTGAAGGGGCACCTGCACCCCAACGTTTATAGCAGCAATGTCCACAATAGCCAAACTATGGAAAGCGTCCAGATGTCTGCCGACAGATGAATGGATAAAGAAGATGTGGTATCTCTATACAATGGAATACTACTCAGCCATCGAAAAAATGAAATCTTGCCATTTGCAATAACATGGATGGAACTAGAGGGTATTATGCTAAGCAAAATAAGTCAGTCAGAGAAAGACAATTATATGATTTCACTCATATGTGGAATTTAAGAAACAAAACAGAGGAGCATAGAGGGAGGGAGGGAAAAATAAAACAAGATGAAATCAGAGAGGGAGACAAACCATAAGAGACTCTTGACCATAGGAAACAAACTGAGGGTTGCTGGAGGGGATGAGGTCACTGGGTGATGGGCATCAGGGAGGGCACGTGGGGTAATGAGCACTGGGTGTTATATACAACTGATGAATCACTGAACTCTACCTCTGAAACTAATGATATACTGTATGTTAATTAACTGAATTTAAATTTTAAAAAAATATGAAGGAGTTTGTATATTCTGGATAGGTGTCCTTTGTTAGATATATGTATATAAATATCTTTTCCTGGTCTGTATCCTACCTTTTCACTCTAATGATACCTTTTTGATGAAAAGTTCTTAATTTTAATTAGGTCCCACTTATCAGTATTCTATTTTGTATTTAGTGCTTTTTGCAACCTGGTTTAAGAAATCATTGCCTAGGGACGCCTGGGTGGTTTAGTCGGTTAAGTGTCTGCCTTTGGCTCAGGTCATGATTCCAGGGTCCTGAGATCCAGGCCTGTGTCAGGTCCCTGCTCAGTGGGGATTCTGCTTCTCTCTCACCCTCTGCCCCTCCCCCCTACTTGTGCTTTCTCACTTGGTCTCTCTCTCTCAAATAAATAAAAATAAAATCTTTTCAAAAAATAGTGTTTAAAAAAAAAGAAATCATTGCCTACCTGAAAGTCATGAAAATAATCTCTCACATTCTTTTTAAGATCTATTGTTTTAATTTTTCCCTTTAATTCTAAGATCCATCTCAAATTAATATTGGTGTATAGAGTGAGGTAGGGGTTCAAGGTTAACTTTTTTCCTATATGGGTAGCTAATTTACCCAGCACGATTATTTCAAATAACATCTTTCCCCCGTGAATTACACTTATCACAAATCAGGGAACTGTATATGTGTGGGTCTGTTCTGGATTTCTGTTCCTTCATCTGTTTGTTTCTCCTAGTATCTATACCACATTGTCTTAATCATTGTAGACAATCATTTATAAGAAATCTAATGCCTAAAAGTGCAAGTCCTCCATCTTTATTCTTCTTCTTCAAGATTGCCACTTTCAAGATTATTCTAGGTCCTTAGAATTTCCAGATAAATCTTAGAATAAACTTGTTAGTTTAAGTTAGTATACTTCTAAAACCAGGTATTATTAGTCAAATCTTTATTTAATTAGTCCTCATATATGCTTTATAATTTCATAGACAAAATATAGCATAAAATTGATTTTTAAATTGATTAGAAAGATTAGGAAAGGGGTGTCTGGGTGGCTCAGTCAGTTAAGCATCTGCCTTCAGCTCAGGTCGTGATCCCAGAGTCCTACGATCGAGCCCAGCATTGGGCTCCCTGCTCAATGGAGAGCCTGCTTCTCCCTCTGCCTGCCGCTCCCCCCTGTTTGTGCTCTCTCTCTCTCTGTCAAATAAATAAATAAAATCTTTTTTAAAAAATTAGGAAAGAAGAAAGAAAAGGTATTTACCATCATAGAACTGAAGGCCACAATAGGAGTAACAAAGAAATAGTGAACACTTGAAAACCTGCAAAGAACAGAAGAAAAGTTTGAGGGAAAAAAAGCAAAGCAAGATGAAAACAAACATTTTGAATTGTCAACAAGAATATGTCTCAGTAAAGTCACTGGACTTCGGTGACAAAGAAAAGAATATTTTGAATATTTACGCAAAATTATCAACTCAGCTATAAAGGGAAAAGTTTCAGATGGGCTCTAGACTTCTCCATCGTAACATTCAACAACAACAACAAAAAACAGTGAGGCAATCCTTAGAAAGAAGAGTGTGATCCAAGAATTTCATACGCAGCCTAACTATCATCATTTAAATATAAATGCAACAGGAATATTGTCAAAAAAGCCAAAAGTCAGGGAATACAGTTCCTTTCTGGAAGAAAGTTCTGCAGGAAAGGCTAAAGCCAATGAAGAAAGAATGGAGAATTTGGAGAGGTGCGTTTCTTAGATACGAGCAAACACAAAGGACAAGGAAGGCTGCTGCCCCAGCAACTTGTTTCGAACTCCGGACAACAGTGGAGAGTGCAGCTCGTCAGAGGCATCACCAAGGTAGGAAGACCATGGCATGGAAGATGGAGCAAACTGCCTGGACAGGGCTACACTGGAGAAGTAGCCAGTAGGAACCACAGAGAAGGTAAATGGCAGGAAGTACCATCAGGCCACACCTCGCTGAGACAAGCAGATCACAAGTCACAGACCCCAGACTTAGCTGTGAAAACCATGAGACAGAGAGCACCCAGGCACCCTCGAGATCAGCAGATACCAGACAGCGCACCCGCAGCACAAAGCCAGGGAGTCCCTTCCCCAACACCAAAGGGGAGAAACACTAGCTCCCCTCCATCTATAAATCCAGATCCAGCTTAGGAACAGCAAGAGGCCACAGAGCACTTTTATCCAGGAAGAATAAATATGAATGTATATTAAGTGTTCAGTGTGTGCTGACTATGGTTATAAGCCCTTTACATGTTTTAATTCATTTGATCTTCACAACTCTAAAGGATAAATAGTATTACTCCCATTTTAGAGATGCAGAAACTGAGACACAGAGAGGTTAAGTAGCATGCTTCAGGCCACACAGCAAATAAGTGGTCTAGCTGAAACATAAATAGAGACGGTCAGGTTCCAGAGCCCATGCTCAAACAATTATGCAAATGGATTATTATTTTTTTCATATCTTTATTTACTTTTTTAAAGTAAGCTCTACGCCCAATGTGGAGCTTGAACTCAGAACCCCAAGATCAAGAGTTGCATGCTCTACCGACTGAGCCAGCCAGGTGCCCCTATAAATGGATTATTTAAATCACTCAACAAGGGTAAACCTGAATCTTTACAAATATGGAACTGGTAAAGTAGATTATGTTACACCCACTCAAGGAAATTTAATGTGAGTGAATTTTGTACTATGTGCACATGTTACCTAATCAAAGGCATGTGGCTTCAATAAGTAGATATAAAGAAAGCTGAGGGGCCTCCCAGGGACATGGGATGATAAAGGCCATCTCACCGATCTGAGTGAGGCTCTCTGGCAGAGGGAAAGTTTTACTGGAGATAATGCTCTAAAAAAAAAGCAATATCCTTCAAAGGAAAAAGAGAAAACAAACACGACAGGATGTTTAATAGGGAGGTTTGACGGATCCACCAAGTTCGATAGATTTCAGATTCCAAAGTGTGGTGTGAGGCCATATGGAATTTTCAAAGTAGATGCCAAGAACAGGTTAGACAATTGACCCACATTAAAGGCCTAACATGTTGGGAGAGGAGAGAGGGAGGATTTTGTGAGGAAGATTTCTCTGGAAGGAGCTGGGCAACCTGCTCAAAGGTGGAGGAGCTTCAGCCAGACCCCCTGGAAACTGGCTTTGTACTCCTTGCAGGGTCAGTTCTGGGGGCCATGACTGAGAACGTTAAAGGAGCCAGGTCGCAGAGAAGAGGGAAATAAGGTCCTCCCCCACCCCAAGAGCACCAGCAGATCCCCTCCTGTTGTCACTTTGTTGCGAGGTCATTTTAAATAGATCCTGCCGGTGAGGGCAGCTGGTTAGGGTGAGGGACACAGGTAAAAAGAACAGTGGCGGGGGCAGACCCCTAGAGGGGTCTGTACCTACAGCCGGCCAATGGAAAGGGCACTGCTCAGGTCAAAGGGTTTGTCAGTCAAGGCCCAGGAGCAGAATGGATAAAAGCCTTGGAAATTGCCCAGGAGAGTGTTTCAAACATTGCCAGGCCCAGAGAGGGGAAGCCCCGCAGTACTAGCGAGTCAGCACATTCATGCGAGCACCTCTCTCCTTCCTATCACCCCCACTCCTGGCTCCCAGCTCCCGGCAGGGCTCCTCACAGACAACAGACAACATCTAGCTGTGGGAAGGCAGTGAACAAAGAGAAGCAGTTTCCCCCTCCCACCTCTCGTGGATCACAGACTCGAGTCTCCAGCCAAAGGAGGGGAGAAGCTGTAATTACGAGGTGGAGGCTGTGTGCGTGACTTAAATCCACCATAAGGATGCTTATTACCTGAGAGTGATGAGAAATGAAGGACGTGCTTGAGTCTTCGCCCGGAGGGGGAGAACAGGAAGACACATAAAGAAAGTTGCTTCCAGTTTGATGAGCTAGTTGCACAAAAAAGATTAGTTAACAAGGGTAAAAGTGTGTGGGTTTTTTCATCATTTTTCATTCTAATTAGGAATAATTAGGTCTTATCATGAATGATTATTTTTTTTAAGATTTTATTTATTTATTTGGGAGAGAGAGAGATAGAGAGATGTCCGGGGTGAGGAGGCACTGAGTAGGGACCCGGACGCCAGACTTGATCCCACGACCCTAAGATCATGACCTGAGCCAAAGGCTGTCAGACATTTAACCAACTGAGCCATCCAGGCGCCCCATCATGAATGATTAGAAAGGTCTATTAATATATGTCAAATGTAGATGTTGATCAAGATATGTGCAGACATCAAGAGAAGGAATAAAAAGGCTCCACACATTGTTTTATTGTTACATTGGGATGCATTCCATGAAAAGGAAAGGAAAAGGTGGACACATTGTAATGGAAAAGGACCGTCCACTCTCCCGTCCACCCCACTCTGTACTTATGCGCTCCTGGTATGCGGCGCCCAGCTAATCTGTGGCTACTCTTGAGTCATGGCTTACAGTTCGGCTGCCTCATTTGTTCCTCACCTTGACCTGCTACATGACTTGAAAATTCTTGTGCTTGGTCCTTCAAAGGCTAAGGAAAAGCACAGTGGCAGAGTTCCACTTAACAGTGACATCCCACCTTGTGTGAAAACATGTAGATGTTTATCAATTACCCTAGAATGTTCTAGTGTAGTTTGTCACACGTATACAGCGTTCATGTGGTGGTGGATCGTCTTCATAACTGGTAACTTTTTAAAAGATGAAGGAATAAAGTTCTACCTTCTAAAAAAAAAAAGAATTGGGGCGGGGTGGCTCAGTCGTTAAGCGTCTGCCTTCGGCTCAGGTCATGATCCCAGGGTCCTGGGATCGAGCCCCACATCGGGCTCCCTGCTCGGCGGGAGGCCTGCTTCTCCCTCTCCCACTCCCCCTGTTTGTGTTCCCTCTCTCGCTATCTCTCTCTCTCTGTCAAATAAATAAATAAATAAATAATCTTTTTAAAAAAATTAAAAAAAGAATAAAAAGGCTCCAAATGTATGACTTGTTTCAATTATCCACACTTGAAGAAAGTCACATATGGGGGCGCCTGGGTGGCTCAGTCGTTAAGCGTCTGCCTTCAGCTCAGGTCATGGTCCCAGAGTCCTGGGATCGAGCCCCGCACCGGGCTCCCTGCTCGGCAGGAAGCCTGCTTCTCCCTCTCCCACTCCCCCTCTCTCGCTGTCTCTTTCTGTCAAATAAATAAATAAAATCTTTAAAAAAAAAAAAAGAAAGAAAGAAAAGAAAGCCACATATAATGACAGAGTATGCAAAAAGTTTCATCCCAATACACAAATTAAAATCAAAGCCAGCGACTGCTGCTCACCTGGCTCAAGCTCATAATGGATGACTTAATTATACCCTTATGGCCATTATTGCACATGCAAGATGGGGTACTGAGTCACTCCTGTCTATTGCCACCACTCTCCTCCTGGAGTATCTCTCTTAAACATTCTATACACTTGTTGATCCAAATAAATCGAGTAAACGTATTTGTGCCCCCACCACTTATAGTTCACAAGCTGTCTTCTGCAGTATTGCGGGCCAACAAACGCATTCTATTTCTCCACGTCATATGAAAACTAGGTAGTTTCTGATTTTCTTATGTCTCAACTCCTCTCCATTGCATCCTGAGACATAGATATCTGTATTGCACGTCATGTTTGCACTTTGGAGATAGAGCCCCACAACGGTGAACTTATTCTTCATTTCAGCATGATGTAAACATCTCGGAAGGCTATGGCAGGAAGCTCCCACAAGAGACTTTTCATCTTTGTACATGCCTGAAATGAACTGGTGGATATTCACGCGTATTAATCAGAGAGACCCAGGTCAGCTACATTACAGACATTAAAACATTTTTAATCCTGGTAGGCTATTCAAACACCGTACAGTCAATTGCAATTTTTTAAATTTATTTTTTAGATTTATTTATTTATTTCAGAGAGAGAGAGTACATGATGGAGAGGGGAGGGGCAGAAGGAGAGGGCGAAATAAAGCATACTCAGGACTCAATCTTCGGACTCTTAGATCATGACCTGAGCTGAAACCAAGAGTCAGATGCTCAACCAACTGAGCCATCCAGGTGCCCCGTTGTTTCAGAATAATAGACATCTCATTCTTTTGCAAAGCATGACAATCTTCGAAGCCAAACCTCATTTTGGAAGTTTAGTTCTCCTGAAGGGGAATTTTGTACATGCAATATTCTCCCAATGGTTGAAAGAGATTTAAGTATTTGTTGTGTAGGGAATGCAGTCTTTATTTCATGTTTCTATGAACATCAAGTTTCCCCAACTTTTGGAATTTATATACCAGACAAAGGTTAATTTTCTAACATGTCATGAGTCCCTGCTTAATATGAAGAAGATGACCAACCCACAAGAGAAAAAGGGGCCAAAAAAAAAAAGTATGGATAGTTCCCAGGAAAGGACATCTAAATACATCTTATAAAATAAAAAAGATGCTAGGGTACCTGGCTGGCTCATTCGGTAGAGCATGCAATTCTTGACTTTGGGGTTGTGAGTTCAAGCCCCATGTTGGATGTAGAGATTACTTAAAAAAAATAAAATCCTCCCAAAAAGTAAATAAAATAAAAATAAAAGGAAAGATGCCTAGCTTCATCATAATGAGGGAAATAAAATTTTAAATGATAACGCAGTACCGTTTTCACCTACACATTGGTAAAGATCAAAAAGTTTGATGACACATCTGAGTTGGCGAGTTTGTAGAAAAGCAGGTATGCATACTATACGACTTTCTCAGGAGGCTATAGGGCAACATTTATCAAAATTACAAAGGACAATATGTGTTAGTCAAAACTTGCAGAACTGTGTACTCAAAATGGTAAAAAAAAAAAAAAAAACTGCAATATATAAATTATACCTTAATTTTTTAATGAAAAAAGTTAACATCAGTCTCCTCACAAGATATCCCATATTGCCTTTAAAGAGAATGAGATTGATCTATACCAGCAATAAATTCTAAAATATATTAAGTGGGGGCGCCTGGGTGGCTCAGATGTTTAAGCGTCTGCCTTCGGCTCAGGTCGAGATCTCAGGGTCCTGGGATCGAGCACCATGTTGGGCTCCCTCGTCGGCGGGCAGTCTGTTTCTCCCTCTGCCTCTGCTGCTCCCCCTGCTCGTGCTCTCTCTGTTTCTCCTTCTCAAATGAATAAATAAAATCTTTAAAAAATAAATAAATAAAATATATTAAGTGAAAAAAGCAAGGTGCAGAATGGTGTGTGTTCCTTACATATTCCTTTCAAGCAAAGACAAATGACATACACTGATTCACATATATAAGTTTGTGTATGCCTATAATCTCTAGTAGTATATCCACAGGCAGGGGCTACCTCTGGGGAGGGAGTGGAAGCCAAAGGGTGGGGTGGGGGAGACTCATTTTTCACTGCATATACTTTCATATTGCTCGGTTTTGTTGTTTGTTTACCATGTGTATGTATTACTTTTTCAGGTATAATTAAAACCTCTAAAAATGAGAAAAAATACAGATACTTGTCCTCAACCAAAACACTTCACTTCTAGAGATTTGTTTCAAAGATACAATCATTCATGGGCAGACTGGTGTATGTGCAAGGTTTTTCACTGTAGCACAATTTGTAAGAGCCAAAGATGGGGGGCTTGCGGAATGTAAATGTCACCAATACGACACTGGTGAAATTACGGTATTAGGAAATTATGGAATACTAACAGGCTATGAAAAAGAATGAGGAGGCTCCTTGTGTACCAAAATGGAAGTAGAGCTAAGATATCCCAAGTGAAGGGATGCCTGGGTGGCTCAGTCAGTTAAGCATTGGCCTTCAGCTCAGGTCATGATCCCAGGGTCCTGGGATCAAGTCCTGCATCGGGCTCCCTGCTCAGTGGGGAGCCTGCTTCTCCCTCTGCCTGCTTCTCTCCCTGCTTTTGCTCTCTCTTTCTCTCTCTCAAATAAATAAATAAAATCTTAAAAAAAAAAAAAAGATATCCTAAGTGAAAAAAGAAATCTGTACCTTTGCAGAGTAGGACATATACCATTGTTGAGGTAAAAGGGGAAAGATGATATTTACATGCATTCGTTTAAATGTGCATAACATCGCCCAGAGAAAACATCAGATGGATGGCCTCGGGGGAGGAGAACTGGGCACGGGGGAGAGAAGGGAGTGGGAAAGAAAGCGTTCGCAAATATTTTGAGCCACGTGAAAGAATTACCTATTAACATAGACCGTAGGCGTTCTTGGTGTAGTATTGCCAGTATATCTGTGTGATATATGACAGAGGGGCTCCCTATGAAGATAGCCTTTCAGCGCAATGTGTCCTTTACCACCATAAAAAAAGAAAAAAAATTTTTTTAATTAAAAAAAAACCCAACAATGGAATCTGCCCTAATGTTTTTATTTTTGTTTTTTTAAGATTTTATTTATTTATTTGACAGAGAGAGATAGTGAGAGCAGGAACACAAGCAGGGGGAGTGGGAGAGGGAGAAGCAGGCCCCCCCGCCAAGCAGGGAGCCTGACTCGGGGCTCGATCCCAGGACCCCGGGATCTCGACCCGAGCCGGAGACAGACGCCTAACGACTGAGCCACCCAGGCACCCCTGCCCTACTGTTTTGTTTGCACAGGAAAATGAACGGGGTCTGTTTCCAGGGAATGCTCCAGGTAGACAAACTGTCTGGCCCCTTGTCTTGGAATCATCCTGCCAATGACAAAACGTTTCTCACCCTTTGACAAGGATGCAGACACCTGGTTTCTTCACAGTGACCTCCGTCCCCGGGTACAAATGTCTCTCGGCCAAGACATTGTGGTCACACTGGTGGGTCAGCCTGTCGTGTCTGTTTCCCGGAATATCACTGTTTGAGCAAAACAAATAGCCGGAGAAATTCGGGCCTCGTGGCGGGAGACCGCCACTTTTACAGTGATAGGCTTATGTGTACCGATAATCTATCAATATTTCTAAGTATCTTCAAGATTATTTTATCCCATGATAATGGGAAATAATTTAGATTCAAAAAGGAAACAAGTGTACATGCTCAGACTCGAGGAAGCTGTCCCCAGAGCATATTACCATAATAATGATCAGAGTTCATTAAGTATATCATATCAAGAGTACTAATTTAAGCTCTTTAAATTACACGACAGGGGAACATTACTGTCTGAAGAAAAGACAGTACAAATATTGGACATAGGAAGTTATAAGTGTACTTATACCCTATGAAGTATTTTAAGATTTGTTTTATTTATTTTAGAGAGAGAGCAGGGGGAGAGGAAGGAGAGAAGCAGACTCCCCACTGAGCATGGAGCCGTAGTGGGGTTGGATCTCACAACCCTGAGGATCTCACAACCCTGAGATCACAACCTTAACCGAAACCAAAAGTCTGATGCTTAACTGACTGAGCTGAGCCAGGCACCACCCCCAATATTAATTTTTATGACACATTCAGTATCTGAGAATATTTCTTGGTCATAAGAGATTCTGAACCTATGTATCAGTTAGAACCCCCTGGGTAGCAAGCGAGAGAAAAATCTGATCCAAACACTGGCTTCAACAAAATAGGAATTTACTAGATTATGTAAATGAACTGTCCAGGGATAAGGCTTGGTACTATGCTGCTATCTTGGTTTGAAGGCTGAAACGTATCACCAGGGAGCCTTTCTGTCTGTCTGTCTGTCTCTCTCTCTCTCTCTCAGCTCCATTCTGAGACTGGTTCCCACTCAAGATATCAAGATGGCTACAGCAACTCTGGGCCTCACTTTAAAGGTAAAAATCTGGCAGGATGGGGAAAGAATCTCTCTCTCCCAGAAGTCCCAGCAGAAGTATTCTCACTGATTCTGAACGAGGCTTCTGTGAATCAGTCAGTCCATCTGGCCAGGGGAATGCAACATTTGGACGGACCTGAGGTTGCAAGCTCTGTGTCTGAAGCAGGGTGAAGCCCCAGAGGAAGCAGCCGCACCGGGGAGACAGGGGTTTCCACAGATGGGAGCTGGAGTATGGTTACCAGCAGAAGGGTGGCCACATGGTGGGCAGTGAAGAGAACAGCTGTCTGTAAGCAGCTGTGGCCTGAGATAATGAGTGTGCAATGGAAATCCAATAGGAATGAGGATCTACCAAGAACAAGAAAGGCACACTCAAAGAAAGGATGGAAAAGAGATGTTTACATCCATCATTTGACATTAATATTTTAAATTAAAGAGTCAAGGTTTCTGGACTTGATATGCAATTTCAAAAAGAAAGAATAATGAATGTTTCTGGACTTAATGGGGCAATTTCAAAAAGAAAGAATAATTGCTTTATTCTTCAAAACTAAAAAAAAAAAAAAACCCTTCATAAAATAAGCTTTGAGAAGAAAATTTTTATCCTGAGAATTACTGCAAATATAAGATTACTCTCATCTAAAAGCACGTCAGAAATAAAAGACAGTGCTGGGAATCAGCTGCTGTCAGTTTTAGATGGAATGTCTAATTTGAAAATGATTTATTCTTTACCATGTAAGGCTCTTCTATCATATGTAAATCGGAGGTGATTCGTACAACTCATGTAGTCGGAAGATAAGCTCTAGAGTAAGAAGTTTGGGTTAGAAGCAGAGTGACTTTTAAAAACAGTTTCACAGTCCGTTTCTATACTCATCAAGCATTTCATAGCAAGAAATTTAGTCTGAGAATTTTTCTAAGTCACTGCAGAGAATTAATAATTATCAGAGGAAGAAAAACATTTTACTAGTTTCTGTAGAGGCCTTGTCCTGCCCTTGGCACAGGGCCCGGGGGATTTAGCGTGTATAATTTCTCCTGAGCTCCTCTGGCAGGGGCTATTGGTAGCCTACCCAACAGCTATTCCCCACTTCTTTTTGGCTTAAAATAATAATAATAATAAATAAGTACATAAATAAAATAAAAGCCCTATTTCGATTGGGCAATGATGTGCCCAGCTTCAAGGTCTAAGTAAAGCGTGCCATTCTCATTTCCCTTTTGTCAGTCCAGTGAGGGGCATGTGGTCAAGTTCTGGCTCAAGACGGCTGCTTGGAGCCTCAATGTCTCTTCCTGCTCAGGGAGACTTCAAAGAAGAGAAAGAGAAGCCCGGTCAGCTCCGGTCTCCTCCCTGTCTGCTGAGGACTCGGCAAGCGGAGGGCGCAGTGTTTAGAGCTGCTCTGCCACCTGCTGGCCGGAAGGGGAAGAACAGCCGACTTGTGCCCAGATGTCCTGAGGCTGAGCAACCCAGTCATCACCTGCTTCCACACGTTTCGTTAAGTGGCATATTATGGGTCAGGTGGTGTGAGCACTTTTAGTTGGATATTCTGTTGCTTTGGGCCAACGTCATTTGTAAATGATACAGATCCCCTCAAATTTCTGACTTGTGGTTGCCAGACTAAATACCACACAGCTAAATTGGGAGGTTATGTATTTGCCTAACAAAGCCTGAAACAAAGGACCGACTTTCAAACAGTCATTCTTGCAGAACAGCTATTTCTTAATCTGCCCTATGTGTTTAAATCTGATCTGGTGTTTCCCCCTGCCCGCAAAATAATTCAAGCCAGACTTCTTTTTTTTCCCCCTACCATTTCTTTTGGAAAGACATTAAAGAAATGTATTGGTAAGATGACATTCCTTCACAGCTGACACCTGTCCTCCCGTCTCAAACATGGCAATCAGTACAATTTGCAGAGAGAAGTTCTGAGCTCATGATAAGGAAGAGCCTTCGCTCAGAGCCAAAGCGAAGACAAACAGGCCGCTCCGGAGGGTGGTGGCAGATGGTGGACCTCACCCGCAGAGGAGCTGAAGAATAAACAGAATGACAGGACTTTGTAAAGGAAATTTAAGTGTCAGATGGCATTAGACAAAATAATCTTCGAGGTTCCTCTCAACTCTGAGATTCAAGGATTGTCTGTTCTTCAATCTCAAATCTTAAAACTGAAATACGCCTTTTTTTTTGTTTGACTCTGCAAAACTGTTTTTATTATCATCTTCTCTCCGTAAAGATCTGATAGATACCCTTTTTTTTTTTCAGCTTTCTGACTGCCTACTCCTCACCCTTAATGTTATGAAGCCCATACTCTATACCCCACCTCTGGACTAAACGTGTTCTTTTACTAATGACTGAAGATTTAAGCCAAATCCAACACTTTTTTTAATCTTTAAAAAACTAGATAATTAGTTTATTTCTGCAAATGCTACAAAGAATCAACATGCATTTTTAGAATTCTCATTCTTGTATATATGCCTGCAATATTAGCATCGGATGGAGTTGCTTGCTGTCCTTGGTGTCCTTGTTCCTTGTTGCCCATATCTTTCTTGGTTCTCACGTATGCCTTGCATGATTTTTGTTCCCAGCTTTACTGAGATTTTATTGACATATAACACATACAGTTTAAGGTACAATGTGATGATCTGATCCATGTAAATAATGCAAAATGATTACCACAATAAGATTAGTTAACACCTCCAACCCCTCACATAATTACCTTTTGTGTGTGTGTGGTGAGAACATGTAAGATCTACTCTCTTCACCTGCAGTATGTAGTATAGTACTGTTCATTAGAGTCCCCACGCTATCCGTTAGATCCCAGAACTTACTCACCTTAGAGCTGGAAGTCTGTCCCCTTCTTAATCTTCGTATTGTCTGGATCGTCTGCTGCATCTGACACTGTTTCCCAACCCCTACTTGAAATTCTCTCCTTCCTTCCATGACATTCCAGGCACCTGAGGGTTGTTTTTTCCCTTTGTAGTCCTTATCAAGATATAACTGAATCATCTGAGGAAGCTTTTAAAGTTTACACACATCCAAGCTCTAGTCCAAGATTCAGGGAGTCAAATATGGGGTGCCTTTGTCCCAACATCCTATGTTTTTAGAGGATACATTTCCCTTAATCCTTCTCCCATCTATTCTGGTTTGTAAGCAGGGAAGAGATAGAGGATGGCTGTTAGTTAGAGTACCAAATCCTGTTCAGCATTACACAGTTAAATTTAGATTTTAAATGACTGAGGAAAAAGGCTTGGCATGTGCTATTAAAAAGTGACCAAGGGGAACTTCTTCTCAAAAAGGAAAACAAAAAACAAAACAAACAATCAAACAAAAAACACTAAGCATAAGGAAAAGAATGATAAATTAAGCTACGTTAAAATTAATAACTTCTGTTTATCAAAAGACACCATTAAGAGAATGGAAAGGTAAGCCACACAGTGGGGAATCATATTGGTACCACATATTATTGAAAAGAGACAAGGAAGGGAGGAAGGGAGGGAGGAAGGGACTTCATCTAAAATGTATAAAGAACCCTTACAAATCAATAAGAAAAATATGGTCAACCCAATGGGGATTCATGAAGAATTCTAGAAATTGCCCATGAGCAAACCAGCCTCAGACATTGACAAGCTCTCCAGTTTGCAAATCCATCTCTCAAAAATGTCAGTGAAGTAAACTTTGTTGCTCCCCGTCTTGCCTTCGCCCCAGCCCTATGCTCATCTCTACCCTGGCTCCTTGCAGTTACTAACAACGAGCCCATAGTTGAGAGGTCGCAGAGGAGGAGAGTGAGAAAGAGAAAAGCTCTCTACACAGACTTGTATCTGCGGCAGGTGCCAGTGGGGAAAAGATTTAATTACTGAGTTGAGGCTATGTTCTAGTGATGTTTTCACCTGGTGTGTAATTCTAGGTTAGCAGCTGTTTACTTCAGCACATTAAAGATATCATTCCTTAATCTTTTGGCTTCTATAACCGCTGCTGAGAATTCAGCAGTCAGTCTAACCATTGCTTCTTTGAAGGTAAACTGTCCTTTTCCCTCTGGCAGCCCTTAATAGTTTCTCATGGCCTTTGGTTTTCTTCGCTTCCCTATGGTGCGTCTGTGGTGGCCTGCTTTCTATGATGCTCCTTGCAATTTATTGGGCTTCTGTGGGTTGATGTCCAGAGCTGAAAAATTCCAGCTATTATCTCCTTAAATGTTGCTTCTGTCCCATTCTCTTTTACTTCTTTTTTAAGTTCTCCAGCTGAATGTTCATTGTATTCTCTTTTTTTTCATTCTTCTTTTCTCCTTATGCTTCATTCTGAAAGGTTTCATCTGATCTCTCTTTGTCAGAATTCTTTCTTAATTGTGTCTAATTTGTTCTTAAATGCATCCGCTGATTTAATTTAGGTTACTTGATTTTTTTTTTTTTTTACTATTTGAGTTTCTATTTGGTTCTTTTTCAAGTCTATGTCATTTTCTTATATGTTAGAGTTTTCTGCTAAAATATTCATACTTCACTTGTATCTACTTGAACTTGGTAAGCATAATTGCTTTACAGTCTGTATTTGGAATCCCTGAGGGTCTATTTCTGCAGTCTGATTTATTTTTCTTGTTCATAGTGTTTTATCATCTTGTATACCTGGTTATTTTTTCCTATGTCCTGATAATTGTATTTTTAATTAAAAATAATTTTAGACCTACTATGATATTCTATTTCTCCAAAGAGAATTTTTTTAAAGATTTATTTCATTTTAAAAAGAGAGAGAGAGAGCATGAGCAGGAGGGGCAGAGGGAGAGAGAGAGAGAATCTCAAGCAGACTCTGTGCTGAACACAGAGCCACTTGCAGGGCTTAATCTCATGACCCTGAGATCACGACCTGAGCTGAAACTAAGAGTCAGACACTCACCCGACTGTCCCACCCAGGTGCCCCATCCAAAGAAAATTTTTATTGCTTCTACCAGGCACTTGAAGGCACCAACATTCCAATATTACCCTAATCCCGTTTCAGGCTTGAGATTTTCCAGGCCACCCAGATGACTCAAAGAGAGACTACAGTACATGCAAGGGCTGGTTGACTTCCAATTCACTCTTATTTCTAGTGTCTGTCAGTCTCAACTCAGTCTCAACTCAACTTAGGCTTGTCTCCCTGGCCCTAACGGGGCTGTTAAACCTCTCAACCACCTGCTCTGGATCACCACACATCCTCGGGCGGGACAAAATGACACCGGTACCATGCTTATCTTCATGGATTTTCATCTTCCCTTAACCTGGTAATTCCTCACTATTTGTTAGTTTGCTATTTCTAGAAAGGTGATTTTATATTTTGTTCAGCATTTTAGTTGTCTTCAGTGGGAGGATTTTTCTAAATGACTTAACTTACCATTCCCGGAAGTGGAAGACTAACCTTAACTTTTCATCTCCTACTTACCATCCTGTGACTTTTTGAGGAAGCACAGACATAGTGAGACAATGAAAGTTGGGGGTTTGGTATTACCCTCTCCATTAATTTGTTGTGTGGTTTAACTAACATTTGACTCTCAATTTTGTGGAAGCAAATTAAAATTAACACATGCCCCCATATTCTTTACAGAAATTTAAGGAAAATGTTCAAGGGAATTAAAAAATACATATATCATTGAGGTCTGAAAGAATTTTTGTGCTCTTCTCCAAAATGGCTTAGTCTGTGCTGGTAAACATAGCAAATGGACAACCTTATAAACTAAACCAAAAAAATTTTGGTTACCTAATTATTCAGATTTAATCCAGATCTTAAAAAGGATTACATTTGATCCTGTTTTGTATTAGTCCCAGGTGACATATTTTTTCTATTGGGCTTTCTTCTAGATCATGAAATAATCTATGAAAAAATAAGAACCCCCTTGCTGTCAAATAGTTTTGATAAGAGCTGTTTTACTCACACAAATATGGAGCTTTCAAATCTGTATGAATGTCAAAGATTATAAATTACATTTTGGATAATTATGGAAAGTTTAAAACATGGCTAATGTGAGATGGTACTGTTAATGTGTTAACTGGAATAGACTAGGTTATGCTGCAGGATTAACTAATCCCCAACTTCCACTGATGTAACCCATGAAAGTTTACATTTCACTCACGAAAAGTTGGCTGCAGGTACTGGGGCTCTTCCCGACACCTCCCTTCCAAGCACGCCTGACATCCAGGCTGTTCCATCTTGTGGTTACCCCATCTCCAGGTCTAGCATCTCCTGTTGTGGCGGCAGGGAAAGAGAGAAGCATCAAGAACTAAAAAGTGCTCTTCTCTTTATTCTTTGTCCCAGAAGTGACACATGTCACTTCTCCCAGCTCACTTGTCATAACTCATCACATAGACCCATCTAACTGCAAGGGAGCTGGGAAATATATGGGAGCACATGGATATTCAGTGACTAATAAATTATAATAAATTACTTCACTTTAAATATGATTGAACTTAACATGAACTCCTTGAAATATTTCCAAGGAAGAGTTATTCCTGAAACAATAGGAAATCCATGGTGTGATTTCCAGTATTTGAAGAAGCAGATCCTCTGCTGTGTTTCCCCCACAATGGTTAATTTTTTAGGACGTTCTGACAGCCTCAAACATAAAACAGCATGGAGCTTCGTTTATTCTTGGATAGTTGCCTTATATTTAAAAGGAAGGAATTGGACTGATTGATCTCTAACGTCCCTTAAGAGCCCTCAAAAACACTGTTTAACATCTCCAAAGTTATTTTTTATTTTAACTTGGAATAATTTTTTTTCAGAATTCTGTTTTTTTAACTAAAACTTTAACTATGCACCAGCCCCTTGGGGAAAAAAAAATTTTTTTTGATAAGTGAACTAGAGCTTCAGGTAAATCTTATGCATCTGGTTTTTGTCACACGGGATTTCTATCCAAGGACCTTCCCCCCTTTTTTTTTTCTTTTTAATGAAGGCATTTTGTTAGGCAGCGTAAGTTAAAAACCGAAATTACCGTTCCTCAGGTGCAATGGCAAGAGGGGAGATCAGATTATTCAAAAAAAATTAACATGACCTTATGTCATTAAAACTTCACTCTCCATATATAACTTAGCACATCTGAGTTTTAGTAAGAGAATTTTGCTAAATTTGTTCATAATGTTTGTTGTTTATTGGTAAGAGATTGAGAGACTATTGGTAATAGTCTCTGGACTTGTGGTTGAAAAATCAGATCCTATAGGGTCTAAACAGGTCGATGAAGCAGATACGTGGTGTTTGTGAGGACGGTCAAGAATAGGAGCGAGCTAGGGCGCCTGGGTGGCTCAGTTGGTTAAGCGACTGCCTTCAGCTCAGGTCATGATCCTGGAGTCCCAGGATCGAGTCCCGCATCGGGCTCCCTGCTCAGCAGGGAGTCTGCTTCTCCCTCTGACCCTCCCCCCTCTCATGCTCTCTCTCTATCTCATTCTCTCTCTCAAATAAATAAATAAAATCTTTAAAAAAAAAAAAAAAAAGAATAGGAGCGAGCTTGTTTAAAGTGAGGATCCAGTGTCAGCATGTTGTTGTTAGGCAAGAATTTGGGACCAGCGTTGCCAGATCTTCCAAATTAGGAATGAAGGAAAGAGAGAAGTGAAGAAGGTAAAGAGGCCACTGGCTTAGAATGGAAGAGGCAAGGGATTGTTGCAGGGAGGGAGAGAAGCTACATCTTTCTTCCGACTCTTGGCTTCCCTCTCTCACTCAAGCAATTTCTTCCTTAGGCAAGGTTAAAGAGGGAAACCAGGAAAGCAAAGTCTGCGGGATACATGAAAGTAAAATTTAAAACAGCAACACAGCTCTCAGAAGTCAAGGCCTGAAGACAAAAGAGGCAAGGATTAATAACAATAGGAATAGTAATAGTAGTAAGGAACAGTTATTACACTAACAAGGTGACCCATTGTGGGCCCCTAGGGAGTCTACACAAGAAGATGATTCAAGGTGGGGGCTGGCCACGGCACAACCATGTGATTAGAAGGCTGGGGCTTTGGGCCACATGAGACCAGCCTGATTTCCAAGGAGGGGAAAGAGACATTGAGTTCTACCATGTGGGCAATAATTCAATCAATCATACCTGTGTCATGAAGCCCCAGTAAAAATTCTGGACACTGAATCTCCGAGAAGTTTCTCTGGTTGACATACTCTTTGGGTATTGTCACACTTAAATGTTGGGAGGGTAACACATCCTGAGGACGATGGAAGCTTTGCATTTAGAACTCACCCACACTTAGCTCCATCTGTGTCTTCCTTTGGCTGGTTCTAATTTGTATCCCTTGCCAAAAATAAATGTGATTATGAGTTTAATAGCTCTCAGAGAGTTCTGTGGTCTTTCTAGCAAATTATCAAACCTCAGGCTAGTCATGGGTACCTCTGAATTTATAGCCCGCTGATCTGAAGTGAGGGTGGCCCTGGGAACCTCCAAACTCTATACTGGTGTCTAAATGTGGGCAGACTTCCAGGGACTGTGCCCTCTGACTGTGGGGTTTGCTAAACTCCTCTGCATGTGCTCAAGAGATTGTTATGATGACAGAATAACACAAAGAGGGTAAGTAATCTGCCTGAGGTCACACAGGGCGTAAGAGGAAAAGCTTGGATTCCAACATGGACATTGCAACCACCACATTATATTGTTGCTCCGTTACCTCAAACTCAATGGGAAGAATATCTAATAGCACCTTGGAAAAGGTTTGCTTAGACCTGTTTTCAAGTGCACTGTGATACACAATAAGAATCTGTATTTCATAGGACTGCTCATTATACGCACATACGCACACCTGAGACAAAATGTGACACGCTCTGACCTTTTCTAAATTCGATTATTTGTGTTTTCTAAATGCTATAAACCTACCAAATCGATTTCCTATCCAGTTAAGAATTTTGCACCAGCAGTGTAAAAATAGTACTTTCCAATTCTGGTTTTAAATTAGAATAACCTGGAGAATTTTTCAAGAAAAATGCAAAACCCAGGCTCTGCCCCTAGAGATTTTAATTCAATTAGTCTAGGATGGAGGTAGGGCATCAACATTTTGTGTTTTTAAAGTCTCTGGGTACTTCTAATGTACAGCCAGGAGTTGAGAACACTGTTCAAAAATATTATCTACATACGATTTCAAGCAAATGCTTTAAGGAATGAATATGCTCTTTTATTTTAAAATGAAAATGCATGGCTAAATATGGTGACCTGTATCCCTTGCAGCTCACTTTCATAGCTATGGCGTCTATGGTAGTTTTATACCTAAACTGCAAAAGCAACCGTTTGAGCAATTAAGAAATAAACATAAGAGGGGCGCCTGGATGGCTCAGTCGTCAAGCGTCTGCCTTCGGCTCAAGTCATGATCCCAGGGTTCTGGGATCGAGCCCCACATCGGGTTCTCTGCACTGTGGGAAGCCTGCTTCTCCCTCTCCCACTCCCCTGCTTGTGTTCCCTCTCTTGCTGTCTCTCTGTCAAATAAATAAATAAAATCTTTAAAAAAAAAAAAAGAAAGAAAGAAATGTGAGAACAGACTCTATAACTCTAAAGACATGTAGTAACACATTGGTGACTTTTCACTTAAAAGTGATTTGATTAATTATTAAGAAGAGAAAAAATATTTTTCATATTATATAATTATGTGCATAATCTTTAATTATATGTAGTTATATATAAATATGTAATGTATAAAATATATAACATATATTTTAAAATATGTATTAATACAACTGATATTAATAACATATACATAATAGATAATAGATATATTACCGTATAATGCCAAATTATTTTCCCAAGTTACTGTCTCTTTTTTTTTTTTTTTTAAAGATTTTATTTATTTATTTGATGGAGAGAGACACAGCGAGAGAGGGAACACAAGCAGGGGGAGTGGGAGAGGGAGAAGCAGGCTTCCCGCGGAGCAGGGAGCCCGATGTGGGGCTCGATCCCAGGACCCTGGGATCATGACCTGAGCCGAAGGCAGTCGCTTAACCGACTGAGCCACCCAGGCGCCCCCCAAGTTACTGTCTCAATTTACACTCCCACTAGCAAAGTATTAGAGTTTGCATTGTTCTGTGCATTGCCAACACTCCATATCGGACATTAATTTTTGCCAGCCTGATGGATATAAACTTGTACCTGAATGTATCATTTCCTTGAAAATAATGAGGTTGAGCATTTTTCCATGTGTTTATTGTCTAATTGGGTTTTCTCGTCTGTGAAGTTCCTGTTCTGGTCTTTTGCCCATTTTGGTAACTTCTTACACGACAGCCTACGAAATCCTCTGAAAGCAAAATATGACACGGTGAGAAATCCAAAAGTATGTTTGTATGGAATTCCTTAATGTTTTTAGGTGATCATTCTAAATATACTGAATTTGTAAATTTAAGTCAGGCTATTGAAAATTATCCAAGGGGCGCTTGGTTGGTTGTTGGTGGAGCGTGTGACTCTCGATCTCAGGGTTGTGAGTTTGAGCCCCACATTGGGTGTAGATATTACTTAAAAATAAAATCTTAAGGGGCGCCTGGGTGGCTCAGTTGTTAAGTGTCTGTCTTTGGCTCAGGTCATGATCCCAGGGTCCTGGGATCGAGCCCCACATCGGGTTCCCTGCTCCATGGGAAGCCTGCTTCTCCCTCTCCCACTCCCCCTGCTTGTGTTCCCTCTCTTGCTGTGACTCTCTCTGTCAAATAAATAAATAAAAGCTTTAAAAAATAATAAAATAAAATCTTAAAAAAAAAAAAAAAGAAAGAAAGAAAATGATCCAAACTACCCACATATCACCAGGGCTTCCTGCTTTTTTCCATCCCAAATGTCCCTTATGACTGGGCTACATTTTTCTAGGAGGATCTCATAGTGGGATCACATGCAAGGCCCTGTTTTTAATGCAGGACAGAAACTTTTAGATAGAGAAGAAAAACTTCTGGCAAAACCAAATATTGTGGAGGAAAAAAGATGAGGATATGACTGGAAAGTAGCTTGTCAAATGGAATTTTCTTTATGCATCTGCTTTCCTGACAGAGGATGAAGGTAAAGGTACACACGTGAGTGGCGCAAATGAAAATCCTAATGCAAATAACAGTGACTTCAGGAGTAGAGCTAAGGCATTAAGAAGGGAAGACTCACCTGACTGGGTCACATCCATAATAAATTAATCCCATTAATCATGTCTGTAATGATAGAACTACTGGGCTCCTTCCCCAGTTTAGATTCCACCCCATTCTTTACAACCATTTCCTTGCATAAAGCTCAACTCCTTCATCCTGCTAACCCTCCAGTTCTCTCACCCAGCAAACCCCAACCCCATTGGTATTCTTTAAATATTACGTCTTTTCCCAAAAATGTTATAATTTAGTGTATTCTAAGGAGCTTTTTATAATTTGATTATTTCCCTCATTTCTTCAAATTCCGTAAACTTAAGAGTTTTAAATTTAGTCTGTTTATAGAGTCGTGCGTGTGTGTGTGTGTGTGTGTGTGTGTGTGTGTGTGTGTGATAATCTGTTTCAATGAAGAAGTATGCTGTAGGGAAATACTTTGAAACATATTATCAGTGTTTCCACATTGCTGTGGTTTTCATTCAAAATCCTCTGTCACATTAGTTTTTAAAGGCTCATCAGCATAAAAGGAGGTGATTTACTTGATTATTTCTGAGCTTACCTAATCTTACCTTATTAACTGCTTGTCGATTCCATTTCACTATAAAAAGACAAATATTTCTGTTTTCATTGTTTTAGGGAAAAGCAACTCTAGATCTGAGATTGGTAAGAACTGTCCAGAGAAGGCAATTGTGTGCTCTAAGATAAGGGGAGACTGGAGCCAGATGAGCCGGTTCTGGTGGAGAGAGCTCCTGTCTGGCCTCCCACAGTGAGCTGACTGCCAATGGCAATGACCTTGAAATCTGGGGAAAATCTAATTCTGCTGAATCAGAGAACCCTTCTAAGACAAGAGAATGTGATGTTCCCAGCCACAAAAAAAAAACACAAAAAAACAAAAACCTGCTCTTCCTGGATTTCCAGTGTCCTGGGAACCACAGTCCTCCTCCTCCCTCCCACTTTACCCAGGGAAACTTCTAAACATAATGGATACCTTGGGTTTATCTAGGCTAGACTAATATAATTAGACTGCTTTTTGAAATAAAGATAAAAACCAATAGTTCAGTTAAGTTCCAAAGGTAGTAAGTCTTTAAGCCCTAAAGAAGGCTAGAAAAAGGGGCGCCTGGGTGGCTCAGTCGGTTAAGCGTCTGCCTTCCGCTCAGATCATGATCCCGGGGTTTTGGGATCGAGCCCCAAGTCAGGCTCCCTGCTCAGTGGGGCATCTGCTTCTCCCTCTCCCTCTGCCCCTCACCCTGCTCGTTCTTTCTCTCAAATAAATAAATAAGATCTTAAAAAATAAAAGGCAAGAAAAAAATCCTAAGGATGCTAGGTCAGAGAAGAATCCGGGTATTCCTAAAATACAAGGGGAATCTGCCCCAGACAAATGATAAGCTAGAGCCCTTCTACCTGTGCCATTCTGATATATATATCAGAGTCACGAACTCATTGAAATCAGGAATTCTTTTTAGTGGACATGAGTTTATTTTCCCAACCTGTGATTCTGAAAAATTTCAAGCTTACAAAAAGTGACAAGAGTAGAACAACAAATACTCCATACACAATTCATCTAGAATCACTAACAGTTGACATTTTGTCATGTTTGCTTTATCTTACCCTCTCCATACACTCTTTCTTTCTCTCCTTTTTTCCTTTTCCCCTTCCTTCCTTCTCTCCATGGATCATTTATTTTAGTTAGTTACAGACTGTCGTGACACTTCACCCCTAAATCTCACAGATGTTTCTTCTTTTTTTTTTAATTTTTAAAAACATTTTATTTATTTAAGTAATCTCTATACCCAACATGGAGCTTGAACTCATGACCCCAAGATCAAGAGTCGGATGCTCTTCCAACTGAGCCAGCCAGGTGCCACTCACAGATGTTTCTTCTAAGAACAAGGACAAAGTCCTACAACCATTATACAATTATCACATTGAGGAAATTTCGCACCAATACGAAACTATTATCTAATATACAGCCCATATTAAATTTCCCTAATTATTCAAATAATGTGTATCATAATTGTTGGTTTTTTCAATCCAGGATCCAGTAAAGCACGATGAATTCAGGATCTTTTTAAAACAAAGAAATAATGACAGAGAAAGAAAAATAATTTAACTCTAAAGGTCATCCTGGGAGCAGTGAAACTTTTCTTACTTGCAAACAAAATTAACACTGATGACTATGAAATATACTTGGTCAAAAATACATCTATAAGATGTAATAACCACACTCACCTGGAATAGGGTCCTGAAAAATTTACTACTGAATAGCACTAAAATAGAAAACGTTTAATTTTAATAGGCATTTACCATTTGCCTTATTCTTTTTATGTACAGAGACTGAATAGAGTATCTTATATACCATTTCTACAGTTTTTAAAAGTCAATGAGATAAAGTAAAGCAACATAAAAGTCCTGTTTGATGAAGGAAATGGTATTGTAAAAATATACAAAAACAACCAAAGAAAGGCAACCTCATTTTTTATTTTGTTTCTTGTTTTTTTTTTAAAGATTTTATTATTTATTTGACAGAGAGAGACACAGCGAGAGAGGGAACACAAGCAGGGGGAGTGGGAGAGGGAGAAGCAGGCTTCCCATAGAGCAGAGAGCCCGATGTGGGGCTTGATCCCAGGACCCTGGGATCATGACCTGAGCCGAAGGCAGACGCCTAACGACTGAGCCACCCAGGCGCCCGCAACCTCATTTTTTAAAGTGACACTTAGAGCAGATCTTTAACAAATTCCATGTTATTTTCCTTGGCTGTGAAGCTGTATAAATGAGCTCTTTCTAATCACATGTAGTGATCACAAGTAGTGGGTCATAGTCTGCAAATCCCAAAAGGTATCAACAATTTTGGAGATGAAAAGATGAGAGAAAAAAATAACAATCAGCGTGACCTATAAAATTGTGTTTATCAAAGAAAGAGATCAAAAATAAAAATTGGAGTTATGTATCAAGTTAAATTTACAAAATAGATGATGTAGCATTCAATATTCTCTGTGAAAATGAACTATCTTTATTTTTTTTAAGCTTTTATTTATTTATTTGAGAGAGAGAGAGAGCACACATGCAAGCAGGGGGAGGGGCTAAAGGAGAGGGAGAGAGAGCATCCCAAGCAGAGTCTGAGCTGAGCCTCACACAGGGCTTGATCCCACCACCCTGAGATCATGACTTGAGCCGAAATCAAGAGTTGGATGCTTGGGGTACCTGGGTGGCTCAGTCAGTTAAGCCTCTGACTCTTGGTTCCAGTTCAGGTCATGATCTCAGGGTCTTGAGATCAAGCCCCAAGTAGAGTTTTGCACTCAGTGGGGAGTCTACCTCTCTCTCTCTCCCTCTCCCCCTCCCCCCACTCACACACTCTCTCTCTCTAAAATAAATAAATAAATACAATCTTTAAAAAAAAAAAACAAGAAAAATTCTCTAAAAAAAAAAAGAGAGAGAGAGACTTAACTGACTGAACCACCCAGGTGCTCCAGAAATGAACTATCTTTAAAGATAGATTGCATATTAATGAATTTAATAGGAATAAGTAAATATGAAAATGCTAATCCCCTAAAAGCTAGATTAGATATAATTATTATCAGACAAAATAGACTTTAAGGCAAAACCATTACTAAGTATAAAGAGGGTAACTTTATAATGATAAAAGATTTTATTCACCAGGGAGATATAACAATTTTAAATTTATATGCACTTTATAACATAAGCTGGAAGTATATAAAAAAAAAAACATAACTGAGAGAAGGAGACAACACAGAAATCATTGTGATGGATTTTAATGTACTTCTTTCATTAATTCCAGGTAGATTATAGATCTAACTGTGAAGGCAAAACAATAAAGCTTTTAGGAGGTGATTTAGGATAATAATTTCATGAACTTGAGGTAGAAATCAATTTTTTTAAAAAGATGCAAATATTTTTAAAAAAGATGCAAATATTTCCTACCAAGACATAGAAACAGCACATTGACCATAAAAGGGAAAAAATTTAATAAATTTGACCAAATTAAAATGAAGAATTTTTGTTTATCAGAACACATAAAGTGAGAAAAAGTGTTAAATATAAAAAAAAAGTGAGAAAAAACAAGCTACATAATAGGAAAAGATATTTGCAATACATACAACTAACAAATGGTTTATACTGATAACCTATAAAGAACTCCTATGAAGTCAAAAAGAAAAAGCTGAGGATCTAATAGGAAAATGGTCATTTGACAAGTCTCTTTACAAACAGGAAACATAAATGGTTAACAAACATATGAAAGGATGTTAAATTTGATTAGTAATCAGGGAAATGTAAATTAAAACCACTGTGGATACCATTACACAGCTACTAGTGCCAAAACTTTAAAATCAGACAATGCCAAATGCTGGTGAGCACGGAACAGCAGGGACACTTAGAGCATGATATTTATATTACCAAATTTTAAGACATATCCCCCTAGAGATCCAGAAATTCTACTCTCTATTATAGATCCTGGAGAAAGTCACATGCATAGGCACCAAGACATATGACCAAGAATGTGCATAGTAGCATTGCTTGTGATAGCAATAGGAATGACTCAAATATCCATCAACAATTGAATGGATAAATAAAGTGTGGTATAAGTATACAATAGAATATTACTCAGAAAGTAAAAAAAGAAGTAATCAAATAAGCAACATATGATATAATATATTCTATATGTATTATATATCATATAGATTATATAACATAAACTTTTATTTATATTAAATAATATCTAACTTTTATATAGATATATGTACATATAATACATTTATAAATATATAAAATTAAATAGAAAATAGAAGAGCATCAAAGCTAAAAGTTTAGTCTTTGAAAAGACAAACCTCTTTAAAGACCAATCAAGGTGGGCGCCTGGGTGGCTCAGTTGGTTAAGCGACTGCCTTCGGCTCAGGTCATGATCCTGGAGTCCCGGGATCAAGTCCCGCATCGGACTCCCTGCTGGGCAGGGAGTCTGCTTCTCCCTCTGACCCTCCCCCTTCTCATGCTCTCTCTCTCTCTCTCTCATTCTCTCTCTCAAATAAATAAATAAAATCTTAAAAAAAAGAAGACCAATCAAGGCAAAAAGAGAAGATAAAAATAATATTGGAAATAAAAATAGAGGATATAATCATAGCTGCAGAAGAGACTTTAAAGATAGGAAGATATTTTTGAACAATTTTTTAAAAGAAATAGTTTGAGCAACTTTTTGTCAATGAATTTGAAAATAGAAAAATATAGCTTACTAAAACTGATTCAGGAAAAAACAGAAAACCTGCAGGATTTTTATAATAAGTATAGAAATGGAATCAGCTTAAATTATTCCCATAAAAGAAAACAATAGACCCAGACAATTTTAGTAGTGAGTTCTCTCAATAACCCAAGAAGCAAATAATTTCAGCCTTATACAAACTATTCCAGAGACTAAAAAAGAGAAACACACCCAACTCACTTTATGAGGCTAATTTTACTTCAACATCAAAAAACTTACTGAGACTACATGATAGGAAAATTACAAACTAAACTCATTCAAACATTGAAGCAAATATCCTAAACAAAACATTAGGAAAAGGAATCTAGCAATATATGAAATGATAATACACCACACCCAAGTTGGGTTTAACTCAAGAATGCAAGATGAGAGTATCAGTTACCTATGCTGCATTAAAAACAAAACATCAAAACCAAAATGACAACACTCAGAAACAGTGGCTTGCCAAAGTTTATTATTTCTCACAGTGCTATGGGTTGGCTGGGCTGGTCTTGCCCCGGTTACTTTCATGGCTGCAGTCAGCTGAGAGTTCAGCTTGGGGTGGATGGCCCAAGATGACCTTACTCACATATCTGGGACCTCATTTGTGATGTCTGGAATGGCTGGGATTCTGGGCCTCTCTCTCCATGAAGGCTATCCTGAGCTTTTCCATGTTGAGAGAAGCGTTCTAAGAGGGAGAGAACAAAGGAACAAAATCCCTTGAGGGGTCAGAAATCACTGTGTGTCTTCTGCCACATTCTAATAAAACAAAACACAGGCCAAAGCAGATTCAAGGGGAAGGAGACTCCACCTCTTGAGGAGATGAATGGCAAAGTCACATGGCAGAAGAATACAAAGGATGGGAGGAATGTTGTAGCCATCTTTGCAAACAATCTAAACATTGGTTTTAACATTAGAAAATCAATTATAATATACCATGTTAAGAGCCAGAAACACCATATACATATATAAAACCTTCTTTTCAATATGTGCAGAAAAGGCATTTAGTAAAATCCAATACCCATTGAAGATTTCAACAAAAACACTGCCATAAGAAAACAAGGAAGAGAATTTTCTTAACCTGATAACATGTCTCTACCCAAAAAATCTACTCTGAATGTTACTGTAATCGTAACATAACATAATAAAAAAAAAAACAAAAAACAAAAAAAGAAAGAAAGAAAGAAAATATTCCCTGTAAGACCAGGAAGAAAACAAGTGTGTCTTGTATCATTACCATTTCCAATTTACCTTATTGTTCTGGAGTCCTTAGCTCACACAATCATGTAAAATAAATAAGCAAATAAGAATTGGAAAGGAAGAAATGAAACCTTCATTGTCTGCAGATGATAAAACATTAAAATTAATAAGAGAGTTTAGCAAGTTTGCAGGAAATCAAATCAAGATTAAAAAATCAATTGCATTTATATTCACTAGTAATAGTAATTAGAAAATATAAAGATACTGTTTTTATAAGTATCAAAAACTAACAAGTTTCTGTTTCCAGTAAAAGAGAGTAAGAACTATTCCACCCTCTCTCTCCCACTGAATGCAGCTATGAAACCTGGACAGAATGCTTGCAGCAGCTCTTTGATGACTCTAAACGTAAGTAGGACAAGATTCTCAACATCATTAACCATCAAGGAAATGCAAGCCAAAACCACAATGAAACGCCACGTCACACCCGCTAGAATGGCAATAATCAAAAAGAGGCACTAACAAGTGTCGGCAAGGATGTGGGGAAATTGGAACCCACAAGTAATGCTGGTAGAAATGTAAAACAGTATAGTCACATATTGAAGAGAAACCCAAGAGAATTGAAACTTGTCCACACAAAAACTTGTGCAAAAAATGTTTGTAGCAGCATCATTCATAATAGACAGAAGTGGAAACAACCCAAATATCCATCAACTAATGAATGGATAAACAAAATGTGGTATATCCATACAATAGAATATTATTTGGCCATTAAAAGGAATGAAGAATGGATTCATGCTAGAACATGGATGAACCTGGAAAACGTTATGCTAACTCAAAACAAAACAAAAAAACAGTCAGAAAAGGCACATATTGTATGATTTCAAAATCTGTTATGAGGGTTCTCCAGAGAGGAAAACTGGCTCACACATTTGTGTGGACTGGCGAGTTCAAAATCGACCAGCAGGGGGCGCCTGGGTGGCTCAGTCGTTAAGCGTCTGCCTTCGGCTCAGGTCATGATCCTAGGGTTCTGGAATCCAGCCCACATCGGGCTCTCTGCTCCACGGGAAGCCTGCTTCTCCCTCTCCCACTCCCCCTGCTTGTGTTCCCTCTTTCGTTGTGTCTCTCTCTATCAAATAAATAAATAAAATCTTAAAAAAAAAAAAAATCGACCAGCAGGCTGGACATTCAGGAAAGAGTTGGTGGCTTGAGTCCCTCTTTTTCCAGAGACCTCAGGCTTTTTTTCTTAAAGCATTTGACTGATTGGATTAGTGACTTCTAACAGGTATGGGCTTCCTTTTTTTTTTTTTTTTAAAGATTTTATTTATTTATTTGAGAGAGAGAGAGAGAGAGAATGAGCAGAGGGAAGAGGCAGAGGGAGAAACAGGCTTCCCGCCGAGCAGAGAGAGCAGGGAGCCCGACGTGGGGCTCGATCCCAGGACCCTGGGATCATGACCTGAGCCGAAGGCAGATGCTTAACTGACTGAGCCACCCAGGTGCCCCTGGGCTTCCTTTCTAGGTTGATAAAAATATTCTGGACTTAGTGATAGATACAAAAAGTCACAGAATCGTACACTTTAGTTTTTTTAGATTTATTTATTTATCTGAGAGAGAGAGAAAGAGCACATGCACATGAGTGGAGCAAGGGGCAGAGGGAAAGAATCTTCAAGCAGACACCCCAGTGAGCGGAACCCTACACAGGGCTGGATCCATGACCCACAGGATCATGACCTGAGCTGAAACCAAAAGTCCGATGCTTAACAGACTGAGCCACCCAGGCGCCCTGGAATTGTACACTTTAAAGGGGTGAATTTTATAGTAGGTGAGTTACATCTAATAAAGGTGCTACTAAAAAATTCTAGTGGTTTTTATGAATATAGACAAAATTTATTAGAAAAGAAAAGGAACCAAAATGGCTAAAAAATTTGAAAGAGAAGAATAAAATTGAAGGAATCACACTATCCAATCTTAAGATTTTCTATAAACCTGCAGTAATCAATACAGGATAAATCGTAGTCCATAAATGCAATCCTAAGAGATGTTTAATAAAGGGAAAAGTTTTCTTAAAGCTAAAAATTTTTGTTATTTATTCAATTATTAGTATATTCCCCCATTCCAAAAAAAAAAAAAAAAAAGAATTTGGGTCACCTTACAAAATACAGTATTGAGTGAATGAATAAAAGACAAGTGAAAATGTAAGGGTAAAACAAAGGCCCAAAAGTCACTTAAAAGTAATACAAAAACATACAAACCATTGCATGCGCTCTACCCTCTAGAATTACAAGCAGGTTTAGCCAAGCACTTTCTAGCAGCCAGCCTCCCAAAAAGAAGAAAAGTCAGTTGCAGGTCCACGGTGCTCATAAGATAAAAAGACAAAAGCAGATGATCAAGAGAGAATATCGTTTCCGGATTCTGTGAATTGAGAGAAATTTCTCCCGTTTAGGAAAAACACAACTGTGTGGGGGCCAGTGTGGGTGTGAAATGTCATCAGCCTTGGGGCCAGCAGCTCCAGCAGTGACAAGGAGGACCATCCCTGGCGCAAGCACCAACAATTTGACACCAGGTATTGGCAGCCTGGGAACGGAGATCTGCGAGTCTGCAGCCTGCAGGGATGTGGCCTTCAGTTGGCCTCTTAAGAGAGAAGAGCAAGAACAGAAACTTCAAGGCAGCCAAGAGAACAAATTCACAGAACACTTGCGAGATACCACATAGAGATTCCAAGAACTCTTCACGAGGAAACAGAAGAGTTCTTAGAATAGGTGGGGGAAGAGAGAGAAATACTGCTATGGGACTGCTATTTGGGTCCACACATGGGATTATGTGTTTCTTTTCATTTTTTGTTTTTTATGAAACCAATGAGTGTGTCTCTTTTTTTTTTTTTTAAGATTTTATTTATTTATTTGACAGAGAGAGACACAGCGAGAGAGGGAACACAAGCAGGGGGAGTGGGAGAGGGAGAAGCAGGCTCCCTGCTGAGCAAGGAGTCCGATGTGGGACTTGATCCCAGGACCCTGGGATCATGACCTGAGCTGAAGGCAGCCGCCTAATGACTGAGCCACCCAGGCGTCCCGAGTGTATCCCTTAAAAAAAAAAAAAAAAGCTTAAGTGGAACAGTTAGCTTACAGTGGAAAATAGCAGAATTCTGCTCTTTTGATTCTCATTCCCAAATTTCCCCCCCTTTTTTTTTAATTTTTTTATTTGAGAGAGAGAGATGGAGAGAACAAGTGGGAGAGGCAGAAGGAGAAGCAGACTCCCCACGGAGCAGGGAGCCTGACACAGGACTCGATCCCAGGACCCTGGGATCATGACCTGAGCCGAAGGCAGACGCTTAACCAACTGAGCCACCCAGGTGCCCCCCACCCCCAAATTCCCCCTCCTCTTAAGCAACTTCTCTGAATTTTTTTGGTTGTTTATCCTGGTTTTGCCTCCATGTATCTAAACTATGTGCTTACATTGCCATTTTTTTTTCATTTTTTACTTTACCTATTATCTGTTGACTTACTATTATGGTAAATGGAGATTTACATCTCCCTCAAGTACAGGCATACCTTGTTTTATTGTGCTTCATGTTATGGCGCTTCACAGATACTGCGTTTTTTAGGAATTAAAGGTTTGTGGCAACCCTGTGTCGAGCAAGTCTGCTGGCACCATTTTTTCCAACAGCATTTGCTCACTTCATGTCCCAGCTTTGTATTTTGGTAATTTTGCAATTTTTCAAACTTTTCCATTATTATTATATTTGTTATGGTGTTTGGTGATTAGTGATTATGATTCACTGAAAGCTCAGGTGATAGTTAGCATTTTTTAGCAATCAAGTATTTTTTAAATAAGGTATGTATTTTTTTTTTTTTAGATATAATGCTATTGCACACTTAACAAACTACAGTATAGTGTAAACATAGCTTAGGCACTGGGAAGCCAAAAATTCACTTGACTCACTTTATTGCAATATTTGCTTTATTGACATGGTCTGGAACTGAATATTTCTAAGATGTGTCTGTATATTCATTTAAATATTCTTCCTCATTCACATTTTCCCAAATCTGTTACATGGGCATTTTTGTTTAAATAAATATTTATTGGGATGCCTGGGTGGCTCAGTTGGTTAAGCGACTGCCTTCGGCTCAGGTCATGATCCTGGAGTCCCGGGATCGAGTCCCACATCGGGCTCCCTGCTTGGCAGGGAGTCTGCTTCTTCCTCTGACCCTCCCCCTCTCATGCTCTCTCTCTCTCTCATTCTCTCTCTCAAATAAATAAATAAAAATATTAAAAAAAAATACTTTAAAAAAATAAATAAATATTTATTATTTATATTAGTATAGTTTCTACTATTCATAGCTGTGACAGTGTATACTATGATAACATTTCCTTTTTGAACAACTTTATGTTTTTTCCAGTATAAATAATTGCTTTGGTTTTTGTTATTTATTTGCTTAATTTTCCATGTCAAAATCACTAATTCAATTCCAAACTATCCAATAGAGCTAAAAATAATTTCTGAATATATTAAAATACATTGGATACTCTATACATCTAGTTTTCTCCCTTTAGTTTTCTCTCCAAGTATCTCTCTCGGAGCCCTCTGTCTTCATTCTCTCATTGGAACTGGTTGCTCACGAGGCCTGCTGCCCAGCTGTTATCCTACAACTTCCCATCACTGAAATCCAGGGAATTTTTTTTCCCCTCACTTATGTGTTGAATCTTTGTTCCCTGGATCCGGTGTCTTTCTCTTTCTTGATTTCTTCCTTTTTTTACATCATTGCATGTTTCTGAATACAGTGTCATGATTTTACTCACTTACCTGAGTGATAATTTGCCTATGTATAGAATTTCAGATTGGATATAATTTGTCCTCAGAATTTTAAGCCACGACTCCATTTTTTTCCCCCAGACTAATCTAGTATTCTTGTTTTGTTTGTCTTTGTTTTTTTTTTTCTGAGTCCTGAATCGCTTTTCCTTCCCTTGGATTCTTGCTATAGCTTGTTTATTTCTTTGTATATTTAGCATTGGTTGTCTTTGTCTTCTTGTTTAAGTCTTTTTCAAATATCTAGTGATCTTTTGTTGTCCATTCAATATTGAACACACATATTCAGATTTTTTTAGGGCTATTCCAGGGAAGAAAGCTGAACCTTCTGATTGGTGGGTACATGGGGAGAGACCTATCAACATTCTGGCTTTCAAATTTCTTGGCACTAAGAGACTCAAGAGAGTGGGTGGAGAATTATCCTTTATTGTATGGGCTTTGTCTTAATCTCACTCTTTAGAGTATGATGCTTCTGCTTTGCCTGCCACTGTACTTGTCCCTGAATTGGGGCCTGTCTTTTCAATTTATCCATAGATTAAACCTCTAATCTGCTTTGGTCATAGGAGAGAAATTAGCATGTTATATCAAAGAAAATAGTCGGATACTTCTGCATAGGAAAAGATACTGGAAAAAGGATATCTAACAGTTAAACACAGCAGATTGAACATATGGCACTTATTTCTGTTGCCTCCAGAAACTCTGCTAAAATGAGAATAGAATTTTTGAAATGAATAAACACAGTAAAGAGAGAACATGAACAGCGATGTAGCAGTCAGAGCTCTGGCAGAAAACAGATTGGCACACTCAAATGAGAACTGAATAGAATTTAATAAAACTATTTACAGAGGTGTGGGCAGGATTAAGAGAACCGACAAGGGATGGTGAAGTACATGGGGACTAACAACATTTGGAAGCTATCACCATCTCTGGGCCCCGAGGGGCAAGTGGGAAGAATGATGACTGGAACCTACTAAGAGCTCTAGGCATAGAAGAGAAGAACACTAACATAACATAATAAAATAAAATTTAAAAAAAAATAATAAAAATAAATAAATAAATAATAAGAAGAGAAGAACCCTATAGGAGCCACAGAGTTAGGTAGACGCATTGTGCCACCACCAAAACTATGGCATTCCAGGGAGAAAGTATGTGGGGAGAAGGCAGCAATGGGGATAAATACTCTTACATCTACAGTTCTATCTCCTCCCACTCTCCAGTCTTCTGCCAGTACCTCCAATTAGCTGAAACCAACTGAAAGCCAAAAGTCAAGGGAGCTTAAATCCATTGAAGTATCTTCTCTGCACGCAGAGCAGGGCAAAAAAATAGATGGAGAACGGATTTGGAAGAGCAAAACGGATAAATAACAGAAGCACAGACAAGAGATGTCAACAAATTTTTAGAAGATAAAAATTGGATAAAGGAGTTGCTAGAATTGTGAAAGCTTAGTACCGCAGGGGTATGCTAATGAGAAGAAAGCTGAAAGCACCACATTATTTTGTAAATGCCCAGAATCTGGAGGCACCAGTTATCTCTAAAGGCAGAAATTAATGCAGAGCTGAAAAGAGAAGGACTGGTTGAAAAACTTTAAATGGCTTGCTCATATCCATAAAACTCCATTCTGCAGAGACAAGTGGGCCCTCTTTCCCACTCTAGCAGAAGACAGGGAGTCAGGAAACTTGCAGCATCTAGACACAGTGATACCAGACACAGCTGAAGGCAAGAATAATTATTTGTACGGGATTCAGAGGGAGGTATCACAATTCTATTGGAGAGTTTAAGGTTGAACTAGTAATTATTACATAGAAAATTACTAGAACAGCCCACAGGCAATTATTAATTCCAGTATAGCTAAAAAGTTACATAATCAGTAGTATAACAATACAAGCATATTATAAATATTTATTTAAACAAAAACAATGTGAAACAAATATATTGGGAAGATGAAGGGAAGGAAGGGGATGTTAAGTGTGCTAAATCCTGTTATTCCATAATATGAAGTCAATAGATAGCACATAAAGAGCAGTATAAGAATATTTTTGGAAATACAGAATTAAAAATAAGAGAAACAGCTAAAAGAATTCAAAGTTTTGTTTCTAGGGAACACATTTCAGAGATGGGAATGGTGGTTCAGGGTGCTACTTACTAATGTCATTATAAACCTTATTATCATATTAGACTTTTTCTAATTATGTAAATATTTCACTTTCATAAAAGCTAAAGTAGCTTTTAAACAAAGGAAAGAAAGATATATGTGTTGCCATTAAAATAGTAAGGTTCACTCAAGGCCTGGAGAAAAAAAAACAAAGCAGAGGAAATGCCTAAGGGAGGGGCATGTGGTGGAGGACATACTGGGTCTCATCAAACCCCTCAGAATTCAGATTCATTAAGTACTAACAGAAGTTGCTATTAACTTGTAAAGACAACAGAAATACCTTTTAGATACACAAGAGCCTTTCCTAAAACACTCTTCAGAAAAGAACTACAACCAAATGGGAGAGTAACCAATTGTAAATGTAAGGTAATGATGGAGTAGTTCCTATCAAATCAACTTTCTAGTGGATAATAAGTATAAATTCTGAGAAAAATTGTAAAAAACAACAACTTGAAAGCACTGGGGAAAGACCAAACTCAGGCCAAAAGTAGGTAGTAGGGGCATTTACATTTGAAAAAAGGGAATGGTTCTGAATAAGTTCTCATTGTCACACTTTTAGTTTGAGGGAAGGTGCCAGTTGGCCCCAGGTGGGATAGGATAGTAAAACTTGAATAAGAAAAAGAAGAGTGATGGGGCACCTGGGAGGTTAAGCCTCCAGCTCAGGTGATCTCAGGGTCATGATCTCAGAGTCAAGATCTCAGGGCCGTGAGATTGGGCCCCACTCCAGTGGGGAGTTTGATGGAGATTCTCTCCCTCTGCCCCGCACCCCTTGCTCTCTCTCCCTCTCTCTCTCTCAAATAATAAATAAATAAATCTTAAAAAAGAAAAGAAAAGAAAAGAAAAGTGAGAGGTGACAATAGCCCTTGAAAAGAAAAGGGAAAATCACAAATAGGAGAGAGCCAGTGAGAGGGAGGCAGGGTTCTGTGTATAAACTCTGCCCCTACCTCTGTCTGACCTTGACCTACACCTGTGCAGGGCAGACTCTATGCAGCCCAGCTAATGCTAAAAGAGCTGAACTGAGATTTCAGCTGCTGCCCACAACAGAAGAAACAGTTTGAAGTTTGAGTCTAGCCAAGTTAACTGCCTAGTTAAGTCACAAGCAAAGCAAAACAAAACAAAACAGGGGCACCTGGCTGGCTCAGTTGGTACAGCATGTGACTCTTGATCTTGGGATCATGAGTTTGAGCCCCACATTGGGCACAGTTTACTTAAAAAAAAAAAAAACAACTTTTTGGAGAAATATAACAGAATCCAGAGTCTCTACAACATATTGTTTACAATATCCAGGCTACAGTCCAAAATTACTAGGGAAAAACAAGGGGGAAATATGGGAAAGGATTCTGGGAATATGGCAGAATAGAAAGTACTAGTAATTTGTCTCCCCACCTAGACAACAGTTGATGGCAGAACCTGTCTGATATAACAATTTTGGAACTCTGGAGTCTATTGAAGGCTTGCAACTTCCAGGGGAAGGTTTGGATGGTAAATTGTGGTTAATTTCAGTCAATTTCAGTTCTTAGCACAGGAGCAACTACCCATTCCCCACCCTCAGCCCCACAGTAGGCAGCCATACATGCCTCCTAAAGCAGGTACACACAGCTTGTGGGAGCCAGTGTAGGCAGAAATTACCCTCCAAATATCAGGGATCTGTGTTTTGATCATGGATTGCTGTACAAAGAGGTGGCTGGTCATTGTTGCACCTACCCCCATTGTCACAAACTCCTACCTTTTTAGGTTAGGGGATTTAAAGGGCTTTTTCCCTTTATTTTTTCTCTTTTTCCCCTTTTAGGGGCCACACATTAAAGAGTAGGACATTCAAAAACAATTGCATAAATGGGGAAATTAGAAAGAGGCCATACATGCCCAGGGAAAGGTGTAGCCTCAGAAAAGACCAGAGAAGATCTTAAGCTTATACCTCACATAGATCCCTGACACAGAGCCAAGATACAATAAATTTTTTTAATGCAATAAACAAACAAACAACAACAACAACAAAACCCCACAGCAAACCCTTGGGAAAGGAGAGAAATCTGATTTCAAGTGTTACCACATTATTAAATTAAAATGTCTGGTTTTCGGTGTGCCTGGGTAGCTCAGTTGGTTAAGTGTCTGGCTCTTGGTTTCTGCTCAGGTCACGATCTCATGGGTCATGGGATCAAGCCCTGAGTCAGGCAGTCTCCCCACTCAGCAGGGAGTCTACTTCAAGATTCTCTCCCTATGCCCCTCCCCCATGCATGTGCACTCCCTCTCTCTCAAATAAATAAATTAATCTTGAAAAATGTCCAGTTTCAAGAAAAAAATCACAAGGCATACAACGAAATAGGAAAATGTGGCCCATTCAAAGGAAAAATTTAAATCAACAGGGACTGTTCCTGAAAAAATTTGATGGCAAATCTACTAGAAAAAGACCTTAAAACAGCTGTCTTAAAGATGCTCAAAAATCCAGAAAGTCAAGAAAATGGTGTATGAATAAAATAGAAATATCAATAAAGAAATAGAAAAACCTAAGAAAACTAGACATTCTGGAACTGAAAAGTACAATAACTGTTGAAAAATTTGCTGGAGAGATTAAAAGACAGATTTGAGCAAGCAAAGGAGAGAATCAGCAAACATGAAGATGACAATGGGAGGTATTGATTCTAAGGAACAGAAAGAAAAAAGACTGGAAAAGATTAACCGAAACTAAGAGAGTTGTGGGACGCCACTAAACAGACCAACATATACATTGTGGGAGTCCCAGAAGGAGAAGAAAAGGACAGAGAGAATATTTGGACAAATAGTGGCTGAAAACTTCCCAAATTTGATGAAATACATGAATATAAACATCCAAGAAGCACAGTGAACTCTAAGTAAGACTAACTGAAATACAGCCACACCAAAAGATGTTACAATCCAGTTTTCAAAAGACAGAAAGAGACTCTTGAAAGCAGCAAGAGAGAAGCAATTCACTGCATACAAGGAGGAAGATTATCAGCAGATTTCTCCTCAGAGATTTTGGAGGCCAATATATCCAAAGTGCTAAAAGAAAAGAACTGTCAACCAAGCATTCTATATCCAGCAAAACTGTCCTTCAAAAGTGGAGAAATTGAACATCACTGATAAACAAAAGCTGAGACAATTTGCAACCACTAGACCTGCCCTTTAAGAAATGCTCAAGGGAATCCTACAGGGTGAAATGAAAGGACACTAGATAGTAACTTGAAGCCATATGAAGAAATAGAAACCTCCCTCAATAAAGATAAATACATAGGCAATTATAAAAACTACAAAACTACAGTAATCAAAACAATGTGGTGCTGGCATAAAGACAAACATACAGACCAATGAAATTAAATTGAGAGCCCAGAAATAAACCTTAAATATATGGTCAAATTAATTTTTAAAAATATTTTATTTATTTATTTGAGAGAAAGAGAGCATAAGCAGGGGAAGGGGGAGAGAGAGAGGGACAAGCAGATTCCTCACTGAGCGTGAAGCCTGACACAGGGCTCCATCCCGGGACCCTGAGATCATGACCTGGACTGAAGTCAGACACTTAAACGACTGAGCCACCCAGGCACCCCATATGGTCAAATGATTCTTGACAAAGGTGCCCAGACAATTCAATGGAGAAAAAGATGGTCTTTTCTACAAATGGTGCTGCGAAAACTTGATACTCACGTGCAAAAATGAAGTTGGACCCTTACCTAACACTATATACAAAAATTAACTCAACATTAGTGAAAGACCTAAATGTAAGACTTGAAACTACAAAATTCTTAGAAGGAAACACAGGGCAAAAGCTTCACAGTGTGGGATTTGGCAGTGATTCCTTGGATGTGACACAAAAGTCACAAACAACAAAATAAAAAGTAGACAAGTTGGACTTCATGCAACTTTAAAAATTCTCTGCATCAAAAGACAGTATCAACAGAATTAAAAGGCAACCCATAGGGGCGCCTGGGTGGCTCAGTCGTTAAGCGTCTGCCTTCGGCTCAGGTCATGATCTCAGGGTCCTGGGATCGAGCCCCACATCGGGCTCCCTGCTCTGTGGGGAGCCTGCTTCTCCCTCTCCCCTCCCCCTGCTTGTGTCTCTCTCTGTCAAATAAATAAATAAAATCTTTAAAAAAAAAAAAAAAAGGCAACCCATAGATGAGGGAAAATATTTGCAAAACTATATCTGATAAGGGATTAACATCCAGAATATATAGAGAACTCATACAACTCAACAACAACAACAGCAACAACAACAAATAACCCAATTCAAAAATGGACAAAGGACTTTAAATAAACATTTGTCCAGAGAAGACATACAAATGGCCAACAAGCACACAAAAAGATGTTTCACATCACTATTATTAGGATAATATAAATCAAAACTACAATGAGATACAACTTCACATCCATTAGATTGGCAACTATCAAAAAAAGAGAAAATAACAAGGGTTGGCAAGGATGTGGAGATGCTAGAACCCCTGTCCATTGCTGGTGGGAATGCAAAATGGCACTATTGTGGAAAACAGTTTGGTGGTCTTCAAAAAGTTCAACATGGATTTACCGTACAACCCTGCAATTCCACTCTTAGGTACACACTCAGAAGAACTAAAAACAGGAACAGAGAGTTGTACGCCAGTGTCCACGGCAGCATGATTCACTATAGCCAACAGGCAGAAACAACTGAAATATCTAGCAATAGATAAAAGGATAAACAAATTGTGGCAAATGCACACAAGGTAATATTTTTTAGCCAGAAACAGAATGAAGTTCTGATGCATGCTGCAATGTGGAAGAACTTTGAAAACATACGAAGTGAAATGAACCAGACACAAGAGGGAAAATGCTGAATGATTCCACCTATAAGAAGTATCTAGAACAAGCAGGTTCATAGAGACAGAGAGTAGATTAGAAATTACCAGGGGCTGGGGGAATGGGGAGAAAAAGGCGTGATTGTTTAATGGTATGAGTTTTTGTTGGAGGCAATAAAAAGTTTTGAAAATAGATAGTGGTGGTGATTACATAACATTGTGAATATAATTAATGCCACTGAATTTTATACTTACAAATGATTAAAGTGGCAAATTTTATGTTATGTATATTTTACCACAATAAAGGTTAAAGCTATGGGAAATAGAGGGAAAAAGGTGAAATTATGGCCTCTATACCACTATTTATTATCCCAAGTCTACTTCTTTTCTTCAGATTAACATTAAATATTTGCTTAGAACTCTAGTTTATAAGATTTATAAGGGACTTGGTTGTAAAATATTCTAGCAATACCGTATTTATTTAGGAAACTCTGACATACAAGGCAGTGTTTCTTAAGCATCTAAAAAAAAAAATCCTCCGTAGTCTGAGGATCACCTGCATCAGCGTTACCTTAGGATGCTTGATAAAATGCAGATTCCTGGCTCCAACCAAGATCTACCAAACCAGAAAATCTGGGAGTGAAGCCTATGAATGTGCATTTTAAACATGTGTCCAAAGAGAAAGTATGCTTAGATCACAGGCAATTATATTTGTGCCCAGTTGGTTAAGCTTTCTAAATTTGGTGCGAAGGGTCTGTTTCTGATGGCTTCCTGGAACTTTGGAAAGGTGGGGACACTTGAGAGATTTGGGCTAAATTAACCCAACTTTGGAGTAGCTGAAGGAGTAAATAAGACCCCTCTATTTAGACGGAACAGAATAAAATTTTTAAAAAGGGAGAGGGAGGGGCACCTGGGTGGCTTGGTCGGTTAAGCGTCTGACTCTTGATCTCAGCTCAGGTCTTGATCTCAGGGTCATGAGCTCAAGCCCTATGTTGGGCTCCATGCTGGGCCTGAAGCCTATTTAAAATAAATAAATGTTTAAAAAGGAAGAAGGAACACATTTTCTATATAATTGAGGATTTAGATTCAAGGGATTAAATAAAGGAAGGGTATATACTGTACTTTGTTTTTGGGGTGAAAGCCTGGCATGCTACATTTTTTATAGTGTGCTTATTGTGAATGTAACACTGTCTGATGAGTTTGATTACAGCATCATGCATCATAACTGTAAATGAGACATTAAACGGAGAAAGTGCCTTCTCAAGGAGTGTACAGCACTGATTTTCAAACTTAATGTGCCTAAGAATTACCTCACCACCACCATCCCCTCCTGATTCCACCCCTGAAATTCTTTTCTTTGTTCCTTTCTTTCTTCCCTTCTTCCTTCCTTCTTTCCTCCCCTCCTTCCTTCTTTCCTTCCCCCCTTCCTTCCTTTTCTTTTCTTTTCTTTCTTTCTTTCTTTCCTCTTTCTTTCTTTCTTCCATTAGTTTCAGAGGTAGAATTTAGTGATTCATCAGTTGCATATAACACCCTGTGCTCATTACATCAAGTGCCCTCCTTAATGCCCATCACCCAGTTACCCCTTCCCCCCACCCACCTCCCCTCCAGCAACCCTCAGTTTGTTTCCTAGAGTTCAGGGTCTCTATGGTTTGCCTCCCTCTCTATTTTCATCTTATTTTATTTTTCCTTCCCTTCCCCTATGTTCATCTGTTTTGTTTCTTAAATTCCACATATGAGTGAAATCATATGGTATTTGCTTTTCTATGACGGACTTATTTCACTCACCTCTAATTCCATCCATGTCCCTGAAATTCTAATTCAGAGGTTTGGGGCAAGACCCAGCAATCTTCATTTTAAAGAAATACTCTAGGACATTTCCATGCACCTGGTCCACAGAGCACACTTGGAAGAACACTTGAGCTGCATTTGATAGAACGTCATGACATAACTCTGGCTCCCTGGGTAGAACATCAAAGGAGCATTTGTAAAAGGGCTAAACTACCTACCCATTTCATGAGTCCCAAGCGGAGAACTAGCAAGGATTAAAGAATCAGCTGCACGAAAGTACAAACAGGACATTTCTGATACTCTGCTAAGCTCCCTGGAGAGGGAAAGCAACACCCTAAATTTCCTGACTTTAACTCTAAAACAACAGCAACAACAACCCCCTAACACACACGTAATTTGCCAGTCAGTGCAGGATGCACACTCTAACCGCTAGAGGGAGTCCAAGGATTTCCACACACAAACCCCGTTCCCTAGCAGGGAGAAATTTAACACTGGTTAAGGACTTGGGGACTTAATAGCTATGGGTACAGCAAAGTCTGGGAGGAGCTAAAGGCTAAAAGCATTTCATTACACATGCAATGTCTTTTCCTTCTGGCTCCTATTTAAATCTTTGCATCTTAAAAAAAATGTGGCTCTCTGAGGTAGCCTGGGCTGGATTTACCTGGGTTGTTAAAGAAAAAAGTACTCCAAAAATATTGTATTGTAAAGAAAAGGGGTGGGGGGAAACGCCTGGGTGGTTCAGTCAATTGAGCATCCGACTCTTGATTTCAGTTCAGGTCATGATCTCAGGGTCCTGGGTTGGAGCCCCGCAGCGGGCTCTGCCCTCAGCGGGGAGTCTGCTTCAGGATTCTCTCTCCCTCTGCCCCTCCCCCCTCCAAAAAGTAAATAGATCTTTTAAAAATATATTGTACTGTACAAATTGCTAAGAGAATAAATCTTAAAAGTTCTCAGCACACCAAAAAATAAATAAATAAATACCATGTGAGGTGATATTCATTTCACAATATATATGTCTATAAAAATCATCACATTGTACACCTTAAATCTACACAAAGTTATATGTCATTTATATTTCAATAAATGTGGGGAAAAAAGAAAAAATATTCTGACACTTATTAAAACGGTAAGAAAGACTTCATTCAAGACTGCTGGAATAGGAGACAGATCAGGCTGAATTCCGAATACAATAAGGACAAGTAGGGATCGTTGGCCAAGGAGCAGAGTGAAGGGGTCAGTGAATGGAAAATTACCGGAGGAGACAGCAAGGGTAGGGGGTTTGTTGCTAAACTGACTTAGCAGGATTCTACGGCAGGCCAAGACCTTAGAGTCAAAGGTAGGGAATGAAGAACTTGATCAGATATGGAGCGTGATCAGATATCACAGGTGGGGGATTCTCTCTCAACTGACTTGGCAGGATTCTTGCTAAAACTGGGCTACGCAGGCCAGGCAAGGGCGCTTGAAGAGGAGGCCAAGGTCGAGGTCCAGTCGAGAAGAGGGCTCAGGGGAACCCGACTTAAGCTTGGTCAAGGAGACAATCTTTGTCAGGGCTTATGGAGAAAGGGTTCTCTTTCTCTTGGTTTCCTTTTCCATTCTTTTCCTTGCTTTTCCCAGGATAAGATCAAAGTGTAGCCCCAAGGGCAAAGGACCTGTAAGGCCTGCTTTTTACCTAGACTTGGATCTTAAAGTCCTGCCTGGTTTAGCAGAAGCTTAGAATAGCAACTGAACCAAATTCCCAGCCTGCAAAAGAGTAAATAATATCCTTAAAAATGTCCATTCATGTGTTTTTCTCAGAGATCTAGTGGGTGTCTATCTGGGTGGCTGGTGGAGTATTTGGGGATACAAAATCCAAAATCTCTCTTTTATACACATAACCAAACTTGATGATACATAATTGAATGTACAGTAAATACACACACCCACACACATGCACACATGAACACCCATTCTGATTTAGAAAAATATATATCTAAATATCAAAGCCCCTTTATCTTTATAGACCTAGAAAACAGATTGAATAATATTCCCAAATTTAATCTAAGACTCCCTAGATGTGTCATAACAAAAACAAAAATTGAATGAACTATGGAGTAATCCAATCATTAAGACTGTCTTGTGTGTGCTTTTCCACTCAGTGTAGAAACAGAGAAGGCCTAGGATGTGCCGAGCAATATACTTGTTACCTCATCACTTGAAATAAATTTACAAAGGAGACTGTATGTCCCCTTTAAAGATAAGGAAAAAGACTCAGAAAGACTACATAACTTGTCCAAGGTAAAACTGCTGGAAAAGCAGAACCAGAAATTTAATTGAGGTCTGGGTTTAGAATCTTATTTAAAAATTATTTCTATCACTTTAAGTAAAATACTCTAAACTAAATGGGATCATGCCACATGCTTTGTAACCTATTTTTTCCAAATAATATGTCATGAATGTTCTCCTACTTCATAGCCTTCAAATTCACTGTTTTGTTTTGTTTTTTCCACAAAACTTTCATACTTCTGGAAAAGAGATGGCAGCTTGAGAAAATATGGTTGATTCCTTTCCCTCCCAATTCCATACACCCCCACCCCTTGCAAAATGACCAAAGAAATATAAACTAAGGAAAATTCTGTATCAGCACTGATGATACAGAGGGAAGCATACAAATATCAGACACCTTGAGGAATTTTACTACATTTAGGGCAGATAGTATTAAAAAATACCCAGGCAGGATTGTCAATTTAGCAAATAAAAATACAAGATATACAGTTAAATTTGAATTTCAGAGAAATAATAAATAACTTTTATACTATTGGTGCATGCGATATTGTTTAACATTTGAATTTAACTGGGCATCCTGTATTTTGTCTGGCAATCATACCTCACAACCCATTCAGAGCTTCCCTGAAGGAACTTCAAGACCAGGAAGGAAGGAGGAGGGAAGGGAAGGAAGGGAGGGAGGGAGGGTAGGGGGAAGGGAGGAAGGAAGGAAAGGAGGGAGGGAGATGCTAGAGCTCAGGTATGGAGGGACAGTGGTTGGGATTGGAGGAGCATGGTGGGTTTGAGCAGAAAAGTGACATCTGGGGTACCAGTTAATTGCTAAGGATCCTGTGGGTTATAAGTAGCCCTAAGCTCCAGGGATGTCAAGTGATGTTAAGTGCAGAAAGCTTAAGGGGGTAAAATGGGACCCTCTGAAACACTGTAGTAGATGAATAAATTAATGCGGGTTTTTCTAGAGGACAATTTGGCTATATATCAAAAGCTTTAAAACATGCATATACTTTAACCTAGCAATATCTCCACTAGAAATTCATTCTAAAGAAATGATAATTGTGTTCTTTAAAGTGTTGGTTATAATAACAAAGAAATGGATGCATGTTAAATCAAGAACAACAGGAGAATGTTTAAGTCATGGTACATCCATATGCTAAGGAATACTATGCAGTCATTAAAAATGATGCCATAGATTACATATTGATATGAAACAAATTTTCACTGTATAATTTGAGTAAAAAAAGGCAAACTACAAAACTGCTTAATGGTAAGATTCCATTTTGTAAAATATATATATATATATATATACATGCATATATATATATAAGCATTTTATGAATAAAAAAAGTTTCAAGGGATATATACCAAAAAGTTAACAATGGTTTTCTCTAAATAATTGCAATGTGGATAGCTACTTTTTATATTTATGGTTTATTTTTTAAATGTGTATTACCTAGGTAACTTTTTAAAAGTATTGTTTAAATCTCTCATTGGTGAACATATGCTTTTAAGTAACTATAAAATGAGATTACAGTTATAAAATGGGCTTTACTATTAAGGAATGCCTAGTCAAGATAAATGAGCACTGAGTTTCTACTGGGTCCCGGGCCCTGTGCTTCAAGTTGGAGCTAGAGATGAACTGGACACACTCTCAGCCCTCCAAGAGTCTAAAGGCCACATTCCTTGGTGAAGTTCCTTGGCTCTTGGCCTTGCTGGCTTTGAAACCCCATTTGTCAGCCCATTTGTGATCATCTCTCATGATTCAAATTCACTGACGAACAAACTAGGACGATGTATTAATTTGTGCTGAGAATTACCACAGTCACATAGGCCAGAAGAGCACTCCCAGTGTAACCAGAACATTTCTTCCCTGTGGGGTGACACAGGGAACCAGATTGTGATTAGAATGTTGCTTGCTAAGCCTGGAATCATACTAGGGGCAGGTAGTAACTTGAAAATTCAATGGACCTGACTAAACTCGGCAGGAAGTACCCTTCTCAATAACCATGGTCTTGCCAAGAGAACTATAAACACAAGTCTGAGATTTCCTCTTCCCAGGACAGTAGGAGTTGGATGGACACCAAAATTTATCTGAGATTCTCCTTTTACAAAAATCTCCCCAGACTAACAAACCTCCATTTCCTTCAGATTGCACCCTTAACATCTACAATCACAATTTGCTCAGATCTGGAGCCATTCCATTTCCTTCAAGTAATTTTTAACTATTTTTTCCTTTTGCAATGTTGTATTCAATTTCTTTTCTTTTTTTAAATTATTTAACAATTTAATAATTTAAATACTAAGAATACAATAATGTTTCCTCCTTTCTCTTTTCCTGTTCCTCTGTCATAATCTGCTACAAGGATCAGTAAGAAACATCTTCAGGCTTACTCTAAAGTTTTAATTTCAACATGGCTATGAACTTTTAGTTTAGGTTTTTGTTTTTTGTTTTTTTGTTTTTTTGGAGGCATTTGCTTTAAATCATGTTAAGTTTCTTTTTCTTTAAATTTATTTTTTAACTTAAATTCAATTAATTAACATAACATAACACGTGACATTCACACATGCACACACACACACACAATTATTTAGAAATACTTCAATATTTGAGAGTTCAAAAAAAAAAAAAGAAAAGCAATGAAAGGGCGCCTGGGTGGCTCAGTCAGTTGGGTGTCTACCTTCAGCTCAGGTCATGATCCCAAGGTCCTGGGATCAAGCCCTGCATTGGGCTCCCTGCTTGGTGGGGAGACTTCTCCCTCTCCCTCTGCCACCAGCCCCCCGTTTGTGCTTGCTCTCTCCCTCCCGCTCTCTCTCTGTCAAATAAATAAACACAATCTTTAAAAAAAAGGCAATGAAATAATTGCCATGCAAAATTACCAGACAAACAAATCATAGAACTCAGTGGACTGGCTGATTTTAAGGTTTAGTGTATTTTGGTGTTTTGTTTTATTTAGTTTTTTAAACTTTTTTATTTATTTTATTTTATTTATTTACTTGTCAGAGAGAAAGAGAGAGCACAAGCAGGGAGAGCAGCAGGCTCCCCGCTGAGCAAGGAGCCGATGAGGAACTTGATCCTGGGATCATGACCTGAGCCGAAGGCAGACGCTTAACCAACTGAGCCACCCAGGCACCCCTTTTGTTTTGTTTTACTTTCACACATGTGTGCTTTAATTTTAGGACCGGTAAACTCTTAATCCAATCTTGCTGACATTAATTCTAGTATAAATGTTTTTACAACTCTTAACATGAGAACCACCTGATTTTCACATTCATCAGGCTACTACATTTATGTATTGCAAATTTCAACATGTCTCAGCCACAGGATACATTCCTGATTCCTTCTAAGAAGCCATGAAAAGTTTTTCACATCTCACTTTCATCATACACCAAAAAGCTCTTAAAGTTAATTATACTTAGAGTTTTGTGCCAAACACCCAATACCTAACCATTAATTATTATTTCCTAAGTATTGAGAGTGAAGTGTAAGCTTCTAGTACATGTCAAAACCTGCTCCCTGTGCTGAGGCTTGACATATAAATTACAAAACAAGTCAATTCAGACTGGGCACTACATCAAATTAAAAGCAAGGCTAAACTTGAAGGACACAAAGTTCAGGGACATTTTTGTAAATCCCTAAGAAGTTACCATAATTCTAACTAAAATTTGTTGGTCAGAGGGTAGAGTTTTATGTTTGTTTTAACTTCTAACAATGCCACTGGCCCGTTTTGGGAAAGAACACTGAACTTAAGAAGAGAATGCTAGTTGTAATACAATTTCAGTCACTCTCTTGTCCCAAATGATAAAATCAAACAGCAACATAAAACTCTGATATCACCCAGATTATCCTTAAGCATCCGAATGACTAAAATATATCATGCCATCATAACAAAAGTCTCAAAGACTCTTAGCATACTGCAAAGACATTTTAATATTCATTTTTTCTTTCCTTTAAAAAATCGCCATCAGTACCAATATGTCTGCCTGACAAAAATATTACAGGAGAAATCTTTTGTGGTGTCTGTCCAATTCATATTGTTCCTCCTTTCCCCTTGTCCTCCAGACATTAAAATTCCAAAATCACAAGACTAGATTGAGTCATATGTGTTTATACAGCTTGATTCCACCGCCCTGACTGCAGTTGATTGGACCGGAAGTGGGCACCTGCCCCAACTTGGACTGCTCAAAGTCTCATCCCCAAAAATTTGGAATTGGAATGGAGGGATCCAACCTTCTTTTATGTGGCTAGACCTATGACATTTACACCTCAAAGAACTAGAAAAAGAAGAATACATGAAGCCTGAAGTTAGTAGAAGGTGGGAAATAACAAAGAACAGAGCAGAAATAAATGAAATAGAGACTAAAAAAGCAATAGAAAAGGTAAATGAAACTAAGAGCTGGTTCTTTGAAAAGATAAACAAAATGGAAAAATCTTTAGCTAGACTCACCAAGAAAAGAGGAAGGCTCAAATAAATAAATTCAGAAATGAAATAAATAAAATCAGAAATGAAAGAAGAGACATTACAACTGATAGCACAGAAATACAAAGGATCATGAGACTACTAACAACAATAATATGCCAACAAATTTGGCAACGTAGAAGAAATGGATAAATCCTAGAAAGTTACAACCTACCAAGACTGAATTATGAAGGAATAGAAAATCTGAACAGACTGATTATTAGGAAGGAGATTGGATCAGTAGACAAAAAACTCCCAACAAACTGGAGTCCAGGATCAGATGGCTTCACTGGTGACTTCTACCATACCTTTAAAGAAGAATTAATGCCAATCCTTCTCAAACTCTTCCAAAAAATATGAGAGGAGGGAACACTTCCAAATTCATTTTACAAGGCCGGCATTACCTTAATACCAAAACATCACAAGGACACTACAGGAAAAGAAAATTACAGGCCAATATATTGAACATAGATACAAAAATCCTGAACAAAATACTAGCAAACCAAATTCAATAATACATTAAAAGGATCATATACCATGATCAATTGGGATTTACTCCAGAGATGCAAGGATGGCTCATCATCCACAAATCAATCAATATGATGTGCCACATTAGCAAAATGAAAGATAAAAATCATATGATCATCTCAATAGATGCAGAAAAAGCATTTGACAAAATTCAACATCCATGTATGATAAAAACTCTCAACAAGGTGGGCATAGAGGGAATGTACCTCAACATAATAAAGGCTACATATGACAAACCCACAGCAACATTGTCTCAGGAACAAGACAAGGATGCTTATTCTCACCACTTTTATTCAACATAATATTGGAAGTCCTGGCCAGAGCAATTAGAAATGAAATGCATCCAAACTGGAAAGGAAGAAGTAAACCTGTCACTGTTGGGGCACCTGGCTGGCTTAGTTGGAGGAGCATGCAACTCTTGATCTCGGGGTCATGAGTTCAAGCCCCACATTGGGTATAGAGATTACTAAAAAAAAATAAATAAACTTAAAAAAATAAAAAAAAACTGCGACTATTTGCAGATGACATGATATTATATATACGAAATCATAGAGACTCCACTAAAAAAAACCTTTTAGAATAAATGAATTCGGTAAGGTTGCAGGATACAAAATCAATATACAAAAATCTGCTGTGCTTATATATACTAATAATGAACTATCAGAAAGAGAAATTAAGAAAAAGATCCCATTTACAATTGCATCAAAAATGAATAAAATACCTAGGAATAAACTCTACCAAGGAGGTGAAAAACCTGTACACTGAAAAGTACGACACTGAAGGAAGAAATTGAAGAAGACACAAATAAATGGAAAGATATTCTATCCTCATGGATTGAAAGAATTAATATTATTAAAATGTCCATACTACCCAAACCTATCTACAATTTCAATGCAATCCTTATCAAAATTCCCATGGCATTTTCCACAGACATAAAACAAATAATCCTCAGATTTGTATGGAACCCCAAAACATAAAAACCCCCAATAGCCAAACCAATCTTAAGAAAGAACAAAACTGGAGGCATCACACTGCCTGAATTCAAACTATACTACAAAGCTATAGTAATCAAAACAATATTGTACTGGCATAAAAATAGGCATATAGGGGCGCCTGGGTGGCTCAGTGGGTTGGGCGACTGCCTTCAGCTCAGGTCATAATCCTGGAGTCCCAGGATTGAGTCCCACATCGGGCTCCCTGCTCAGCAGGGAGTCTGCTTCTCCCTCTGACCCTCTTCCCTCTCGTGCTCTCTATCTCTCATTCTCTCTCTCTCAAATAAATAAATAAAAAATCTTAAAAAAAAAATAGGCATATAGATCAATGGAACATAACAGAAAGACCTGAAATAAACCCACACATATATGGTCAATTAATTTAATGACAAAGGAACCAAGAATACACAATGGGGAAAGGACAATCTCTTCAATCAATGGTGCTGGGAAAACTGGACAGCCACATACAAAAGAGTAAAACTGGACCACTCTTTTACACCATAAACAAAAAATTAACTTAAAATGGGGGCACCTGGGTGGCTCAGTTGGTTAAGCATCTGCCTTTGGCTCAGGTCATGATCCCAGGGTCCTGGGATCAAGCCCCGCATCAGGCTCCCTGTTCAGTGGGGAGTCTGCTTCTCCCTCTCCCTCTGCCCCTCTCCTTTCTTGTGTACTCTCTCTCTCACTCTCTCTCTCATATAAATAAATAAAATCTTTAAATTTAAAAAAAAATTAACTTAAAATGGATTAAAGACTTGAATGTAAGGCCTAAACTCCAAGAAGAAAACATAGGCAATAAGTTTGACATTGTTCTTGGTGATGATTTTTTGCATTTGACACCAAAAGCAAAGGGAACAAAAGCAAAAATAAACAAGCTTCAAACTAAAAAGCTTCTACACAGCAAAGGAAACCAACAACAAAATGAAAACCCAACCTACTGAATGAGGAAAATTCACAAATTATATGTCTAATTAGGAGTTAATATCCAAAATATATGAAGAATTCATATAACTCAATGCCAAAAAAGTCCAATTAAAAAACGAGCAGAGGATCTGAATGGACATTTTTCCAAAGAAGACATACAGACAGCCAACAGGTATATGAAAAGATCATCAGGGAAATGCAAACAAATGAGATACCACCTCCCATCTGTTAAAATGGGAATTATTAAAAAAGACAAGAAATGACCAGTACTGGTGAGGATGTAGAGAAAAGGGAATCTTCCCGCATTGTCAGTGCAATGCAAACCGGTGTAGCCACTATGGAAAACAGAATGGAGTTTCCTCAAAAAATTAAAAGGAGAACTGCCATATGATCCAGCAATTCTACTTCTGGATATTTATCCATAAAAAATGAAAATATTAACTCAAAAGGATATATCACCCCCCATGTTCATTGCAGCATAATTTATAATTGCCAAGATAAACAACCAAAGCGTCCATCAATGGATGAATGGATAAAAAAAAAAAAAATGCGATATACATACAATGGAATATTATTTAGCTATAAAAAGAATGAAATCTTGCCACTTGTGACAACATGGGTGGACCTTGAGGTCATTATGCTAAGTGAAATAAGTCAGACAGAGAAAGATAAATACCATATGATCTCAGTCATATATGGAATCTAAAAAACAAAAAACAAGCTCACAGATACAGAGAACAGATTATTTATGGTTGCCGGAAGTGTGGGGTGGGGGGGGAGTGGGTGAAATGGGTGAAGGGGGTACAAACTACCAGTTATAAGATAAATAATAGGACTGTAATGGACAGCATGATGACTATGGTTAATAATACTCTATTACATATTTGAAAGTTATTAAGAGAGAAATCTTTGTTCTTATCACAAGAAAAAAAATTTGTAATTATGGTGACAGATGTTAACTAGACTTATTGTGGTGATCATCTGGTAATACATACAAATGTCAAATAATTATATTGTACAACTGAAACTAATATTATATACCCTTTATATCTCAATTTTTAAAAAGAATTGGTAAAATTGGAATACCATAATACGTAAACGAACAGAGAATGTGAAGAATTTGCAGAAGAAAAATTAATTTTATCACTAAAAAGTAATTTTATTGCTTTTATTAACTAACAAAAGTACTAAAGTGTTGATCATCATCTTATATTGTAATGATCTAAGAAAAACAATTTAAATTGAAAAATTATTTTGCCTAGTACTTAAAATTTTTAAATGTAGATGTAATATTTTGAGGAGGGTGTAGTAGAATTGGTATACTCCTACGCTGCTATGACAGAGTAAATTAATATATTTTTATGGAAACTATTAATAATTATTTTTATGCAGTAATTACAGTTCTGAGAATTAATTATAAGGATGAATGCCAAAAGAAAAAAAATGGTATCTATGGAAACATTTATTGTAAAATGTTTTTTATGTATGTTTAGGTGTTTAGAAAGGAAATGTAATTTATAATAACAAAAAATTAAAATCAGTCAATAACAGGAGAATCATTAATTATGGTACTTCATTCAACAGATAGTATGTGGGTTTTAAAGGTAAATATGGAAGATATAGAAAGCATGCTATTATGGAAAAGTATTTATGACTTTACATTAAGTGAGGAAAAGCTGAAAATTATATTACATGATGAATATAGTCAAATAATGAGTATATATCTAAATGCACAAATCCTAGGAGGAAAATGAAAGAGGTTTGATTTTTCATTATGATGCAGCTGCATTATTTAGAATCTACGTGTAATTCTGAACTTATTTAGAATTACTGAAATGTTTGGAAAATAAAAAGGAATAAAACAGCCCCTTTTTTCCCTGAAGAAAAAAATGAATTTTAGAAAATAAAAACATTGCTGGATATGGGGAGGTTGGTCAACAACTTTCTTATATACCAAAACGATGCTGGCATTTTCCAGAACACAGAATTGAAAATTCTTAGTGTTGTAACAGAAAGAACTTGAAATTATTTTTTAGAAAAAAATGAGATGGACAGATAAATGGATGCATAACATTTACACAAAGATTTTCATTAATTATTTCTTGATGAAAATAAGATAATAAGCAACCTCTTAAAGATGACCTACTCTGAAATCTTTTTAAATTTCTCATCTTACAAATGCATAAATTGTAGGAAGAATTTCAAAGTGGGGTAAAAAATCTGTTGCTTCAAAATGGACTGTCTACAACATTGGGCAAAAGAAGCCAGACACAGATAGATACATATTGTATTTCACTTACATAAAGTCTAGGAGCCGGCAAATTTATGATGTGTGTACTTTACCATATGCAAATTATACCTCAATAAAGAAGAAAACAAATGTTCTGTAGTCAGATAAAATCATTTCACAGAATTGAAAATCAGACACAGACATTCAGGTTTTATTTTCCTTCAATTGCCTATTTGGAATGTAATGAAGCTTTTCTAAGTATTTCAAATAATCCGACCTTACTGAATTACCTGGGGTCAATGTGGGTGGTCACGAATGGCAAGATGTTCATTTAATTAGTCAATATGGCTGACTCTGGCCAGACTGAGCATACATCTTTTTTTTTTTTTAAGATTTTATTTATTTATTTGAGAGAGAGAGAGAGCACCCGCATGAGAGGGGAAACGGTCAGAGGGAGAAGCAGACTCCCCGCCAAGCCGGGAGCCCAATGCGGGACTCGATTCTGAGACTCCGGGATCATGACCTGAGCTGAGGCTGAGCCACCCAGGCATCCTCTGAGCATACATCTTTAAAGCCACTGCAGCTACTCCTCTTCAAATGATCAGGTAGATTCTCTTTATTCTAAAGAGTTATGTTTTACATGAGAGACCCAAAGGAAAACAAGGAATAAGACCATATAAGTCATACCCTGGAAATCCACAACCAACACAGAGAACAGGAGTGCACTTGACATGAAGTTTGGACTGCAGGGGGAGAAATCATAGCTCTGGGAGCATCCCACGGTGTGTCTGACTGCAGAGCAGAACTTGACCTACTATTTATTTGCATCTTCATATTTTGGGGAACTGTTCTTCCAAGATAAATTATTTTGGAAGTTCTTACTCATGCATATTTAACACACAGAGAAATTACTGATGCTGTAATATAGTGAGAAGAAGTATTGTAGAGTAGAAAGAGAATGATCTTGAAGGTCATAAAAATAAGGATTCAAATTCTAGCTCTTCTACTTCCTAAATATGATTATGGAGAAATGGTCTAATTTCTCTCAACTACAGTTTCTTCACCTGTGAAGTGAGGTTTATAATACCTGCCATGTACTGTTATCTTTCATTAGAGACTATATGTATATGTATATGTATATGTGCCTGGCACACTCAGCAAACAATGGTGGTGGTGATTGTTAAAAATTCTCAGCTTTTATGGCTGAGTGGCTTTGTTCAAATGCTGTACTTTTTTTGGACACTCAAACTTATTTATTTAAAAAGGCAAAAACATCCACCTGTTGAAGAATGGCTTCTAAGGTTCAATTAATTTGCAAGCAAGCCCTATTTTGTTCTTTCTTGCCCTCCTATGTGGTTCTACTGAATTAAACCCTTTTTAAAAAAGACTTTATTTGTGTATTTGCCAGAGAGAGAGAGAGAAGAAGCAGGGGGAATGGCAGGTAGAGGGAGAAGCAGGCTCCCCACTGAGCAAGGAGCCAGATGCAGGACTAGATCCCAGGATCCTGGGATCATGACCTGAGCTGAAGGCAGATGCCCAGCTGACTGAGCCACCCAGGCATCCGTGATTTAAACACTTTTAAAACACAGGTACTTGAAAAAAGAAAAAGGCCCATTTATTGGATATATGTAACACAAAAGAAAAAGAGAGAAAGAAAGAAAGAAAGAAAAGAAAGAAAGAAAGAAAGAAAGAAAGAAAGAAAAAGAAAGGAAAAGAAAGAAAGAGAGAGAGAAATGGCAAATAGCACCAAGCACCCAACCCTAATTTCCATCTGAGTCCCAAGGCAGAGAATTCTCCTGGTCTGGTCATTCTTCCCTAGGGTGGATGAGGATGGCGACCAAGCTGACGTTGCTGACCCCATTTTGGGCAGTGATTTCATTGCTCTAATCTTTAGATGTTCATCTTGCTCTTGTGGGAAGTCAAGACAGGGCAAGTTTTAAGCGTATCATCTAAACAAGGAAAATGTGGCCTCCCATTCGCCTGGGGTCTTCCCCCCTCCGGTGCTCTGGCACCACAGCAAACAGCAGCACCATCTCTCTCTCCTGGGACGGGGGGTTGGGGCCAGTTATCTTTCTTATATTTCATTGGCTTAGGATATCATCTTCCTTAGGAAGAAGAAAATGGTAATTCTAGAAATAAAAATGTTTGTCCAGCTAGATGGGGCCAAGCAGTACAAAATGATCTGATCCATTGTGTATTTTAAACTAAAATATTGTTGCTATCTGAACCCAGAATAGCATAGCCTGTGTTTCTCTATTTAAAGGGGGGAAAGAAAACCGCAACAACCAGGCATGGGAAAACTACCCACACAAGACTGAGGCCTGATTTTACCTCTTTCCTTTCATAGCGACCAAGGTTAGATGATCACAAACAGATCTTTACCCTGCTTCCCAGGATTGTTGTGAGGATTATAAATGGAATAACAAAATTACTCTGCCAAGTGCAAAATGCCACATAAATTTTAGTTAGGTTATCACAAAAAGGGAACTGGAATCACTCCAAGTTTGTGCTGGAGATGGCAGCAACGAACTGAAGGGACAGGTGGGCAAATACACCAGACAGGAAGCACGTCTGACTCCTGAATACGGGCTGGATTCCCTTTCGCTGAGCTACACCTGCCAGACTGGAAGCCCCTGGTGCTTCAGTCATGAATGGGCACGTCCTGTCCAGAGCTGCAGGGCCTTGCCCCAGTCTGGCCCTTGGCTCCACCTTGCTGTGCTGGCCCAGTCCCAAGTCTGGGCTAACTTCCCCTCTAATATGCCTGGTACTACCTCTTCCAGTACTATCAGGCCTTAAGCCAGAGCCTCAAGTTTTGCATGACACAAGTGGTCCAATAATGAGAATACTCCTTCCGGTGTGCTCAGGAATTATCCTTCCCTCCTCTTTCCCCTTAAATCACTGCTTTTTCATTTCTTCTCTGTGCAAGGGCTCCAGAATAGGATGCAGGAGGTTACGAAGCTGGTGACAGGGCGAAGGAACTAATTAGGCCCATTAACCACATCTCTGAACTGGGTCTCAGCTGCTTCCACTAGTGCTAATTCCTCGCTAACTCCTTGTTTCCAGTAGCTAAAACGTAATAGGTTCTTTTTTTTTTTTAAGATTTTATTTATTTATTTGACAGAGAGAGAGAGAGAGAGAGAGCGAGCGCACAAGCAGGGGGAGAGGCAGAGGGAGAAGCAGGCTTCCCGCTGAGCAGAGAACCTGATGTGGGGCTCGATCCCAGGACCCTGGGATCATGATCTGAGCCGAAGGCAGACGCTTAATGACTGAGCCACCCAGGTGCCCCAAAAACGTAATAGGTTCTTAATAACTATTTGCTGAATGAAAACAAATATCAAATTAATGAATCAGCAAATACATACCAGATGAAGCCCTAGGCCTTTTCCTGGACCCTGAGTTCCCCTATCCCTGACCTGCTTTTCATTTGCTTTTATGGTCAAATACTAGGGCAGTCTCAGCTTGGTTTCCCAGATTGACTTTAACTTTAGTTCTTTCTGCCCAAAGAATGACTGTCAGCACATCTATTCTTTTGTGTGAGTTTTGAAAGAAAAAAAGAAACTAAAAAAGGACCAACCTCACTTTCCATCTATTTCTCAGAAGGAATAGAATAATTCTGACTCTGTGTGTGTGTGTGTGTTTCGGAGTGGTATAGAGATATTGTGAGGGTTTTTTTTTTTTTTCCTACAGAATAAAAGAGACTCCCTGGCTAAAAAGCACAGTTGCTAACAATAGAGGCATATTAACTCCTACCAAATATAGAAGGTAAAAGGAGAACAGCTTTAGATTCCCACTGCTCACTATTCCTATCTTCAGATGCCCTGAGGATCAGAAGGGTAGAGCCAGGTTTTTCTGGTGTTCAATGGTGGTTCAACACTGCTTTCTCTATATGAATACCAGATAATATCAAACAATCAAATATGCATGTAACTGGAATGCCAGAAGGAGATAAGAGAGAGAATGGGGCAGAAAAATGTATTTGAAGAAATAATATCTAAGATTTTTCTTAATTTGATGAAAGACAGAAATTTGCAGATACAAGATTGTAAATACATGCCACACAGAATAAACACCAAAAAAGACACACTGGTGCACATCAGAGTCAAATTATTGAAAGCCAAGGATAAAAAGCAAATCTTGAAAGCAGCAAGAAAAAATGACATATTACACAGAGGAGAAAATGATCTGGTCAACAGCTGACTTTTTCAGTGGAAACCATGAAGGCCAGAAGACAATGGGAAAACATCTTTAAAATGCCAAAAGAAAAAAACTCTGTCAATCCAGAATTCTATATTCAGGGGATATGTAATTCAAGTATGAAAATAAAATAACATTTTCAGATAAAACTAAGAGGACTTGTAGCCAACACACCTGCACGACAAGAAACAATAAAAGAAGTTTTAAATTATTTATCACATTGTCTTGGAAATTTATTACTAGTAGAGGCATTGCATATGACCTCCAGTTTCTCACAGCCTTCCTTTTCTATAGGATAAATAATATATTTACCTGATGGGATGCTTAGAGTCTGGAATTGCATCTTTTCTCTATTCCAGCCTCTTCCCACAACTGTGGGTTTGTTTTGAGGGTAGACTGGGTAGGAATGGGGTTAAGGATGGAATCCTTGAAATCTAACAGAAAGAGAAATTGATATAACATAACATATATATGGTTGGGGTGGGGAGAATCAGTGCAGGTAAGGAAAACAGATTGAGATTAAATGCTCCCCTGGGAAAAGCTAGGTTACTAGGAATAGGCCTCAGAATCTATCCTAAATTGTGGCAGAACCTGGGGAAGAAAAATGTAATCTACCTAGTCCCTTCCCTGACCTGTATGCCTTCTGACCCTACAATAACTCATAATCTTCTTTAGATTTGACAGGAATGTCTCTATGTCTTAGGCAGGACTTAGTTCCTTCAAGTATCTGATCACCAGTTGGTGTTGGAGGTAAATAAGAGGTAGTGGGATTTGGGAAATACCAAGGAGAGAAATTACAGATACAGTTCCAAGGTATGCTCTGTGAATAGAAGAAGACATCAAAGAAGTAGGATGGTGTTTGTATCATCTATGTAAATCATAAATACTGAGTGAGTAGGATAGGGTGGACAAACTGGCCTCAAAGTTCCTTATGGAACCCTGAGATATAATGTTTTAGCAGCTGGGATACTATAGGCTCCCAGTTGTATACAGGACGCCAATTTCCATGAGAGGTTGCTAAATTTTTGGTTTATTTTAGGGAGATGTTTCAAATGGGTTTCTTTTTTTTCCTCTTTTTGTTTATAAATATTCCTTTTAACAAACTTAATTTTTGTCCTGCCTTGGATTTGGCACCTCCTTCAGAAAGAAAGGGGACTCAGGGTGAATTTTACCAGGTCCAGAACCCAGAAACACAAATGACATTAACCAAATGGTGAGAGGGAAATGGAGACTAGCTATCCGCCTATCAGGAATAAAAAAACAGGTTTTGCCCTAGACCAAGTCTCTGGAGCATTATGCTGAGAAGGATTCAGAGGCTTAGAAAGGGGCTTGAATATGGGCTTTGAAAGGAAGTACCACAATTAATTGGTGATGTCTGCCATGGGAATGAGACCATGCAGTCAAGAGTGCTGTTCTTAGCTTCGGTGGTTTGTTTGCAGATTGATTGGTCCCCAGGAGATAAGGGTTAGATTAACCCCAGTAGATAAGGGACTTCCTAGACTAACACAAAGGAGTCCGGCCTCACTGTGTCACTGAAGCACAGAACCTGTCTGTCAGGTCTTGGTCAGGTCCTAATCGAAGAGTTAGGAAAAACACTGAGTGTGAGAGCAGGAAAAGCTTGTTTATCATCATTGATATTTGCTAAGTTCCTCACATGAGTTGGCTGGCCAGTTCAGATAGGCCTAAGGTTTGGACCCATCCCTCTGGAGCCAGCCTTGCTAACTTCTCCTGCCCTAAGGTAAGTAAGGAAGCCATGGGATCGTTTGATCTGCACAGATTTCTCCTTTACCAACATAAGTCAGGGGGCTATGAGTTTTGTTCATGGGACTAGCCCCCACTCTGCCTCTAAAAGCCAACAGAAATATTGGGTCTTGTAACCCCATTTTGTTATACTCAGAAGGAACCATGACTCTGCCTCCAACCCCAAGTAACAGAAATCCTTTCTCTAGAACGAGTGCTGTGTCAAGAGCAAAGGGTATAAGGTGGTAACTTGAGTTGAAGCCCAGTGTTTTGTGCGGAGACCAGGAGCAGGAAGTGCTGAGAAAAAAGAGATACTCCGATCTTGCCAGGTGGCTATAGGTGGGGAAGAATGTTCAGCTTCTGCAGACCACGTGGCGGAACTTGGGGCGAGATCAACGTCTTACTGCTCGTGAGAGTTTATGGGGTAGTTGCTCTCCCAAGTGGAGGCGGGTGGGGAGGTCCCTACCTTGTTGGCCTTTTTTATGTGGTAGAGAGGAGAGTGAGGAATACTGAGTGGATGACCCTTAGGTATGGTTAGTCTTTCTGGGGACTGTACCAGACCCATAAACAAGGGTGAGAACGACCTCCTTCTCCTGCCTCAGATCCCCTTTCCAGGAGAGTCCCAGCTCTCACCTCAGCGAATTAACCTGAGAGAGAGAGAGAAGGCTCCGGAGAGAGCCCCCTGTGGGGTGCAACAGGCATGTGTCCCACACGGCTAGGCCTTCCCCGAAACTTTGGGGGTTCTGCAGTGGCAGGAAACGCACCACCCAACCTCAACATGTCACCTCGGGGAGGAGGAGCCAGGTGGGCCGTCGCGGCTCCAGGAAAGGGCTGCCGGGACCGGACTTCAGGGCCTCCCCGAGGGGAGAGCGGAGCACTGGCACTAGGCCCGCGGGGTCCGGTGCCGCGGGATTCTGGGGGTGAGGAGCCGCGCCCGGGCTAACCTCGGGTTCCCGAGGGTGGGGGAGCCCGTGCCGGCCGCGGGCGGGCGGGCCGTCAGCTGCCCGGCCCGTCGCCTACCTCCCCGCCCCCCGGCTTCCTGCGGAGGCCGCGGCCGCCATGTTGTTGTGGGGCTGAGGCGGCGCCGCGGAGCCCGAGCTGCCGTGACAGGCTGCGCAACAGGTTCGCTGTCGGCGGCCTGGGGACGAACCGAGCGGCGGCGGCGGCGGCCGAGCAGGGTCTCTCGGCGTCCGCCCGCGGCCGCGCTGCCGGTGCCGAGGAGCGCGGGCTCGCGCTGTGACGTGCGGGAGGCGCGGCGGGGGCGCCAGGTGGGTGAAGCGGCCGGCGGGGGCTGCGCTCGGGCGCGGGGCAGGTGCGGGCGCCGCCGCGCTCGCCGCGGGGAGGCTCGGCGGGCCGGGCTGGGAGGCGGCTGCGCGCCCTGGCCGCCGCGGACGAGCCCTCGGGAGCCGGAGCTAGGCCCCTGGCGGGCTTGGCGGCGCCGGGCGGAAACCTCCGGCCCCGGTTCCAGCCCCCGCGGCGGGGCCGGGGCGGACGCCGAGGGGCCGGGGCCGGGGCCGAGCCGCCCCTTCCCGTGCGGCCGAGCCCCGGCCCCCAGACCCCAGCCCCCGGCCTCTCCTGGCAGGTGCGGACGCCGCTGAGGGCCGGGGGCGGCGTGGCCCCTCGTTTTCGCTGTGCCGGCAGAAGAGGGCCCTTAGGGGCACCCGCACGCTTGCTCGGGGACCCCCTTTTTTTTCCGCCTAGTTGGCTTTCTTTGGTAATGGATGGTGCGGAATGTCAGGTGAGCCGCATCCCGGTGCGTCAAAGTAGCCCGAGTCACGAGCGGCCAGTGGGCGGATGCTCGGCGTCCACAGCTCGCATTAAACCAAAGTTGGGAAATGTTACCGTTTGACTTTAGCGTTATTGATTTATAGGGTGTACAGGAAGCACGGAGAGATGTAATCTCTCAGGCCAGAGTAAAGTTTATTGCTTATTATTATTTTTTTTAAAGACGCCCGCATGTGCGTAGTGAATGGGTAAACAGAGGCTGAAACTGCAGATCGCTTTGCAGTCTGTAAAAAGATGCTGTATTTGGGTGATTAATCATGTGCTTTGTCGTTGAATGATTGCCGATGGCAAGTATGCTTCATTTGAGACTTGAATTAATTATGAATTAAGAATATGTTTATTAAAAAAAAAAAAAAAAAAAGAATATGTTTAATAGAGCCAACCAGTTTATTTTGGGAATTAAGGTTAACACAAAATGATCGCTTTGTTAAATGCTCTAGTTTGTTTTTACTAGAGTTTACTTGCTTACCCAGAGATAGGCAAGGTGTGACTTGAAATTTTGTGTTGTTTTAGTGAGCTTAATTTAGGTGGCATAGACTGTAGGTTAAGCTTCTTAAGCTTCTTAAGAAAATTAATTGCCTCTTTCCCTGTACTTGTTTGCTATATTGTAAGTGATAAAACCTAAACGCAGTCTGGAAACATTATGTAAAACCTTTACATAAATTAATAATAATGTCCCTCAAATTTTAAAGGTAGTAGCAACTCTGATGTGCATACCTTTAGGTTTCTTTGGCTGTGCCTGACATTCTCTACTAATTTCTGTCTCCCACCCCCCAGCTTTATTTAGATATGATTGACATATATCTCCTGTAAATTCAGAAGTATAGAAGGTGGAAGTTGTTTTTAAAAGCTTAATTTAAAAACAATTTCATATTTTTCAAGGACGTGGAAAAACATGCACTGCTGCTATTTTAATGTAATATTAATGAGCAGCAGAAAAGCTTGTGAGCATTCATTCCCTCTGCTCACCCTTATAATGAAAGGTAGAATGGTCTGAAAAAACTTGACCTATACTGAATTATTGAGCAGGAAAGTACTGTTGTTAGTTCTCAGCAGATCTCAAGGCTAAAATCCCAATCTCTCCTGAATATGGGGAAATGTGTTAGGCATGTTCTGGGATTAGGATTATAGTTATAAAAAATTTGTATTTTTGCAAAAAAAAAAAAAACAGTATAAGCAACCTCTCAACACCCATCACCCACACTTAGGAGCTGTCAGGATTTTCTTTATCCATCTCTTTTTCTTCCTTTATTTTTTAGTCATTTCACCCTACATACTTAACACATCTCTTTTTTTTTTTTAAGTGGATTTTTTTCCCATAACCTTAAGATTTTAATTTTTAATGTATCTTTAATACAGAGTTTCACAAATTTCCATCTTTCTAGTAAGACAAAAAACATTTATTGGCCATCTCCTTCAACTACTTTCTTCAATATTAAAATATATTTACTGTGGTTATAATTTATTGAGCACTTAGTACATGCTAGGCCATATGCTGTTCTGCATAATCAGTTAAAGCTCACAAAGACCATAAGAGTAGTACTTTTTCTCCTATCAAATAGATGAGTGAAATGCTAACCTGGAGGTTAATTGACTACTCTCAGTCTCTGAGCTAGTAAGTACAAGAGCCAGGTTTCAAACCAAGATCCTTCTAACTTTAGCACCTGTGCCTTTATCACTCCTCTTGGTTCAGGGGGAGAAAAAAAAAAAGTTATTTGGGCATTCAATAAATATTTGTTGTATAAGTAAATGAATGAAAATACATGTTAGTCCATTGATAACTAACTAGCATTTTTTATACTATATTTACTTGTAAAGCACTTTATGAACAAGTTCCAGAAATGATTCAGAATAAACTAATTATATTGCTAAATTATATCACTAAAACTTATATTACTAAAATTGTGGTATATTTATTCTATCAGTACATTTGCTTCTCTTTTTCTCCTTTTTTTTTTTTTTTTTTTTTGATTCTGATCTTTCCAGTACCTTATTTATGGAAAAATTTTTTGTGGAGTAACTATTTTTGAAGAAAGACTAAGAAAAGGCAGACTTTTTTGGTGTACTAATTGTTAAAGGCAGGATTCCAAGTGTGAAGTAGAGAAATAAGAATGTTTAGAATTAACTCTGTAAATGGATAGATCTAAAGATGAAGGTGCATCAGAAATGCTGTTTTTCTCTTGAGTTCGTTTTTTACTTTGTACCCTTCTGTAACAACAGAGCACAGCAACTGATGACAGAGGACAGCCACTGATGTTAGAGTCCTGGTGGGTAGACTGCATATTTGTAGGTATTCTTTGAGAAGGAGGAACTGAACTGGTCTTAAAGGATCTTAAGGCAGAGAGGAAGTGGGGGAGGAGGGGAGGAAACTGAGCGAAAATAGGGCAGTGAATGCATCAAGAAATAAGGTATTTATACAACTGTAAGGGCAGCATATTTCATTTGCAAATGTATAGTATTATTTTGAGAGATTCACTTAAAAAATCATTTCACAGCTCTATCAGGATGCTGAATGATTTAGTTACTTGTGAAGCTGTTCAGCAGTGGTTATGGGAGACATTTAGGGATCTATTACCAGACGGTAGACATTTAACTTGTCTCATTTAAGCAACTGTCTTATGTCTTCTAGATTATTTTCTTCGCTAATGCATATTCATTCTAGAAAAAGTATATGTGGTTAATAAAAATTTCTTATTTTCATTGTAACCATAGTAGATAAGATACAGGCTTTCAAGTTAAACCTCCTGCTCCTAACTCTAACACTAAATAGCTGTATGACCTTGAGCAACTGATTTTAATTCTCTGAGCTTCTGTTTCTCATCTATAAAATGTATCTATCTCATAGTGTTGTTCTATGTGATATAAAGTGCTTAGCACAGTGACTACTGCTTAGTATGAGTGCTCAGTAAATGTTACCATTATTCCAACTAGTCAGTGAGAAATTTCAAACTAGCTTAATGCTTTTTTGGGGGGGGAGGGGGGTCCTTTTACCTAGTGATTGGGAAAAAAAATTCACTTTTTTGCCTCTTAATTTTTAATCTTATCAAAACAATCCATATAAGAGGTCTGGAAAATAGAAGAACTGATCCACAATCCCATCTCCCCCTAAAAAATCTGTCTTTTTAGTCCTCTTAATTTGGATGGGGTGGGGGGGGAGGGGGGAGAAAACATAGCCTACAGGAAGAAAAAAGAAGTCTATATCTGCAAAAGAAGCTACTGCTTTGGATTATCACTTCCAAATTTTTGAATCCAGGTGCTTAAATAACTTGTACTTTTCAGTGTGAAGAGCACTTGGCTGGTATGAGGCAGACGGGGGAAAGAATGGTCAAGAATGGTGGGCCATGTCAAACTATAGAGTCCATGGAGATAAACCCCAGCAGGGTTTACTCCGACAGTTAGGAGGACACTGATAACTATAGCATTATCATTTTCTTTTTGCTTAAACACGTTGGCGTAGGTATTTGGACACTTTTCATCACCCTACTGCTCCTCCTTCACACTTAAGATTGAGTGCTTAAATATAAGAATTAAGTAGGTCAGGTTAATAAATTTCACAGCATAAGTAGCATTTGGTAATTTTATTTTTTAGTGAGCATGAAATACGTTTTGGTGAGTATAAGTGAGAACTTCAAGATTAACGAAATTTGCAGGGAATGATGTGAACTGAGATATATGTGTAACACTTCCTAACATTGTGGTAAATCCTGGAAACTTGAATGGTAGAACAGAAGCTATGGTTTATTTTCCATTTACCTTCTCACTAGGGGCATTTTAGGCTTTCCCTCTGCCAAAGTTCCAGTGACCTTCCAGCTTATAAATTGATTTTGTCTTGCTGCAGAAACATCCCATATTGAAAGGCTTTCCCTGTCCACTTCTCCTTTCTTCTGGTGTCTGGTCCTCGTTCAATGATTCTGACTTGGAGTTTTTGGCTCCTTCAGGATCCAGGGTTCCAGGGGGTCCAGAGAGTTGAGTCACTTGTATGATTGAGATGTCAAGAGCCATTTAGATACAGATAACCCAAAACTTTTTCTGAACATTACTGTCTAGTACCTGGGTTTTATATATATATAAACCCTATAAAACATAGGGTTTTATAGTCTTTGTAGAATGGTGGTGTTCTCATCTTGAAAAAGTACATGCTGCACCTCCCTCTTAAATACATTTTTGCTTGCTTTCCTCATTAGATTGACTTTACCTCATCTTTGTCTTTCTAGGGGCTTCGATGGGAAAAAAAAAAAAAGCCCCCTCCCCACTGTTTTCTGTCATCTGTTTTAACTTTTTTATTATCAACAACCATTTTTCATCTTTAAAGAATTAAACCCAACAAAAGTTACTCATAAATCATGGTACCAAATTAAATCTTTTAACAAATATTGAGTGCCTTCATGCCAGAAACTGGTCCAAGCAATGAGCATATAAGCAGTAAACAAAATCCACAAAAATTCCTGCCCTTGTGCTGCTTACATTCAGGAGGGAGAAGGAGAGACAATAAAACGTTTAGAAGTTAGTTTGCTAGGGCTATGGAGAAAAGTTAGGTAGGAAATGGGGGTAGGGAATGTGTGGACAGTTGGGTGGGTGGTAATTGAGAGAAGTAAATTTGCCTTATGTGAAGTTATTATTAAGGAATTCAAGATTTGGGAAAGGATTATTCTGTGCGTTTTATGAGTAAACTTAGTATTTCACATCATTGTATTTAAAATAAATGTCCATCATTTCAATATTACTGTTGGGTTTGCACCCAGCACACCTCTGAATATTTCTCTTTTCTAGTAATTTAAGCCAGAACAACAAACCTCAGGCACAGCAGGAGTCTAGAACAGAGATCTGTCAAATGGTTTAGAATAGATACCTTAATTTTATTTTTCCTAAAAGTGATATATTGTTTTTGTTTTTAAATCCTGTAGGCTTTTGTTTATACCATGTTTATGAGTAATATATGTTCTTTTGGAAAATTGGAAAGCAACAGGGAAATTGAAAGAAGAAAATAATAGCCACTAATAATCATATTACCCAGAGAAATGGTCAGTATTAATATTTTGGTAGATCTCCTAGAAATTTTTCTTTGCAAAAAATGGAATTATATATTCTGTGTAACCTGTTTTTTTAGCTTACTAGCATTTATCAAAAACATGGTTCTGTTTTATTGTATATTTATCTACAATGTAATTTTATTGGCTAAATTATATTGCCTTGCTACCACAGAACATTCATAATGTCTAATATGAACTGAGCATTCACTGTATTCTAGTTACTTTTGAGACACTTTGTGTATTTTTACTCATTTAGTTTTCAGCCTCTCCATAAGAACTGTTCTATTATTATTTATTTTACAGTTGAGAAGATTGAACAAGGACAGGTTTAGTAATTTTCCCAAGATCCCATAGCTAATAAGTGGTAGACAGAGGATGTGAACTTAGTCTGGCTCTGTATCCTGGGCACATATTTGTTCTGTAGCATTAAAGTATTTTGTAATTATTTTTTTAATTTTAAATTGTGCCATAGTTAACATCTTTGTAACTGTATCCGTGTGCATCTATGAGTGTAAACTTACTGCCAGCTTGTCTTCTAGAAAAACTTTTCAGTACCAAAGTGTTCTCCTACCAGTGAAACCAGTCCTATTTCCCACATCCTCAGAAACATTGCTTTTTTTTTAATCTGCTAATTTGATAAAGACCACCTTGTTTTTCTTTATTATTGAAGTTATACTTTTAAAGATTTTTTTCTTTGAAAAATATTTCTCTCTGCCCTTTCTCACTTCTTTGGCATTTTCATCTCTTAGTTATTTCTAAGGATTCTTTATATTTTAAGAATAGTAACTCTTTGCCATATAGGTATAATTTTTCCCAAGTTAGTTTCTTAGTTTTGTTTTTAGATTTTTATCAGTGATGAAAGCTAGAATTTATATAGTACTTCCCATATGCAGCATTAATCTAACTCATTACATTTATTCCCTCATTTAATTTTTACAACATTCCTATGGGGTAGGTGCTATTATCAGTCCCATTTACAAAGTCCTCTGACATTGTCTTTTAATTCTTAAACAGCTTTTTCCTCTGTGTCTTTGCCTATTTCTATTCCCAAGTCCTAAAAATCTCTTTTTCTAGCCTACTGGGTGATACTTATTGATTAGGTGTTCATTACTCAGTTGAGTCCTTTCTTCTGGGATTGCTCATCTAACAACTTTCTAGTTCTTTAAGGAAAAGTTAGGTGCCTGTCTTCTGTCCTTTATACCTATAGCACCTATATGAAATTCTTAAGTTTTGGGCTTATTCCTCTTCTATATTCCCTGCTCTTATACATCTTATCCAGGTGTTACATTTCTTTTTTTTTTTTTTTTTTTTTAAAGATTTTATTTATTTATTTGACAGAGAGAGACACAGCGAGAGAGGGAACACAAGCAGGGGGAGTGGGAGAGGGAGAAGCAGGCTTCCCACCGAGCCGGGAGCCCGATGCGGGGCTCGATCCCAGGACCCTGAGATCACGACCTGAGCCGAAGGCAGACGCTTAACGGCTGAGCCACCCAGGCGCCCCTGGGTGTTACGTTTCTGATGACTTGGTAGATATTTGTCAATTTGATTTAAAGCTACTCATGATGATGTTGGTGATATAAAGAAGGGAGTCCACCTCCCAAGTATATAAAATGGAGAAATTTACACCGAGGAAGTAATAATGGAACTGGGCTTAGAAGGCCAGTTGGGGTGGGGGGGGTGTGTGGAAGAAGGGACCTAGAGACAAATTGAATGAAAACAGACTTGGAAATTTCCCATTTTGGGAATAGCAAGTTACCTAGAGTGACTTTGAGGATTATTAACCTTGCCTCTGGGAAAGCCTGAGGAGAAAAATCCCTCTTTCAGCCCAGTATACCTCTTTTGGTGTTCAGAATATTTGAATCTTCCTTCTAGATCTCTTCGTTCTAGCTCAGTTTCTCTTCTGACTTCCCACTTTTTTCCAGCGTAATGGGGGAAGTTGGAGGGTCCTGATGTAATCCTGGGAAGGTTTTGAAATGCCCTGGGAAGTTTGGTGAACTGGTGGGGTAGGCCCGCTGGTAGCCTCTCCCAGAAGTCAGAGCCTTAGGGGAGAGAACCAACTGTGAAGCTGTTGTCTTTGGAGACTTGCAGTTCTAGTCACACTTCTCCCTGGCTGTTGGTGCATCAGATGAGATCTCAGTTCCTTCTCTCTCCAGCATTCATTACGTTTCTGTTCTAATTTTGTTAAGAAACATTTTTCTCTCAATTTACTAGTTTAATTTTGAGGTATACAGACTGCTGGGCTCTGAGTTTTATTAACAATATAACTTGTCATTTAATGTAAATATTTTTCCAAATCCTTTTCCTCTTTCAATTTAACTTTATTTCTCATTATGTAACATATTTATTGTAAAAACAATACATGCTGATTAAAGAAACTTTGTAAAATAGGGGGAAAAAAGTAGGAGAAAAAGTGTCATTCCAAGTCCAACAACCAATAACAACCACATTTTGGTGTCTCCTACCCATCCTATCTTTCTTTTTTGTTGTATTTACATATATATTGTGCGTGTTTTATAATACAACATGGTAGTTAAGAATAACATGGCTTTTGGGGCGCCTGGGTGGCTCAGTCATTAAGCGTCTGTCTTCGGCTCAGGTCATGATCCCATGAGCTCCCTGCTCGGCGGGAAGCCTACTTCTCCCTCTCCCACTCCCCCTGCTTGTGTTCCCTCTCTCACTGTCTCTCTCTCTGTCAAATAAATAAAATCTTTAAAAAATAATAATAACATGGCTTTTGCTCAGTGGAGTTTTAGTTCTAGCATGGCTTTTTTTTATTAGCTTTATGAGAGTAACACTCTCACTAAGCCTTGGTTTACCCTTCCTTAAAAAGTGGAGATTTCATAATAATACCCTTAGAGTTGTCAGGAGGATGAAGAGGTAATATATGTTTAGTGTGGTCATTTCATAATAAATTCTTTATAAATGTAACAATAATAATCAGGCCTGTCTTTTGGTAAGGTTAGCTGGGGCTGCTGCCTGGGCTGTGCCTGGAGGGAAGGGGGCATGTCTGAGGCATTGTACCTTTCTTTTCTTTCTTTCTTTTTTTTTTTTAAAGATTTTATTTATTTGACAGAGAGACACAGCAAGAGAGGGAACACAAGCAGGGGGAGTGGGAGAGGGAGAAGCAGGCTTCCTGCTGAGCAGGGAGACTGATGCGGGGCTCGATCCCAGGACCCTGGGATCATGACCTGAGCCAAAGGCAGACGCTTAACGACTGAGCCACCCAGGCGCCCCTGTACCTTTCTTTTCTAAAACAAAATTCAGTTTCAAAAATTTTTTTTTTAACATTCTCAAGGGACCTATGAAATAGTTTACAATGAGGCCTTCTTCAGAGTGTAATTTATCTTGGGCCAACCCTGCAGTTGGTGGCTGGCCCTGAGGATCAGACCCTTCTAGGATGGCCCTGTTATAATGATGATGTCAATGATAACATGTGAAGACCTAAGTGTCGGGCTTGGAATTTTCTAAGTATTCAGTGATTGTTAGCTGCTATTATTATTTTCATAATGATACACATTTACATCATAAATTATAAGAACGTAACCAGTTTCCATGTTATTACATGGTTTAGCCGATCTTGTGTTTTTAAAAGTAGGTTTGTGGAGAGATAATTTAGATACCATTATGAATTTGATATTTGATTTAAGTAGCAGCCTGATACTTAGTTCAGTGTATTCCCCATTGTTGAGCACTCATGTTACTTCCAGTTTTTTCTTTCTATAGTAACTATTAATTACGTGAATATCTTCACATTTCCTCCATTTATCATTATTTTCTTATGACAGATTCCCAGAAGTGAAATTGTTGGCTTATTGGATCTGAACGTTGGTAGGGTTCTTGCTGTATGTTCTCAAATTGTCTTCTGAAGAGCAATACCAGTTTGCATTCCCATGAGTTATGTCTGCAGCACTCAACTCCCCTCACCTTTGCTAGCCCTGAGTATTAGTCAAGGTTTTTTGTTGTTGTTGTTTAAATTTTAGTTAACATACATACAGTCAATTTTGGTTTCAGGAGTAGGATTCAGTGCTTCATCACTTACATAAAACACCCAGTACTCACCACAACAAGTGCCCTTCTTAATACCCATCACCCATCTAGCCCATCCCCCACCCACCTCCCTCCCTCAGCCCTGTTTGTTCTCTCATGGCAGGGTGGGGTGCCTGAATGGCTCATTCATTGAGCGTCTCCTTGAGTGTCTTATTGAGCGTCTGCCTTCTGCTCAGGTTGTGATCTCGGGGTCATGGGATGGAATCCTGTGTTGGGCTCCCTGCTTGTTGGGGAGTTGGCTTCTCCCTCTCCCTCTCCCTCTGCCTGTCCGCCTCCCCCTCATGCTCTCTCTCTTTCAGATAAATAAAAATCTAAAAAAAAAAAAAAAGTCACTTATGGCTTATTTCTCTCTCCTTTTTCCCCCTTCCCATATGTTGATCTGTTTTCTTTCTTAAATTCCACATATGAGTGAGATCATGTGATATTTGTCTTTCTCTGACTGACTTATTTCACCTAGCATAATATGCTCTAGCTCCCTCCTCATTGTTGCAAATTAGCCAAGGTTTTTGTTTTGTTTTGTTTTGTTTTCTAAGTAAGTTTTTCTGGAGAAACAAAAGTTCATTTGCATTTCCTTGTTTTTTTCATGATGTTAACATCTATTACCCAGTTTCATTTCCCCTTTGGAAAACTATTTTAGGTCTTAGTGTTTTCATTATCTATTTTAATAGTTCTCTGTACATTAAAAATATTGACTATCATATTTGTTTTGGTTTTTCCCCATTTACCTTTAAATTTTGTTTTCAACAAACGTTTAAAATATTTATATAGATGAATCTTAATTTTTCCCTTTGGGTTTTCTTGAGTGACTTTAGAACTTAGAAAGTTATTTTTTTTCAGAGAGGAGATATTTTACTTGAAGGTGAAGCATCTATCTGAATGTTTTCCCTCTCTACTTCTTATTCAAGGCAAGTAAATAGTTTTGTTTCAGTATTTAGTCCTGATATGAGACTAAAGCGAACAGACCAAGTAGCCGGCTCTCCCCACCTTCCCCTTACAGCGGTGCGGGCTGAGTCACAAGCTATTCTTAGGTGGTTTTTTTTACCCCCTTTGTGTGGGTGAATTGTCTTGTTCAGAGTTGTTGATTAGATCTTCTAAAACTGATTTAATATAAATCTGCAGTATTATTGGAGTAGTAATGATTTCAGTATTAGTTTACCATTTCTGTTCTTTTATACCTGCTTGGTGTATTGGCTGATTCTTTGTAGGCTAAACTTAACATTTATAAAAGTTCAAACATAATTTAAACATCTTAAACTGAAGATGCTAAGTTGCAGAACTAGAACTATTAACTAAGTTTGTATAGGAAAGTTATCTTCTTTGAAGCTTTTAAGTCTCAACATATTTTGTGTATTTGAGCCCTAAGCCTTTAGATAGAAATAACAGTAACCTTTTTCTCAGATATTAAATAAAGTGAGAAAAATATGTCCTTCTTATCAGTAATTGGTACAACTTTAGCTTGTTGTACCAATTCAGTGAAATCAAGGTAACTATTGTGTTAAAAATAATGTTGAAATGATAGTGGTAATAGCCATCATTTCTGAGCACCTTCTATGTGCCAGATGCTTTACAGACATTATACCTAAGCCTTAAAACAACCTGGTATTTAGGTACAATTATCCACACTTACAGGTTAGGAAGTTGAAGCTATATCATGTGGAGTCCACAAAGCTAAGGAGTAACTGTGCTGGGATTTAAACACAAGTTGGCTGACGTATTTTCAGAGTTCAAGTTATCAGCCTTCTTGTCCTCATTGCAGTTGAAAGAATGCTGACCTCCAAGAGTCAAAGCATTTGTGTTTCTTAAAGGATATTTTAGTGCCAGTCACATGGCTGACTTCTGGACACTAGGTATATGAAGATGAAGAGACATTCATAGGTGTTCACAGTGTCATGGAGGTGGTTTGCATGAAAATAAGAGTTAATTATACTGGGAGTATGTAGTTTATGGAGATATATACAAGATCAAACGGGAATGTGGCAAAGGAAGCTTTTGTAAGTGGAAGTGTCAACTGAGGAGGTAGGTAGTTCCACAGGTTCAGAGAGGGGGGAATGAAATAAGATGGGGCAGAGATAAAGGTGGGAACATATTCCAACACTAGAAAAATAGGCAGAGGATAAACCCTAAAATGCCTCATATGCCATGTGAAGGAGATTAGGTTTATTTAATGTAAAGGTTTGTTGAGATATAATTCATACCATAAAATTCACCCTTTTAAAATTTACAATTCTGTGGTTTTTATTATATTCACAGAATTGTGCAGCCATCACCAATATCTAATTTTAGAACATTTTTTTGAAGATTTTATTTATTTATTTGACAGAGAGAGTGAAAGAAAGAGTACATGCAGGGGGAGCAGTAGAGGGAGGAGAAGCAGGCTCCCGGCTGAGCAGGGAGCCTGATGTGGGGCTCCATCCCAGGATGCTGGGATCATGACCCGAGCTGAAGGCAGACGCTTAACCATCTGAGCCACCCAGGCAACTAATTTTAGAACATTTTTTAAAAAGATTTATTTATTTATTTATTTATTTATTTGAGAGGGTTGGGGGAGGGAGCAGGAGGAGAAGGGGGAAAGGGCAGCAGGAGAGGAACAAGCAGACACCCTGCTAAGCAGTGAGTCCAGTGCAGGGCTCTAACCCAGGACCCTGGGATCATGACCTGAGCCGAAAGCAAATGCTTAACCAACTGAGCTACCCAGGCACCCCTAATTTTAGAACATTTTCATCATCCAAAAAAGAACCCCCTTAGCCATTAGCAGCCATTCCCATTCCTCCCTACGCCCCCAGGCCTAGGCAACTACTAATCTACTTTCTGTCTCTATGAATTTGCCTATTCTGGACATTTCATATAAATGGGAACATAAAATATGTGTGGTCTTTTGTGATTGGTTTCTTTCACAACCGTAAAGTTTTTAAGGTGTGTCTTTGTTATAGCATATATGAATAATTCACTTCTTTTTATGGCTAAATATTCTATTGTATGGATATACCACAGTTGGTTTATCCATTCATCAGTGGATGGACATTTGGGTTGTTTCCACTTTTTGGCTATTATGAAGAATACTGTTCTGAGCATCTGTGTACATATTTTTGCGAGGACATAGGTTTAGGTTTTCGTTTCTCTTGGGTTCATACCTATGCTGAGTTATATGGTAAACTATGCTTAACATTTTGAGAAACTGCCAAATTGTTTTCCAAAGCAGCTGAATCATTTTACATTCCCACCAGCAATGTAGGAAGGATACCTTTAGATTAGATTTTATACTACTAATGAATGTTATTACACAGAGTCACAGTGGAAGAATGGCTGAAAATTTTTGGATTCGATGCTGCTTCTCCAGTATGGTTCAGGCACATGCTATGTCAGCAGGCTTTTCCTGATGAATATGACACTAAAATGTAAGTTATTTTCTTATTTCTTAGGAGCTACTGTTATTTCGTGTCCATAGTCTTTGTTTTTTATGTTAGTGTGGGCTACTTACTGATAATCTGAGTTACTAAGGATTACTGAAATTTACTGTTCGTAAACTAAAATTAACCAGTTTCTAGAGCTTACTGAGGGCTCTAATTTAGTTTTCTATTAAGAAACCTGTTAGCTACACAATACTTCGGCAGCATTGAAAAATTCCTACAAGGTACACCCCCACTCAGATGTAGATACTGTTTTCAGTGCAAGCATTGGTATTGTCTTGAGTTTGATGTGGTTCCAATTGCTATTCTTGAATTAACTAATTAATTATAGAATCAATGTTAGATTTAATTTTGTTGCCCATTTTGCTCTTATGCAACTGTTGCATTGTATACTTCTTCATCATGGAGTTATTTTTCTATTGGAAAATGGAAGCAGATGGTTAGGTTGGGTCTCTTGTCCCACTTAGGTGGGCCATGGTTAGAATAGTTTGAGAATGAATGGAATACGTAATGGAAGGATTCTTTCCCACTCTAATATAGTATACCTTTTTAACGTGGGAATTAGTGTATTTATAATTAAGAGCCTTAGCTATGGAAAACATGAACCCTCTGAAAATCTTCACATTGGCTTTAGGGGTCTGAAGCCTTTGGAACTGTATGCTACATTCTGTACATTCGTGTTTTTTTCCAGAAAGAGCAACTATAGGTTTGCCAGATTTTTTTAAGTCCATGACTCCTCAAAATTAAAGAACTTAGATTGGTGAAGAGAATTTGTAAATTTGTGTTTTTGAAGTATTTGAGGGAAGTGAGACCTTGTTTTGGTTAGAGATAGATATTTTCTGGACACACTGTTGGTTTTAGTGGGACTAATTCCATATTAGAGTATCTCTATCTTGTTGTTTTGTGGTAGTATTTCTCCCTGTCAGAACTTGGAGTTTGCTTTTAAAATCCTCGTTATACATTTATTATTTTATATTTGCTTTCTCAGATTACGATGTTCTATTTAAGAGCATTCTTTCTGCTGCATTGATAGCATAGTTTCCAGTAATTGAAACATATTGATATTAAAAAAAACAAACCAACCTTAAATTGGACTGATAGAATAGGAAAATGGATGGTTGCTTTTGTACCCATTGGCTACTACTTTCATTTTCTTTACTCTCTTGTTCTGTTTGTGTTTGGGTTGAGATTGGAAACTACCAGTCACAGGTGGAAGCTCTTCCCACTCAGGACCTTCTGGGTGTGGCCTTGGTTTTGGATGCCAGTCTCTTTAGGCCTCTGCAGTAGGGTGTGTGTGGAGGAGTGTACCTTTTCTCTATAGTTTTTAGCACTAGATGTAGCATAGCCGGGTTTGAGAGATTGGTAATTTTGTTTTATTTTATTTTATTTTTTTAAGATTTATTTATTTGACAGAGACACAGTGAGAGAGGGAACACAAGCAGGGGGAGTGGGAGAGGGAGAAGCAGGCTTCCCACTGAGCAGAGAACCCGATGCGGGGCTCGATCCCAGGACCCTGGGACCATGACCTGAGCCGAAGGCAGACGCTTAACGACTGAGCCACCCAGGCACCCCGAGGGATTGGTAATTTTAGTTAAATGTTTTTGGTAAAACAGACTTGTTACTTAATATTGTTTATAATAGACAAGAGCAAAGCTCTGGGTCATATTTGCTGTTGTGTTAAAAGATGGTGTAGTAGAATACAAAAATATATTTGGTCTTTGTCCCTGGTTCCTGGCACAGTTCTCCTAAAACCTTTGGAATTTCCTGAATGATAGGAGTGTCTTTTATTCATAATAAGCCCCTTCCTATCACACCTGAGGTATACTAATGAGGCTTAGAGTGGTACCCCTAGATAGCCTCAGGATTAGGATACTTTCCACCCCACCCATCGACCTCCAGGAAGAGGAGGTGGGCCCTAGAGATTGAGCTCTATAAAAGCTCTAGGACAATGAGAGCATCCAGGTTGGTAAATGTATTGTGCTGGGAGGGTGACATGCCCTGCCCCCCATACCTTGCCCAGTATGTCTCTTCCATTTGGCTGTCCTGAATTGTATCCTTTATATTAAAACAGTAAACGTAAATAAATTGTTTTTTCTGAGTTCTGTGAGCTTTTCTAGCAAATTATCAAACCCAAGGAGGGGATCATAGGAACCTCTGATTTATAGCCAGCTGGTCAGAAGATGGCCCAGGACTAGTGACCAGTGCCTGAAGTGGGGGCAGTCTTGTGGGACTGAAGCCTCAACCCGTGGGGACTACATCACACTAGGTAGTTAGTGTCAGAACTGAATTGAATTGAATTGTTGGACACCCAGTTGGTGTCAGAAAAAAAAACTCCATAGAAGGCATTACTGGGTTTTGAAAGACAAGTAAATTTACCGTAGACTTCTCTTCTTTGAATTACTGAAAATTGTCTGTTTTTAATTACTTGACATTTTGGTGTATGTGGTTTATATGAGATTTAAAAAAAAATAGCAACAACAAAACTTGGAAAATAAAAAAATTCAGTCCATCTTTCAACCTAAGTCAACTACTTTTAGCATATTAATGCCTTTTTTTTTTAAAGATTTTATTTATTTATTTGTCAGAAAGAGATAGTGAGAGCAGGAAGACAAGCAGGGGGAGTGGGAGAGGGAGAAGCAGGCTTCCCGCTGAGCAGGGAGCCCGATGCAGGGGCTCGATCCAGGGACCCTGGGATCATGACCTGAGCTGAAGGCAGGTCATGGCCTAATGACTGAGCCACCCAGGTGCCCCATCATATTAATGCTTTTTTTTTTTTTTTTACATTAATGCTTTAAAAAAAAATGTTTAGAGAGAGAGAGAGCTGAGCAGGAGGGGCAAAGGGAGAGGGAGAGAGAATCTCAAGCGGACTCCTAGCTGAGTGCAGAGCTGGATGCCAGGCTCGATCCCATGACTCTGAGATCAGGACCTGAGCCAAAACCAAGACTGTGCCACTCTGTGCACCCCAGCATATTAGTGCTTTTTAGTCAGACTATCTATCTATTTACATACTTAAACACATACATACATAATTTTTACATAATTGTAGTCAGTATAGATTTTTGTCTACTTATTACATGGAAGGTATTTTTTTCTGTGTTACTTCATGATTTTCATAAATATTAATGGCTGTGTTATTTTTATCTAGTAGATAGACTATGATTTATTAACCATACTCCTATTTTCAGGTATTTGGGTTGTTTCAAGTTTTTTGCTATTACAAATAAAACTGTGATAAATATTATTTGGTGAATGTATATTAAACAGCCTGTCAAACTCTTATTAGGTGCTTCACAAAGATAAGGTCCTTCCCTTAAGAGGTTTTCTTCTAATCCTTGACATGCGCATATATAATTTTGAATATTTGCATCCATATTCTAGAATTTTGTGTTTTTTAAAAATTTACTTTATATCACAAACATTACCTATCTACTGTAGCCTTGAAATTATCGTTTGTGCCACATGCGTAGTATTCTGAAATTTATTTTCTTGTTCCTTTCTCTATTGGATAAATTAACCTGATTTGTATACTCAGTCATAAAAGAAAAGGTTGACAAATTTTGGTATGAAAATAAAGAAGTTGATATAGTAAAAGATGCCTTCAAATCAAAAGGCGACAAGCTGGATGAAAAGTTTTTATGACACATGTTACGAGTCTGGGAGAGTGAGGGAGAAAGTGTGAAATGGTCGTGGGTGGGAGGGCGGAGCAGATGGACTAGGGAAACATGGACTTGTCAGGCTGGCAGGAGTTAGTGGTCAGGAGTTTAAAGTGATGCCAGTCAGCATCTTCATTCGTGTGGCCGTGAAATAGCAGTGGGGTTTTACCAAATGCATAGTATACAGGAAGAGGGGAGGGTGAACTTGAGGATGCATACAATGACTTATAATTTGGGTAAGGAGGGATATTAGGACCTAAGGAAGGAGATGTTAGGGCATAAGGAAGAATGAGAGACAGTGAAAAGTTGCCAAGACCAATAGATTGTAGGTCCTGGCAGAGTTAAAGAATTGCTGGAGTTTGGGAACTAGAGAGAGTGGGCTGTTGAGCAAAGCTCTGGTGAAGGGAGGGTGGGAGGCTTGTAGTGGGTTACAGAGGAGTGCAGTCATCGTGATAACAAGGCCTAGGGTGTGACCTGGGAGTGCCTGGCTAAGATAAGATGGAGAATAAGACATTTGGAATACAAGGGGTCAAACACTTGGAGGCCGGGATGTGGGCAGGATCATCTGTGTGGATGACTTGACTTCACCAGAAAGCATGGGAATAATGGTGGAGAGGGGATGGTGAGGTAGGTGTGAAAGCAGTTAAGGAATTGCCATGGTGGTTGTAGGGGACAACAGTGAGGGAGAGCCGGTGGTCAAGTCAGATGCACTAGTGTTCTTTTTCAACTTTTATTTATGAAAAATGTCAAACATATGCAAAAGTTGAAATTGATCACTTATTTTCTATTTACCTTCATTTACCCATATACTTTTTAATTTAATGTTTTTGTATTTTTGTGTGAGCTTTAATTCTTTTTGGAAGAAGGCAGGCTATAAATAAGTCCATTTCCAGGTTCCTTTCCAGAAGAGTTGTGCTAATTTACATTTCTATCAGTTGGTATTAATATAATACTCATTTTTACAGCTAATGTTATAGTTCCTTGCATTGTTAAGCTCTTCACTATTTCATGTGAATAAACCGCCACCTATTTTCCAGACCACACTCTTCACTCTGCTTTTCACTCTTTACCTCAGCCTAGAATGTTTTTCTCCCACATTTATTCATGTAACAAATGTTTCCATGTGTAAGGCATAGCTAGTTGAACACAAGCTGAAATGCACATACCTGGTTGATTCATGGGAACATATTTGCATGTGACCTTCTCTTGTTGCTTGAAGAGAAGAGAAATTTGTGCTTAGGCACCTGGGGGCCCAGGAGATCCAAGAGTTTGTTTTCAGCCCTGCCCTTTGGACTGTCTGGCCCAAAGAAAACACGTACTTTCTCAACTCCTTTTCCTTCTGCTTCCAAACTTATATGTGTCTTTATTTATCCTTATTATCTGTTTTGTCCTATATTCCCAGAGCCAGAAATGTGTGCCCCATGTTCTAGCTTTATACTCTAGAGCTGTCTACTTTCTCTGAACTCTAGCTTTCATTATTAGGTAACCTCCTTTCCTTCTCATTTTGGAAATTAAATCTCTCCCTTTTCTTCTAAAAATAGTTTTGTTCTCCCATCTAAAAGGAAAGCCTTATAACCTTGCCTCTTTCCTGAAGCCTCCTATCTCTCCTCCCCCCACCCCCCTTTTCTTCCTTTGTCCTTTAACAACATACTTCTTGAGTCACCTACACTTCTCCTCCGATTTACTGCTGGGTCTACTTCAGTTTGACTTACAGCCAGTTCCCTGCACAGATTGCCAAAACTCATGGCTTAGTCTTGACTTCTGTGACATTTGACAATTATGACCATCATCTCCTTGAAATGCTTTTCTTTACTCTATATTCTGATTTCTCCTTCTTCTCAACCTCTGTTCTGATCGTTCTTCTCCTGTGTCCTCCTGTACATGCTTTTTGTGGATAATGTCATTCACTGACCTGTTTACAGCTATCCCCAGTCCATGGTAGCTACCAAATCTAGGTCCACAGCCTGGTCAGAATCCTTACTATCTCTTAGACATTTCCATCTAGATGTCTTTCTAGGTGCATCAGATTAGGTAAGCTGAAAACTGAACATTTTGTTGCTCACCCCCCAAATCTAATATCCAAATTTCTACTTTCTTAGAACTTTTGTCTTGGTTAGTATTACCACTCTACAGTCACCCAAGATAGAAACTTATCTTGATGCTCTTCTTTGATCAACAGCATTTAGCTGATCAGAAAATGCTGTCTATTCTAGCTCGGAAATGCCTCTTCTCTATTGTCCAAGTTCAAATTCTCACCATCTGGAGTATGCCAGTCAGTCACAACTGGTGTCCCTGTCTTAGGATACTCAAGTCCAGTTCAGTTCCTATATTGTTTGTCAGAATTCTCTTCCTCTGCTCTTTAAAGATCAGGTTCTTCTCTTGTGTCTTATATGTGCTTTCCCTGGATAAAGTCACTCACTGATATGATGACAACTATTCCAGTCCCTGGTGACTACCAAATCTGGGTGTCTATCTCGAATAAATACTGGCTCTCCATGACTTGCACAGTGAAATTCAAAATCAATAGCATGACATACTTTGTTCCCTAAATTGTGTGATCTTGGCAAGTTAATCTCTTTGGCTTCTCTTTAATTGTTTCTAAAATAAAGGGGATGGAATTCAGTATGCTGTTTAATTCTTTAAAAAAATCATCAGATAAAATATTATAGAGAAGCCTCAGTATGTAAAACAAAAACAGAGCTACTTTCACTGAACTTGGTATCCTCTTCCAACCCTCCATTCCTCTTCCATACTCCACATCTGTTGTATTTCTTTGAAATTTCTAGAACTGCAAGGAGCAAAATTTAAAACTATTGGGTTTCTTAAGGTCTCTTTTAACAATTAAAATTAAATGAGTTCTGGGGCGCCTGGGTGGCTCAGTCAGTTAAGTGTCTGCCTTTGGCTCAGGTCATGATCCCAGGGTCAGGCAGGGAGCCTGCTTCTCCCTCTCGCTCTGCCTATCTGCCTACTTGTGATCTCTCTCTCTCTCTCTCTGTCAAATAAATAAATAAAATCTTCTTTAAAAAATTAAGTGAGTTCTTTGAAATCGCACGGCTCTCAAATCACGCCGTCTTTGAATAGGAGAGGCTCTACTGTGATACTGGCTGTGTGCTTCCCTTTTAAACAGTCCTTCCTCTAGATTCAGGCACTTTTCCTTTCTCTCTGTCAGTGCCTGTCCACACGCCTATACAATGGCTTTCACTCTGAGGATGCATGGAACCCACTTACTTTGCCATCATGATCATGTTAGATCGTTCTTACACAAATACTGCCTCCTTTGTGATACGTGCCCTAGAGTTTAACTTACCTCCCAAGTAGTGGTAGTTCTGTCCTCTGGGTTCTTATAACATTCTTCAGATCCTTTTATTATAGTGACAGTTAATGTTTGATAAATAAACAAATGGATGAATGAAAGAAGGGATGGCTAGATAGGGAACAGATGTAGAGAATATATATATACACTGTAAATCTCCTCTTCCTGCAGAAACTGTAAAGAAGTAGGTAATTTTGCCTCAGTCATTCTCTCATGAGACCAACCTTGATCTCCTTAGGAATCAGATGAGGAAGGAACGTTTTCTCCAACTCATCAGTAAGTTTGGAGAGTTGGCTCTGTGTACATAGCACATGAAGTGGAGGAGGCACTGGAGAAAGTTTTTTAAGATAGGCCTTCAGGAACATTATCTTGTTTTTGAATGTCAGACCTTCGGTCAAATTTATTTAAGCTAAACAATGTTTAATGAACATGATAAGTATAATTGAAAAACCTAAGTCTTTCTATCCCAATGTAAAAACTTCAGAATTCAACAGGCCATAAAACTTTATCTCTGGAAGTATACTTAAAATACTTAAAAATAGTTATGGAAGGGCCACGTTGCAAAGGATAATTTGGTCTAAAATCCAGAGCTTTGGTGCCTGCAGGGTTTCAAGGAAGTCATTTGGAGTTTCTTTTCTGTATATTCGGTTCCACAGTGCCTCGCTCCATGCTTCCCTTGCTTCATTTTTGTTTGTCTTACCCATACTACTCATTTACCCGATTCATTTGCTCAGCAAATCTTTATTGAACATTTTCTCTGGGAGGTCTGGTTTACGCACTAGGCCTAAAAAAAAAAAAAAAGTCTCTGCCCAGAGCAAGTGAAACATGTGCAGTTGAAATACAGTATGATAAATGAAGTTACTGTGGGATGCACAAGTGTTGTGGACAACATAGGAGACAGTGACTAACTGGGAGGACGCAAGTCTCTCAAATAAGAGGTGTCCGTTGAGTTGGGAGTTGAAGAATGAGAAGAAAGTGTGGTGAATGTGACAGAGGGAACAGCTCTTCACAAAGAAATAGAGGAGTGAAAAAAGCATCACTGTTTAAAAGAAAAAAAAGCTGATGTACTTAGGACATCTGAATCAAGGGGACGTGTCTAGAGATGAATGTGGTAAAGTAGATTGAGCTAAGGTTCTGAATCATATTTCATACCATGTTTCACACTAACAAGTTTGGGCTTGAACTTGTAATTGTGAAGTAATTTAAGAAGGCGAAGGGCATTAGTAGGTGTTTTGGAAGAAAACTAGGAGCTCTGTGGAAGGTCTCAAGGCAATAAGACCATTTTAGGAGGTTCATGCCCTAATTCACACCATCTCCCAGTGATGTGCCTGGGAATCTCTGGATTAGTAAGTGTCCCAGGTGATATGGTCAGGCAAGTTGGGAAACTCTTATGTCCAGAGCATTGGACATGAGATGTGGTTTCTGGGACCGGTTTTGCTACTGACTAGCTGTGTGAGCTCCTACAAGTCTCCCAGTCTTCCCATCTTGAAAATTGAGGGTTTTGAACTAAGTGCTGTGATTGTTTCCTTCTAAAATTCTGTTCTTCTAGACAGACAAAAAATCCAACCTTAATTGAGCTATTTTTAACTTATAATGGCTATAATTTTCCCCCCTCTAGATCTTAAAGAAGGATTTCCTGCTCTTGGTGAAGCATTTCTACTTTTCTCTGTCTTAGTATGAATGTAGTTGCCATGTTCTAAAGTGGCCTTTGCTTTATATTAATTTGCAGGATTCTTCTTTGCCTTAGGTCTGCTATCTACCACATGTGTTTTCTTGGTGTCTCAAAAGGTAACAGTGCCAGTTCTCCATTAATTTATAATGTGCAGGGAAAGCTCCACATGAATATTCTTTTTTTTCCCACATGAATGTTCTAAAGCCATAGGTAATTAACACAGTGTTTTAATTATATGATAACTGCAAACTGCCAAGATTGCCCATCATCATGTTACCCCTTCAAAGGAATGGAGACAGGTGTTTGTTGGGTGCTGACTCCAATCACACACACCTGAAACAGGCATCAGGCATGTAACTGGGGAGATACTGATTACCCTTTTCTTCCTCTGAGAGGGTTATACCAAGAGGAAAGAAATAATTAGCTGTCCCCTAATTTATGTACGTGATAGACCTATATGTTGGAAGACATCTCTGGCTTGTTTTCCTTCTCCCCTACAAATGAAGCATTAAGTTGAGCTGCTGCTTTCAGGAAGCTGTGACCCTATTCATCATTAATTATTAACCCCATTTGAGAGAAGAAGCGGCATATAAAGCCCATGGGAATTTCGTGGGCTTTAAAATTAGATTTGGGATTGCATCCTGGCTTCATCACTTAGTGAATATTGGCAAGTAATTTAGCCTTTATGTTTCTTCATCTGTGAAATGAGTACAGTATCCTCTGCCTTGCAGGGATAATTGGGAACATTATTAGTGTTATCAAAGGTGTCTAGCAGTGTCTGGCACCTGGAAGCATGTTCTACAAGCTCCTCTGTTTCTCCTCTGAAGTTCCTTGTACACAACCTGGAACATATTAGATTCTCAGGATTGAGCATGACACATAGTAGATGATTAATAGAAGTGTATCGCATTAATAGTAAGCACTTATTAAATGGTAGCTAGTATGATTACATAAAGTAAAACAATTGATTTTTTAAGTGTAAAATGTGTCTAATTTTTCAAAATTTCAGTTATTTCTTTGTACAAGTACTGTTCTGCAAGTAGATTAGTAGAATTGTTTGACAGCAGGGCAGAGAGAATTGATATAAACATAACATATATGAAATAGTATGCTTTAAAAGCTTATTGGTTCTAACAAATTGCACTACCATAGTCAGATGTTACCACAATCAGATGTTACATGTATGCATCCATGTAATAATATGATACCTGCATGCATGGCGGGCTAAATCCCTTGTACCAGGTAAAGAAAGTTCTGTAATATTAGTACCTTCAGCTTCACTGCAGGGGTTTGCCCTCCCTTCCCATTATATTATTTGATTCATTCTTTGGTTTTATTTCAGAATTATACCTATGATTACTGAGTACCTATTATGTGGCATTCTGTTGTATTCATAGAATATGTAATGACCAACCAGAAGTCCTAGATAGATAATCTTTAAATTTTAGACCTACATCTAACTGATTAAGGCTTTGTGACTGTGGGATCCTATACTTTGTCTTTGGTAAGTGCATGCTTTCTCCTCAACCTGTCTTTGGTAATTCATATGCTTTTATGCAGTTATACAGTGTGTTGCATGTAATACTTTTGGAGGATTTTTCTCCTACATTGTGAAACTATCTTAGTCTCAGAGACTTAATAAAATAGGTCTTGCTACTTGCTACTTGCTACTGTGTATCTGTAAGTAAAGTTTCTTTGCAGGCATGTTGACTTATTTTGGTTTAACATTACTGATGACAGTTTAAAATTGGGGAAGTAAAAGTGTTATACTTTTTTGTAGAATTTCTGTATTGAGGAAGTATCAGTCATAACTTTATGAGACTTCCTCTGTGTTCACTTTTTCTTAAAACTGGTGACACCACAGTTCACCCAGTCTCACAAACAAATTCTGGGAGTCATCGCTTTGATTCCTTTTACTTCATAATCCTTCATATCTAAAGAGTTTCTGGGTTCTACCTGTTTTAAACCCTTCCTTATTTTTCCAGTTCATCCCATCTGCTCTGTTCCATCTGCCACTATTTTAGATCAGGTGCCAGTTATTGATCTCATATCTTCCCTAACTGATCTCCCTGGTACAGCTCTGGTCTTTTCTTCACCATTGATTGTCTTAAGTGAAATCTATATCCCTGTCCTTAAAACCTTTTAAAACTCCTTGTGAGCTACAGGTTCAAATCCAGTGTTCTTAATCCCCTGTTAAGTGAGTTCTTGACTACCCCACCATGTTTAGATATTATTTTTCTGTGTAGTAGACAACTCCAATACCTGAAGTTTATATTACCTTTTGAGAAAGGAGTGAAGAAAAAACTAACTTGTACATAGGTGGAATTTCCTCCTGCCTAGGAAGAGTATAGTGACGGGTAAAGTCTAAGTGTGGTAACAATTAAAGCTCCATTGCAATAAAGCTTTTTTTTTTAATTCCAGTATAGTTAACACAGTGTTATATTAGTTTCAGGTGTACAATATAGTGATTCACCATAATAAGTATATTCTTAATCCCCTTCACCTGGTTCACCCATTCCCCCACCACCTCCCTCTGGTAGCCATCAGTTTGTTCTCTATAGTTAAGAGTCTGTTTTTTTGGTTTGTCTTTTTTTTATGTTATTTGTCTTTCTCTGACTTATTTCACTTAGCATTATACCCTCTAGATCCATCCATGTTGTTGCAAATGGCAAGATTTCATTCTTTTTTTATTATTATTTATTTGAGAAGGAGAGTACGAGAGAGATTACAGAGGAAGAAGGAGAGGGAGAAGCAGACTTGCTGCTGAGCAGAGAGCCAAATGCGGGGCTTGATCCCAGAACCCTGAGATCATGACCTGAGCCAAAGGCAGAGGCTTAACCGACTGAGCCACCCAGGTGCCCCAGATTTCATTCTTTTTTATGGCTGAGTAATATTCCATTCTATATGTATACCACATTTTCTTTATCCATTATCTATCAGTGGACAGTTGGGCTGCTTCCATAATTTGGCTATTGTAAATAATGCTGCAATAAACATAGGGGTGCATCTATCTTTTCAAATTAGTGTTTTCGTATTCTTTGGGTAAATATGCAGTAGTGGAATTATGGGATCACATGATAATTCTACTTTTAATTTTTTGAGGAACCTCCATACTGTTTTCCACAGTGTCTACACCAGTTCGCATTCCTACTAGTAGTGCACAAGGGTTCCTTTTTCTCCACATCCTCAACAATGCTTGTTGTTTCTTGTGTTTTTGATTTTAGCCGTTCTGACAGGCATGAGGTGATATCTCATTGTGATTTTGATTTGCATTTCCCTGATGATTAATGATGTTGAGCATCTTTTCATGTGTCTGTCGACCATCTCTGTGTCTTCCTTTTTTTTTTTTTTTCCCTTGGAGAAATGGATTATTTGTTTTTGGGGCATTGAGTTTTATATGTTCTTTATATATTTTGGATATTAACCCTTTATCTGATATGTCATTCACAAATATCTTCTCCCATTCAGTAGGTTGTTTTTTAGTTTTGTTGATGGTTTTCTTTGCTGTGCAGAAGCTACACTAAAGCTTATTAACATCTAAAGAAAGGCCATATACTTTAAGAGGGAGGATGGTATATAGTGGTAGCATACAGAAAAGCTGGGAGTCAGAAGAGTAAAATTGGCAGTGTCATTCAAAGCATTATTGGAGGTTTAACCATCCCTATTGTGCAGTCCTTGACTTATTCTTGTTGTGTAGATAAATGTATCTGACTGTCAGTGCCTGATGTCATTAAGCATTCTAATCACTGGTGACTCCCATCCCTCACTACACAGTGATCTGGTTGAAATTTAGTAGATGTTATAGTTTGCTTTATAGGAAGAAAAGGTACTGTTAGTTTTCTTGGCTATTAAATTTCTCTTTGTAAATCAGTAAATTGGATGTATGTACCAGTCTTTTGTTGGTGTGACTAACTTTTGGTGGTTATACTGATACAGTCATATTTCTCTGTGAGCACACTGAATTCACTAAGATCCGGTGCCTGGTAACACTTCTTGGCAGCTGGTTAGCTCGCTCCTCTGGGGACACCTTCCACCGTGATGTGTAACTCTTTATGCCTTCTTTGTTCACATGGCTTGTGCAAACATATTTCCTTTGGCTTCTAAAAATGTTAATATTTAAGTGATTGGGGTAAATAGCTGAGCTACTGAATGAGCTTTTTAATATAGTGATTTTCCCCTGCAGTGTTATAATCCATGGTTTTAAATACTAAGTACATTATTATAAATTTCCTAGGTCTTCACTCTCCCTAACTGGTCTTACCCTCAAGATTTGTGGAATGAATTTTGAATTTATTCATAGTAAAATAATGAATTCAGGGTTCAAAATTACTAATATTGCACTCTCCCTCCCTGGATGTTTGCAAAATAGCAGCCATTTATCAAACACTCACAATGTGTCAAGCAGTGTACTGGAATATGTCTAATACTTAAAAAAAAATACTCCTGCGAAGTATTTTTACAGATGAGGAATCTGAGACTCAAAAAGAGTTAAATAACTCTCCCATTGTCACAGCTAGGAAAATAGCAGAATTGGGATTTAAATCACAGCTGTTAATTTCCAAAGTCGCTTCTCTTCCTAGTACTGGGTATATTCCCAGCACATTTAGTTATGTTTAAACAAACATATATATTATAACAATTCTGGACAATTTTTATAAACCTGTAGGACTCTGTGCCACATTTATTTTGGATATTTTTCTCATTTGCGGATTTTTTTTAAAGAAAAGAATGTTATGGATTTCCATGTTATTATACACTTAATTTATACAGTTGATTTCTCTGAAATAACATCTTGCCTAGTTATAACAACCTTCCTCTCTCCCAAGTTAATTTCTACAAAATTGATTCATGCCAAGGGTTTCATTATTCAGTATTTGCTATGAAATATGGGACTGTTTTTCTTATAAATGTTTCTGTTTTAAAGGCAGCACCATTACCCAACAAAGTCTCCTACCCTTCCCTAAATGTAAATCCTGCCTCTTCAGCAGCAGCAGAAGCTCTGCATTGTTTTCTGTTGGAAGTGTGAGCTCAAGAGTACAGACATTCCCACTGCTAAGCTGGTGCACTAACTGTGATCTGCCCTTGTTGTATTATTAATGGCACAATGTTTTTATGTTGCAGATGGCTGAGAGCTAGCAAGGAAAATTCAGGACCATGATGGCTCAGTTTCCCACAGCTATGAATGGTAAGCTGCTTTGTGCTTGTGGCAAGATAAAGAGGTTATGGGGTGTTTTTTGGTAGAGGTTGTAAAATATTCATTTTGATATTTTTCCTTGAGCTTATAAATGCAAAACTTAAAGTATTCTTATTGAAAATGTTTTGATAGTTTACTTCAGAACCACTGCATATATCTTCTATTAGAATATTATGCAGCAAATCCTGTGACTCAATATAAGCATGTTCTGCAGTATCATCTGGAATGTGTGCTTGCCTTTCAGCAGTTAAGAATAACCTAAAGGTATATTGTGTTTGATGCATAAAATGGGAGGACAAAAAGCAGAGTGCTGTTAAGTGAAGAATATTAAAGGTATTTTCAATAGTTTAGGATGATTGTAAACTGATTAAACCGATAAAGATTCATCTAGTAATATACATATAAAATTATTCCTTTTATAAAGGGTTGTGTATGCCTATATGCACAATTGTTTAATATGAAACATTTTTAAAGAAAATGTTTAGGTAACTTCAGTAACAAAAAGTTTTTAAAGTGTTTTTTCTGATTCTAGCTTTAATTCTTCTCCCAAATACAAATTAACCACCCTTAATAAGTATTAAGGTACTGTGTATGTCATTTAGAATTAATTGAGAAAATGCATTATATTTTTAAATTGCTACAGCAATCTAAGATGTGACCTTAAATTTGTAGTAAATTTCATTAACCAATTATAAATATAAAGGAATAGAGAGTCTAGTCAATAACTCTTTAACATTTAAATTGAAAGCAGTAATATTAAAGAACATTGGGGAAAAAGGAAGCATCATGAATAATTCTACCACTTTCAGACAGCAATTTTGTTTTATGTTATCATCTTGTATTTGATCAGTTGCATCTTTTTAAAAAAACGTGTTTTCAGTCATAGGGCCAAGTTAAGTACATTGTTAATACAAAAGTACATGTTGTATATCCAAAATTTTAAGACTCAGGATTGACCTTGTGAGATTTAGGAAAGTTTCAGAAAAATGAATTATTTGTGTAAAAGGTAAAACTAAATTCTGTGTGGTAGAATTCTATGTCATGTAAGGATGGACTTGAGATAAGAGTTTTGTTTTGCTTTTTACCTTTTCAGAACTCTTATTTAAAGATCAGTGTGAGCATTGCTGGAAGTGGTGTGGGATTATGAAGATTATTTGATGCCACAGGCAGCTTTTAAAAATTAAATAATGGGTTTTTTCTTCATAATGAGTGATAAACGTAGGTTTAGGATCAGGATAGTAATTGTAGTAGTAATGTGTTCTACCCAAATTTAGGATTTCTGCACACCATACAAAGGAGTTTGCATTAAACGCATAGTTTAGTTTCAAACTTCAACCAAAATGTTTGGTTTACAAACAAAATGAACATAAAAGAAAGCAGTATAGGCCTAGTCTTTCTTCATTCTGTTTCTTCCACTCCCTTAACATTTGTGTATCTACTTTGTAGCTCGTTGCATTATATATGAAAGAATAATATTGGACAAAATGTTGGATAATTACTTTAGGAGTGATATATAGATGTTAAGGTAGTAAAAAAAGGAATAGAAGTAGTAATTTTTTTAAAAAATTCTGAAGAATTGATAGCAAATGTAGGCTGTGGTACCCTCCTACTTAAGTTTATAATACAGCTGAAGATTGAAGATAATCTTGTGTATATCTAATGCAAGTCCAATTCAGAGTTTAAGATCTTACTGGAAGAGGCATTCACATATAACACAAAACCTTCAAAAGCAGTGTTTGCTCTTCTAGTAAATGCTCAATTATAGATGGTGTTAAATCTTTTCGATGCTCAGTACTGTTGGAACTTGTCTTTAAGTGCCCTAGACCAAGCTGTGTGTCTAAACGCTTCGAATGTATTTCGCACATTTTGCCATGTCTATTTCATCATCCCAAGACTAACCACAAATTTAGACTTCTCTGGTTCTCGCAGAGCTGCGTGGCCTTATATAGTAGCCATTAGCTACATGTGACGATTTCAATTTAACTTGAATAATAAATAAATTCATTCCCTCAGTTATATAGCCACATTTCAGGCTCTCAAAGCCACATGTGGCCAGTGGCCATTGTATTGGACAATGCAGGTACAGAACATTTACCTCATCTCAGAAAGTTCTATTGAGCAGATATTCTTTTCTTAGTCTCTTTGATGCTTCACTTCCCATCTCCTCAACAGAGCAAAAAAGATCAGTGCGTCATATTTTTACCACTCGTGGCTCTAATTCTGGTGTCTTCTGCACCAGCAGAATCATCCTTGCCAGAGTCTTCTTTGATCATGGTAGGTTTGCTTTCTGCTTTTCAAAAATGTAATGAAATTGTAAACACAGAGAGCCTGATATTTGAGTCATCAGGTGATAAGCAAGAGGCTACTTCAAATTCATGTTGCTGCCTGTTTGTAATGTACTGTAGCTTGTTCCAGCCATAAAACTGGGGGTTACTGAAGACTGGTTAAATGAGTAAGAAGTTCTGAAGCCCACGACAGTGGCTATATCCAAAATATGGAAGAGGGAAGGAGGAAGGGGAGGGAGAGAATGGCTAATGGCTTTAGGAGGAAAAAATGCCATTTTAGAGTTTTATTACTTTTTCAGAATTTTAGAGTTCATTAGTCTTTTCATCTGTGTGATTAGGAAATTGTTAAACATTGGATCTGCAGAATCAGAGGTGGTACTATACTGCATTTATAACAGCCCAAGCATTTATTATTCATGTCCCAGTTAAGGCTTTAGTTCTATCTAGACCAGTATTCTAGTTGTATTTTAGAGATTTAGGTTTGTACTGGGTTGAAATATATCATTTGACTATTATTTTGAACTAGACCCAGAAATAGTAATTTCACGGCACACAAGCAGGATTGAACATGTTTGAATCGTGTACCTTCAGAACTGTGTGTTAGAATACTGCTGTGCTACCACTCAGCTGTGTTGGCTTAACCTTGTGGTACTTGTGTGTGTGCACACCTGTGCGTATACCTATGTGTATGTATGTATGTCTATATATGTAAAACAGGGATGACACTATTTACTGCTTGGGATTTAGCGTATAGTGCATGTTCTGTAAATGTCTATTTTTCCTTCTCCATAGACCATAAGAACATTTGTGACAGAGCCAGTACGTGAGAAGATGAGAATAAGCAACAGAAATCTTTATGAAAATACCACATTCTCAATTTAGTGATGGGTGGGGGAAGTTGATAGAATTTTAATACATTTCTAAAGTGATCAGACAATGTAAAAGGTTGTTAGCTTTTCGAGGACAAATTAAACATCAACCCCAAAACTTAGATTTTCCTGACTTTCTGTAAGGCTTACAAATAAATACAGAGAAAAATTGGGAAATGTTTTACTGGAAGTTCAAAATAATAAACTGTTGACTCTTGGAAAGGCTCTATTAGTATATATTCTAAGAAAGCCAGAATTGGATCAGCTATTTTTTTTAAAGATTTTATTTATTTATTTATTTATTTATTTATTTATTTATTTATTGGGGGGGCGGGAGAGAGGGGGCAGGGGGAGGGGTAGAGGGAGAGGGACAGAGAATCTCAAGCAGACTCTGCACCCAGCCCGATGCAGGGCTTGATCTCACAACCCTGAGATCATGACCTGAGCCAAAATCAGTTCAGACACCTAACCAACTGAGACATCCAGGTGCCCCAGATCAACTATTTTAAAATTGTTTTTGAAGTACATGTATTTCCTAGTTTTCTTATTTCTGTGTAACTTTTTCTTTGTGTAAAATTCTTAGTGCATTAACACCTTATGTTTTAACGTGGTCATTTTTTTTGAAGTGTCCAGATTTAAAGATTATTCAAATACTACTTAAAAATTATTCCTTGTCATAATGCTTTAGACATTTTTATTCTGTGACATTAATCATGATAATATTTAATCATGATGTGTCTGATCTCTTGGCTAAGAGAGTGTATGAGTTCCTTTAAAGCATTCATTTTATTCATCCTTGTACCCCTAGTCTCTGTACACAACGGTGCCCCAAAATGTTTTTTAACTGAATGTATATGAAGGTGTCAAGGTTGCTGGAACTAAACAAGAAACCTTATCAGATAGTTGAGTTGGCCACTGTGAAGACAGATAGCCAAGGAAAAGTGAGGTGACAGTAGGACATAAGAAAGCACTGTCCTTCTGATGCCACAGAGCCCTCTGCAGTCATAGGAAGCAGTTTGCCACTCCCTGGGGATGTACACTCCCTGGGTGTGTGTTAGAGCCCCTCAAGCCTTCCTAACCAGACTCTCCAGACTTAAAATAGTCTTACGGTTTCTGACTAAAACGCCTCGCTCTCAGTATTTTCTGGCAAGGGTACCTTTACCAGAAGGGGAAGAGCCTGAGAAAAATTTTAATGCTCTGACTTCTCCTCAGTTATATTCTTCCCTGGGATTGGGTTGAGTAAGGAAACTAATTTATTGAACAGCCTCCATGTGGCTGGCATGTATTAGATGCTATATTTTTATTTTGTTTTATTTTTAAGTTGGGTTTATTGAGGTATAATTTACCCTTCTTAAGTATATAGTTCGATGGTTTTTTTTGTTTTGTTTTGTTTTTTTTTTAAAGATTTTATTTATTTATTTGAGAGAGAGAGAATGAGAGACAGAGAGCATGAGAGGGAGGAGGGTCAGAGGGAGAAGCAGACTCCCTGCCGAGCAGGGAGCCTGATGCGGGACTCGATCCCGGGACTCCAGGATCATGACCTGAGCCGAAGGCAGTCGCTTAACCAACTGAGCCACCCAGGCGTCCCTAGTTCGATGGGTTTTAACAAATGTATACAGTCATAAAAATCAGGATATGGAATATTTGCATCACCCAAAAGATTCCCTCATTCCCTTATACCCCGCCCTTAGCCGCTGGCAACCACTGATCAGATTTCTGTGCCTACAGTTTTGCTTTTTCCTGAATGTCATATAAGTGAAATACACAATCCATAGCTATTTGTGTCTGGCTCCTTTCACCTAACAAAAAACTTTTGCAGTTCATCCATGTCATTGTATATATCTTTCTTTTTCTTTGCTGAGTAGAATTCCATTGTATAAATGTGTACCACAAGTTGTTTATCCATTCATCTATAAGAAACATCTAGGTTATTTCCAGGCTTTGGTGTCTAAACCAAATGTCTAAAGCTGCTGTAATCATCAGAGGACAGATTGTTATCTGGACAAAGTCTTCATTTCTCATGGGTAAATACCCAGGAGTTTTTTTGGGTTTGGTGTTGGTTTTTGGTTTTTTTTTTTAAGATTTTATTTATTTATTTGACAGAGCACAAGCAGGGGGAGCAGGAGAGGGAGATGCAGGCTCCCCACTGAGCAGGGAGCCCACGCAGAGCTTGATCCCAGGGCCCTGGGATCATGACCTGAGCTGAAGGCAGACGCTTAATTGACTGAGCCACCCAGGTGCCCCTACCCAGGAGTTTATTGCTGGGTTGCATGGGAAATGCATACTTAACTTCATAAGAAGTTGCCAGACTCTTTTTTCTAAATTGTCTCAGTTTCCTTCCCCACCGGCAGTGTGTGAGAATTTGAGTTGCTCAGCATCCTTGCCAGCAGTTTTTTAAAAAACTTCAAACATTCTATGGGCATGGAGTGATACGTTACTGTAGTTTCAATATGCATTTCCCAGGGCGCCTGAGTGGCTCGGTAGGTTAAGCGTCTGCCTTTGGCTCAGGTTGTGATCCCAGGGTCCTGGGATCAAGCCCCCCAAGTCAGGGAGCCTGCTTCTCCCTCTGCCCCTCCCCCTGCTTGTGCTTTCTCTCTTTCTCCCTCTCTCTCTCTCAAAAATAAATAAATACAACCTTTAAAAATAATAATACGCATTTCCCTGATGATCAGTGACATTGAACATCTTGTCACATGCTTATTTGCCATCTGTATATCTTTAATATGTCTGTTCAAATCTTTTGCCCATTTTTTGAATGGGGGGGAGCAGGGATTGTATTAATGAGTTGAATAGTTCTTTATATATGCTGGATGCATGTCCTTTATTATATTTTGCAAATATTTTCTCCCAGTCTGTAGCTTGTCTTTTTCTTTTCTTTTTTAGATTTATTTATTTTAGAGAGAGAGCAAGCTCATGCGTGTCCAAGCATGAGTGGGGGGAGGGACAGAGGGAGAGAATCTCAAGCAGGCTCCCTGCTGAGTGCAGAGCTGGACATGGGGCTCAATTTCATGACCCATGAGATGATGGTCTGAGTTGAAATCACAAGTCCGATGCTTAACCGACTGAGCCACCCAGGTGCCCCATTGTCTTTTTACTTTCTTAACAGTGTCTTTAAGAAAGGAGAAAGTCCAACTTATCAAAAAGTTTTAATCATTTGTGTTGTTTGTGTCCTAATATTATTTCCTAATCCAAAGTCACGAAGATTTTCTTGTTTGCTTTCTTCACAAGAAGTTTGATAGTTTGGCTCCTGTGTTTAATTCTATAATCCATTTAGAATTAATTTTTTGTATATGGTGCAGGATTGAGATGGTTTGGTTTGTGTTATTGTTGTTCATGTGGATGTCCTGTTTTTTCAGCCTGGTTCAATGAAGGGTTATTCTTTCCCCATTGAATTACTTAACGTCTTTGTTGAAATCAAGTGACAACTTATTTGTGGGTTTATTTCTTTTTAATTATTGTCAGAGCAGATAGTTTAAGATTCTTAATTAAGTCTGTGGATTCTGATCCTGTCTTCAACACTTACCAACTTTGATATGTCGGGCAAATTGTTTAATCTCTCCATGCCTCTGTTTCCTCCTCTGTAAAACAGTGATAATAGGAATAGTGACCTCATGGAATTCTTGTGAGACTTTTAGAAACAGTACACATAAAGCTCTTAGAGAAATACCTAACACGTGGCAAGTTTCATTAAATGCTGGTGTTGTTATTTTACCAATCTAATAGATGAAGAATTATATTTAGTGTTATTTTTAGAGTAGATATATTACTTTTTACATAGTCTTTACAACAACCATGTAAACTTAGATAATCTTCCTAACTTTTAGAGGTGGCAGCTAAGGTACAGAGAACATGAGCATCTTATCCATAAATATTGAGAGACAGTGTAGCACAGACTTCAGGCTACCTGGGTTCTGATCTCAGCTCTGCCACTTATTAGTTGTGTGACCTTGAGCAAGTAACTTTACCACTATGGGTTTTGGTTTCCCTCACCTGTGTCATGGGGATAAGAGTAGTACCTAATGTATAGGGCAGCGGTGGGAGTAGTGAGTTACTGCATAAAAAGTCCCTGACATAGAGTTGGGGCTCGGTGAAAGTGAGCTGCTTCCTTCTTTGTCATCCTTTGTTGTTGTCGTTGTTTTTCTGTTGTCGTCAGTTTTCCAGATTCCTACGGTAGTAAAGCAGTCCATCCACACTCCTAGTCACAAGAGTAGTGACAGGTTAATTTGTTTACTTTATAATAAACTGATAAACCAAGTAGGTGTTTACTATGTGTGTGGTATTTATTTAGAAAGTGTGTAGGTTTAGCTATTTTAGGAACTTAGTTCTTCAGTACATCTGTTTCTGTATTTTTAACTTCAATCTTAAAACTTGTCTTTAAAAGAGGATGTTTATAGATTTTTTTTAATCCATTCATTTAAGGATAAATATTTGTTAAATCAGGTCCATCTTAGTGTTTCAAAGTATATGGGTACCTACTTTTCAATGATAGGCATTCCTGGAAACAACTCTGTAAGACAGATTTTATACCATAAACAGCAAACATGTATGAATTTATATACCTAAACATACTTGGTTTCTTATTGGTGGAAGTTGAGTAAACTGAGAAGGTAGTCAGAAGTGAAGTATATAGATGGTTATTAGCTATGTTGAATGTGTAGAGAGGATGGGAATAATATTTTATTCATCTTTTTATTTCCAGAATTTAGCTTATTGCGTATTTCGAGTGAGTGGTATACAGTAATTGTTCTATGGATGTTAATGGGGTGAATGAGTGAAGAACCTCAGGGCTGTGCTATATATGTATATTTTATGTACATATAATATATATATGGTCATGATAGAGCTTTACTGTTTGTGTCACACAGGGATAGAGTACTATCACTAAATGGACACCTGTGATTCATATTTACATTTTAGAATTATTTGGAGCATTTCTTGTATATATACTATAATTTCTTTGCCTTTCACTTATGGTTTAGGAGGGCCAAACATGTGGGCTATTACCTCTGAAGAACGGACTAAGCATGACAAGCAGTTTGATAACCTCAAACCCTCAGGAGGTTACATAACAGGTTTGTATTTATATATTTATTTGTGAGTTATGTTCCTTTTCATGTAATGTCTTAGAATTAGTTTTAATTTGATTACCATCAATTTTGTATTACTAAGTGATAAAATTCCTATCAATCAGAATTCATGGATTAAAAAAAATAGTGGCTTTCTTATTTTACCTGCGTCTTAATTTGTTGTTTTGGATTTGGCTTATAGAAGATCTTTTTCTTAATCCTAAATGATAATCAGTAATTTCAGTTTAATTGTCCAGTTTCCCACTTTAACATTATTTCTAGAATGTTTTCAGTTTATTTCTTAAGGTAATTGAGACTTTTTTCCAACCAAATTTATTAATGTGCTCTTAATCCATTGTGCTGGTTCCCTGTATAACAATCAGTATTACTAAGTCTAGAAGAAGTACATATATCAGGCCCATTTCCTTGAAAATAATCTAGAAGTTTTTTTCTACAATCTGTTTTTATAATGCTAGTCCTCTGTTTTTGAGAGTTGATACCAAGCGTTGATTGTTGGCACTAGCCCTTGTTTTGCAAGATGACCTCCAGAGCCTAAGGAGGATTAATTAGGTGTGTCTTTCAAATTTTTTTGTATAGATTAAACTTTTTTTCTATGCCAAAGCACCTGAGTGCTTTATTTACAGTAATAGTAACTATAATGACTAGTATTTACCAAATCTGTGCTGTATTTCAGATGCTATACCTAAGTGCATCATCTCATTTAATCTTGCAACAACCTTGTAAAGTAGCTACTATTGTCTGTATTTACAGATTGTTAGTGTTGATCTGTGCTGTGAAACCTTTCAGTCTGATTTTGGAATCCATCCTCTTAGCCATTATAGCTTAATGTTATTTATACTTCTATAATAATAGCTACCTTTCCTGGTATCAGGACTGGGATTTGATTACCCTACTTACAAGTTAATAATGTCTGTTACTGTCTCATGGATATGACACAAGACCCAGGGTTCCTGAGTCAGAGACAAAGGACTTTGTTACAAATGGCACAGCTAGCAGCATGAGCATCAGCATGTTCCTATAGGCTTCTCTGTCCCCTAAGTCCCTCTGCAGTGATGCAGAGAGCCCAAAAGAATGTTAAAAATGCAGCAGTTGTGTTATAGGACAGGAACGCTGAGCCTGAGGGAACCCACCATTTTTAGCAAGCAAGCTTGTTTTTTTAGCCCAGGGGGAATATTACCTCATCATGCCTCAAGATTGCTCACTGCAAACCCAACCTGAGAAGCGACCCAGGTGGAGAGCAGTTAGGGTCTTGCATTCTTGTCACACACAGCAGGACATAGAGGATTGTGAGAGACCCACTGGGTGACTGTCTTTCCCAACACCTGGTATTTTTTTATTTAGAACTCTTCTGGGGAATAGTGTTTTAAATTACGAATTTTATTAAATGGAAATATTATCAAGTAATACCCCAGTTACTATGAAAAAACTAAGATGAATAATGTAATCTTTCATCATTGAGTAATACATATAACTTCATTTGTGGCTTTTTTGTTTTAAAACCTAAATCTTATTAATGTAATGTAAATAATTTTATAAGCGTATTTCTGTTTAATTCTTTAGTGACTGCAATTAAAATGACAATAAAGCAAGAGCATTATTATTATTGTCCGTTATTATTATTCAGAGGCATTGGAGGAATTCCATTTACTAATGTGCTACTTGATTTTTGCTTTTATTACCTTCAGGTGATCAAGCACGTACCTTTTTCTTACAGTCAGGCCTGCCGGCTCCTGTTTTAGCTGAAATATGGTAAAGTGTTCTCTCTTGTAGATGAATTTAAATTTCTGATAGTCTGGTTTTATTTTGTTTTTGATGTAGTGTTAATATAAAGATGTTTTTACTCATTGTCTGCTGTTGTTAAGTATTTCTTCATCTTTTAGGAAAATAAATTTTATTGAGTAAATGACTGAAAATAATTGGGGTTTTGTTCTGTTGGACAAATTGTTTTTTAAAGATTTTATTTGAGAGAGAACAAGCCCAAGTTAGGAGGGGAGGAGCAGAGGGAAAAGCAGACTCCCCACTGAGCACGGAGCCCAAAGCAGGGCTTGATCCCAGGACACTGGGATCATGACCTGAGCTGAAGACAGATGCTTAACCCACTGAGCCACCCAGGCACCCCTCTATTGGACAAATTTTTAATGTCCTTAGAATTTTTAGGGAAAGATGTATACATTGCCATTGAAAAACATTTCTTTATAATTTGGCAGACTCTCAAAATCTTCTTTCTGTTACTTTGTAGTTATTTCCTTTCTTTTCTCTCATCATCTATAAACCCAAAATTAGCCCTCCCTTTTCCTGCTCCTACCTTAAACAAAATTGTTCTTTATATTATCTAGGGTTTTTTTTTTTTTTAATTTTTTAAAAGATTTTATTTATTTGACAGAGAAAGTGGAGGGGGAGCACAAACAGGGGGAGTGGAAGAGGGAGAAGCAGGCTCCCCACTGAGCAGGGAGCCCCGTGCGGGGCTCGATTCCAGGACCCTAGAATCATGACAGCCGAAGGCAGATGTCCAACTGACTGAGCTACGCAGGCATCCCTAGGGTTTTGTTTTTTTAATGCATTTACAATAAATATCAACCCTTACCCCATCTTTCTTTCCACTTGGAATATTCCCATGCCTGGTGGAGTACTGGACACATAGCAAGCTTTGAACAAATATTTGGGCAAATTAATAGATTAAATTTAGAATGATTATACTCTTGAATAATTTCTTTCTGTCCACACTGGTGGAATTCATCCCGAAGGTCTCATAGATTCTCTCTACATGGATTCTGTGTAGACTGGCAGTATTTCATTAGATGCTCTCTTTGGTCAGTATTTCTTAATTTACAGGTTTTAGCTTTTTGGATTTTATTTGCTTAATTTTATATATGTGGTTATTATGTGATGATCTGTGTGTAAATGCTATGTTGTTTCTATTTTATCATCCTTAAAAATAATGCTAACCCTACCTACCAATCTACACACCTCATGATCCTTTTAGGGCTTTATCAGACCTGAACAAGGATGGGAAGATGGATCAGCAGGAGTTCTCCATAGCGATGAAACTCATCAAACTAAAGCTGCAGGGCCAACAGTTGCCCGTGGTCCTCCCTCCTATTATGAAACAACCTCCTATGTTCTCTCCATTAATTTCTGCTCGTTTTGGTATGTATTTATTAATTGAATTGGCTGCATTTGATAGTTAAACTTCATTCCTATACGTAATATTGGGATTTAGAAAAGGGTTTGTTAGCATAAAACAATAATCCTCAGACTCCAAGTTAATTTTCATGTCTGAGATAAGATGTTAAACTCGCTATCATAGCAGGGGTGTCCTTGTGTCCCAGTTTTCCAGGGACAGTTCTGATTTATGCCTGTTGTCCTGGCCTCAAGTCTGGTTAGTGTTCCCTTTCACAATTCCCAGTTGGATGATAAATTATATGACCCCCCCCCTAGTTAGAGCTGATCTTAAGTACTATTCTTAGTTTCCTCTCTATTCTGTATGAGTAACAGAAAAAATGTGAACAATTTTAAACTCACTTGAAATGGTTTAAGTTGGGAGGTAACTTAAAATTCCTAAGTAGAAATTTTTCTAATTTAAAGGTTAATTACCCAGCTAAATTTAGGGCTAAAAGTTGCAGACTTTGTGCTCATTAATTTACATATTCATCAGAGAGAATCTGTTTTCTGTTCATTTTGATTAGCCAATTTCTTATTAAGTATATATAAGAAGCACTCATTGGAATGGAACATTCAATTAGATATCTCTGTGAATCTGAAACATGTTCTTTCATTCCAGATGTTAGATCTTAAAATACTAAATTCTTTGACTATTGCAGTGAGCTCTAGAGATAAATACCAGATTGTGTGACCATCTTATATAGTGTACCTAGTAATCTGCAGTTAGTAAGTGAATAAAAGTCATCATTTTATTCTTTTTAAAGAATTGTTCTTAAATCCATGGATGTATTACTTAGAAGAAAAGTGAAATATGTGGCTTACTTCCTTCTTACAAATAATGCATATGCATAAATGGGTCTTCTAACATATCTAGTAACTAGAATATCCTTTTTTGGGGGGTGGGGACATTGGGGGAATGTGTTTATATGTGTGTGTGTGTTGAGTAACTCAACAGCACTATACTTATCCTTACACAAAACCCCACATTTAATCAGGTAATACAGTCTCTCTTTAAGAGTACTAATATTTAATTGGAAAAGGATGCTTAGCTTTCATCATGATGCTAGAAGAGAATCTTTAACTCCTTAGAAGGCATTCCCGTAGTTCACACAGGTCAGAATGTTGATATTAAAAGCAGTGGTGTACGTCCCTCACTGCTAAGTCAAAGCTGCTTTAGTGAACTTTTTAACTAGAGGACTTGTTTGCTCGTAGTGTGTGTATAAACATGGATCTGCTCAATGTACTGTCAATTTGTTTTCTGGCATGTGTTTTATAGTCCATTGCTAGCACTGGGAAATGTGTTCTGTTTTGTCTCTAGGAATGGGAAGCATGCCCAATCTGTCCATGCCTCACTCATTGCCTCCAGTTGCACCTGTGGCAACCCCCCTATCCTCTGCGACTTCAGGGACCACCCTTCCTCCCTTAATGATGCCTGCTCCCCTAGTGCCTTCCGTTAGCACATCATCACTACCAAATGGAACCGCTGGCCTCATTCAGCCTTTATCCATTCCTTATTCTTCTTCAAGTAAGTACTTCCGAGCTGATGAGTAAGAAACTGTCAAAGAAAGAAACTGGTACATTTGTGTCCCAATAAATACAGATTTCCTTCATACTTTGTGATATTGTTTAGCGTGAACCTTTTTCTTCATTTCTTTCTTTCCTTTTCTCTTTTTTAGCATTGCCTCATACATCATCTTACAGTCTCATGATGGGAGGACTCGGCAGCGGTGCTAGTTTACAGAAAGCCCAGTCTCTGATTGATTTAGGATCTAGTAGGTATGAAGGCTTAAAACCTCCAACTTTTTATGCTTTCAATAAGGAGTATCTACAAATGACTTTTTTTTTTGCAAGCTCTGAGCTTATCCAGGTTTTACTTTACAGTGGCCAAATGTAAAATGCTTAAGGTAAATTTACCCTTATAACTCACATAAGATAATTTTTTGTTTTTAGAATTAGTAAATGCTTGAAAAAACGTTTCACATAAACTAAAAATGTTCTGCTGTATTTCTAATTAGTCAAGTTTTTGCCCAAAATAATGTACTTTTTGTATATGTTTCTCAAAAAGTCTCATAATTGGGGTGCCTGGGTGGCTCAGCCGGTTAAGCGGCTGCCTTCGGCTCAGGTCATGATCCCAGGGTCCTGGGATCGAGCCCCGCATCGGGCTCCCTGCTCAGCGGGGAGCCTGCTTCACCCTCTCCCTCTGCCTGCCTCTCTGCCTATTTGTTTTCTCTCTCTCTCTGTCAAATAAATAAATAAAATCTTTAAAAAAAAAAAGTCTCATAATTATGGTATATTATTAATTTTTTTCTTGAGCAGATTCTGCTGATTATCTTTTAAGTTTTAGAAAACACAAAAGCATCAGTGTTCATTCATCACTCCTCATATAAATCATAACACTCTTCAAAGCAGTATGCCAAGAGTGTTAGCTTTAACCCAGAAGAAGAGTATTGGTATCCCAGCTGCGATACTCATTGAATGTGTGACCTTGTTTTTCATAACATCATTGAGCCATAGTTTGGTGGAGACAGTAATACCTTTTAAGTTTGTCATGGGGATTAGAAAAAGTATTCATAAAGGCTCTGGCACAGTACAGGGCCTGGCACATAGTAGGTTCTTGGTATACAGTAGTTCTGTACTTCATGTGGTATCTGCTTTCCTAAGAATGAGGTGAAATTAAATTTTTCAAATATCAAACACAAAAGCAATTAGTATTGTATTATAGAAGGTATGATTCTTAATGTCTCTGCCTTTTGAGGTTTAACTAAATGTATTTTAGTTAGTAACATAAAATTTTTAAATAAATTTTGTTATAGCTCAACTTCCTCAACTGCTTCACTATCAGGGAACTCGCCCAAGACTGGGATCTCAGAGTGGGCAGTTCCTCAGCCTTCAAGATTAAAATATCGGCAAAAATTTAATAGTCTTGACAAAAGCATGAGTGGATACCTCTCAGGTAAGTGGCATTCAGTGCTTAAGAATGTGAGAAAGTTAAAGTTTTTTATATGAATTTCTAGTGAAGAACTTTTGAGTTTGTACTTTGTAACTCATCTAAAATTTTAACGTCCAAAAAATTTAGCAGGCATTTGATAAACACAAGTATTTTAAGTTGTGTGAGAGTTCAAAGATGGGTACAACTTGATTGATTTCTTCAAAGTTCTTACAGTAAAGTCGAGCACACAGGTAGACACCAAACTTTTCGGAAAAAAGACCTCTCCCTTGAGAAGATTAAGCCTCACCCTCCAGTACAGTGAAAGAAGAACCTCCTGTGACAAGGACCAGTGTGTGGGACTTAGCCTCAGCTTTTTCCTTGCAGGTCCCCTTCCTCATTGGGTCTTTCTGTGCTTATCCTTACTAAAACCTCTGTGAGCATTGTCCACCCTTTAATGTTCCAACCCAGATGTGCCCATAAGACTTGACCTCAGGTCCCTATAGAACATTTGAGTCCACACTAGAACATTATCCAAACTTTTCCAATTAAGGGTAGTGAAGGAGATATAAACAGAGGGTAATAGGCAAGTAGAGTTCCCACCTTCTAACTTCTCCCTTTCTCTTCCCTCAGCAACTAATTTACAGTTTAGACAGAGAAATAAAAGATGTGTTTTAAGATAATAGAGCTTTAAAGTGCTTAGGGAACATAGAATGGGAGATGCTAATACTAAAGAGATCAGATAAAACATCTTATAGGAAGGGAGCATTTCAGCTCCATCATGTAAGGAAGAGTTAGGGTTTAGACAGATAGAGATTGAAGGTGATAGCATTTGAGGGTGACAGAGAAGAAATCTTAAGAGCAAAAAGTACACGGTATGTTTGGAGAATTTGAAAAGTAGTCTATAGAATAGGAGTATGGGGTCTCTTAATTTTGCAGTGGGGCAGGGGAGCAAGAAGGCCTTGGAATTGATTGGACAAGCAAAACTGTGCAATATTCTCTTTAAATTTTCATAACTGTGATAAAAACTTAAAAAAAAACAAAACAAAAAAAACCCAAGGTAGAGGGTGATTGGGCCTTGGGCTGGACTGCTCCTTTCTATACACTTAGCACTGCCTACTGCGCTTGCGTCTGAGGTCATGTATGTCAAAGCCACTAGAAACTAAAGGGAAAAAAAAGGGCAAAGGAATTATGCACACAAAATTCAGGACAGTAGTTCCCTTTCATGAAGGAGGCATGGAGATAAAGTCGTGGAACATTGCTTCAAAGCATTTAGTAATGATCTAGTGTTAAGTTTGGGAGGTAGGTTCAGGCATGTCTTTATATCATACTTCATAACCTAATATTCGCTATTTTATATGTATCAAATACTACATAATAACTACACTTTTCTTTAATTTTATCAAATTACTTGAAATAAGATACACTATATTTTTAAGTCATACTTTTTTTTTTTTTTTTTTAACATTTAACATCTCTGAAATTAGGGACATGTGTTACCATCAGTGGTGTCTTAGCACTGGGTCATGGTTTTGTTGGCAGTGCTTTTTTCTTTCTTAGTGTTACCTAAAATAATGATGTGTCTTATAATTGATGGCATCTTAGATTCTGTGAAATATGATATTCAGCACACTTAAGATTCATGAAAAGTCAGAATTCCCATTTTTTTAAAAAAATGGACTTTGGGCACTACATTTTGCATTAAAAAGTTTCTTTTTTCAAAATAAAAAGTGGACTAAAAAGACATGTACAAAAGTGTTCATAGTAGCTTCATTCAAAACATCTGAGAAAGAAATAGCCTAAATGTCTATCAACAGGGGAATGAATAAACAAATTGTGGTGTGTTCCTGTAACATAGCACTTCACAGCAAAAAGATGAATGAATTCCTGATACATACAACAACATGGATAATGTATTGAATGGAAGAATTCTGGCCCAAAGCGTCCACACTATTCAATACATTTATATGAAGCTGAGGAACTGGAAACCTGGTTGATGGTGATAGAAATCAGAATATTATAATTACTCTGTTGGGAAGGGACCATGCACAAACCTTCTGAGATGCTAAAAACATTCTGTATCTTGATAAGGATGTTGGTTGCATGTATACATACCTATGTAAAAATTCATCAAACAGTACACTTAAGATTAGTATACTTTATGTATGTACTGAAAACATACAGTATAAACAAAGGTGGAATATGAAGGTCAATGGAAAGTCAACTATGAAGAATTAGTCCCCTAATGTTACTTTATTTGTATATGTCACATTGTATGAAGGTCGTGTATTGAGTTGTTTGCAGAGAATGAGAGTAAAGCTATGTATTCATATTTAAGGGAAAGATTTTTTTTGAAAAAAATAGTTGTTTCTTGTGTCTTGAAACTGAGCATGAGCCCCAGGTATATGAGGATGGGACTGACCTAGACTTACATGTTATGCTTTGTTAAATGAGTGTAGCATTCGGTGGTCTAATTTTCTTCCTCTTCTTCTTCCCTTCCCTCTAAACTCTTGTGATTTATTTAGATTAATTCATTGACTTGTAGTTTCTGCATCACATCTTCTGGGCACTCTGTGATGCACTGGAATGCACAGAGGGGGGAAGATATGGTCCATATCTTTGAGGAGTCCACGGTATATAGGTCACAGAATCATAATATTTGATTAGTGGTTTAAAAGTGCTGTGATTGGGGTGCCTGGATGGCTCAGTTGGTTAAGCATCTGACTTTTGATTTCAGCTCAGGTCATGATCTTGGGGTCATGAGATTGAGCCCCACGTCAGGCTCCATGCTCAGCAGGGAGTCTGCTTGTCCCTGTCCCTCTGCTCCTCCCCCTGCTTGCTTGCTCACTGTCTCAAATAAATACATAAAATATTTTTTAAAAATAAAAGTGCTGTGATTAATATAGATGAGAAAGTGACCAATGCTGAGGATATGAGAGAGTTTCATAGAACAGATGACATTTGAGCTGGATCTTACAGGATGAGTAGTCCACCAGGTAGAGAAGGAGGGACTAGCTTTATAGGCACAGGAAATAGGATATCCAAAGCATTGGCAGACCAACAGTGTAGACGTTCAAGTGAGCTTTTCTTAGTAGAGTACTCTGCTGGCTCTCTATAGCCCTTTGTATTATTTACACCTTGCACATATTTAAGCCTTCCACCAGTAGGCTTTTAACCATTTACATTCCTTCCTTCCTTCCTTCCTCCTGTTTGCTCTGTTGCCTCATGCTAAGGGATCTACTTTCAGTTGTCCTTGACCAAGAGCTGAAACATTAGTTACTAAACCTTTTTTTCAGATTTAAAATAACCTTCCATTTCCCCTTATCGGAAGAGTCCTCCTTTTTAACATAAAGACCTCCTCAAATCTCACTTATGTGAAATCTACTGAGGACTAATTATTTGGGAGATGGTATGAACTATTTCCAGTGTACGTACTCTTTTTCTGTGCAGAGTTGTTTGGGTGGTTCTCGACTCAGGCCAAACCCTAAGTAGGGCCTGACTCTTCCAATACTCATGGCTTAGTCGTCACCTGGGAGTGGGAGGTGCGACACCAGCTTTACTAACTAGGAGACCGTCCCTAGAGAAGCCGTGTCATTTTATCCATGGTCAGAAAGCCACACACTTGCCTGCCAGGGGTGAATGCTCCTGTGAATGAGACAGGGACTTTCTGTTCTGAATGGATTCCTGGGATTTCTGTGTGACCATTATCCTGACATGAAAATGCAGATCAGGAAGCCTATTACAGAAGCATATTTTTGATCACTGAGGGAGAGAAAAGAAGTTGGAACAGTTTATTACAGATCGTAAGCATCCAGTGAATGCTGTTATTACTCTCAAACCCTATCCCATAAGTCCCCACTGCACCTTAGAGAACTTTGGATTACAACTTTATTCATCACTTTAGCAAATATTTATTAAGCATTTATGTACCTGGCACTGGGTACAATATGTTAGTGAATAAGGCAGTGAAGGTTTTTGTCAGTAGGACCTAGTATGATAGTGGAAACACAATAAACAGGTAAACAGGAAGATAAATGTTACATTACAGATTGTGATATGAGCTATGAAGGAAACAAGCAGGAAGTATATTGGATCATAGGGTGGACAGAGAAGGCATTTCTGAGAAGGTGGCATTAAATTGGGACTTTCAGAGTGAGAAGGACCCACACATGCAGTCATGTTAAATTGTAGAACTTGATGTTGGATATGGGTGCACATGAGGGAAAGATCAAGGGTGACTATCTGCTTTCTGGGTGATGCCACCCAGAGCGAGGGGAAAGCTAAAGGTAAATGGTTTGGGTGAAGGTTAGGAAGTGGGCTGTGAATGGGGATTGAGAGAGTCATTTTGTATGTATTTGGTTTGAGATACCTGTGAAATACTTAGGCAGGTTTTTCAGTTAGATATAGAAGTCTAAACCTAGAGCAGAGGTTTGGGCTGGGGCTTACATTTGCAAGTTATCTAGGTGCTATTTAAAGTCACAGAAATGAATTGAACACACAAAGAGAACAAAGTGCCCGGGACAGAGCCTTGGGGAATGCCAGCATTTCAGGTTGTTTGGAAGAGGGAGAGTAGAGACAGAGGAAAGAGAGAGACGAGAAAGTCTGAAGATGCTAAGAAAGCAGTACTTAGAGGTGCACAGGGAGCACGAGGAGGCCCAAGAGCTCAGCCTCTAGTACTTTCTGTGCCAGTGCTTCGTCCTTTGTGTTGGTCAGTGGTGTGGACTGTTATTTTCTGAAAGGACATGGGGGAACACTTGAGTTACTAATTCTTGATTTTAAATTCCTTGGGGCAAGAGCTGTGTTTTGATTACTCCTGAATGCTTAGCACCTGGCACGTGGTAAAACCTTTTTGATGTTAGAAGTTCCCAGGATAGCAGCAGTATTATTTTATAGAATACAGTTATTTAGGTTTGCATGACTTTAAAGAAGCTAAGGAATTTTCTTTCTTTTTTCTGGTTTTCCCCACTCAATCAGGTTTTCAAGCTAGAAATGCCCTCCTTCAGTCAAATCTTTCTCAAACGCAGCTAGCTACTATTTGGTGAGTTTGTCCATTAATTATGATTTTTAACTATACATTCTCTATTGTAAGAAAAATACTGTTTCTGTAAAAGTTTGGGACTCAAAGATGTTCCATAAAAGCAGCCATTTGAAGGTTAATGCAACCTTGAAAGCCAATAAAATTGTACAAATTGTTATTCTTGACAATGTAGCATTTAATTATTTTGCAAGTAAAACTAGTTTGCCTTTTCATAACAGCATCTATGGAGAATGAGGGAATATCTCATTTTTAATTTAGAGCTAAATGTATTTGATAGGTGAATTATCCATGAAATAAGACAAGCCACCTTCTCAGAAGGAATGTTTCCCTTTCTGTTTCAAAGTTTCTCCCCTCTCTTGTGTGATAGGACAATGAAGGGTAAAAATAAGCTCACTTTTCCATATATATTTACATTTCACTAAAATATGTTAACCCAACTGTTTTCCTGTCGTTATTCTTGTTTTGAAATTAAATACTAAACTCTTGAAAATACTTTACTCTAGGTAGACTTTGTTTATAAGCTGTGAACGTTCACATTTGCTTTAGGACCCTGGCTGACATTGACGGTGACGGACAGCTGAAAGCCGAAGAGTTCATCCTTGCGATGCACCTCACCGACATGGCCAGAGCCGGCCAGCCGTTACCACTGACGCTGCCTCCTGAGCTCGTCCCTCCGTCCTTCAGGTGGGCGCCTCTTGAGGTGGAGAGGCGTGGTTTTGATTCCTGGGCAGACGTGATTATTACATTGCGACCTCCTGAGGCCTCTGCTCTAGTTTAGTGGGAAGTTAAACATCAACACTGCCATTCAGTTTTGGTATTTAATGAGTTACACCAGGAAGGAGTGGAAATAGGTGTGTTTCCACCATATTATAGATAAGGAAACTGACAGCTACAGAGATTAAGAACACACTTGCTCATGGATAGCAGTCCACTGAACTGTGATGCGAATCCAGATCTCTCTGGCTAGACAGTCCGTATCCTGCTGTACATTGTAACTCTAGACCGTATTGCATTCCAAATGTCTTTAATACTGCATTCTAAATACTAAATGGCTCTAGTCATTGGTAGTATAACTGTATATACAGTCTAGAAATTCTCAGACTGCGTGATGCTAAATTCGTTTGTTGTCTGCTTTTCTTAGAGGAGGAAAGCAAATTGATTCTGTTAATGGAACTCTGCCTTCATATCAGAAAATTCAAGAAGAGGAACCTCAGAAAAAGTTACCAGGTAACATTGAGTGTCTAAGTTGAATATTTACAGTGGGTTCTCTTAAATTTTACCTTGAGATGTAAACGAGTATTTAGAATCATTACATTCTTAATATTTTATATAAGAGAAAACTATTTGATGAATGGGTTGGATTTTGACATCAATAAAATGAAGATAGTAAAAAATGAGAAGTGTATTTAGGAAGAAGAGATAGTGTATGTATTTGGCAAGAGTCTGTGTATTAGACATCCTAGTTAAAATGTTTCTCCCACTTTAGGAAAAATCACTGGAGCAAGCTTTGTGATGAAATCTTTAGCTGTAAAGAAAAGTTTAAATATTGGTTGAAAAAGTATATATGTAGATGTTTTAAAGTATTAAAAAGTTAATGAACTATATCAAATAAAACAAGTATATAGCCATATAGCTTTGTTTGTCCTTGAAGAAAATGCTGAGAAAAAAGTTGGAGAGTATTTTTATTGGCAGGAACAGTAAAATTATTTCTCTCTCTCTCAGATGGATTCAAACTTAGAAATTTGTTTTCCAAAAATGAATACTCTTAGACAAAAGTAAATACTTTACTATTTACATTTGAGTTAAAATTATCCTTAGGGGAAGTATCCACAGAGTAACAGCACTCAAATGATCAGGAGGCATGAGAGTGTTGAAACTGGAGTCCACGTTGTTGGGCTCTTCATGCGAGAGTGCTTACAATATGCTTTATTTAGTTACTTTCGAGGACAAGCGGAAGGCCAACTACGAGCGAGGGAACGTGGAACTGGAGAAGCGACGCCAAGCGCTGATGGAGCAGCAGCAGAGGGAGGCAGAACGTAAAGCTCAGAAAGAAAAGGAAGAGTGGGAGCGCAAACAGAGAGAATTACAGGAGCAAGAATGGAAGAAACAACTTGAATTAGAAAAACGCTTGGAGAAGCAGAGGGAATTGGAGAGACAGCGGGAGGAAGAAAGGAGAAAAGAGATAGAAAGACGAGAGGTTATTTTTAAGTTATTTTTTCCTCAGAAAATGATTATATTTAATAAGTGGCTTCATTCCATTTGATTTAAAAATGGGTATTTTTGTTGTGCCTCTTTCTCTGCATCATTCATTCTTACCTATCCTCTCCAACTCTGAGCCTTCCTTCCCTTGTGAAGGGTTTTCAGGGCCAGTAACTGGGAGAAAAGGCCTGTCTGCAGGTGATAAGTCATTCAGAGGAGGACTGATTGCAAAGCTGAGTTGAGTGAGGAGGTGAGGTTAGTGAGCCAGAGGAAGAAGTCTATCCAGGCAGGGCATGAACAAAAGTAAGCTTAGGATCCAGAGTAAGAGGCCACAGAATTGGAGAAGCAGAAAGCTGAGACTGGGGAGTCGAAGGTCTGGAGGGGAAGCATGAGGGTGGGCTTACACAGCTCCTTGGGATAAATGCTGTTGTGTGGTGTCCCTGCGAGGACTGGCTTTGTTTTAAGGGGCTTGGGATGGAGCACAGAAATCATAATGACGCTGAAGTAATGTCAGAAGAAGGGTTTTTCTTCCTTGATACCAGAATAAAGGTGCGATTATTCCTGGTAACACTTACATTTCTGAAATTGTCTTTTTGTTTGAGAAAAAAGTAACTACAAACAAGAAGATGGTCCCATGAAGCAATCAAAAAGTCTGATGGGTGATACTGCTTTTGTGGAAGTCTGTAGGTTAGGCCTACTGATAAAACTGGGTTTGCCCAGTTTCCTAACGTAGGCACTGAAGCCCACTAAGTGCTAAACGCTGCCTCACCTTTATCTTTGTCATCCCATCAGTTTTTGAATGATGCAAAATTGTTAATTTAAAAATTTAATATAATTCATTATTTTCAGGCAGCAAAACAGGAGCTGGAAAGACAACGTCGTTTGGAATGGGAGAGGATTCGTCGACAGGAGCTTCTCAATCAAAGGAATAGAGAACAGGAAGAAATTGTCAGGTTAAACTCTAAAAAGAAGAGTCTTCATCTCGAGTTGGAAGCATTGGTATGGCTGAAGTTTAAGTGAAATTTCTCTGAATGATGCTAGAGTTACCTGTTGAAAAATGTCTTTTTTTTTTTTCTTAAGATTTTATTTACTTATTAGAGCGCGCACGAGAGAGAGAGAGAGAGAGAGCAGAGCACAAGTGGGGGGGAGGGGGAGGAGGGAGTGGCAGAGGGAGAGGGAGAAGCAGACTCCCTGCAGAGCAGGGAGCCCGACAACACGGGGCTCAATCCCAGGACCCTGGGATCATGACCTGAGCTGAATGCAGACACTTAACCAACTGAACCGCCCCTGTCATTGTTTTTTAAACCTACCTCATGAATACATGATGTTTCCATGTGATTAAATAGTCATCTTTTCATGTATGCTTAACAATCTGGACAATATAGTTTACCAAACAATGACTTAGAATGCTGAGAATTACATTTCGGTCTCAGTTCAGAAGCTGACAAACCACGTATTCCTGGGCAAGACATTTCCCTTCTCTGTGTTTTGCTTTGCCTGTCTGTAAAATAAAGAGTTGTGCTAGTTCGGTAATTTTTCTTTTTTTTTAGCTTAGTAATTTTCAATTTTGAAATTAGTGTCTAGAAGATTGTCCGCAGAGGGGTGACCAGCAGTGGGAGGGGGGATGCCAAGGCAGCAGGGCAGTGCTCCCTTCTCCCCAGCACTTCCCATGACTCATGACAGACAAGCTCCACAGTTACCTGCTTTGCTTTTCTTGGAGTTTTATCTAGATTTGCTTGGAAAAAAGGGTTCTGCTAAAAGAAAAAATGATTTGAAACTCCTGATCTAAATGGTCTCTTAGGATTCCTTCCAGTTCTGCAGGATAATGGTTCTTAGCTAATATTGGCCAGTATGCTTACCAGTTTTTACACATCAGATGTCAGAGAGTCAAGTTGTTTAAAAGGCTTTGTTGCAAATGCAAGGCGAGAAGATAGAAAGGGTGTAGGGAAGGCATACTATTCTACTACAGCCCTAGACTCCATAAGCCTGACCTGATAGTATAATAGGATTTTGCAAAAATACATGTGTAGCCATGTTGTAGAGCCAGGCTTAGATCTTCTTTAATTAGAGTCTAACATTTTATTTGGTTGATGACTTGAAATTAAAATTTTTAAAAATCACAACATTTGTAGTCATAGGTACTATTTTATGCCTTCAAATGGACAGGAAAGCATATCACAATGTATTCATGCCATAGTACAACAAAGCAGGCCTAAAAATCTTTAACTTCTTTGTGTAGCTACTTGGATTTCTGTCTGTTTGACTATATTTTTCCTTAAAATTGATCAATTGATTGATTGCTTTTCCCCCAAGAACCTGGATTGCATACCAAGCAGTAGCACAGATTAATGTGCTGAGTCTGGAAGGTCCAGAGTCTATACATGCTGAAGATAGTAATGCTATCTTACTATCACTAGGGTGGACACTAGTAGGGTGGACATAGCATATTCTTTTTAGCATGTGTTTCTCAAATACAAAACATACTTTTCAGTAAAAAAATTATCAGTGATTTTTAAGCTTCATTTCTCCTCCTCACCTTGCTGTATTAGTTGGCTAGGGCTGCCATAACAAAATACCACAGACTGGGTGGCTTAAACAACAGAAATTAATTTTCTCACAGTTCTGGAGTCTGGAGTCCAAGATCAAGATGTCAGCAGGTTTGGTTACTTCTGAGGCCTCTCTCCTTGGCTTGCAGATGGCTGCCTTCTAGCTCTTTCCTTACATGGCCCCTCCTCTGCCTGTGCATCTCTGGTGTCTGTTTTGTGTCCAGATTTTCTCGTGTCATAAGTCAGGTTATATTAGGGCCCATCCATATCACCTTATTTAACCTTATGATCTCTTTAAAGACCCTATCTCCAAATACAGTCACATTCTGAGGTCCTGGGGATTAGGACTGCAACATATAAATTTTGGGAGGATACACTTCAGCCCATAACACCCCACCCTTCTCCTTAGCCTCCATTAAGAATCTTTGCTGGTTTGTTTTGGGTTTTTTTTCCCCTACTCAGAAGAAGAGAAAAGGAACATTTGGTGTATCAGAAGAGAATTGTGGCCAAAAAGGCCCTCCTGGACCCTGTTTAATTAGAGGAAGTTAGATGACAACGTGGAGGGTAGAAATAGAAGCTTAGAGAAGGTAATGCTGAATGAAAGTCACATGTAGATGTTTATTTCTCCTCATTATTCTTTGAGACTGTCTCTATTTTAATATTATATATTAATGCCTAACTGCTGAATTCAGAAAAAATTCAGTGTGCTATGTTTGTGCTTGCTCATATAAACATCTGGGCTCTTATGCTCTGAGAATGGTACATTTCCTGCTAATAATAACTCTGTCTGGAGTTAACAGATACAACCTTAGAACACATTCCACTTCGTTTTATTTATTTATTTATTTTTAGGTAGGCCCCATGCCTAATGTGGGCCTCGAACTCATGACCCCCAGATTAAGAGTCACATGCTCTACAGACTGAGCCAGCCAGGACCCCCCACTTAGTTTTAGATATTTATCTAGACTTAGTATAAATGATAAATGACATTTAAAAGTTTAAATAAGAATATGATTCTCCTGGGGCACCTGGCTGGCTCAGTCGTTAAGCGTCTGCCTTCAGCTCAGGTCATGATCCCAGGGTCCTGGGACCAAGCTCTACATTGGGCTCCCTGCTCCGTGGGAAGCCTGCTTCTCCCTCTCCCACTCCCCCTGCTTGTGTTCCCTCTCTCGCTGCCTCTCTCTCTGTCACATAAATAAAATCTTTAAAAAAAGAAAAAGAATATGATTCTCCTGATAGGAGCTTTTCCCATTAGCATTTTATGTTACCATATATTTTTATGCTCTTCCTATAGAATGGCAAACATCAGCAGATCTCAGGCAGACTTCAAGATGTCCGACTCCGAAAACAAACTCAAAAGACTGAGCTGGAAGTTCTAGATAAGCAGTGTGACCTGGAAATTATGGAAATCAAGCAACTCCAACAAGAACTTCAGGTTAGTCCTTTGCTGCTGAATCGTCCATAAATGTGAGCAGTTGTTCATAATTCTTCCTAATAGAATAGTTTTTGTTTTGGGGTGATGAACCCCTCTGGGTCTCTGATGGACTTCATACCTAGAAGGATGTAAATCTACACCATCTTGTATATAATATCAGGAAGCTCAGATGCCCCCTAAAGCTCTACTAGACATCTGGTTAAATTCTGCTTAATATTTGTACGTAAATGGATGTTTATCACTTCGACTTTTAAGTCTTTAATAAATGTATAGATATACCTATACATTAAACTAAGTTTATTGCTACTACTCTTAGGAAATTTTGACTTACCATTATTCTTTCACAGTTGTGGTGAGAGTGTTGAATGTGTATGTCCCTCAGGGACTTAGTAGTCTTCTTTACCTGTGCAGTAGGGTCTAGCTCAGTTATCGTGGTTTGCAGAATAAGAACTCTGGAAGCATTCTGCATCTTTGGAGTTCTCTTACTAAATTTCTGTTTCTGTATAGACTAGCAATTAATTAACAAAGTCTTCTTGCTGTGTCACAGCTGGTACAGACAGAGGCCAAATAACATTTCCTGTCTGATTTAAACGTGCTTCCCTAGTTATTCCTGAGGTTTTAGTTTCTCTTTGATATTTATTCTGGGGTGTCATGACCTGCTTACAAATACCATTTAGTGCTGATAGCAAAGGCCCCTCTCACCTTGTGCCTGTGGACATCTATCAGTACACTGAAAACTGTAAGACTTCTAGACACACCCCATTAATAAGGACTTTCTTCACCACCTTTTCTCCAGCCAGTCATTCATAAATGGATTTATGTTTAAATATTTGTATTTTAAATCACACATAATTCCATCCTAATTTATTCATAAATTGTAAGCAGTTTACAGCTACGTATTATTCCTATACTAAGTTTTAAGAGTGATTAAATCATGTATTTAAGTTTTCAAAAAATTCTCAGACAACATGACAGGATTTTAATTTTTTTTTTACTTTTTTTTTTTAATAAGGATTATCAAAATAAGCTTATCTATTTGGTACCTGAGAAGCAATTATTAAATGAAAGAATTAAGAACATGCAACTCGGTAACACACCTGGTAAGTCTCTAATGTTTGTTTTACCTGTTTTATTCTTCTCCGAATGACCGTACCAGTCATACTCTGTTACTTGTTAAAATAGCGTTATTCTGTTATACATAGCATTTCTTGTCTGTAGTTTAAAATTTCAGAATAATGTGAAAAAATCACAGATGTTATGTGCATTTTGGCAAATCCTACACTAATGGTAAAGAACTGTTCAGGAGGTTTTACCATGGGACCAAGCCTGTGAGATTCTGGGTGATAGTGTACAGCAGTGTTAGGCCTAAGCAGAATGGAATGCCCTTCCCAGACCTTTCATATCACCTAACTGATTCATATAAAGACTTTTACCTGCTTGGCCCTCTGACACCTTTGGAACAAAATAGTCCAAGGTAATTTGTGGATTGTAACATTTTTCTTGATCCAAGTCCCAACCAGGATACTGAAAAAAAATCTCTATGTTGGATAGCATGCCAGTAACAACATAACAGAAGAAAGGTTTACTTAAAGAAAAGTAAATCTGCAAATACTGTGTTAGAACTAACTGAAGTATCCTAAATATCTCTGTTTGAGTATCTGTCAGTCTTTCCATTCCAGGGCTCTTTATTATACTTCTGGCTCTTTAGGAAGTCCAGTAAACAACATCCCTCATCTTTGCCCAAGTTCTGAACAAATAGCGAAATAAGGCAAAGGAGCAAGACATATGAGAATGACCAAAATATTGCCTCATTTTTGGTAAAGCTGATATTGGACAGCCTGGCTTACCTGTGAGTGGGACAGCCACTCCTGTAACAACCGGGTGTCCGACAAAGTAGAACAGGTTTCCTGTGGGCAGTTCAGTCTCAAGAACACAAGGGATTGGAAGGGTCTAGGCTGTGTATGCCCAAGTCCTTATCCTGAGCTCACCAATTACTGAAGGGGTGGAAAGAAGCTGAGAATGGTGTCCTAGTGAAGGGCCCGGTACGTGGAAGAAACACCAGGAATAGAGAATTTTACTTTTGTGAACTGTTCCTGCTGTGTCTCTAACCTTCCACTGAAATGGTCTGCCCATGTCTCTTCTCAGACTGTCTTGCTTGCACAGAATTGTTTTCTTGGCTGTTCAAAGTGTATCAACCCCCACCTCACCCCTCCCCAGGCGTTCCAGAGGCAGGATGAGCCAGCCCTCCTGACCTGTGCAGTCGCAGAAAGCATAGCATCACCCTCGTTGTTTTAGTATTTGGATTGTGAATGGAATGTAGAATACTGGGGACCTGGTAGAGCTAGTCTTCCTTATAGAATGTGATCCAAGTCACCCGTTATTACAGTTATTGGTTCAAAATAGGAAGCTTTTGTTTGCAGTTTGCAAAGTACCCTGTATCCCTTAGATTCCTCTCTGTATCTCTGTTGCCACTGAAGATTACCAACCATGTGCCAAGCACCATCCTAGGTAGTTTTCATGCACTGTGTCCTTTAATCTTTACAACAGCCCAGTGAAGTAGGTATTGTTATTCCCATTGTGCAGCTCAGCAAAACTGAGGCTCAGAGAGATTAAGTAGTTGCCCAAGGTGGTGCAATAGTCATTCTCAAATTCTTGTCTGAGTCCAAAGCCCACCGTGCCACCACATTGCCTCTCTTAATTTTCAGTTACCTAACATGGTGTTCATAGATATGATCTATTCACATTCAGTATTGAAACATCCATTATTCATGATGCTCATTTTGAATGTAAATTAACTGATTTTTTCCCACATTGCTTGTCTCCCAACTGAACTAGACTCTGAACTACTGGAGGCTAGGACCCATGCCTTGTCCTTCTTTTTCCCCTGCTGTTGAACATAGTACAGTGCCTTGCACATAGCAGATGTGTAATTTCTTGAGAAAATATTTGTTGAAATACTGGAAAACCACTAGAGAATTATGAGAGAATTTAGCAAGATGTCTGGATAAAAAGTGAGCATGTAAAAATCAGTAACTTTTACTATATATCAAAAGTACTTAATTAGAAAATATCATGAACAAAGGTCTCATTTACATTAGTATTCTCATTATGTATAAAGAAATGTGTAGCTATAAAATTTTACTGATAGATACTAAAGATTCCTGGATAAGTAGGTATATGTTATGTTCCTGAATGATCTAGCTCAGTGCTGTAAAGATGTCATTCTCTACTACTTCGTCCCATACATTCAGTTCTTCCATTCAGGTTTCTTTAAATGAAACCTGGCAAGATAATTCACAGATTCACCCAGAAGAGAAAACGTGCAAGATTAGGCAAGACTTGAAAAAGAGTAACATTGGTCGGGGGAAGACACTAGCTCTGCCAGGTATCAAAACATGTTAGGACCCCTGAAACAAATAATACATTATATGTTAATTAATAGAATTTAAATTAAAAAAAAAAAAAAAAAGTTAGGAAAGCTCTAGTCCCTAAAGTAGTATATTATTGATCAGAAAGACAACATAGAACAATGGAATTGACTAGAGGGTCTAGAAACAGGTCTGTATATATATGACAATTTAGGATATGATAAAGTTGGCATTTAACACCAGTGGGGAAAGGATGGGCTTTCAGTAATCACTGTCACTTCAATAAGTAATCTGGGGGACGGTTGACTCTGAAAGGGAGGTGGGGAACAGAAATAAATTCTAGGTAAACTAAGAGGATAAACATAAAAAAATACCTCTAGAAAAAATGTTACAAAAACAAAGGAAAACATTTTTATAATCTCAGTGTCGGGAACGTTTCTTCAAATAATCCCTAGAGCTATGAAGGAAAATATTTACAGATTTGATGATATAAAAGTAAACATTTTCATGAGGCAAGACATCATAAACAGTACAGCATTGGAAATACATACAGTACAACAAGAATTTAGAGTTGCTGCAAATCAGAAATGAAGACAACCCAACAGGAAGAAAAAAAGCAGTGGATGGGGTGAGGCAATCCAGAAGGGGGGCAGATTAGCCTATAAATAGGTGTTGATTTGATTTCAGTTGTTATCAAGGAAATACAAATTAAAATAACAATAAGGTTTCATTTTTTTGCCAATTAGAGAAAATGAAAAAAGGTTGATAATATCCAGTGTTGATGAGGATATGCAGAAACAGGTACTTTGGTGTCATTTGATATTAGTTTACCTTTTTGGAAAGAGAGTTTGGCAGTTTCTGTCAAAATTTAAAGTCTTCAAATCCTTTTACATGGCAGTTCTTTCACCTCCTAGCCACATAAAATACTTTCACGTGTGCTTATAATACATGTACGAGGATATTTATTGCAGCATTTTTATATAAATAGTAGAAAATTAGAAACAACCTAATGGCAATCCAAAAGGGAGTAGTTATGTAAATTATGAAATAGCCATCATGTAGACTACCATTGGAGCAATTTTAAATTTATATGTCTTTTTTTTCCAGTGTTACTGAAATGTAGTTGGCATACATCACTGTGTAAGTTTAAGTTTGACTTAGATATATTGTGAGAGTAAAAGTCAATTACCAGTAGTGACAGAAGAATTTCCACCAACTATAAACTATCTGATGTTTGTATTTCAGATTTAGGGATTGGTTTGCTTCATAAAAAATCATTGGAAAAGGAAGAATTATGCCAAAGACTTAAAGAACAATTAGATGCTCTTGAAAAAGAAACTGCATCTAAGCTCTCCGAAATGGATTCATTTAACAATCAACTAAAGGTACTTATCTTCTGTTATATTCATTTTTAGTTAGCTGCCTTCTTCCTCGTTTTGATTTTGTGGATTGAGTAACTAAAGCTCTTATTGTTATATGTAGTATATTTGCATAATTTATCTTATAATTGAGCTATACCAGGATTACAAGATTGCTTTTAATGTTCTCTATAGGTATTATAAACATTGTTATGTAACAAAACCAATCATTTACCATGGTTTCCAGTTCTTGACTGTTTTTATTGGCGTCTGTACATTTTAAGAATAAGTGCCTTTGTCAGTATAGAAAATTGATCTCAGCCAACATGACCTTAGGCAAAATTCTAAGATGGTAGATATGGAAAATTATTTAAAATAGTTCTAATGGTAGAGGCTTTTATAACATACTAAATTCTTTTGTTTGTTTCTTTGTTATAATGTAATTAACCTTTGTGAAGTAATGCAATAATCAGTGAAATCCAAAGCATAATCTGGCACTCTGAACTTTGCATGAAAAGTAAGTTCATGATTCATTACTTGCTACAGTGGCAGAGCAGATGCTCAAAACCTCTACTGTATGCCTGTCATTCTGTGTAGTATTAGTTGTATACTGAAGCCATACCTGTGAAAGAAGGGTTAAAAGGTAAAAACCAGCCTGATGGCACGTCATTCCAATTTGGGAATAGTCACAGCTATCTATCTCTTCATGTGACTTTTGCTTAGAATAATATTACACCAACTATAGAGTGAACATTTTAAAGAAAAGAGACCATGGTGGCTTCAGTTACGGAGGGGAAATTTTAGGTGAATAATGTTAATAATACATTTTATACAAGCATATAGCCTGTAGAAGAAATGTTAAAGAAAACCAAATAATTTGTCTTTGATGCACAGATAAGCCAGCCAAGTTATCTTCCCTACATAATTTTTTAAAAATCTGTACATAGTTTAATTGGCTTTTTATCTGCCTTATCTTACAGTGTGGGAATATGGATGACTCTGTTCTGCAGTGCCTTTTGTCTCTGCTAAGCTGTCTCAACAACCTCTTCCTCTTACTTAAGGTTATTTTCTAATATCTAGCTCCTTTTCTTTGAGTTACTTTACTGTTTTCTTTTCTTAAAAACTAGACTATTCTTTGCATTTATCTGAGTATCTTTGTTTGAAACAACATACACAATGTGGACCTTTTTTCTTTCTGTTTGCTTGAATAGCCTTCTGCTGTCTAACTGCCTGTTTGAGTCTAATGCCAGAAATTCGTAGGGTTGCCCGGAGTAACCTGTCTCATGAGGAACTCAAGACACTTAGAAATAACTACCTATTTCCCTTATAACATCCCTGTGTGTTGGGTTAACTGCTGGGATGGTTACTGATTCAATTTAAAAGAAAGCTAAGGGAATGTGAGATTAAATCATTTACCCATATCACTGAAAATTATTGTTTAAAATAAAACTTACTCCTTCTGAAATGTAGGGCAAGGTTATGTCATGTATATACCAGGCTGCTTCCTAATACTGCTATAAGGAAAAATCTTAGCGAGCCAATAATGCAGGGGCAGCTTTACTTATGTCTACTTACCAGGCCTCATGTTTAGACATGCTTGCACTTTAAATAAAAAATGTTTAAATCATATGCATAAATAAATAGCTCACTTTGTCATTTGTAGCACACAGAGTATTTCAAATACTCAATGAATTTCTGTTTGAATATAGTTTAAAGAAAGGTGCTTTGTATTTAGCTCTTGCTGACCCTAGATTTTGACTGTGCATTCTACAGCAGTAGGGCAGTTGCATGTATATATATGTGTATGTCTTCACCCACAGTGAAGACAAGAACATGATAAGTAGAACTCATTTGTTATTTAAGCAAAGGTAGCACAAGTTGGAAAGATGGTGTCAGCCTTTCCTTTATGGTTGTAACATGAATGGCCGGACTATCTGGTCTTAGAACTTGTGCTATAGGTAGCACAGAAATTTCACCCTACATTTCTTTATCTACAGAATGAGGTTTGATGATTTTTGGGCTGTACTCACTCACAAAGTCTGATTATTTCAGTTAGCATTTGATTCTCCACAGGCCAGCAGATTATTCTTGTCTCTTGTTTTACTTTCTTCCTTCTGCTTCCTGCCTTCCAGCCTTTCACTGCTTGTTGATACTTTCATCAGAGGCAATTTAGGATTAAAACTAAGAGGGGATGAGAGTGGTCGGGAGACTGTGCTGTCACAAAGCAAGAAAAGAGGCCTCCTATAGTTATCACTGCAAAGCATTGCAAGCAGTCAGTTAACACAGTGCTGAAAAATACCCATGGAATTGTCAGTGAGACCTTTGAAGACCGTTCTGAAAGTGCCATTTTAGTTAAGTGAGCAGAAGCTGAACTGCAGCAGATCAGGAATGAATGGGAGTTAAGGAAGGGCTGAGTGAGTGTGAACAAACAGCTCCAGGAGGAGAGTGCAAAGAAAGCATGAGGTCAAAGGAAAACAGGTTTTTTTTGGGGAGGGGGGCTAGTTAAGAAAGACTTGAAAGTCAAAGGATACAAAGTTTTAGTTATGCAAGATGGGTAAGTTCTGGGATGTGATGTACAGCATGGTGACTCTAGTTAGCAGTATGGTGTTGTATGCTTGAGATTTGCTAAGAGAGAGAAAACTAACTGTGAGGTAGATACGTTAATTGATGCAGTTACGGTGATCATTTCCCATGTACTAATATCAAAACATCAAGTTGTATACCTTAAACATATATAATTTTTATTTGTCAATTTTATCTCAAGAAAGCTGGGGAGAAAATAATCAGGACCACCCTTGGAAGTGGTATCAGCTTTCTGTGAGGCATATGCTTACGTGGGGAAGAGGTAGTTTCAGTTAGGACAGAGGAATGGAAATGGAGAGAATAGAGCTGGTGAGGTAACTGACTGTGTCTGTCTGAGTGGTGATTGCCTGGCCAAGCCGAATATCTCGTGGCTGAATTCTCAGCACCTGTAGGAGTACATGGAACGTTAGTGGGTGGCAATAAATACTAGTGGAGTGAATGAATGGTTTTGAATGTTCTCAAAAAATACACAGCATTTTAGTGTTGATATATAGAGTTTATGAAAAAAAAAAAGTAGACAGGAATTAGAAACAGCAGAGAACCATGTATCCCACATTCTAGGAACACTTGTGACTCCATGTATTTTTTTCTCTTAAGTAAAGGCTATTTTTTAAATGCCAAAGAAAAGGGATGTCTGGGTGGCTCAGGCGGTTAAGCGTCTGCCTTCGGCTCAGGTCACCATCCGAGGGTCCTGGGGTGGAGCCCCGAGTTGGGCTCCCTGCTTAGCGGGGAGCCTGCTTCTCCCTCCTGCTCCCCCTGCTTGTGCTCTCTCTCACTCTTGCTCTCTCTCAAATAAATAAATAAATAAAATCTTTAACACACACACACACACAAACTTGAAGGAGACAGAAGGGAGAGAGAAGAAGGAAGTGAGAGCTTGAGGTTGAATATATAAGGTGGTGGTAATTGATAGAGTCCGAGGGAACCAGATTGAGATATAATCCAGAGCATAGATTTAAGGATTAGATAAAAAGACTTTGAGTGTAACATATGGGGAAAAGATGAGTGTGAATGCGGCTAAATTTGCTTGTAGAGAGTAGGAAGCTGACAGCTTAAAGACTTAAAATCAGAAGCAAGTTGGACCATTACAAGGAATCTTCCTGGGTAGTTGAGGACATGGAGTAAGTCCAACCAGACTAGAAGCTGGTTGCAGATGCTGGAAGTTTTATTGATTTTTGAGATGGGAAGATGAGGGAGTTCCAATCTTGTGGTTTAATGAGGCAAGATTATTAGCTGGTAGTGAGAAAAATGGATGCAAGATTAGGGAGTTTTGGGAACTCCCAAATTAGGGAAGATTAGGTAGTTCTGTTTCAGGAGAGAGAAGCAGGTGTGAAATAGAAATCTCAGTGGGGGTAGGGAGTGTATGCTTAGTAGAGGAAAACAGTAGGTGTGCTGAGCAATGTTGAATGCCTGTGTGAAGTTGGAGGTCATGAATATAAATTGAAAGCAGCATGCCTAATTGTATGATTTTTCCCCACCAAAGTTCAGCTTCTTAGATAAAAGCACAAAGAAGGGTGAAGTAGGTTCATAGGTTCATACAGGTTTGAGGTTTTAGTAGACATGACAACAAGGGAGGGACAGGGAGTTGCAGATCTTGACACAATAATTACAGTAAAGATGAACTCTGAAATATGGACTGGACATGAAGGGGTGTGAGGAGAGGAAAGGGTGCTAATGAAAAAGGAAAAAGTGATGGGGTCATTGGGTGTACCAGGTACAAGAAGAGCTCCAAGGATAAGAACTTAGGTTTAAAGAACGGGATATTTAATCAATGGTAGTTCTGTTTCTAATGATGACAAGATTCAAGGTATAATAATGCAAATGGTGAGTTAAATGGAGTAAAAAGGAGAATTGAGGTTTTGATCAAATCCATGTGGATGTCAAAACCTTGGAGAGTAGTGAAGATTAATGAATGAGGATTAGACCAGTTGATCAAGAGATGACAATAAAGGGGAAGAGGACGGGGGTGTTGCAAGATGGTATGAGCCTCAGAAAAGCATGACTTCGTAAGAGGGAAGAGAGATAATGGTCTGGAAATGGCAGTGAAGAGCAAGGAAAATAACTTTAGTTATCCCCTCACCCTGATGTAAATGGAATAGTGGTAATAAACTGAGAGAGAAATAGAGGAAAAGCAGTGTCCTAAGGGATCAGCCAAAAGGACAAAGAGCTAAGGGAATTTTCATTCAGAAAAGCTATGCAGTTATGTGAGGAGCTTCCTGAACACAAATAGGAAGTTCCCGGACAGTGGAAGGATTTGAGGAGAGGAAGCGTGGGAGATTGGGTCAGATCAAGAATAAACAGCATTTTAGAGATGAGAATTTGGGTGGTAAAGGATGACAAGGAAGGCCAGGTGGGTTGACAGGTGAAAGAGAAAATTGGCCTCATTGGTCTTGGAGGAAGACAGGCTATGAGTTCTAATCTGTGGTCTTTGAGACTGTAGAGCATCTGGAGTGATCACTCCTTTAGCCTACTTGTGGTGGAATGGGATTATAATATTTAAAATTATTTGTCTGAAGAAATTATGTTCTACTGGACCCTGTAATATTCGTGTACTGGATCAAGGGTAATTTTTATTCTTTTGCTCAAGTCACACTAGGACACATAGCAAAGCCTGTGGGTTCAAAGATGAGACATTTGACAGGCCCTTATTCCATTAAGGAAACTGATGCACTGTCGTATCTTCAGCAGTGAGTTAGTGAGAAAGCATTGGCCTCAGAATCTGAAGAAATGAGTTCTAGTCCTACCCATGCCACTTGCTAGCTGTGTAACTGTTTGTCATTTAACCTCCAAATTTTGCTTTCTTCATTTACAAAATGAAGCTGACCATATCTGTGCTGCCTTCTTTGCAGAGTCTTAGGGTGATTAAATGAGATAGCATATAGGGCGCCTGGGTGGCTCAGTTGGTTAAGCGACTGCCTTCGGCTCAGGTCATGATCCCAGAGTCCCGGAATCGAGTCCCACATTGGGCTCCCCGCTCGGTGGGGAGTCTGCTTCTCCCTCTAACCCTAGCCCCTCTTGCGCTCTCTCTCTCACTCTCTCTCTCTCTCTCAAATAAATAAATAAAATCTTTAAAAAAAAAAAAATGAGATAGCATATATACAGAAGTGCTTTGTGAACTATTATGTGCCATACAAATTTTTTTTATGTTCTTAGGGTAGGGATCACCCTGAATCTCCACAGTACTTTCAGTGCATTGGAAAGTGCATTGGAAGGTCACCACTGCTGACTTGGGATAATGATTGAAGAGGTACTACTATTCCTTAGAAAGTGGAATCTGTCAAGACCAGAATTGGGGCTTATCATAGACTTCTACCCTAAACCTTTCCACTGGGGCTTTGTCATTCTGGCCTTACTGACTAGTCCTCAGTTACTCTAGACAGTGCTTCTAAAATTGAGTTTTACTGATGGCCTTCTGATTCAGGATGGAGGCGGGTGATACCTCTTGTTGTTTAACAGGCTCTGAGAGAACGAGCACACTAGGGTGAATTAATGGTCATCACTAAGACTTGATGTAGCCTCCTCTTACTCAGAATGCTGCTTTTGTGTTCTTGACTCAGTTATCCCCCTTTAGAATGGACATGAAATACTGTTGTTTCAAATTCCTTTAAATCATTTAATTTTTAAAATGTTCTTACCTAATAAAGATATTTTAGTAATTTAAGTGAAAGTAAATACAGAATCTGTGGTATGGCTTGGAGTTTGAATGACATAGTGGAGATAGTTCAAAACTAGACAAGTCACTTAATCTTCTGAGCCTCGGAAATGGTCATCATTATATCCATTTTACAAGAATGTTATCAAGATCAAATGTAGGTATTGGGGCACCTGGGTGGCTCAGTCGTTAAGCGTCTGCCTTCGGCTCAGGTCATGATCCCAGGGTCCTGGGATCGAGCCCCGCATCGGGCTCCCTGCTCTGCGGGAAGCCTGCTTCTCCCTCTCCCACTCCCCCTGCTTGTGTTCCTGCTCTCACTGTGTCTGTCTCTGTCAAATAAATAAATAAATAAAATCTTAAAAAAAAAAAAAAGATCAAATGTAGGTATTATGTGTAAAAGCACTTTAAAGTGCTACACATATGTTCAGGGTTTTTTGTTTTGTTTTGGGGTTTTGGGGATGTTAAGTTTGAGGAGCTAATTTGCATTCTGCTATGATTTTTTTTCATGACTAATAAAAATTTTTTGTCCTGATTATATCACATTATTGAGCTGAGCTGTATTTTGTCAGTTGAATCTGTTTTAAGGCCCGGCCTTCGGAAAGAATATTATATGCTTTCTTTAAGCAAAATCAGAATATAGGATTACTTCCTGTCACTATAGGAGGTATTCAGTATTAGTGGTTGAAGTTCAGCGAGTTACATCTTCCCTGTCTTTTTTTTTTTTTTTAAGATTTTATTTATTTATTTGACAGACAGCGAGAGAGGGAACACAAACAAGGGGAGTGGGAGAGGGAGAAGCAGGCCAATGTGGGGCTCGATCCCAGCACCCTGGGATCATGACCTGAGCCAAAGGCAAACGCTTAACGACTGAGCCACCCAGGCCCCTCTCCGTCTTCCATTTCTACCAGGATGGTAGAATAAGTGCTCTGAGCAATGAAAACAATAGAAATAGATGCTGGATTTAAAAAAATTTGTGAGTGCTTTGTTGAGCCATGTTGAGGTACGCTCAGGCCCAAAACTAAGTAAACCAATCTTAACCAAGTGGTCAAGTTTAACATTACCAAAATGGCACAAACCAACATTATGTGTCTCCTGATATGTTGCGCTGAAAGAAACACAACATCACCTCTATACTGTTTTTGCCAAAAACAGTTCATCTAAGTGTAAGGAAATAAATTAGACACATCCAAATTGTAATTTGGTCTATAAAACAACTGACTGACCCACACTCTAAAAATGTGAATCTCATAAAAGATGGAGGAAATCTTCCAGATGTAAGGAGACCAAAGAGCCACGACTAAAGGACACTAAAGAGTCATGACAGCAAACTGCAGTGTGTGACCCTTGATTGGATCATGGATCAGAAAAAAAGCTATTATTGAGGACAGTATTTACACTAGGGGGGACATTTTTTAATATGAACTCTGTATTAAGTAATACTTTGTGGCTGTGTTAAATGTCTGTAGCTTGGTACTGGTGTTGGCATGGTAGTTATGTAGAATAGTGATGAACTATCTGGGGTGAAAGCATCGGTGTCTGCGACTTAGTCAGATTTTCTGCAGGTTTGAAAGTGTTCAAAATAAAAAGAGAAAAAAAATTTGGAGTTGCAAATGTCAAATGTTTGTGAAAAATGAAATACTAGATTAAGTATATTTTTAAGTTATAAAAGTGCTAAGTAGATTAACCGGTAAATATCAACACTGGGAAATGGAGAGTGGTGGGGGGTAGTGTAAATTAACAGACTCCTCCTCAGCCATATCAGGGGTTCATTCATAAATGAAGATATATTAATATTAGCTAGGGTTTATTAAGAGCTTTCTCTGGGACTGACACTGTTCTAAGTGTCTTCTTTATTGAATCCTTACATTAACCCTGTGATGTAGGTCGGTATTACTCTTCTCCACATTTCACATAGGAGTAAATTAAGACACAGAAGTTGCCCAAGGTCATACAGCTAGTAAGTGTAAGCAGAAATTCAACCTAGATGGTTAGCATTTGACCTTAAATGGTTATACTGGGGGGAAAAAAGATGAAAATGTATAAGCTAAGCATTCAACTTAAGAAGCTAGAAAAAGACTAGCATAATAAAGCAAAAAAAGTAGAAGGAAATTAATGAAACAAAAGACATTTAATACAGAGAATCAAGAAAGCAATATTTGACTCTTTTAAAGATTAATAAAATTAAACCTTTGGCAAGACCAATTTTAAAAGGAAAGAAGGTAGGAATAAAGAAAATTAGAAATGAAAAGGAAATATAATTAAATATGCTGCAAACATTAAAAGAAGAGGATATTGGGGTACCTGGGTGGCTCATTTGGTTAAGCAGCCAACTCTTGGTTTCAGCTCAGGTCATGATCTCAGGGTCTTGGGATTGAGCCCCGAAGCAGGCTCCGCGCTCAGTGGAGAATCTATTTGGGATTCTCTCTCTCCCTTTCCCCCTCAGTCTGCTGGCGCACACGTTCACTTTCTCTCTCTCTCAGATAAATAAATCTTTTTTTTTTTTAAAGAGGATATTATGACAGATTTTTGCACATAAATATAAAAACGTGGATGAACAAATTACCACTTGCCAAAACTGACTCAAAATATAAAATATCTGGATAGCTCTGTCGTCAAATATTTTAAATCTATAGTTTAAAATCTTCCCTAAAAGAGAAGCCCAGAGTTTTTACTGGAGGAACCAGTAAATCTAGTCTTACACAGCTGTTTCTATCGCTTTTCAGCCTTTTGGCTAAGATCAAGTATAGTCTTACACAGCTGTTTCAAAATACAGAAAAAGTGGGAATATTCCCAACTTATACAGAGCTATCACAAACATATCAAAACATATAAGAACAGTATGAGAAAGGATAATTATGGACCAGTTTAACATAGAGGTGAAAGTTCTAAAAAATATTAAAAAGACAAAAGCAGGATTTATAAAAAAGGATAATCCATAATGACCAAAAAAATTGATTTATCTTAGTCATGCAAAGATGATTTGACATACAAAAACATGTAATTTGCCTTATAAACAGATTAAAGGGAAAAAATGGTATGTTTATCTCATTAGATGCAGAAAACGTATTTGATAGAATTTAAAATCCATTCATGATGAAAACATGAAAAACTTACTAGCAAATTAGGAATAGAACTTCCTTAACCTGAGAAAGAAGATCTGTCATTCTCTTAAGGCTGCCAACAGTTCTATCCACAAGTGCTGGTTAATTTACTTGTCCTCAGTTAACTCATCTATTGAACCAGGGCCTCCGGGAAGCAGTGACTTAATCCAGAGAAATGAGTCTAGTGTTAGGAATTGCTAAGATTATTGCAGTTAGGCAGAGGAGGTTTCTGGCAAGCCTTATAGTGCTCTTCACATCTTATTAATATGTATAGACTATTGTTTATGCATTCTCATTCATATAAGAAATACTAATTAAATATCCGCCCTCTGGGATGGGGATACCTTGATGAAAGTCAGTCCTGTTGTCAAGAAACTCACTCCAGTAGAGGAGGCCACCATATAGTCAGGAGACGCTGACTATGATAGAGGAAGGCCCAGGATGCCTTGGGGAGCATGGGAAGCTCATGAACTCAGACACTGGAGAAAAGGGGCTGGTAAAGGAAGACTTAGAGCAGTATCTTACAGGACAAGTTGAGGGCTAATCTTGCAGCCATAAGAAGATCAGACATTAATTTGGCTCCACTTTACTCTCCTTTTAAACTTACAATTCTTTTCCTTTATGACCTCAGCCAATAATAATAGCTAAAATTATTATGAACTTGCTCTGTGCCCTCCACAATTACAATAAGCACTTTATGGGTATTAACCCATTTAATCCTCACGACAGTATTGTGAGGCATGTACTATAATTAACTACATTTTACAGACGAGGAAACGGCAAAGTAACTTTCCTGATGTTACTCAGCCCACCACTGACAGAGCCTGATTCAGACCTATGTTCTCAGAGTCCTTATCACTAATCCAGTCTGCTTCTCCATAGATTGCAACCACCATATCCTCTGCTTTTCAGTAGAATTTAGAGAAAAGTGCAACCGAGAGAACTATTGAAAGCTAAGATTTGTGGAAACTTTGCCCTGAATGCAGTATTTGTATTATTGGCTTAAGCTGCAAGTCTTGATCTCAGACATTTTGGACATAGTCTTCAGACTTATACCACATTGTATTCAGATCATATCTATCACTTCAATCAAGTTAAAAGGGTTCACCTATAAAATATTGTATTTCTGGAAAGAAACTGAGTTTGGGCTTTTGGGGGGGTTTTTTGTTTTGGAGGATTTTTTGGTTTAGAGTTTTGTTATTGTGTGTGGGTAGATACCTCAAAACATTCTACCAATATAGGTGACCCTTGAACCACGTGGGTTAGGGGTGCCGATGCCCAATATAGTTGAAAATCTGTGTACAGCTTTTGACTTCCTCAAAATTTACTAATAGGCTACTATTGACCAGACACCTAATCTATAACATAAGCAGTGATTAACACAAATTTTGTGTGTTATATGTATATTATACTGTATTCTTAAAATTAAGCTAAAGAAAAGAAAATTGAGAAAATCATAAGGAAAACCCATTTACAATACTATGCTGTATTTATTTTTAAAAATCTGTGTATAGGTGGACACAGACGGTTCAAACCCGATTATTTGAGGGTCAGCTGTACTGTTGAAGGTTCTACCTTTGCCATGAAACCTCTTGATTACTTTAGGTTTTTGTGGGGGTTTTTTGGTTTTGGGTTTTTTTCTCTTCCTTACTCCAGCCTTTTTAAACTCTCTTGTTCAGGATTCTGTAGATATCATGTAAAAGAAACTCAGTTCAAAATAGTTAAGCTAACAAGAGTAGTTACTGGAAGAGTACCAGGACTGCTTACTAAGTCCGTAGAAGTGCTACTGGGCAGGGGCAGTTCCTAGACATAGGAATGCAGTTGGAGAGGCGGTTCCCCCAGGCCTCCCTCTCTCTGCCTGCAGTCTTTGCTTCCCTGTTTTCTGTACTGATTTCATTTCCACCCCAGTGGCCTCACTTGGTGGTGGGACAGCTCCAGGTTTACCTTATCCCAGTTTAATGAGTTTAGAGAAGGAAAGACTTCTTTCTCAGACCCTTTTCAGTCTATCTGAATCCCAGGAAAGGATTCTGGCCCAGCTTGGATCCATGTGCATGTCCTTTGGACCAGTCCTTCTGGCCAGGGAGGTGGGGTGCTGTGATTGATTAGTTAGGCCTAACTTAAACGACTGCACCTGAGTGGACTCTGAGGGACAGATTCTTCACAATCTCACAGATCACAACTGCACAGAATAGGCTTGGGGCAGGTGCTGTTGGAAAGGTGCTGTTAGAAGAAGACAGAAGGAAAATGCTGAACAGATAACCACAGGTTTCTGCTAAGGTGCTTATCTCTAACCCACATCTTGGCACTTTTCTCTACTTTGAGACTTTGAGCTCTTTGAGGGCAAAAACTGCAAACTTGAGAGCCAGAGGGCCCTGGATTTGATCCCCTGCATATCTCTGGCACTGCATAGCACTAGATGCTCAATAAGCAAGTATTTATTTCAATTCCTGTTTGCAATACTTTTCATTATTTTGGCTTACTCTAGTCATGATTTTAGGTAGACATTATCTTTTCCATTTTTAGTTTTAACTAAATTATTCAATATTGCTTCTGTGTTTAGTTCAGGATCTCACTGGATAAGTTATGGGTACTTGGTTAAACTACATATGTAAAAAATATGACTGAACAAACCTCTTCAAATAATAAGCAGATTGTTTCCCCATATTTTTTTAAAGATTTATTCATTTATTTTAGAGAGAGAGCGGGCCAGTGTGAGAGGGGGGAGGAGGAGAGGGAGAGAGAGAATCTCAAGCAGACTCCAAGCTGAGCACGGAGCCCGATGTAGGGCTCGGTTGCACAACCCTGACTGAGATCATGACCTGAGCCAAAACCAGGAGTTGGATGTTCAACTGACTGAGCCACCCAGGCACCCCTGTTTCCCCATATTTTTAATGGATTGGGGTTTTTTATTGAAAATAAAGTATCAAATCAAAGATTTGGCTTATGAAATTGGCTTATCTTTATTCCTTAGAAATGAATTAATACAAAAGTACATGATTTTAACATATATTTGTCCTCAGTGGCTACAGGACTTAAATACTTGTATTCAGGACTTTTTAATCATTCAGATATTTTTTAAACTTTTACTCTTTTTACTTTAGTTTAACTTGCTTTCAGATTTTTGTCTCTTAATGAAAATGCCACATTAGTACATAAGACAAAAATATTTAAATCAACGGCATATTGATTTATTTTCATTTTCTCCTTAGGAACTGAGAGAAAGCTATAATACACAGCAGTTAGCGCTTGAACAACTTCATAAGATCAAACGTGACAAGTTGAAGGAAATTGAAAGAAAAAGGTCAGAGCTAATACAGAAAAAGAAACTAGAAGATGAGGCTATAAGGTAATATAGCTGATAAATTTATTATACTACATTACTGTTAGAATTCTAATTTTGTTGCCCATATCTTTATTTTGACTATGAAAAGTTAAGGAAAATAAAAGGATTATCCTTGGATGCTAATTAAAGTCTCAATTTTAGAAATTCAGTTCTTCTTTTAGGGACTGAGATTATAGTAATCAATTTTATGTTCCACTGGTGAAAAATAGGGCTTTGGAGTCAGACAGGGATTAGACTTCTTGATCTACCACTTACTGTTTGGATGACCTTGGTTGAGTCACTTTACCTTTTGAACCCCGGTTTCTCCACCTGAAAAATAGAAATATTGATGCAGACCTTTAGGTAACTGAGAATTAAATTAAAAAAAAAAAAAAAGCTAATGAGCCAAACACAAATGTCTTACATTCATCATTTCTATCTCTCCATTGTAAATCTATTAGTTTGCTGAAAGATCACAAAACCCAAATACTTAATTTTACAGAGTGATAAGATGGAGTATATAATGCCATGTTGCTGCAGTTCTTTTTGTACCACTGAACTTATCAATTGCCTCCATTTATAGCAAAGAGAAGTAAGACAGTTGCAGAATCTGAAGCATAGAACCATTTATTTAGAGACTCAGCATGATTTTTTTCTGTTGTATGGTCCTGTTTCTAATATGTTATGTTCCTCAGTAACCCCCCCCCCGCAAGTTCTCTAGTGTCAGAAATCAGTATAATTAACAAATATTAAGGAGCCAGCATTCCTTTGCCTTGGAGATAAGTAGACGAGTAATGCCCATGAAAGAGCTAATACTTACTAGGGAGGCAAGAAAAACACGTTACCGTATAGCAGGCTTCTATTTTTAAAGGCTTCAGAATAACCACTCCCAGCACATTTTTAATGATTGGCCACTGTTGACTGTGATGCAAGAAGACTCTGGTTTTACTCCTTGTTCCTTGATTCCTCGTCATTCCAGTAGGAGATGCAGACAGCTAAACAGATCTCTGTAGTACTCTTTACTCCAAGCCCTTACTTCGTGGCCCCTAACAAGAGACACTAGAATAATATAAAAGCAGAGACTAAGAAGGCTCTTTATTTGCCACTTAACTGCCACTGAACATTGCACAAGGGAACTGTGCAGTGACTACATAGCTAATCACTGTGTCAGAATTTTCTGCTGACACGTTGCAAGTATCTTGATATCTCTTCATCACTGCTCACAATTTTTTTAGGCCAGCAAGCCATATTAATAATACACATATTCATTTGATTCATCCTCCTCACACATTATCCTGCTATAGAAGAGGGAAGAAGTCAGAGCAGAAACACATGTCCAATCAGTCCAGAGCTGAGTCTTAGAAGTATAACTTGATTTCTTGGCCATTTACCTTGGAAGATTCCCTCCTTGTCCCGTGCTGTTGGTTATAGTCAGGTTTTCACAGTGTAGATGTGGCCTCTTTGCCCTTTGTCCAGCTTCTGAGGTATCTTCTGGCTCTGGACCAGTTTCTCATGCAGTAACTCATACATAAGAAAGTTTACCAAAATTTAATTTTATATTCTCTTAACTCTCTAGCCTTTCTTTATCCCAGTAAACATGTGGTAAATACTTGGTGGTGTTTATAATCTCTGGGAATTCAAATAGAAGCTAGATTAGGTCATCTTAGGTGTGGAAGAATATCATAGAAGGCGACCAAGGAACTAACTGGGAAAAGGAATGGCAGTTGAGATTAAGAAAGGACCGCAGAGAAGCATGGCCCTCAAAGGAGAGCCAGATGTCAGTCACAGAAGTGCTGGAGGAAGCACTCTTTGGAGTGAGAGAGGGTATGGGAGGATTTGAAAAGGGTCAAGAGGAAGCTAGTCATGGGGTAATGAACCAGGAGTATGAAGTGTAAAACAGTTCAGGAATGAGGAAGAAAGGTGGCTAAGTGAGTCTACGGTTTTGGGGATTATATAGAATTTCCAAATTCCTCCAAGAATTCTAGGAATTGAGACATGGAATTAAGCCAAGGTATCCTTCTCGGTGGGGCATAAATACCCCCAACTCCCAGGATGAATCCAGCCACAAGCTCTGCTGTCCCTGATAGTGTGAGCAGAGGCTTGGAGAAGGTGCTAAATTTAGTGGTGGCAGCTCTGCCTCCGAGTAAGACCATAAAAAATATATGCAAGAAAGAAAACTATGGTGAACATTAGTTTCAATACTGTAATAGCTAAGTCTGATCAGAGACATCTTGCCTAGCTAGAAACCAAGCTGCAGCTATATCATATGTCCTAGAAACACATATGGAAGCATGGACCTATAGGGGAAGCATGTCCTATTCTCTAACAGTGGAAAAGACTTTCAAGGGATAATGTAGAAAGTAGGTAATCTGCCCAGAAGCATTTCCTGTTTCCACAGTAATGACCGAATCCTGAAAACAGGGGTTAGCTAGGATAGTGGAAATAAGAGCTAGAATATAGTCCTTGTGAAAAATCTGGAGGGAAAGGAAGAACGTTTAGATATACCTTTTGGACTTGTTTTCTGAATAGTTCCCCTTCTTGGGACTGGGAGGTTAGCTGACAGGAGGGAATTTAAGGGTATGGGAAATTGTCAGTCCTACTCCCCAGCTCATCTGTTTGCCTCTCTTGATTAATTGGTTTCACCTTCATCCATGATCCCCACTGTTTCTCCACACCCCCTACTAATATGTCTTTGCTATATAATAAATATATGATTATATATAAATACATAAGAAATATGTAATATTTCTATAGTTTGTGAGGAACAAGATCTAATATTTTTATTTTGCATAACAAAAATTTTAGGACATTATGCAAACTCTTTTTTTTTTTTAATGTAAAGGAAAGCAAAGCAAGGAAAAGAAAACTTATGGAGAGAAAGTCTTAGAAAGGAGGAAGAAGAAAAACAAAAGCGACTCCAGGAAGAAAAAACACAAGAGAAAGTTCAAGAAGAAGAGCGGAAAGTGGAGGAGAAGCAATGTAAGGATAAGGATAAAAATAATAGATTTGATTTTTCTGAGACAGAACAATGAAAGCAGTAAGAAAAAAAGATGAGAGGGGGAAAAAATTTTTAAACATGTTAACCTTTGAGTCAGAAAAAAACCTTTTTCTAAATTAAACTTGGAGAAGTGCATAGGCTTTATTAAAACAGACTGAGGGTAGAAGTCTTAAAACAACATGTAGAAAAGAAGATCATAATCACTGAGTAGCTATGAACAGACCCTGACATGGTTTTCATAACTGAAGTAAACAGTTGTAGTTTATTCAGCCAGTGTTAACTAAACTGTTTATTTTAATGAATAACAGTAAAATTTTAAGTCTTTGCATATTAAAATTTTCTCAAATGATACACTTTGTTTATGCTACATCTCAGATTCCATTCCTAAGATACTTTACATATTACTGTATCTCTTGTGGATATACAAATATTTGAATCCTTATTAATGATACATGTGTTGAAATTTCTGTAAGCTAAAGCATTTATTCTGCAAATAAAGTTAAATATTTTTAATCTTATTAAGGCTAGTGTATCTGTGAGCTCTTCTGTTTTTCTTTTAGAACCATACTGGTAAATCTACAGCTCTTTCTTCACTGAACCCTGTTCACTGCTAATCTCATCTGTGACCTCTCTCTCTGTCTCTTCTTCCCTGTTACGTCCTGAGCGCCACAGAACAAACCTTGCTGCTTGGCCTCCTTGCACTTTGCACGGCTTAGCCTGCCACCACTCCTCTGCCTTCCCCACGTCCCCGCGCGTGGCACACCCTGCAAGTCATGGCTTTGTTTCATTGCCTCCTACTTCACTGAAGATGAACGTCCTCATTTGCTTTTATATTGATTCTGTGACTGTACAAGATATTGAAATCCTAACAAGCCTGTGTCAAATGGATTTTCATTTTACTGTTTGATGTTCAGTTTTTTTCCTTTTGATTTTGCAAGCTCTTTATGTTATAGAGTCATCACAAAAATGTGTATATATGAAAGTAGCAAATAATGACAATTATCTTCTCTTTAGGTGAGCCAGCTAGTGCTTTGGTAAATTATAAAGCATTGTATCGCTTTGAAGCCAGGAGCCATGATGAGATGAGTTTTAATTCTGGGGATATAATACAGGTAGGAAACAGTCTTTTTTGTTCATGAATAAGCTTAATACAATGTAATATGTTACTGTCTATAATAATAATGACTATAATTTTATATAGTGATTTCCCATTTAAAAAGCATATCTTGAACTTTATCTGATTTGGCCCTAACGACATACTGCAGATCTGCCATATTCTAGGTAAGGAAGCTTAGACTTACACAAAATGTAACAGTCAGCAGGACAGTGCCAGAGTGGGTTGCAAGTACATGTCTTTGATTTCCAAATCCAGTGTTCTTTACACTGTGCCATTGCTTCACATCATAAAAGGTGATGCTGATTTTGTTATGTTAATAAATTACCAGTGAAATTTGGAGAAGCTGATTATTTTCTGGCAACCAATAAAAGAGTTGAAGGAGGTAGGTTCTATAGCTCTAACTAGATGCAGTCCCTTGTTCCTGGAAAAAAAAAAGGCCTTTATTATATAGTCACAAACCACATAAAATGGATGAATAAGACAAGATGCAGGGAATAGCATTTGATACAGCCATTGTGATATAATGGAAAGAATACAGGCTTTAGGATAGGAGCATACTAACTTGGGTTTTAGTGTCTGCTTCGGTTTTCTTCTTAGTAAATTAAGATAATATTGCCTAGAATACCTAGCCAGTGCCTGCTTTCGTTTTTCCCTGCATGGTCACCAGTGTGGTGTATTTTATCAGTTACATAGCAAATATTTAGTGATACTTGGCGTAGTGTTTACCAGAAACATCTGTTCAAACACTCATGATGGTGCCCAGCTGCACATTCCTTCTGTTACCATTGCCACCACACACAGTGCCACAGTCTGGTGGCCCTCTTGATCCTCCTCCACCTGTTGGTGGTGATGAGGTTGTGTCCAAGAATGAAGAGATGCAGCCTATCTCTGGGCACATTTGGTCAAGAGCGTACTTATATTTTTGGTTACATCTTTTATTTATTCTGTCAACAAATATTTGTTGAGGGCTATGGCTAGGCTAGGGATATAGTAAACAAGACACAGTCTCTGCACTTAATGAGCTGATAGTCTGTTGAGAAAGACAGACATTCTAATGTAGTAGAGGAAGGAAGGTGGTGGAAAGCTACCAGCTTTAGAGCAGACCTCCCCCCATGGTCATCAAGCCAGTCTGGTGGCAGTGACAACAGGAACATTAACTTAGCTAGAGTTTCTTGACTGTTTGTGTTCTCCGCCGAGTCACCGATGTAAAGAATGAGTCATGTGTTACTACCAGATGCCTGATTTGGACAACTTGGTTGATGACAGTGTCATTCACTAAGAGAGGAAGATCAGAAGGAGGGAATTTGAGTAAGAGTTACAATGAGTTTAATTTTGGGTGAGTTTCAAATTTCCAGGCAGCAGGTGGATACAACTCTGGCTATCCACAGATATAGGGGGATCTCAGGTAGAGATCAGAGGAGGCCAGTTTGAGTGTCATCATTATGTTGTGATGGTAATTGACATGAGTGTAGAGGATGATTGATGATGCAATTCCCCAAGAGACATGAATACTGGAGGGATTATTAGAGGAAGGGGAACCTTAAAAGAACGAGAGGTAGGAAAAAGCCAGGAGAGTAGTTTAGTGTTAGGGAATTTTGTGAAGAGTGGTCTGGATCTCCATGTGAAATAAGATGGGACTAAAAAAAAAATAACCATTAGATTAACAGTATCACAGCTATCGTTAACCTGGAGGAAAACAATATTCGTTGAGTGGAGTGGTGGGGGAAGAAGCCAGATTTCAGTGACCTGAACAAATTGGAAGGGAGGGAGAGGAGACAGTGAATATATAAAATTCTTTGAAGGAGCTTGGCTTTTGAAAGGGAGAAGGGAGAGAAAATGATAGTGAGGAGTATGGGTTGAGGGAAGTTGTTCTATGTTTCGTGTTTTTGTTTGTTTGTTTTTTTAACTTGGCTGAAGCTTGAGCAAGTTTAATGATGGAGAAGATCTGCAGAGAGGGAAAGGGTTAATGATACTGGATTTAGTAAAGTGCACAACTGTAAATGTACAACTCAAATGTAGATTTGTACACATGTATATATCTGTTAAACTACCACTCAGATCAACATATAGAACACAGAACACTCAGGAAGGCACCTCATGCCTCCCTGGCAGACCTCTCTATTCTGACCAGTGGATGCAGATGAGGAAGATTCTCGATAGGGCTGGAGGGCTTGGGATCTAGAGCACAGGAGAGAGTAGTGGAAGGACTAGATAACCTCTTCCTTTGTGATTAGAGGGCTGAAAGAAAAGGATGGATGGGATTATTAAATACATTTTGCTGAGTTAGAAGGTGAGCTCAGATCTGAGGGCTTCCCTGTTCTTGGTAAGATAGGAGGCAAGGTCTAATCAACTTAATGGATGAGAGTAGCAGAAGAGATTTGATTGAAAGTGAAAAAGATTAGAAATTCCACTGAGTCCTGGCAACATTTTCCATGACAACCTGTTTTTCAAGCGTTCATATATGTTAGTGCTATTTTTGAAGTAATAGTTTCCATTAACCTGTGAGAACTTATGTAAAATTTTCTAGTTTAAGTCACTATGTAAATTGACAAGTAAAAATTAATTAGGGCTACAAATAACAGATATGAAATAGGTTAAAATTGACCCCTAACAAAGCAAACTTGGTCTAATTCTAAAGATTAAATGAATGGGCCTTTTCTTCTTGGAAAGGTAGAAAATATTAGGAAAAAGTATTAAAGAAAGTAGGCTTTTAAAAGTTTATAGAAAAAGGAGGAAGTTAGTGTTTGAATGCTAGTATTCATACCTGTCAGTGATCCTTGCTTTGAGACCCAACACTTAAATCAGGTGAATTGCTGAGCATGTTGCTTTCGGTTGCATAATTCCTTGGGGTCTGTTGTGTTCTTGTCTTCGTTTTTAGTGCTCTGGATTGGCTATTTTAAAGTAGTCTTAAACTAGATCTACAGGATGATATTTTAGCAGTGGTTTTTATGTTCTGTTTCAGAACACCATTTTATAGTTACTACATAGCTATGCTAGCTATGATAGAACTAATGAGTGAGTTTAGCAAGGTTACAGGATACAAGATCAATATACGAAGACAAATGTTCATAGTTTTATTTGTAATAGCCAAAAACTGGAAACAACTCAAATGTCCATTACTAGGTAAGCATATAAACAAATTGTGGTACATCTATACAATGTAATACTCCTCAGCAATAAAAGGGAGAAAAAAATGAAACTATAAATCATCTGTGTGTGTTACCAGTTGGAAAATAGTATTCAAAACTCTTAGTTCAAGAAGATTCTGTGATAGGAACAGAAAAAACTAAGCAAAAAAATTAATGATTAACTATAGGATAATAACAAGTTTGCAAGAAAGTGAGTGTAATTATCAGAATAGTGCATTATTCAGATGTGAAAATTTATTTGCATAGTCATAATAATGTAACCATTGAATATAATTTAACCAAAAATTTTGAGATAGCAGTATTGATAGAATAAAAAGATGCAGTAAAAGAAAGTTAAATGTTGATTTTCCATAACCAAAAGCCAATAGATGTCTAAAATTGAAACATTCAAGAAATAGTAATATAAGTATGTTATTTAGAAATACAGAAGATAATACAGAAGAAACAACTAAAAATGGCAAGTTACTGTGAGGAGTGGAAATAAGGGCATAGTGAGTGATGGGGTCTTCCAGGATAAGCCATGTAGAATGCTGTTTGTTTTGTAAACTATTTTCATATTTAACTTGGATGCAATTAAAAATTAAATTTTAAAAAGGCACTTTGTCAGTAATTAGAGATAGTGAGTGACCTATTGATTTGTAGAAAATGGTGTCAACTTAATTCTGAAAATGAGGCTACCATACAGTAGTCTGCGTCTCCTTCCTTTGTAAACGTGTAGCATTCTAACCATTGTTAACCCTTCTTTTTGTTTCCATAGGTTGATGAAAAAACCATAGGAGAACCTGGTTGGCTTTATGGTAGTTTTCAAGGAAATTTTGGCTGGTTTCCATGCAACTACGTAGAAAAAATGCCATCAGGTGAAAAATCTGTGTCTCCTAAGAAGGCCTTACTTCCCCCTACAGTATCTGTATCTGCTACCTCAGCTGCTTCTGAGTAAGTTTTTAGCTGACAGTGGAGTTTATGCATGTTTTGGTAAATGTATAAATACCTAATAGGTATTCGTGTCAGCCCGCTGCTTAATCATATTATAATCTGTGCTGGGCTCTCCAAGAGTACCTTTTGTTCCAAATTTCATAGTAGAATTTAACAAATAAAAATGTAGGTCAGTACTTTGTTCATGAATTTTTTTTCCACAGATTTTGTTTAAACACAAAGTAAATTATATACAAGCTGATAAATTTGTAGTACATTAGATTTTAAATGATTAACTGTACTTATATCAAAGTGTTGTATTTACAGATCACTTTCTTCAAGTCAACCAGCATCAGTGACTGATTATCAAAATGTATCTTTTACAAACCTAACTGTTAATACATCATGGCAGAAAAAATCAGCTTTTACTCGTACTGTGTCCCCTGGATCTGTATCACCGATTCATGGACAGGTGTGTATCTTTAATTTTGTGTGCTTTATCCTTTTTTTTTTTTTTTAAGATTTATTTATTTATTTTAGAGAGTGAGAGAGAGCACACGCACAAGTGGGGGAAGGAGCAGAGGGAGAGAAACTCAAGTAGACTCCGTGCTGAGCACAGAGGCTGACGCGGGGCTCAATCTCACAACCCTGAGATCATGACCTGAGCCAAAATCAAGAGTTGGGACACTCAACCGACTGAGCCATCGAGGCGCCCCTGTGTTCTTTATTCTTTGACATTGCTCCTGTTCACATAAAATTGAATAAAGAGGGCACCTGGGTGGCTTAGTCGTTAAGCATCTGCCTTCGGCTCAGGTCATGATCCCAGGATCCTAGGATCGAGTCCCGCATTGAGCTCCCTGCTCAGCGGGGAGTCTGCTTCTTCCTCTCCCACTCCCCCTGCTTGTGTTCCCTCTCTTGCTGTGTCTCTCTCTGTCAAATAAATAAATAAAATCTTAAAAAAAAAATAGAATTGAAGATTTTTGTACAAAGGCATCATTTACTCTTTTAACCAGAATTTGTAACATTTGGTTTCTGTTCTTATTGTTCACGTGTGATATAATGTAAAGAAATTATTATTACTTAGAAGTTTCTCAACAATTCATTTTCATAGCATCCAGTTGCTACCAGTTTTCTTTTTTTATTTTTTTTTTAAATTTTATTTATTTATTTGGCAGAGAGAGACACAGTGAGAGAGGGAACACAAGCATGGGGAGTGGGAGAGGGAGAAGCAGACTTACTGCTGAACAGGGAGCCCAATGTGGGGCTCGATCCCAGGACCCTGGAATCATGACCTGAGCTGAAGGCAGACACCCAACGACTGAGCCACCCAGGCACCCCAAACAGTTAAGATTTCTAAGCTCAAAATGTCATCTTGACAAATCTGGTTATATTATTCTTAATTCATAGTTATTGTAAGAAGATATTTGGGCTTGGGAGTTTTTGGTTTTTTGTTCTTAAAAAAGTTATTTGTGTGGGAACTACGTTATATATATTTAGCCCCTGATTTAGATGTAACCATTACAGGCATTGTTACATTAACATTATTGAAAAGAAATCACAGACTTCATCAGAATAGAGTCCGGAGATTTCACCTTCACTCAAAAAATGTTTATACGTGACCATAGGTTCCAGGCATTTCATTATGTGCTAGAAATTTAATGGGAAAAAAATCCCTGCCATTAAGAAGTCATAATTTAATGAGACAGACACAGAAATAAATAATTGTAGGGGCACCTGGTTGGCTCAGAGGGTTAAGCATCTGCCTTCAGCTCAGGTCATGATCTCCAAGTCCTGGGAATGAGCCCCACATAGGGCTCCCTGCTCAGCGGGGAGCTTGCTTCTCCCCCTCCCTTTGCACCCCCCCTCGTGCTCGCTTGTGCTCTCTCTCTCTCAAATGAATAAATAAATCTTTAAAATCTTTAAAAAATAAATCTTTTAAAAAGAAGAAATAATTGTAAAATATGAGAAGCATTGTCATAAAGATATTCTACAAAGACTTGTATATACAGCTGAGAGAGATCTCATTCAGTCTGTGGGAATTGGAGCAGGGTTCACAAAGGGCCAGGTATTGGAGCAGGACCTTTGAAGATAAGATTTTAGCAAACAGAGAAGGAAAGTTACTCCTGTGAAAAAATAATTTGGGGAAGATAGTGAGGCATGTTAACACAAGGAGTTTGCAGGTCGAGAATTGTTTATAGTGTGGCTAGAGTACAGGATTCATGGAGAAAGGGTCAAGAATTGAAGTTAGGGGTGGAGGTTTATTTGTGAAGTATTTAATGCAGTGCCCAGCAACTTGGCAGTGGGCAGCCCATGAAAGTTTCTAAGAGGTGTATATTTTAGAAACCTAACTCCAGCAGTGGTACAGGGGCCAGACTGGTGGAAGGAAGCAAAGGAGTCAAGGAAGGAAGGATGCTACAGGAGCTAAGTAACAAGAGAGGACGATGTGAACCAGGCCACAGTAAAGAAAATGTGTAGAAGAGGAAAGGGATTTCCCTTCTATACATTTTCAGGATCTTTAGCTCGAGTAACAGGAAATGTGGTGATGGCATTGTCTTGGGTGGGTGTTGCAAGAGGAGTGGGTTCCATGGGTTCTAAAAATGATACATCCCACACGTGCAACCTAGGTATCTGTTTTAGAGACAACCTGGTGGGAAGGCCCAGTAAACAGTCTGACTTACAAGTCTGGAGCTCAGGAGATAAAGTTACAACTAAGATATAGATTTGAGGGACACCTGGGTGGCTCAGTCGTTTAAGCATCTGCCTTTGGCTCGGGTCATGATCCCGGAGTCCCGGGATAGATAGTCCCGCGTCGGGCTCCTTGCTCGGTGGGGAGCCTGCTTCTCCCTGCCACTCCCCCTGCTTGTGCACGTGCTCTCTCTCTCTGACAAATGAAGAAATAAAATCTTTAAAAAAAAAGAAAAGATTTGAGGGACACCTGGGTGGCTCAGTCAGTTAAGTGTCTGCCTTCAGCTCAGGTCATGACCCCAGGATCCTGGGATCGAGTCCCTCATACGGCTCCTTGCTCAGCGGGGAACCTGCTTCTCCCTCTGCCTGCCGCTCCCCCTGCTTGTGCACTCCTTCTCTGACAAATAAAATCTTTTTTTAAAAAAAGATTTGAAAAGGCATAGACATAAATAAGATAATTTAGGGAAATCATGTGAAACAGGAAAGGAAAGGGCCTGGACCAAAAAGGGGATCCATCAATCACCAGAGAGTGAGCTTTCAGAACAGCAGGGGTGTTAAGTGATGTCAGCATTGTTCAAACATCAGGGAAAATAAGGGTTTGGAAGAAGCTTTTTGGGCTTTGACGTTATCGATGACCTTGTCAAGAAGAGGTTCAGTAGTGTGGTGGGTGCAGAACCTAAATTAAAATGGATTGAGTTCCTGTCTTTAAGGAATTTAGAAGTAGAAGTTAAGTAGAGAGGTGGAGAGATTGACTATTTTAGAGAGGCACTTCAAGATGTTACAAGATATTTGTAGAAAAGGGAGGGCATAGTAGAGATTTAGAGTACAGGTAAAGAGATTAGCCTTATCAATGAACACTCCTTCCTCGGAGAGGAGGCAAAGAAAGGAGAATGAGTAAGAATACAAGGAGGAAGTTCAGGGATGGAGAGCAGAAAAGTGAAGGGAGGCAGAGCACAACCGTATCTGCAGGGCTAGTGGTGTGACCTGTGACCTGCTGTGACCGCAGGGAGGGGATCACAGGGAGGGGATGTCGGGAACTGGAGGACAGGAAGGGGCTGCAGTAATTCTTTGCATTTGTTCTGTGATGTCTACTTGATGGATTTATGAGTACATTTCTTGAGTGCCCAGTGTTCCTCTTCCAATCCAGTGATACTTCATGCCAAGATGTTTCCTTGAACGGTAGGTGTTCAGTCTTCAACAGAAGGCTACGCAAATGTTCTCTGTCATATATCATTTTAAATTGGTTAGTAGATAAAGGTTATCTTAAGTCACGACCACACCAAACTGGTCTCTGTTTAAACAGTAAGTAAATTATATATTAGGAAACAGAAATCCTGGTTACCTTTTTTCTTTTTTTTTCCCCAATTTTGTGGTTTTGTATTCACAGGGACAGGTTGTAGAAAACCTAAAGGCACAGGCCCTTTGTTCTTGGACTGCAAAGAAAGACAACCACTTGAACTTCTCAAAACATGATATTATTACTGTCTTGGAGCAGCAAGAAAATTGGTGGTTTGGGGAGGTACATGGAGGAAGAGGATGGTTTCCAAAATCTTATGTCAAAATCATCCCTGGGAGTGAAGTCAAGCGGGAAGAGTAAGCATTTTGTGTTTCCATGAGATATGGATGTTGGTGTTTTCACTCATGAGTCCGCCGTAGAACCACTGGCTGTTCCGTCAAGTAAAACATTTATGCTTGAGTTTTGACCATCAGAAGGGTAATTCCAAGAATGAAAAAAGTGCACTTCAGATATTTGTACCAGTTTTAGAATATATTTTATTCTAGTTATTTCAGATTCCTAAAGTTCTCAAAGTGCTTAAAATTTGAGATCGGTTGTTTTCATTGTGCTATCAGGTCAGTTAGAGAAGTTACTTTTCATTTCCTTTGGAGCACTTTTCCCATGTTGTTTACTTTGCACTGTCAGTTTTTAAATAAATGTTTACTGAGGACCTCCCCTTTGCCAAAGTGTAGGACTTGCCGTTTCTGGGCCTCCAGAATTCCTTGAAGATCACACCTCTCTTACTGCTCATAACAGACTGGAATGTAGTTACGTATTTTCTTACCCATACCCCTTATTAGATCGTAAGCTCCAGGAGGACAGGGTCCATGTCTTTGTTTGTTTTTGAGTTTTTCCCCTGCCTCGTGTCATCTCAGTGCATGGTAGCTTCTCAGTCATGTTAGCTCAGTGAATAAGGAGTCATTGAAGCAACAGTGAGTTGAATCCATTTTCAAATGAACAGCAAGTAAAAACTAGACAAGGTCTCTGGCCTTTATTTCCCAGTCTGCAGAGGAGTGAGATCATCAAACATCTTTAAGATGTTTAAGAAATAAGGGGCTCCTGGGTGGCTCAGTTGTTGGGTGTCTGCCTTCGGCTCAGGTCATGATCCCAGAGTCCTGGGATCGAGTGCCGCATTGGGCTCCCTGCTCAGTGGGAAGCCTGCTTCTCCCTCTCCCACTCCCCCTGCTTGTGTTCCTGCTCTTGCTATCTCTCTCTCTGTCAAATAAATAAAATCTTAAAAAAAAAAAGGAAGATGTTTAAGAAATAAGTACTCTAATGTAGTGATGGGCAGCTGTCTCTTGTGTTTTATATGGAAGTTGATCTAAATAGAAAAGTGATCTGATTGAAAAGAGACAGGTCTTTGGAAATCAAGAGGCTTGAGTTCTGATTCTGCTTTTTTTTGTCAGGCTCTATGGAATAACCTACTTTGCAGTTTTCTAATTAATGAGATAAAAAGAGTGAATTAATCTTTAAAAACCCTTTCAATGCTGAGACTCTATGTATGAGTTTTTAGTTCAAATGCAGAAATTTACTTTTCAGACTGACACGGAATTTTAGACTTAGAATTGTGTAAGTGATAACAATTCAGAGCTGACACGCGCATGTTGGCACTGAGCTGGGCCCTTTATAGGAATTATCTTATTTAAACACCGTATCATTTTATGGAGTAGAAAACTTAAGTGCAAAGACAGTAAGTTTAAGTGTTTTTTTCCCCCCTAACTCTTCATTCGATTACTGATCTTTTCTAACAGATAAGGCATATAACTTGAAAGCCTACAGTAATGGAGAGATCATGCCCTAAACAAGGCAGTCTGTTCAGCTGTGGCCATGAGCTGTAGTAAGCTTCCACTCTGTTTCCCTGAGAACTGCCTTACTGTATAATTTCCTCAAGGGTCCTGGGGAGCACTGGTGCATCCTACAGATGTCTAGTTCTTCAATATGACGGTCTTCCAGATTTTTTAAGACAGTTTCCTGGGTTAAATTGGAAATTAAAGCTTTACCGGTTCCGAAATATAAAGATAAAGTTCTATTATTTTTATATATTTAAATGTAGTGTGCTCTAAACAAATATTAAAATTTATATATTGGTATGTTGTCCTTGTTTCTCCCTATACCAAGCCAAGCCCCCTATGTACTTTACTAAATAACTGTCCATTTACTAAAGCACTTGTGTCTTTTTAAAATTCCTTTAGAAAGGCAAAGTATCTCACACTTGAAAAAACTATTTATAAATCATGTTGAAATTACTTTATTAAAAAATTTAGAAGTCTATAACCAGGCCCTTCTTAGTCCCCTAACGATTTTGTGTATGAGAATTTTCTGGCCTGTGTACTGAGACAGTATTTAAGTTAATTTTGGAAAGCCCGTAAAGAAAGTACCGCAAACACCTGCTGTATCGCCTTTCTTGGTTTTTGCTTGTTGATGTCTTTGTTTCGTTATTGTTTTTTTTTAATCTGTTTGTGTATTTATTTGGCAGACCAGAAGCTTTGTATGCAGCTGTAAACAAGAAACCTACCTCTGCAACCTATACAGTTGGAGAAGGTGAGTTTTTGACAATTTGTAAATTAAATGGGAGTCAGATTAGCTATTGACTAATTATCTGACTTCCCACAGTTGTTACTTTCCCTGTTTCTGTGTCTTCAGTGTTAAGGTGGGTTTAGGAGAACCTGCCCTTTATCTATTTCATATGAATATTGAGAATATAGAAAAAAATATGGCACTTTTAGAAAATCAGTACTATAAAAATTCATCATGGACTCAATAAATAAGATCATAAATAAAAAATGTTGCAATCAGAAAACATGAAGGTTTTTGTTTTCCTGGTTTAGGAGGTAAGGCAATTTTAGTACATTTAGTTATTTACAAATTGCATTTTAATTACAGTGTATCATATAAATCATTAAGTAGGATTTGAAATCAAGGTACACTTTATCATAATTATTACAAAGAAATTTTTTTCTATAGCCCTTTGGGTTGACTAATAACTTATTTTTTATTTTAATGTACTAAAAAATGAAAGATTGTCTGCCCTAAGTTTCAGACATTTTTATTTAACACTTACATAGCTTTATAAATGAATTGTATACATCCATTGTAAAATTAGTTGAATAGTAGAAGTACATTTTATGTTTATTATTGCTCGAGAAAATCAATTTAATGGTAAAGTAAACCATTTATTCAGTATCTATTATGTTAAAGACTCTATGCTAAAGCCTGAAAAATACAAAGATGAATAAAACACAGTTTCCCAAGTCCTCACAGTAGACCAGGGAGTATAGGCATACCATTGTAAGAAATTCTATAATGAGTACATAGAACTTAATTTTCAGTAGGACCTATGAATCCACAGACATGGCAGTGTTGAATCATCTTAAGCAAGGAATAGAGTTTCGCATAGCGACAAAGGAAGAGAAAACTCTTGTTGACAGAGGGAAAGTCAAGAGCCAGGGCATGGCTGTGAGAGGTTAGAGATCTCAGATCACCAGCAAGGCTGGAACTGTCCGTTCACTATGGAATGAGTGCTGTGAAGTGAGTCTGGGAAGGGCGCAAGGAGTGTTTGGGGAGGACCTCGCTTATTGCAGCATACCTAACCCTTGCAGGCATTTTTGGTTTTGTTAAATCACCCTAAATTGAGTAATACTGGGAACACGAACAGTAAATAGGTTGTAGATGGTGTTCCTAGTCTTTTCTAGTTTATAATGTACAGATGAAATTCCATGTTGACAAATAAAAATAACTAGAAAAGAAAGACTTCTGCAACCAGGTCATTGACTGTTTTTTCTAAGTAGCAGTAATGACAGGGACGGAAACCAAAGCCAATATATTTTCCCAAAAAAGTCAGTATGTATTGAGCATCTGCTCTGTGCCAAGCACTGCACTAGGAGCTGGGTCACTGTGGTAGAACTTGGCCACTGGTACTGATGTCAGCTGAATATTGGGCTTTTCCGTAACTATATATATAAAAGAATTAAAGAAAAAAGAACTTAGCATATTAAAATATATTTTGTGTAAGGAAGTTGAAAAAATGTTTTCAGATCTTGACTCTATAGAGGTACTTACACCTATTTGTGATTTTGGATTCTCTGTGATAAGACGGTGGTGATGATGATGATACAATGGGAAAAAGAAGAAACCCTATGATAAAGCTTTATGTTAAATCAAATAATCTTTCTCTAGAAATTATTAAATAATTGCCTCATTCTTTTTTCTATTTTAAGATCTTTTTACATTAGGTTTCCTTAAGTTACAAGGTCTTTTACAGTTAATTTACACAAGGTTTGGAGATTAACAGAATTTTTTCTTTCAACCAAAATTAGTTTCTTTTTGCTTTGTTTCCTACAGAGTATATTGCACTTTATTCATATTCAAGTGTGGAACCTGGAGATCTGACTTTCACTGAAGGTGAAGAAATATTGGTGACCCAGAAAGATGGAGAGTGGTGGACAGGAAGCATTGGAGATAGAACTGGAATTTTTCCATCAAATTATGTCAAACCAAAAGATCAAGAGGTAGAGTTATTTTGGTATAGAAACAAAATGATTCCATTCTTGCATATCGAGATTCATAGTTAAAGATTTTATTTCTTTATTTGGCAGAGAGAGAGAGAGAGCACAAGTAGGCAGAGCAGCAGGCAGAGGGAGAGGGAGAAGCAGGCTCTCTGCTGAGCAGGAAGCCCAACGCAGGGCTCGATCCCAGGATCTGAGCAGAAGGCAGACGCTCAACCGACTGAGCCACCCAGGCGCCCCATCAAGATTCATAGTTAAAACAGAGACTCATGTATATACAGTTTTGTTCAGGCTTTGGTTATAACGAAACCACTGAAGGTGGCACCAATAAAATAGAGTTTATTATAGGGATCCTGTTAGATAAGAGGGACAGGATTTCATGAAATTTCTAAGACTAGGAGCCATAGGTAGGTCTGGGCCTCATGGTAACTGAAGCTAGGAAATAGTCCCAGATCCAAGGGATCACCTTGAAGGAGTCTATAAAACTTTATGGCTCTGACATTAATGTGACTTACCCTACACTCTGAGTTTCTGCTGCTTTTCATCCTACCACTAGTGTACAGTGCAGCGGTTCTCAAACTTTTTGGTTTCAGGAACTTTTTACATTCTTAAAAATTATTGGGGATTCTAGGGGCACCTGGGTGGCTCAGTCAGTTGAGCAACCAGCTCTTGATTTCATCTCAAGTCATGATCTCAGCAGGGTCTTGAGATCGAGCCCTGCATCATCGGGCTCAGCTCAGCAGGGAGTCTGCTTGAGATTCTTTCCCCTCTGCTCCCCCGCCACTCACACTCTCTCTCTCTCTCTAAAATAAATAAATCTTTAAAAAAAATTATTGGGAACTCTAAAGAGTTTTTAAAAATATATGGATTGGGGATGCCTGGGTGGCTCAGTTGGTTAAGCATCTGCCTTCAGCTGAGGTCATGATCCCAGGGTCCCGGGATCGAGCCAGTGTTGGGCTTCCTGCTCAGCGGAGAGCCTGCTTCTCCCTCTACTGTTACCCCTGCTTGTGCTCTCTCGCTCTCTCTGTCAAATAAATAAATAAATAATCTTTAAAAAAAAAAAGTTTTATTTGTTAATATCACCACAGATCTCATAGGAAAATCTTCAGATACTTTGAAACTGTCAAGTTTATGGTGGTAGATACAAGTTTTCCAAAATTTCAATTTTCTCTTGAAATCTTGAATTTGATCATTGGCAACAAGTCCTGTCAGCTATATTCCTTGATGTGACAGGCATACTTTATCTTTGAGAAAATGTCTGCCAAATCCTGAGTCTGAAGAGTTTGTCTTTCAGTTGTTCTTTCAAGTAAAAATGTTCCCTGAAGAACCCAGTTTAGCTCACAGTTTAATCACACAAGTGCTTCTCTTTGAGATAGCCATCTTGCTATTTCGGTATGCAGCAGAAACGCTGTAGGCTTGCTTCCATTTAATCACACAGAACTTTTTAAAAGATCATATTTCATTAAGATTTCATAACATTTTTACTGCTTGATCAAGGACATTCTTAAGTGAAACTGGTTCTGTTTGTTCTGTGAGTATGTGGTTGTGGAGAATACTGTGACCGCTAGTATAATTTGGCACCACTGTCATGATTCATGCTAAGCCATCAGCAATTTTACCCATCAGTGTAAATGTCAACACAGTGAAAGAGGCAAATAATGTCTTAATACTGTTAATGAAAAGGGTCTTTATCTTCTGGACCCCTGAAAGGGGCTCAAGGATTGTCCCCAGGGATCCACAAACCACATGGTAAGAACCATCTAGGTTGACTTCTGGCTCCAACACTTAGAGGCCTTGGACAAGTTATTTCACCTTTCTGTACCTCAGTTTCCTTCTCTGTAACATGGAGATAATCATAATACTTAATAGTGTTACTGTGAGAATTAAGTGACTATATGTAAAATTCATACGATGTAACACACATCTGTTACACAAATAGTAGTTACTCAATACCGTTTGTCTAAGTACTCAAAAAACGTTAGCCCTTGACTAGCATCAGTTCAGCTTCATTAGAGCTGTGTTCACTCACAGAAAATAATGTTCTGTTCCTTCCCTTTACTTGTTCAAATTCCTGAAATGAAGAAAGGTGGTTGGCCCAACTATCCTGTAAAGTCAAACTGAGGTTATAGTTGCTACCCAGGGCATGGATTTTTTTGTTCTTAGGTTCAGGGGGAATATGCAAAAAAATTAAAAACATTGTCTCCTAGGCAACAGGAGTAAAACTCATATATGCCTTAAGATATGTTGTATGTGGTGGGCATTGATGCTAACCTGATAAATGAGAGGTATCTGGTCACGTTTGATAGTCAGGAAAGATGCATTAAATAAGCTTTTCTTGTTGAATCAATGGATGCCGACATCAACCACTTGTATATAATGTCTGTTAGTAGACCAGATCTCCCCATAATTATGTGTTGGATTCTTCACTTACTTGGTTAATATAAGGCTAATTGTTATTTTGATCTTCATTCAAAGAAACAATCCTGGGAATTAGAAATCTCTAATTCCTAATAACCTTTGCACTCTTACATCTGGATTATTAGAAAATAATAAAACAGCATGTCTTTTCCTTGCAGAGTTTTGGGAGTGCTAGCAAATCTGGAACATCAAACAAGAAACCTGGTATGTATAATAATGAAGTTGAAAAATTACTACAGTGTTTAATAGTCTTGAATTCATAGTTTCTTGTCTGTCTTCTTTTCAGAGATTGCTCAAGTAACTTCAGCATATGTGGCTTCTGGTTCTGAACAACTAAGTCTTGCACCAGGACAGTTAATATTAATCCTAAAGAAAAATTCAAGTGGGTGGTGGCAAGGGGAATTACAGGTAATAACTTTGAAATAACAGTTATCGTTTTCATTATAAAAGTAATGCATGCTCATTAAAAAATAAAATTAACAAAAATTTTGGATCACCTAATACCACTTAGAGGTAATCAATATTAACATTTTAATGTATTATGTTTCCTCTAGTCTTTTCCGTTTGCTTTTAGCACAGTTGAACTGATACTATAAGTAACAATATGAAGAATAATTTTCTCTACAGACGTAATTGTATTCCAGTAATACCTGCTTTAATAAACCACAGGTCACCTTCTTAAAGGAAAGCATAGCATCACCTTTGCCTGGGATAACCCCAGGCTTGCAGTATAGCCTCTATCCAGGAAAAGAAACATGATCCAGACTGTGTACTGAGAAAATGCTACTTGTTGGACTTTCCCCACCATAGTCTTATGTTTTTGAAACAGCAGTGCAAGGAAAGGAAATGAAGGCATAAATGAACCTAGTTTTTTCCTAAAATGTCAACAGAGACAGTTATTGCTTATGTTTTGATACAGAAAAAGAGTTCTTTTCTCCTAAAAGTTCCTTACTAGAAAAACTAAAAAGCATTTTAAGATTAAAAGATGATGAGAGGTATAATAGCTACATTTTTATGTAAGATGGATATATGATTATAATATGGAGGATAAACACAGCTTCATTCTTGCAAATCAGCCTTATACAATTCCTAAAGAGCAGTGGAGGTTCAAAATAAAGTATCTTGAATAACCCCCTGAAATCCCACCTTCCTGATTTGCTTTGAAGATTGACCCAACTAAATGGGAAACATGGCTCTACACAAATTGTATTTGTGATCTCTGTATTAATTATTCACAAAGCACCAAGAGATGTTCATTGTGCACTGTACCATTTTAAGTGTTGACTTGAACTTACTAGAAGAATTCTAGAAGAGTCTTTTGAGTTTATAAATATTATTTGTGTGAAATATGCAGAGAACTCTGAACCCTGAAGGCCTCCTAGTAGACTTCTACAGTAGCAGCACTTTGATTTGCATATTGAGTCTTCCAGTTGTTTGATACTGACCTGGAAGGCCAGTGCAGAATTCAGCAGTCCCCAAGACCACCCTAACTTCTGACACCAGTTGTAAGTTTGGAGGTCCCCAAGACCACCCTCAAGTTCAGTAATTAACTAGAAAGACTCACAAGACACTGAAACTGTTCTTCTCATAGTTACAGTTTATTACAGCAAAATAATTTAGATTAAAATTAGCCAAGAGAAGAGATGTATGGGGCTGATTTCAAGACAGTTCCAAAAACAGAGCTTTCATTGTCCTCTTACAGTGGAGTCATGGATAGCACTAACTCCTGGCAACAACGCATACCAAGTATTGCCAAGCAAAGAAGCTCATTCGAGCCTTGGTGTCCAGAGTTTTTACTGGGGCTCCCATCACATAGACATGGTTCTGCCCATATGGCTAAACTTAGTCTCCAGTCCCTCTGGAGGTTGAATTCATATATGTGACCCAGAGCATCCAGTGTAAGTCACATTGTTAGACTGTCTGGCATGGGCAAGGCCCCCAGAGAAAACAAGACACTGAGCAGTCAGGACATACACAGGTTTAGAGATTACCTCCCAGGAGCCAAAGGTAGAGTCCAGACCTCTTTTGGGACAGGGCTAAATTCTTTACTACACAACTTTTTTTTAAAAAACTTATGTCTCAATAATTGTTTTTAATCTCATCTTCCATATCCCTTTTGCTGATTTTACAGGCCAGAGGAAAAAAGCGGCAGAAAGGATGGTTTCCTGCCAGCCACGTTAAACTTTTGGGTCCAAGCAGTGAAAGAACTACACCTGCCTTTCATCCTGGTACGGCTGTGGGTTAGCTTGCATTGCAGCTTCCAGAAGTTTTGTTGAAACTCAGCAACTTCTTAGATTAGCATACGCTTTGAAAAATATTAAAAATTGTTTCTTTTTATAACTCTGCCTAAAAGCAATGTTACAATGAGAACTTCCTTTCTAAAAAGTTTTGTGTAGAAACAGCCAACTGTTCAGTGATACAAGTTTGAACCACTTCATTGCTTCAAACTTTTCAAAGCAGAATTGCTCTGCTCTCATACTTAAAAATGCAATAGTTCATGTGGATTAACTGTAGCTGGGAGATTCTTGTTTTGTAAAGTAAGGAATGCAGGAGGGAGGGTGAGAGAGAGCAGCTCAAGGGAAATTTTAACCTAATGTTAACACTTAATGTTAGAGTAATTTAAATCTGAGGGCAGTTTTAACATGGGACCTTTGTAGGAATAATTAATTATTTTGTTCTTTTTCTGGTAGTGTGTCAGGTGATTGCCATGTATGACTATGGGGCAAATAATGAGGATGAGCTGAATTTCTCCAAGGGACAGCTTATCAATGTTTTGAACAAAGATGATCCTGACTGGTGGCAAGGAGAAATCAACGGGGTGACTGGTCTCTTTCCTTCAAACTATGTTAAGATGACAACAGACTCCGATCCAAGTCAACAGTGTGAGTAATATCAAACTGCCTCTCAGCTAGTGCAAAAGCTTTCATATGCAGCACTGCACTCATTCTGTCCCAGAGCATTATCTTAAACTCAGCACTCTTAGCAAGTATATATTAGTGATGAAAGCAATAAATTGCAAAAGGAAATTTTTCACAAAATCAAAAGTTATACTGCTTTAAATACTTTTTTTCTTAGCTTTAGACCTTACTATTAGACTTTATCTGAAAAAATGTGTAACTCTTTTACAGGTTCTTGGGTATAAGAGCAGTCTATACTTCAACTTCCCTTTACCGCCATCCTTTTTGACCTCTACTGATCTTTTTCTGCTTAATAAAGAGCAGCCAGTAATTACCATATTCACCTACTCAAATTACCCTTTGAGAGTACAGGTGCTATTAATTTTGCAACCTTCTCATTTAATATCCACATATTTACACATCATCCAGGTTAGCAGAAAATTAAAAACCCGTTTAAACTGTTTGCAAAACTCTATTAGGTGATTTTTTTAAGATACCTAATGCCATAAGAGATACGTGAATCAAGATCTGTTTCACTCTTTTTAGAACAAGGATCCAGATCTCAGTGTGAAATATGGTATTATATAAAGTTATCTCTTAGTAGTTACCTAGCCTTTCTTATATTTGACAATAAATGTGCATTTACAATAGTTAGAGAACAAACAGTACTTGGAAATACTTTCTACTTTTATAAAATGTCACTTTTCCCCACCCTTTTGCTTTTGTTTTTGTTTTCTTTTATACAAAATACATCATGATTCATCATGATTTATATTTTTATCATTGTGAAATTATCTAAAATATTTAGCCTTTCATTTTAGTTTAGTTTCTGAGAACATATAAATGTAACCCAGTCAAGCTGAGATATGCTTATGATTCAGTGCAAGTATTATGAATTTATACTAGATCTGTCATTTTGAAGTATTAGTGCATTATTTTCACTGTAGAGCTTGTAGCTCTAAAGATAGTTCTGATCCTGGGAGAAGGCTTTCCTTTAGATAAAGCAACTAAATTTCCCAATTTGGATGTGGGAGGAGTTGAGTTTTTTATGGTTTGAACATTCCCTAAAAATGTGGGCTGCCCAAATGACCGTTTTTAAGCTCTGCTAATGTTGGCAGCTTCCAGAGCTTGCCCATTTATCTAATTAATTAGACATACCTGAGGGACCTTCCCTGGCCCTGAGAGGGGAAGATACTTCTCAGACCTCTGGGGTCTGGAAGCTCTTTGGCTAGTGAACCTTGGAGGCACCCAGTACAGGAGTACATTTGGCTTTTCTAGTGCCCAGGATGTGAGGGGACGGGTTTCCAAGTGCGTTGTTGTTGTTGTTATTTATCTTGTTTTCCAGTGGAGGAATACTTTTTTCCAATTAAGTCTTCTATAATAAGGAATATAAAGAACAGATAAAAGCTGTTCTAAAGGAAGAACAGCCGGGAATATATGCATCTGTGAAAACTAGTTAAATTTTAGATTACCATTGGTGTTTCTTAGGCCCTTACAGTTATTATTTTCATTTTATTATGTAATTAGGATGTTTGGAGAATTTTAATAATTCAGATTAGTTGATGTTGCATGTTATTAGTCAAATTTTTTCTCACCCACTTAATTTGCTTTATGTTCATTTTATTCCTCATTTTTCTTTTTATAGGACCCAATGTTGTCTTCCAGTGTGAAAGCACCCCAGAGACCCACTATCCAAGTTTGACTCTAGCGTGGAGGCAGGGCAGGCAGCCCTGACCAAATATCTCCTACACAATCCATTAACTTCGTTTGAATGTTAGAGCCACTTGTGATTATTTCTTTGTGTTTCTAATTTACAGTTAAAATTTATTTGTAACAAGTTAAAGGATAGTGGGTCTTTGTGTGGCTTTCCCTGCTGTTCACTCTGGCATCCTTTAGCATTTTTCTTCTTTTTTAATTTGGTAATTGTAGGTCATTAGCATGCATATTGAGTTTGCCCTTACATGGTGGGAGTTCAAACACACAAAGACCCACTATTTGCACAAACTATTCTCACTGGTTTGGAATGGGCTGCCATGCTTTTCTAATGTTACTGCAACATGTATATTCATTACAATTCAGATAAAACTTGCTTATGTTTTGCTCTTATGTTTGATCTAATCCTAATCACAGTGAGCTCTTAACTGGTTCAATATGTGATTTGCTCCCAAATATGCACTGTTTACTCTGTTACTTTCTAATATGCCACCATGAGTACCAATATTTAAATTCGTTTAAAGACCAAGAACTGGAAATAACCTTTTCTCTATTTTCTGTGTATTTCCGGGTGGGAGCAATAACACTTCTGGGTAGCTTTTCTCAGAAAAGAGGAAAGCAGCCCACCCCAGCAGGATGTGCAGAGCGGGCTATGTCTCCTCTCTCTCAGCCGCCCACGAACGGGCTCTGTACTGTGGGGGTTCCCGTAGGGTCCATGAGCTCTGGGCTAATGAAGATCCTGCACCATATGCTATAGCGGTTAGTTGTTACTTCTTTACTGGTGACCTAAAAATGGATTCTTTTTGAGGAATGAAAGGCTCCCATCATTGGTGGTGAGATAGGAAACCTTCCGTAGCTTAGTGTTTAGATCTAGAATACATTCTAAAGTCAAAATTCATGATACCTATTTTAATTAGGTGACTACCTGTCCCAGGTCATAAAATAACACACGTTGATGTTCTTCTTAATGTATTGAGTAAAAATCATAAGGAATCCTTGAAGGGTTTAAAAGCCCCTGAAGCAGGCATACAGACTCTGCTCAGTCAGGAATGAATTTGAGTGGAGGAAAGATGTGTGAGAGCGGGCATTCTTCTATGTCCATGAAGCTGCTCTGAGGCTAGAAGACTGATTTTACCATCCAGAATTCTCTGGCTAATATCTTGTCTTCAGACACATTGCCTACTTTGGCATAGGATTTTACTCCTTTTCTTTGAATGGAAAACACTTTAAAGATGATAAACATTATTATAAATAAGTAAATGATGTGAGAGTACCTAGCTGAAACAAAAAGGAGTTTTAGTAGGCAGTATTAAACTATATTTGAAAATCAATGAGAAGTTTATGCAATTTAAAATGTTTACAAACTGCAGTGCAATCTACTGTTTATGAATGTCAGAGTATTATCAGGAAAAGTATACATACAATCACAGAGTCTTATTTCCTCACAGAGTTCTTTAAGAAGAGTGAAATATGTTTTTATATCTCTTGAGTTTCAGTTAGAGGCATATTTTGTGCAATATTTATGTTAATGTGCCTATACATTGTGAATGAATAATTTCAGTCATTGCCTAAATCATAACTTTTCTTGAGAAAGAAACAACAGTTTAGGTAAAACTTTACATAAAGTTCAGATGTCTGTGTTTCAAAACGCTTAACATTATTGGGATGTATGATGATGTATATGTGTGCTCCTTGGGGCAGGGGTTTCTAGTTATTAGACCACCTCAATTTTTAGCATTTGGCATCATCATGGTACTTTTATAAAATACGACATTAATAGGAAAGCAATAATAACACTTTACACATGGGATAACAGATTTGCCTGCAGTCACTAAAGGAGACAGTGCAAAGACTGAGTCCTTGTGGATTCAACTGATCTTCCAAATTGTACGGATTACTTGGTCTTGCCTTTTATTTTCTGAACTTTCGGCTTTTGCACTCTTTGGGTTCAGATTAAGGACAGTTACTTTAAATCCATTTTAAACCCTGAGAGTGGAAATCAGACCACTGTTAATTAGCCACATAATTTGGTATAACATTTTCTCTTTATAATTTTGAATTTGGGCTTATCTAATACACTGATAAATTATTTCAAGGGCATTTTTATAGCTCAAATTGCTTCATTGTAACCCTGATAAATAAAAGTTATGAAGAATGACATTCAGGTAGAGCTTAGCGTCTGTAACCAATATGAAAAATAATACATTCATCAGGTACCCATGGACTAAAAGCAAATCGCATAATGGCATACTTAAGCTGGATGTTGGTCTGGAAGATAAGTTTACTGTATTTCCTGAAATACCACTCTTTGTGTAGGTATTTTGCCATATATTTGAGAGAAAGCTAAAAGTAAAGGACATTGAATGACATGTAAGAGTAACTTAAATCCTTCTTAGAAGTGCATGCAGTCAGTCCTTCACAGTACCTCCCGTTCAGCCATGTTGTTTGATCTCTTCCTCATTCACGATGAGAGGCGGCCTTCAGCTGGCTTAGAAAGCAACATTAGAAGGAAAGGGTTTATCAGGAACATAGAATTTTTTTAAAATGGGAATAAATCTGAACCCCATAGGAAGAATCCAAATACCTGTTTGTTTAAAAAAAAAAAAAAAAAACCTGTTTAAAGATTGTAGTATGTGATAATCATTTTTAAAGTATGTGATTAAACCCGATAGGTTTTCCAGCGATGAAAAAAATCTGTTCTAAAACCAAAGCTGATTTTTTAGCAAATTTGAATATTTAAATCAATCCCACCCATTACATAGTTTCCTCTAAAACTTTATCTTAAAGAGTCATTTAAAAATAATACCACTATTAAAAAATGTAACTGCTATTTTATTTTTAAAATACAACATGAATACTGATAGTTTGAAAGTGGGGGAAGGAAAAGGAGAGAAAGAAATGCCAATTCCAGTCCAAAGCTTTATTTGCCAAGTTTTCTTAGAATAAATTTTACCAAGTTATAAGTTCTTGTAAATAGAATCTGTAATGGAAATACTGAGAGACTTTGCCTAAAGTGGCATTATTGGATGCTGCTGTGATGCTGCTGTAATAAGTTATTGTCGCGAAGTGCTGTTTTTGCCTTAAATTTTTATTGTGTGTGTCTTACAACTATAGTATTAAAGGTATTGAGATTGTGCAGATGCTAGGCACGCTTGGCATGAGGTCATCTGTTTTTATTTTTACCAAATTGTAACATAACTATGCAAGTGTGTTTATTAAAAGGACACAAACTACATTACTTGTATTGTGTATTTCTTTTGAAGCACCCTTTGAAATGTATTTTTAATTATATGTAGTCGTGATTGAATTTCTTTGGAATTTCTCTTTTTCCTTAACATAGTCTGTGGGTATAGGCCAGTGAATTGTTTTATATCACAAAAGGCAAAAGAAATTTTTAAATGGTCAAGATCGGGGCACCTGGGTGGCTCAGTCGTTACGCGTCTGCCTTCGGCTCAGGTCATGATCCCAGGGTCCTGGGATCGAGCCCCGCATCGGGCTCCCTGCTCAGTGGGAAGCCTGTTTCTCCCTCTCCCACTGCCCCTGCTTGTGTTTCCTCTCTCACTGTGTCTCTCTCTGTCAAATAAATAAATAAAATCTTTAAAAAAAAAAATGGTCAAGATCGAGGTAATTGGATCCAAGATAATCATATGTATCTCAAAAGCAAAAGAAATTTTGAAAGCAAAAGAAATTTTTATTTGAAAGTAAAAGAAAATATAATCTAGGATAATAGACTACTATGTTATTTACAGTTTTTACTCCAACTTTTTTCTAAAAAGAGTGGCGGGAACTTACAAGTTGATACTCATTGCAAATGCAAGATAAAACATTCTTAGTACAAAACAAGAGTCTATATAAAAGAAACTGCAGTGAATGCTTGGAGGCACCGGACTTAAGTAGAAGTTTACACTTAAGTAATCAAGTTGGTGGTTTCACCTTGAGTGAAAAAATATGGATCAAACTCCAACCCATCTGTGAATGTCTGGCATAAACAACCTCTTTCCCGAAAACCTTTCCTCATCTCTGGAATTGAGCATTTGCATAAGGCCAAGCAGGGGGCTAACTGCTGAGAATGTGAAAATGAGTGTCAGCTAGTCCTGGGCTCAGGTAGTACGTTGCTCTGTGAGGGGGTCAGGTGCATAGGCAGATAATTCCTAGAACAGCATGCTAACAGTAAGCACAGTGGTAGACATTCACTGGGCACCAAGAAATTACAGAGGAGGAATACCTCATTCACTGTAGATTGGGGAGTTAGAGCAGACTTCCTGGAGGAGGCAACTGCGAGATCGATAAGATAAATAGTAAGCCAGATGGGGGGGTGGGATGGTGAAGAGTACGATAAAGACAAGAAACGGTGGAGGTGGGGGAGGGGGCAGTGATTTTATAAGCAGCTCATTATGGCTGGAGTGGAAGTGCAAAGCCAAAAACAGTGAAAGTTGGGGCTTGAGAGGCAGACCAAAGGTTGAATCAGAGATTCTCTAGCTTGAATGAGATGCCTTAGGATCACCTGGGACGCCTGGGTCCTCATTTAAATGGTCTAAAGCAAGGTCTGCATGTGGGGATTTTTCAGAGCTCCTCAGATGATTCTGCTATGAAGCCAAGGTGGGGGGAAAGTGACGAAACAGAGCTAAGAACTGTTTCTGAAGGAACATTGGCAGGAGTTGGGAATGGATGGGATGTGTGGGCAGGTTTGTATCCCGGTGACAGATAGAATAGTGGTGCCACCAGCTACAGTAAGGAATCAGAGTTAGGGGAAGAAGAGTTTGGTTTTGACTACAAAGCACCAGTGGGACACCCGGGTAGGCCGGTCCAGCAGGTGGTCAGAGGACTGAGCCGCACGGCAGCAGGACATCAGCTGGTGGGATGAATGCGGGTTGATGGCGTTGAGCCCATGAAAGTAGTTGAGCTGATCACCTGAGGGTGTCAGCAGTTACGGGTGAGACCTCGAAGGCACCCACGGAGGCAGGAAACAGGTTCTAGGAGAATAAGGAAGCACTGGTTCATTGCTCATACCAGTAAAAGGAAAAGAAGGAAAGTGCCCTTCATTGAGCACTTATTAATCTAGGTACTTTTCTGAAGTCCCAAGTGCTTTTAAAACCTCATTATAATTTTCTTTTTACAGATACGGAAATTAAAGCAAAAGCTAAATAACTCGTCCAAGGTTACACAGCCAGTAAGTGGTAGAGCTGAGCTCAAACCCACATGGTTGGCTCCAGAGCCACGCTCTGACCGTCCACGCTGGCGTGCGGACAGCGCTACCCCTTCTAGAGCAGTGAGGCTCCAGTACAGCCCTCACTGGAACCAGGGACAGGAAAGAGGAGAAGTCAGAGGCGGCACAGTGTTTCCTCTTTGTAGAATGTACACAACAGAGAAGAAGCCAGGAGACAAAGACTGGATATGACAAACAAGGACAGGGATCTTTAAGAATAGTGTCTGGAAGGATAAAGTTGAACATAATCACTTCTTTTGGTAACAGCTTTATTGAGATATAAATCATACACCATACAGTTTACCCAGTTAAAGTGTACAATTGAGTGGTTTTTAGTATATTCAGTGTTGTGTGACTGTCACCATAGATGGCTAATTCCAGAACATTTTCATCACCCCCAAAAGAAGCCCTGTATCCTTCAACTGTTACCTTCCTACCTTCCTGTACAAGCCCCGCCTCCAGCCGTAGGCAGCCACTATTTAGCTACTTTCTGTCTCTGTGTGTTTGCCTATTCTGGACATATTATATACATGGAGTCATAAAATGTGTGAGTTTTGTGATTGGCTTATTTTACTCAGCATAATATCTTCAAGGTACATCCATGCTGGAGTATGCCTCTGTACTTCGTTCCGTTTTATGACTAAGTCGTAGCCCACTGTATGGGTACACCACATTTTGCTTATCCATTCTTTAGTTGATGGACATTTGGGTTGTTTCTGCCTTTTGGCTATTATGAACAATGCTGCTACGAATATTTATGTACAAGTTTTTGTGTGGACATACGTCTTCATTTCTCTTGAATATACACCTAAGTAGGAATGGAATTACTACATCAAATGGCAATTCTATGTTTAACTTTTTTTTTTTTTTTTTTTTTACGATTTTATTTATTTGAGAGAGACCAAGAAAGAGCATGAATGGTGGGGAGGAGCAGAGGGAGAGGGAGAAGTAGGCTCCCTGCTAAGTGGGGAGCCCGATGCGGGGCTTGAGCCCAGGACCCCGAGATTATGACCTGAGCCAAAGGCAGACACTTAACCAACCGAGCCACCCCGGCGCGCCTCTGTGTTTAACTTTTTGAGGAACTGCCAGACTGTTTTCCAAAGTAGCTACACCATTTTATATTCCCACCAGCAGGGCACAAAGTTTCTCTTTCTTCATATCCTCACCAACGCTTGTTATTATCTGACTTCTTATTGTAGCCATCCCTCTGGGTGTGAAGAGACATCTCATTGTGGTTTTGATTTACATCTCCTCGATGACTAATAACGTTGAGCATCTTTTCATGTGCTTTTGGCCATTTGCATATCTTCTTTAGAGAGACGTGTATTTAAATCCTTTGCCTATTTGAGTAGTTTGTCTTCATAATCACGTTTTAAACTTTGTTTTAAACAAGAACAAGTTCTGAAATGAGAGAGATGTCTTAATGCTGTTGTCAAAAGGCAAAAATACTTAGTCAAAGGGAGTGATAAAATCAGAGAGTGCTAGAACGAATGTGGCGGGGAGTGTAGAGGGAGGTTTGCTTTGAATCCTGGCTCTCCCCGCTCACCTCCTGGGACAGCCGCACCTGTACAGTGAGGTTGAGAATACCTACCCTGCAGATGGGACTTCAGTGTCCAACAACAGATACTAGAAATAATAGCTAACATTTACTGAGCGTTTGCTTTGTTCTAAGCAATGGACTGAGTACTTCGGGTACATGTCTGGGTTAGTCACGCGATTCCCAGTCTGACTCCAAGTCAGCAGTATGTGGAACAGTCCCTACGAGATTAGCTTTTAGACACAGCTACTCATTGCATGTGTGACAGAGAAGGTCATGTAGGTACCAGTCGTCACTTAGACACAAAAATGAGCTAAATGAGTGAGAACTCTGTTGGCATTTCCAGAAAAGTGCCCCTTTTTTCCTCTAGAATTCAGTCCGGCAAGCATCAGACCAGGTCACGTTTGTACACACTGTCGTGCGTGGTTTGCCTCAAGGAAGATGGCTGTGTAAGCGCCATTTAGAATGGCCTGGCATTTCAAAGTGTAAGACTTGAACCAAGAGGCCTAGATGTAGGGATTCCATAGCTCTAAATTCTGCACTGTCTCTTAGCCACCAAACTTCTGACTTGCCATATATTTACACAGCAGGGGTCAGAGTGGTATCTGTTGTTCAGAGGGTTGATGAAAGGTTGTCAATCATCATACGCATGTTGGTAACAGTTATTTTTATGTTCAGATTAAAGGCTATATGTTGGGCAAACACAAAAAGACTAGAGTTGCGTGACACCTCTTCATAATGTTCTGTGTCTGCACAGCACGTCACATCCCTCAGTTGGGTCCATGAGAGAACTCTAGCAGTCTAGAAGGTGTCACAAGGATCAGCCTGAACGAACCTCCTTCCGAGGCTCAGCCTCAGAGGCACCTCTGTCTACCATTGGGAGGTCTTTGCTTTCTTTTAGGCTTATGACCTTTCACTGTAGATTCAAAAGTAAAAATAAAACCAATAAAATGTTTCTTTGTCAACTTGCATTTATCAGCAGACTTGCTTTGGGAAGTTCCGGAATACTTCTATTTACTGATAACCAAATATTTTGCTTTCTGATGGTCTGCAATATTAGAATACAATATTAACTTCTCTTTTTGTGCTTAAACAACCTAACTCCTGGTGACAAAGAATTGACAGGCATAAAGAAAACATAGAGTTTAACAGTTTGTTCAACAATTGTATAAATTTCCAGAAACAAAATCACAAAGATCTGTGGCTACATAGTGGGAGCATACTACCTGGTACACAGTTTGTATTCAGTAATAGTTGCTAAGTGGATAAACTGCTATTCTTTTACAAAATAAGATCTGCAGTAATTATCTGGTGCCCTGACAGAACTTCTGTATTAAAGGCAGTCTTCAGGGGCGCCTGGCTGGCTTAGTCAGTTGAGCATCCGACTCTTGATTTCGGCTCAGGTCATGATCTCAGGGTCGTGGGATTAAGCCCCATGTTGGGCTCCGTGCTCTGCCCAGAGTCTGCTTCTCCCTCTCCCTCTGCTCCCCCTCCCGCTCATGCTCTCTCTCTCTCAATAAATAAATAAAATCATTTTTTTTAAAGGCAGCCATCAGAAAATGCACACTGTTCAGTCATCTGGATTTACTGTTAAAAATTGTCTTTTCACTGAGCTTCTACACAGACTGAAAACCATTATGTGATACTCTGGCTGCTTGTTTGGGCACAGAGAATAGCGTTGTTCAGTGGCATTGCTCTTCTCACAATGGGCAAGGACTTTTCTGGGACTTTATGACATAATCCAAACAAGCTCTCTTTGTATCAGTCGTCACAAACCGTCTTTTGTCCTTCACCTTTTGGAGTCTTCACAGAGCTCCCTCCTCTGCTTTCTTAGACGTCTCTCTTTTGCTTCTTGCTCTCACATGCGTTTATTCTGCAGCTGCTACTGACTCTGTGGGACACAGTTTACAGAGCTGTCATTCGTTGTGCATAACTCGGCTGTCAGTCTCTGTGTCCTCACGCAAGTTGTGGGGGGTGGTTCTTGTGGCCCTGAGGACTTTGACCTGATGGTCGCCATGATCTCTTTTTCTTGCTTTCCCACCCTTCCTGTCTGCCAGAAAGAACTTACCAGGAAGTTTTCATCATTCTCTGTCCACCTGCAGTTAATATGATGTACCATCTCCTGCAGTTCAGAGCTTATCTTCATATCACAGTCTACAAATACTTGAAGACCTACTATGTGTCAGACACTGGGGCTATAGCAGATTATAACATAGACAAAAAAAAAAAAATTCCTCCCCTCTTGGAGCTGACAGTTAAGTAGGGCAAGACAGAAAACAAACAAAATGAATAAATATGTCGTGTCTTAGAAAATTAAAGCAGGTTAGGGAAAGGGAGGGATAGGTTGGTGGGGGAGTGTGGATCCAGACGGATTTCAGTTTTAAACTGGCTTCTCAGATAAAGCCTCTCTGAAGTGGTGACATGTGAACAAAGACTTAAAGGACAGGAGGGATATCTGGAGGGAGCCATGTAAATATCTGGAAGATCATTCTGGGCAGAGGGAAGAGCACATGCCAGGGCCTCAATCAGGAGCATGACCGTAATGCTTAAGGAACAGTATGGAGGCCAGTGTGGCTGGAACAGAGGGAGAAGCAAGAGGAAGAAGTGAGGACAGAGGGTTAACTGGGGAAATGGGGGAGACTGTTTAAGTTCTTGGAAGCTGTTTGTAAGAACCTTAGCTTTTGCTGGGAGTGACAAGAACCCATCAAAGGGTTTTAATCAAAGGAAGGATATGATCTGATATGCTTTAACAGGATAGCTCTGGCTTGCTAGATGAAAGCAGGGTTGGGACAGGGAAGGGCTCAGAAGCAAACAGGGCTCAGAAGCAAGCACATTAAGAGGCTAGTTCAGTAATCCAGGTGAACAGTGGTAGTGGCCCGATCAGTATGATCCGAGTGGACATAGAAGTGGTGAGACTATGGGTATATTCTGAAGACAGAGCCAACAGGTGGATTGAATGTGGGATGTGAGAAGGAAAATATCAAGGATGTCCCTAAAGATCTTGGCCTAAGCAACCAGAGGGATGGAATTGCCATTAAATGAAGGCACATGATGAAGGAGGAGGGGCAGGGAAGATGATTAGGAGTTTGGTTTTGGATATTACCATCACTTACCTTTAAGACGGATAAGTGGAGATACTGGGTAGGGAGTAGAACATGGTGAGGTCCAGAGGATATATTCAGGCTGGTGTATACGTTTGGGAGTGTGTCGGTGCATAGATGATCCTTAAAGCTACGAGACTCAGTGGGACCAGCAAGGCTGTATGTGGAGAAGAGTTACAAGGCTGAGCCTTTGGGTTCCAACGTTAAGTCTTTGGGTTGAGGAGGAGCTAGGAAACGAGAGGAGGGGACTGGCCAGAGAGGTAAGGGGACCTGAGGCAAGGTGTGACCTAGAAGCCAAGTAAAGAAGAATTTTAAGGAAGAGGAGTGATCCTAGTGATAGGTCAAGCAAATTGAGGGTACCTTTTGCTAAAGGAGGAAGCTACGTGGAGCTTTTAGGAACCTCTTCTTTAAATACAACATTTAGGGGCGCCTGGGTGGCTCAGTTGTTAAGCATCTGCCTTCGGCTCAGGTCATGATCCCAGGGTCCTGGGATTGAGCCCCGCATCAGGCTTCCTGCTCAACCAGGAGCCTGCTTCTCCCTCTCCCACTCCCGCTCCCACTGCTTGTGTTCCCTCTCTAGCTGTCTCTCTCTGTGTGTCAAATAAATAAATTAAAATACATACATACATACATACATTTGAAAATGATTTTAATGTTTAATTTTTCAGCTATATTCAGGAAATGTTTTTGCACAGTAATATAGACTCTGGCATTTGTTGAAATTAATTCTGTGGGTGCTTGAGAAGAATTTGTATTCCCTTGCGTATGTGTTCATTATATTAAACCTGTTAATATCATTCAAATCTTTCATATTTACTAATTTTCGTTGAGAAATATTATAATCCACTACTTTGATTATAGATTTTTCAGATTTTTTTTCTTTCTTTCTTTTTTCCTCTCTCCCTCCCTTGCCCCTTCCTTCCTTCCTTCCTTCCTTCCTTCTTCTTTCAGAGGTAATTTTTTCAGTTAATTTTACATTTTGATGCTATCCTGTTAGTTGCAAATGAAATCAGCATTATTATATCATCCTAAATATTTATAATGTTTACATAGATCTTTGAAAGCCTCTTTTGTCTGTTGCTAATAAAACCTCCCTAGTTGCTTTTAATATATTTAAATGTGGAGCTTTGTCCAAACCTTTACTTCTGACATTTCTGTAACATTACATGTTAGCTGTCGTTGTAAACAGCATCTAGCTGAATTTTTTTTTATTTTAATTCCAGTATAATTACTATGCGGTGTTATATGAGTTTCAGGCGTACAATATAGTGATTCAACACTTCTGTGCAACACCTGGTGCTCATCACAATAAGTATACTCTTAATCCCCATCACCTATTTCTCTCATTCCCACCCACCTCCTCCCTGATAACCACCAGTTCTCTATATTTAAAAGTTTTATATTTAAATTTAAGAGTTTTTTGTCTCTTTCCTTTTTCATTTGTTTTATTTCCTAAATTCCACATATGAGTATTTGTCTTTTTCTGACTGACTTATTTCACTTAGCATTATACACTCTAGCTCCATCCAGTTGTTGCAAATGGCAAGATTTCGTTCATTTTTATGGCTGAGTAATATTGCATTATATATATATAATATATATAATATAATATATATATATACACACACACACCCCATCTTAATCCATTCATCTGTGGATGGACACTTGTGCTGCTTCCATAATATGGCTATTGTAAATGCTGCAGTAAACATAGGTGTGCTCTTATCTTTTTAATTAGTGTTTTCATATTCTTGGGGTAAATATCCAGTAATGGAATTACTGAACTGTATGGTAATTCTATCTTTAATTTTTTGAGGAACTCCCATACTGTTTTTTATGGTGGCTATACCAGTTTACATTTCCACCAACAATGTAGGAGGGTTCCTTTTTCTCCACATCCTTGGCAACACTTGTTGTTTCTTATGTTTTTGATTTCAGCCATTCTGACAGGTGTTAGGTGATATGTCATTGCAGTTTTGATTTGTATTTTCTTGATGCCAAGTGATGTTGAGCATCTTTTCATGTGTCTGTTGGCCGTCTGGATATCTTCTTTGGAGAAATGTCTGTTCATGTCTTCTGCCTATTTTTAATTGGGTTATTTGGGGTTTTTTGGTGTTGAGTTATATAAGTTCTTTACATATTTTGGATACTAACCCTTTATCAGATATGTCTTTTGCAAATATCTTCTCCCATTCATTAGGTTGTCTTTTTATTGATTGTTTCTGTTTTTGTGCAGAAGCTTTTTATTTTTATGTAGTCCCAAGAGTTTATTTTTGCTTTTGTTTCCCTTGCCTCAGGAGACATATCTAGAAAATACTTGCTGTGGGGGCACCTGGGTGGCTCAGTCAGTTAAGCATCTGATTCTTGATTTCAGCTCAGGTCATGATCTCAGGGATCATGAGATCAAGCCCCATATCAGGCTCTGCGCTCAGTGTGGAGTCTGCTTGAGATTCGCTCTCTCCCCCTCCCTTTGCCCCTCCCGCTGCTCGTGCGTGTGTGTGCGTGCGCGTGCACACGCGCGCATGGGCTCTCTCTCTCTCAAATAAAGAAAGAAAGAAGAAGAAAAGAAAAAACTTGCTGTGAATGATGTCGGAGAAATCACTGCCTCTGCTCTTCTAGGATTTTTATGTACTCAGTCTCACATTTAGGTCTTCAATCCATTTTGAATTTATTTTTGTGTGTGGTGTAAGAAAGTGGTCCAGTTTCATTCTTTCACATGTAGCTATCCAGTTTTCCCAGCACCATTTTTTGAAGAGACTGTCTTTTTCCCATTGCATATTCTTGCCTCCTTTGGCAAAGATGAATTGATGATTTAATTGTGGGTTTATTTCTGGGCTCTCTGTTCTGTTCCATTAATCAGTGTGTCTGTTTTTGTGTCAGTATCATACTGTTGGATTACCACAGATTTGTAGTTTATCTTGAAATCTGGGATTGTGATACCTCCGGTTTTGTTCTTTTTCAGGATTGCTTTGGCTACTTGGGGTCTTTTGTGGTTCCATACAAATTTTAGGATTATTCTAGTTCTGTGAAAAAAAATGCTGGGGTATTTTTTTTAAAGATTTTATTTATTTATGAGAGAGAGAGAGTGTGTGCACAAGCAGGGAGAGGGTGGCAGGGAGAGGCAGAGGGAGAAGCAAACTCCTTGCTGAGCAGGGAGCCCGATGTGGGACTCAATCCCAGGACCTGAGCCAGAAGTAGCTGCTTAACTGACCGAGCCACCCAGGCACCCCGTGGGTATTTTTATAAGGATTGTATTAAATCTGTGGATTGCTTTGGATAGTACGGACATTTTAACAATATTTGTTCTCCCAATCCATGAACATGGAGTATCTTTCCATTTGTTTGTGTCATCTTCTATTTCTTCCATCAGTATTTTATAGTTTTCAGAGTACAGGTCTTTCACCTCTTTGGTTAAGTTTATTCCTGGTACTTTTTCTTTTTGGTGCAATTGTAAATGGGATTTTTTTTTAATTTCTCTTTCTGCTATTTCATTATTAATGTGTAGAAATGCAACAGATTTCTGTATATTGATTTTGTATACTGCAAATTCATTTATCACTTCTAGTAGTTTTTTGTTGGAGTCTTTAAGGTTTTCTATATATAGTATCATGTCATCTACAAATAGTGAAAGTTTTACTACTTCTTTACCACTTTGGTTGCCTTTTACTTCTTTTTCTTGTCTGATTGCTGTGGATAGGACTTCCAGTACTATGTGAATAAAAGTGGTGAGAGTGGACATTGTTATCTTGTTCCTGATCTTAGGGGGAAAGTTTTCAGTTTTCAGCATTGAGTATGATGTTAGGTATGGGTTGATATGATGTATCACATTGATTGATCTGCAAATATTGAACTACCCTTGCATCTCAGGAATAAATCCCACTTGATTGCAGTGAATAATGTTTTTAATGTACTGTTAAATTTGGTTTGCTAATATTTTCTTAAGGATTTTTGCACTTATGTTCATCAGAGAAATTGGCCTGTAGTTATTTTGTCGTAGTGTCTTTGTCTGGCTTTGGTATCAGGGTAATGCTGGCCTCATAAAATGAATTTGGGAATTTTTCTTCCTCTTCTATTCTTTAGAATAGTTTGAGAAGAATAAGTATAATGCTTCTTTAAATGTTTGATCGAATTTATCTGTGACACCATCTGGTCCTGGAGTTTTATTTGTTGGGAGTTTTTTGATTACTCATTCAATTTCATTGCTGGTAATCAGTTTGTTCAAATTTTCTATTTCTTCTTGATTCACTTTTGGGAGGTTATAGGTTTCTAGGAATTTATCCATTTCTTCTAGGTTGTTTGTTGCCATATATTTTTCCATAATGTTCTCTTATAATCCTTTGTATTTCTGTGGTGTTGGTTGTTATTTCTCCTCTTTCATTTCTGATTTTGTTTGAGTCCTCCCTCTTCTTCTCCTTCTCCCTCTCTCTCTTTTATGAGTCTGGCTAAAGTTTTAATCAATTTTGTTGATCTTTCCAAAGAAACAGCTACTGGTTTCATTGATCTGTTCTATTATTTTTTTAGTTTCTATTTCATTTATTTCTGCTCAAACCTTTTTTATTTCCTTCCTTCTACTGGTTTTGGGTTTTATTTTATTTATTTTATTTATTTTACACCTTTAGGTGTAAAGTTAGGTTGTTTATTTGAGATTTTTCCTGCTTCTCGAGGTAGGCCTGTATTGCTATGAACTTCCCTCTTAGAACAGCTTTTGCTGCATCTCAAAGATTTTGGACCATTGTGTTTTCATTTTCATTTGTTTCCCTGTACTTTCTTATTTCCTTTTTGGTTTTGGTTTTGTCTTGTTTTTAAGATTTAATTATTTATTTGAGGGAGAGCATGAGCTGGGGGAGGGGCAGAAGGAGAGGGAGAAGCAGATTCAGGTCCTGGGATCATGACCTGAGCTGAAGGCAGATGCTTTACTAACTGAGCCACCCAGGCGCCCCTCTTATTTCCTTCTTGATTTCTTGGTTGACCCATTCATTGTTTAGTAGCATGCTATTGAACCTCCATATATATTTGTGTCTTTCCAGATTTTTTTCTTGTGGTTGATTTCTAGTTTCATAGCATTGTGGTCAGAAAAGATGCATGGTATGACTTCAGTTTTTTGTGTTTTTTTTTAATTTGTTGAGACTTGTCTTGTAGCCTAACATGTGATCTGTTCTGGTGAATGTTCCATGTGCACTTATAAAGAATGTGTATTCTGCCTTTTTAGGATGGACTAGTCTGAATGTATCTGTTAGAGCCATTATGTCATTCAAAGCCATTGCTTCCTTGTTGATTTTGTGTTTGGATGCTCTATCCACTGATGTAAGTAGAGTGTTAAAGTCCCCCAGTAGTACTTTATTACTATCGATTACTTCCTTTATGTTTGTTATTAGCTGTTTTATGTATTTGGGTGCTCTCATGTTGGGTACTTAAATATTTACAGTTGTTATATCTTCTCATTGGATTGTTCCCTGTAAGGTTGTGTGGTGTCCTTCTTTGTCTCTTGTTACAGTCTGTTTTAAAGTCTATTTTGTCTGATATAAGTTTTGTTTTCTTTTCACTTCCATTTGCAAGATAAATGTTTTTCCATCCCTTCACTTTCAGTATGCGTGGTCTTTAGGTCTGAAGTGAGTCTTTTGAAGGCAACACATAGATGGGTCTTGCTTTTTGATCCATTCTGTCATCCTCTGTCTTTTGATTGGAGCATTTAGTCCATTTACATTCAAAGTAACTATTTGTAGGTACTTACTTATTGCCATTTTGTTACTTTATTATGGTTGTTTTGTATAATTCTCTGTTTCTTCTCTTGCACTCTTCTCTCATAGTCTGCTGGCTTTCTATACTTGGATTCCTTTCTCTTTATTTTTTGCATTTCTGTTACCAGTTTTTTATTTTTCCTTACCATAAGGTTTGTATATAACATGCTATGCATATAATGGTCTATTTTAAGTTAATGGTCACTTAAGTTTGAACCCATTCTAAAAGCACTAAATTTTTACCCCTTTTCCCCATGTTTTAGGTATACGGTATCATACTTCACATCCTTTTATTTTGTGAATCCCTTGACTGATTTTTATTTTTATAGAGTCACTTAATTTTACTGCTTTTGTGCTTCCTACTTTTCTTACTCCTGCTTATGGTCTTTCCTTTCCACTCAGAGTCCCTTTTAACATTTCTTTTAAGGCTGGTTCAGTGGTCATGAATTCCTTTAACTTAGGTTTTTCTGGGAAATTCTTTATCTCTCATTCTATTCCGAATGATAGCCTTGCTGGATAGAGTATTCTTGGTTGCCAATTTTTTCTTTCAGCACTTTGAATATATCATGCCACTCTCTTCTGGCCTGCAAAGTTTCTGCTGAAGAATCAGCTGAAAACCTTATGGGATTTCCCTTGTATGTAACTGTTTTCTTTTCTCTTACTCCTTTTAAAATTCTCTCTTTATCACTACTTTTTACCATTACTGTGTGTCTTGGTGTGGACTTTCTTGGGTTGATTTTGTTGGAGCCTCTCTGTGCCTCTTGGATCTAGATTTCTGTTTCCCAGATTTGGGAAGTTTTCAGCTATTATTTCTTCAAATAAATATTCTGCCCCCTTTTCTTTCTTTTCTCCTTCTGGGATCCCTTTTTGTTTGTTTGTTTTTTTAACATATAATGTATTATTTGTTTCAGAGGTATAGGTCTGTGATTCATCAGTCTTACACAATTCACAGTGCTCACCATAGCACATACCCTCCCATGTCCATCACCCAGCCACCCCATCCCTCCCACCCCCCATCACTCTAGCAACCCTCAGTTTGTTTCCTGAGATTAAGAATTCCTCATACCAGTGAGATCATATGATACTTGTCAAAAATATGGAACGCTTCACGAATTTGCGTGTCATCCTTGCGCGGGGCCATCCTAATCTTCTCTGTATCGTTCCAATTTCATTATATGTGCTGCCAAAGCAAGCACTCTATTCTCATTTTTATTACTCTTTTTCCTTTCTCCCATTCAGCTAGATTGCTTTCCATTACTCTGCCCTCCAGGTCACTAATCCATTCATCTGCTTCCTCTAGTCTATTCTTTATTCCCTCTAGTATATTTTTAACTTCAGTTATTGAATTCTTCATCTCTCACTGGTTCTTTCTGTGTAAATTCTCTGTCAGGCATATTACCTATCTCTTTCATTTAGCTGTCTTGCTATGACTTTGTCCTGCTCTTTCATTTGGGACATATTCCTCTGTCTCCTTGTTTTATCTAACTCTCTGTGTCTGTTTCTATATGTTAAGAAAGTTAACTCTCAAAAGTAGTGGCATTATGAAGAAGAGGTGCTCTGCAGTGCAATTTCCCCTGTTCACCAGAACCTACTGGTGTAGCTGAGCTGCATTTGCCTTCAGTCCAGGTGTCTACAGTGGCTCTCGCTGCCCATTGTAGGCAGGGTTTGGTCCCTGTTGTTAGTGGGCCAGTCTGGGGCCACCTTGTGCTTAAGTTGGGTCAGACCAGTCATTGACTAGAGCTGCAATAGCACTGAATTGTAGAGTGCTCTCCCTGTGTTGTCCCTGAGAAGCTTTCGTTGGTGGGCAGGGCTGCAGTCAGGGTAGATGTCTACCCCTAGCTCACTCCTGGGGCCAAAGTGGAACTGGTATATGTGGTTTTCTTTCCCTCTCCCTAGGGCAGGAGTCACTCTGGGGTGGTGCCGACCCCTCTTGTGGTTGCTTGCGCACTGCCATGTTTGTGGCACTGCTTTGGATGGATTTCTGTCAAGGCCAGGTTGGAGGGGTGGGTCCACAGGAGAACACGGGGGCAGGGCATCTGGTGTTAGCAGGCTAGATGGAGAATGTTTGCAATGCACTGATTCCCACAAGCGTTCATGTGTCTAGGCTGGGGGTCAGAAGAGAGAAATAGCCCTACCAGCTCCTTTGCTCTTGGAGAAGTCTCCCAAAGATCCTTGTCCCTCTAACATATGGTCTGACGTTAGTAAATAAATCTTCCCATATATCCCAAGCGTTTTTCAAACTGCTTCTTGTGTGCTGTTTCTCAGTAGGGCTGTTTGTTACTATTCTCTTTAAGGGTGGGGACTCAGTTTCCTGTCACCCGCTGGCTTTCCAACAGCTGTGCCCACTGATTTTTAAAGTTCTAGGTTTTAAGCCCCACTGATTGTAAGAACTCTCAAAGTTAATCCCCTCTGGTTTTTAAAGCCAGATGTTATGGGGATTTGTCCTCCCAGTGAGGGTCCCCTGTGCCTGGGGTACCTGGGGTGGAGTTTGCTTCTCTCCCATCTCTGTGCCCACAGCATCCCTACCTCGCAAGGACAGTCCTACAGGTCACTTTGGCTCCCAACTGAGTTTCTGCCCTTCCTACCCTTTTCAGTGTGGCCTCTTCCGTACACTTAGCTATGCAGAGTCCTGCCAGTCTTCCTGACATTTTCTGAGTTATTTACACTGATGTCAGTGTTATCTAGCTGTTTCTGTGGGACGAGGTGACCCTAGGATCCTCCTACTCTGCCGTCTTCCCCAGCATCTAGCTGAATTTTAAAATCCAATCTAAAGTCTTCTTGTAATTGACAGATTTAAGTAATTTACATTTATTGGAACAATGGAATACTTCTATTTATGTCCATCTTATTATATATTTTCTATTTACCATGCTTTTTTTTTTCTTGTTGTTCGCCTATATGTTACTGCTGTTGCTTTGATCAAATTTACTTCCTTTTTTTCCCTTTAAGTTATGTTTTCTATGTCTATTCTTTGAGTAGTTACCTTTCCATTTCTAACATATGCGTTTGCCTCCACAAAGTCTAAATTTGATGTTTATCTTCCTTCTTCTGATCAGTGCAGGTGGGATGCTTTATCTCTAATGATTCTCCTCCTGCCTCTCATGTGTTTAAAAAAAATAGTTTTAGGTAAATTTAAAATCCACCTTGAATTTATACCCACCATCATTATTGTTATTTTATATCATCAATGATTATTTTGATTTTTCACATATTTACTAGTATTTTTGCTCACCCTTCCTTCCCTCTTTTTCCTTCCTTCCTTCCTTTTTTCTTTCTTTCTTCCTTCCTTCCTTTCTTCTTTTTCTTTCTCCACCACTCCTTACATCTCATTATTCCTTTTTTTTTTTAAGATTTTATTTATTTATTTGAGAGAGAGAGACAGAGATAGCAAGAGAGAGCACAAGTGGGGAGGAGAGGGAGAAGCAGGCTCCTGATGTGGGGCTCAATCCCAGGACCCTGAGATCATGACCTGAGCCGAAGGCAGATGTTTAACTGACTGAGCCCCCCAGGCGCCCCCTCATAATTCCTTCTTATTCAATTTCCTTCTTCCCAAAATACACCTCTTAATAGTTCCTTTAGTCAGCCTGTTAGTGGTAAATGCTCTCAAACTTTGTCTGAAAATGTTTGTATTTCTCCCTCATCCATGAATGGTATATAATTAGAATTCTGGTTTGACAGTTATTTTTGCTCAGTACTCTCTATTGTTATGTTAAGATGTGTGCAGCTAGTGTGATTGCTGTTCCTGTGTAGTTACTTTGCTTTTTCTTTCTGGCCATCTTAATCATTTTTTTTCTCCTTGGTGTTTTGCAGTTTAGGTATGGATTCATTTTTATTTTTTCCCTAATCAGGAATCATTGTTCCTTTTGAATATGTGGAAGTGTATCTTTCATCAATTGTAGAAAATTCTCAACTATTATAATCTCAGTATTACTTCTTCCCATTATTTCTCTTCTCCCCTCCTGGACTCCCATTAGATGTATGTTGGACTTTGTCATTCTGTCCTCTGTGTCCCTTAACCTCCATTTTATGTTTTCCATCTTTCTGTCTTTCCAGGCTGCATTCTTAACTTCTTCATACCTGTCTTCAGATTTATTAATCCTTTCCTCACATGTATTTGATTTGCTATTTAATTTATTCATTTATTATTTCCATGATAATATTTGCCATTTTTATTAGTTTCTTTTTACATCTGCCCATTCTTTTTTTTTTTTTTAAGATTTATTTGTCAGAGAGCATGTGCATGAGCAGGGCGAGCAGCAGGCAGAGGGAGAAGCAGGCTCCCTGCTCAGTCCGACATGGGACTCAATCCCAAGACCCTGGGATCATGACCTGAGCCAAAGGCAGACACTTAACTGACTGAGCCACCCAGGCGTCCCTGCCCATTCTTTTTTATAGACTCTATTTATGGTTTCAAACCCTTCATGTACATCTTGAATTATTTTAAATATAGATACTTTACTCTTTTTTTAGATTTTATCCTATTACCTTATGTTCTTGGGGTTCTCCCTTTTTTTTTTTTTAAGATTTTATTTATTCACTTGACAGAGAGAGACACAGTGAGAGAGGGAACACAAGCAGGGGGAGTGGGAGAGGGAGAAGCAGGTTCCCCGCTAAGCAGGGAGCCCGATACGGGGCTCAATCCCAGGACCCTGGGATCATGACCTGAGCTGAAGGCAGACACTTAACCAACTGAGCCACCCAGGCACCCCTCTTCTTTTTTTTTTTTCCAAGATTTTATTTTAAGTAATCTCTACACCCAACATGGGGCTCGAACTCACAACCCCAAGATCAAGAGTTGCACGCTTTACCAACTGAGCCAGCCAGGTGCCCCTCTTAGGGTTCTTTCTAGTCATCATTTTTTATTTTTGGTGGATCATTCCTTATTTTTTATAATTTTTTACTTTGAGCTCATCTTTAGTGAGATGGTTTTCCCATGGAAATCCTGTGGAACCAAGGTTGTGAGAGAGACCCTCTGGATAGTTGTACATTTTCTTTGGCCAAGCACCCTAAGGGTATCACCAGCCAGGTACAATTTTTCTATTAATCCATCAGTTTTGGAATTCTTTTACTCCAAATTTATGTGAGATGCAAACCCAGCAATTCTTCGCTTCTTTACCCAGAAGACTTAAAAGCTCTCCTGTCCTCTCACTTTTCTAGCAGAAGGATTGTTTTCCCAGTTAGCCCTGTAGTCTCCTTCCAGAGCCTCCTCTCACTGGCCAGACCTGGGCAGAAGCCAACTGCAGTAAGAGCTTATACAAGCAGCCTGTGGAGTTGGCTTTCCTGCAGTACAGAGCAGAGGAAAGGTGAGAAACAGGTCTGGGGACCAACCCAATAGTCTACCATTTGACAAATATTTCCTGGTCAAAACACTGTGTTAAATTTGATATTATAGAACTGTGGGAGATACAGTCCCTGACCTCCAGTGGGAGAGACAGACATACTAACTATATAGAGATGAACTACACCACTGGTTATAGTATGTAAAATGTTAAATACAGATGCAAACTAGCCTGGAAGCACAAAAAAGAGGCAGTTTGGGGGTAAGTGGGACAGGGATGGGAAAGGTTCCCCAGAGTAGGATCACGTGAGCTGTACGGGTTAGTAAGATGGCTGTGTGTGGATAAGAGGGTCATGGGCAGTGAATACAGCGTGTACAGCACATTATGAGGACTGAGCCCGGGCCAGGGTGGCTAATAGGTAGGCCATGTGGTCAAAGGTGAGGCTGTAAATGTAGGCCATGGGTGGATTATGGAGACTCTGGAGCCCTGCGCTACTGAGCTAAGACTTGATTCTGCAAAGAGCAGAAGCGACTAAAACATTCTGTTAGGGAAGGAACATAAAGAATGTTCCAGCTGGCTTGAGCTGTTCAATAGAAAAATAATGTAAAGTCACAAATGCAGCCCATATGTAGTTTAAAATTTTCCAAAAGCCACATTTTAAAAAGTAAAACATGAAATTAATTTGAATAATCTTTTATCTATATTTATATTATATATATCTATATTATTCTATATCTATATTTAAAATAACTCAAGATGTACATCTCACATAAATTTGGAGTAAAAGAATTCCAAAACTGATGGATTAGCTCAGTATTATCCAAAATATTGCCATTTTAATATGCAGTCAACACAAGAATTATTAATGCATCATTTTATGTTCTGGGTTTTTTTGTACTAGGTCTTTGACATCTGGTGTGTGTTTTACACTTAGAGCACTTCTCTGTTTGGACTGGCCACGGTTCAGATGCTCAGGAGCATTTGTGTTGCTAACAGCTAACATGTTGGACAGTGTGGGGGAGAGGACAGCAAGGAGTCCAAAGGAGGGGGTCGGTTAAGGATGCCAGCTTCAGGAAGAAACAGGATCCCCTCGTCCCCTGACATAGGAAGGAAGTACAGGGGTGAGTGAGCAGGGAGATGAAGGGCAGAAGTAAAAGGGCTGCCATGCCTTTATTTCTTTTCCCTGACATCAGAGGTAATAACACCTGAAAGTGAGGGTTGGGGTCAAGTTGGAAACTTGAAGAGAATAAAAGTTTAAGAACCATTGTAATGAAATGCAAAGGGGTATGTTAGAAGTGGAGTATAAGGATGGTCCCTACATTCATCCTGATAAAACTAATGTCATGTATGTTCTTGCTAGAAATGATAAAATAGGGGTGCCTGGGTGGCATAGTCAGTTGAGCTTCTGATCTTGGTTTCAGCTCAAGTCATGATCTCAGGATTGTGAGATCAAGCCCCACATCAGGCTCTGCGCTCAGCACAGAGTCTGCTTGGGTTTCTCTCTCATTCTCCCTCTGCCCCTCCCCTCCCTCTAAAATAAATTAGTTAATTTTAAAAAATGATAAAATATCTGAGACTTTTCCTATTATTCCAAGGTACAGAGCGGATAGGCTGATGCTTGTGGGTTTTACTGTAAATCGTTTCCCAAAGTGTGATACACATATCCCCATGGTACACAACATGATGGCACACAAAATAGTACCTGGGAGGACTTGTTGGTTGATTGGTTGGTTGGTTTTTTAAGCAGGCTCCACGCTCAGGGTGGAGCCCAATGCAGGGCTTGAACTCATGACCCTGAGATCAAGACCTGAGCTGAGATCAAGAATCAGATGCTTAAATGACTGAGCCACTCAGGTGCCGCATAGGAGGACTTGTTTTATTCTAATGGTTATGTATTTATCTTACTGAGTATTAGAAGAAACATAATCAGTACATAAAACCCATGATTCCCTACATATTTAAGTCCAACATGAGTAAATTTACAGAGAAGCATTATGGAAAGCAGAGGTGGAATGTGGATGTGGCAGAAGGTGAATGGCTGAAATCTATAAACATGAGTGTAAGAGGTGCAGTCACCTCAGAAACTTAGAACCGCTTCCAATGGCTTCCATCCCAGTCAGCTGGTAACTCTGACCCGTGATCCTGGGTCGCATCACCATCAACATTTCCCCTCCAGCCCCCCTGCTACACACAACCTAGTCAGACAGGCGTCAGTATTAGCTTTACGGGGTCAGAACACCTGGTCTTCCCCCCGGCAGAACAGAACAATCCGATCCCCAGAAAAGCTGGGTAATTTTGAACATGACAGTGGCCCCATGATGTCTTCTTGAAAGCACCAAACACAACCTGCCTTATTCTATTTCTGTTTTCCTGTGAGAATTTTTTTAAAGCTGTTGGCAACATATACAGAAAATAGACCAGTTGTCTTCCTTAGAACTGTTAGCCCAAGTCTATACAAAACATACAAAACCTCAAAGGCAAGCAGAAAAGAGAAACCGCCCTGAAAAGTCCAGTCTGATCCTTGCATTTTCTGCCTCTGTGGCTTTATGTGTTTGTTCCCAGTGCCACACAAGCACGTCCCCGAGCGGGGCCTCTGCATCAGTCCCCACCTGCCCCACGGTGAAGGCCGGGACAGGGTTATGCCCTCCACCTGCTGCCCTTCGTGGTTACCTCAGCCTCGAGGGTCATCCACGCCTCACTCAGCTTTCTGTCTCCTTCATGTTGTAGCTTGCTGGGTACCTACCTGCTTTTTCTTTGGGTCTGAGGAAGGGCTACCTGAGGTAGTCCCCTGTCACTGTGCATAAAGCAAGCCCTCAGCTACGTACCAAGCAATTCTGGAATGATGTCCCTTCACAGACTGACATTCAGTTCAGCTCCCACGTGCCTGTAAATTGATCCAAAGTGAATGCAGTACCGCTCACCCTGATACGAGGCTGCTAGGGACTTCCCTCAAGGTCTTATGGCCGCGGTGTCCCAGAACCAGTTCTTTGTTCTAGTGGGTTAAGGCAGTGGTCTTGTTGGGAACTGCTGGATCCTGGGGATTTCAGGCTTCCTAACTTTAACACTTTACCTTGAGAAATCTAGAGAAATGTTCCTCAAACATTTTTTAACAGTCAGAAATATATTCTACATATCTAACTAAAAGTGTTCATAGAACAATACTTACCAATACTGTGCTCAAGAGAGTTTGTATTTGTTTGTTTGTTTGTTTGTTTTAATGCTAAGCCTGACCCACAGTTTTAAAGATTTATTTATTTGAGAGAGAGAGAGAAGGGAGAGGGGGAGAGGGAAAGAGAGACTCTCAAGCAGACTCCTCACTGAGGGTGGAGCCCGACTCAGGGCCCAGTCTCATGACCCTGAGATCATGACCTGAGCTGAAATCCAGAGTTGGAAGCTCAACCAGCTGAGCCACCCGGGGCCCCCTAACCCACATTTCTTTTTAAGATTTTATTTGTTTATTAGAGAGAGAGAGCACAAGCCAGGAGTTGGGGCAGAGGGAGAGGAGGAAGCTCCCTCCCCACTGAGCAGGGAGCCCGATGCTGGGCTCGATCCCAGGACCCCGGGAATGATGACCTGAGCCGAAGGCAGACGCTTAACCAACTGAGCCACCAGGAGCCCCCCCCCCTTTTTTTTAAGATTTTATTTGAGAGAGAGAGAGCCTAACCCACATTTTTAAAAAACAAAATTGATAGAAGATTCCACGGATGGCTTATGACCTGCAATTTGGAAAACACTGGTCTCAAGCATTTGATTGATTTAATCATGTCAGTCTCTTCGAAAATGTCCTGAAGTGATGAGAACTGCATAGATTCTTCACGAGTTCAATACAGTTCTGATCTCTCTGAGGCCATGTCTAAAAATCCTTAATTCTGTCATTTATTTGGAAAAGAAGATGGACGGCATTGAGATGTTCCGGGCATTGCTGTCTGCTGCCCGGGGGGCTCGGGCGGCTTTGTGCAGGAGTGTGCCGCTCTGCGGCCCGTCGGGCATTCTTTGGAAAGCTGCGCGGCTTTTTCAAGGCACCCAGCACATCTGCTGATAAATGTCTGTTTCCTACAAAGACGAAAAGACTGTTTTGAACCTGTACCCTGTCTTTCCGTAGGGTGTGCTGATCTCCAGAGCCTGGACACCATGCAGCCAGTGGAGAGGAAGAGGCAGGGCTATATTCACGAGCTGATTCAGACTGAAGAGCGGTACGTGAACGACCTTCAGCTCGTCGTGGAGGTGAGGGCCGAGCCTGCAGGGCCGGTGGGCCTTGGTCTCAGGTGTCGCCTTTGATGTGTGAATTCGCGAGTAGTGGCAGGAGCTCCCACGCCCTCAGAACACTTTCTGTGCCCATGGGAGGGTGCCTGAAGAAGTCAAACTCCTCCCCCAGATTAGGTCATTCAGAGTGGAGAGAACAAGAGACATCTCGGCTGGATGTGATAGAGGCCCCATCCAGGAAGGACAAAGTCAGGGGGAAGGCGCGAAAGCAAACTTTATCTATCTCCCATTTTCGCCTGTGTTTACTGTGCATCTTCATAAACCCTGCAATTTCCAAAGGGATTGTGAAACAGTGGGAGTGTTCATCTAACGTTTGTATCAGTTTAGAAAACCGAATCGGACCACATTGTCAGGTATCTCCCAGTTGCAGTGTATTTACCGGTGGTGCCGATTAATGTCCCCAGTGACCTCTGAGCCAGTAATGGCCGTGAGAGTAGCACTTAAAAATGGTTTGTGTTTGAGTAAACAAAATAAGACTTGTTTCCATGGCTCCTAGTTCCCACTAAATGTGTCAAGGCCCTCAGATGAGAAGCCTAGTTAAATAAATAAGCCACCCGAAGAGAACACGTGTCCCCAGCAGGCCCAGCAGGTGCAGCATAGGGCCTGGCCGGGACCTCGCTGGAGGCGTGGAGTGGAGGCTGCATCCTTCTCCATCCGCCCCCAGCAAGGCCTGCCCACCCTACGCGCAAGCTGGGACCTCTAGACCCGGCACACTTGTCCTGCTCACAAGTACACTCTGGCGCACTTCACAGTTGGTGATGTCTCTCTTCCCCGCAAGGCTGTGAGTTCCTGACAGCAGGGACGTGTATCCTCAGCCTCCATCCCCAAAACTCAGTCTGGCCCTTTGCAGGCCTTCCCATCAGCACTGACTGAATTATGTGTGTTTATGTCCGCACTTCTCTGACCTGGAAAGTGGCCTAGAAGAAAAGCCTGTCTTATTATTAACCCCTCCGAGTATCAGCCCTGCTGCTGGTCAGATTACAGTGCTAAAAGGTTGTAAATGGCTGTGGAAGTACCTGGCGGACTCCAGCGCAGAGCGTGAACAGGGGCCGCATGCCTGCCCCACTCACACCAGTCACTTCACTACTTGCACCTTGGCTATTCCCACCCTGCCCACCTGCCCTTGCCTGAGGAGCAAGGGGTCATGTCAGGGCCAGGGACTTAGGGCGAAAGCACTGTTCATAGGCCAGCCATTCTCATCACCATCCCCATGGAGGTTCCCAGAGGGCCGGACCATCCTCCTCTGCTTAACCTCCCTGAGGCAAGTGAATGGAATGAATAAACAAAGGAATGTCCGTCCATTGGCAGGTGAAAGACCACCAGGTGCTTTCCCTGTCCTTCCCAGGCCCCTCGGAGCAGATCCACCACCTTTCCAGGCTCGCTCCTGTCAGAGGATCCTGACATCTTCGTTCTGATTTTGGAACTGTGAAGGTTTAGAGATGTCCAGTTCTTAACACTGTTAGCTGAATTCTTTGAATCCGTGTTCAACACAACTCAGTAAATAAACAGTTATTGAAGACCTATCATGTGCAAAAAGCACTGTGCTGGAGAACAGAGGGCAAAGAGAAAGTTCCTGCCCTCAAGGAGTTCACAGTCATGTGGAGAGACAGACAGACAGCTACAGAACGGTGAGGTGGGGGCCCAGAGAGGGCTGACCACCCCTGCCACAAAGGAGAGTCAGGACAAACCAGAAGGACAAGGATGAATTTTCTATGCCCGGAAGAGGAAATAGAAGTGGGAAGGCACGTGCCAGGGAGTTAGGGTCCTGCGGGTAGTCCCATGTGGCTGGAGGGTCAAGTACTCAGGGCCAGGCTGGTGAAGTTGGCAGGGCAGACCACACAGGCGTGGTGAACCTCGAGAAGGAGTCTGCGTCTTATCACAGGGCCAGCGAACGACGTTAATAGGCTGTCGTGTTGTGTGTATCTCAGAAAGATCACACGTGATTAGGGTTGTCTCAGATAACTTCACAGTTTCCTTAAGGCTTTTAAAGCCATTCGCTAGGAATCCCAGTTGTTTAGTGGAAACCAATTAGAATCAAAAAGACTGGCGTTTTCTTTTTGGCTCCTCCGTGTTCTAGGTTTGTGACCTTGAGCAAATCACTCTCTTAGCCTTTATTTCTTCATGAGTGCCCTTGGAATAATAATAGCTGAGGGGCGCCTGACTGGCTCAGTCAGCTGAGGGGCCGACTCTTGATTTCAACTTAGGTCATGATCTCAGGGTCATGAGATCAATCCCTGCCTCAGGCTCTGCACTCAGTGTGGAGTCTGCCTAGGATTCTCTTGCTCTGCTCCTTCCCCGCCATCTCTAAAATATAAATAAATAAATATTTAAAAACCAGTAATAATAATAATAGTAGCTGATTCCACTTGACCTGCATCATCTATGAAGTTCATTCAGAACCCACCCACAGCCGTGTGCACACACACACACAGGCATGTGCAAATATATACATATCAGCTTTGTAAATCCTTCAATGTTGTGGAATATAGATGTAGGGTATCATTTCCCCTCAGTCAGCCAGCCTCTGAAATCCACATCTGCTTGGGGGCCATATAAGTCATCACTTTTTCTATTGCTGAACCTCTCACAAACTGCTTCCAGGACTCGGGTGCCCAGCCCCTCAATTCTGCAGCTTTTACGGGGTGCGGGTGCTTTATGCACATGGTTTCATTTAACCTGCTTCATCTCCCTAGGAGGTAGGTATGAGAATCTCCTCTTATTGATGAGGCTACTGGACTTGGTCCTTATAATTAGTCCTAATAATGGCTGGCTCAGTTGGTGGAGCATGGGATTCTTGATCTCAGGGTTGTGAGTGCAAGTCCCATGTTGGGCATGGAGCCTACTTTAAAAAAAAAAAAAAGAATTAGCCCTAATAAGAACCCAAATAGCAAGCAGTAGGGAAATTATGCAATTTAAAATTTAGCAATCAGGGTGCATGGGTGGCTCAGTCGATTGGGCATCTGACACTTCGTTTCAGCTCAGGTCATGATCTCAGGGTTATGGGATTGAGCCCCGTGTCAGGCTCCATGCTCAGCGGGGAGTCTGCTTGAAATTCTTTCTCTCCCTCTCCCTTTGCCCCTCAACCCCCCATGCTTGCACTCTTTCTCTCAAATAAATTAATTTAATTTAATTTAATTTAGCAATCAACAATATGTAAGTGACGAATCACTAAATTTTACTCCTGAAACCAATATTACACTATATATTAACTAACTAGAATTTAAATAAAAATTGTGGGGGGGAAAGTTTAGCAATCATAAGTAGGCTTATTTAAAAACATCATGATCATATTAGTTTCAGTATATGAAGATATTGTTTGATTCAGACCACATAGCCTATGTATTCACACCTAAGCTAACTTATTTCTTTCGTGTCTTGAATTCAGGTTTTTCAGAAACGGATGGTGGAGTCAGGCTTTCTCACTGAAGGGGAAATGGCCTTGATCTTTGTAAACTGGAAGGAGCTCATCATGGCTAACACGAAGCTACTGAAGTGAGTTGTGAGCAGCGCCTGCCCCTGCAGGGGACACCCCCAGCCCCCAGGACTAGGACTGCCCCACAGAACTCCCTGCAGGGCTGTTTAGCAAAGGAACTTTCAACTGTTCTCTGCTCCCTCAAGCTTTTTATTTTATTGTCATTTTATGAAATGCCCTGTAACTGTAAAATACGTAATTACTGAAGTCGAGAAATATAACAAAGAAAATTTGATTCTTTGATTAAACAAAGAAAAAATTAAATCATAAAATAAACAGTATATTAACACAGGATTTCAAAATATACTTGACTGTAGCGGGTAGTTGGAGTAGGAGAGAAGCTGTAACGCGTGCCCCAGACATACTGGCTAGTCTGGCAGTCTCCTGAGTCCCTGTGTGAAATCCCGTTCCTTGGGGTGATTTCCCATCCCCCGTGCCTGTGAGGGCAGACTCCGGGGGGGGGGGGGGGCGTCAGCACACCCAGTCGGTGCTGAGTCTCTGCCCTCCTTGGGGCACAGAAGCTCTCCTGAGGACAGCACTCACCTCTGCCTCCGCACCCGGCCTCTGTGGGCTCCTGCTCTGCTCCCTTCTTCCCCTACTGAGTGTAGAAAATTCCTTTCTTCTTGGTTCAGCTGAGAACAAGTTAGAATTTTTCTAAAGGAACTTTGATAAGAAACAAAGATGAATCCAAAACAATTCCAAGGACCTAGAAATACCCAAGTGTATAGAGTTCATTTTCTTACTCTTCTTTACTAACATTTCACCCAGGTTGGCTTGGCCAGCAGAACGTAGGCCCCAGCTGCCTCCTCCTTCTGACTCTCCCCTCACAGTGCCAGGTTTTTAGGTAACTCACTGGTTCTCATTACCTTTAGTCTCCCATGATATTCATCCTTTGTTTACTAACGACATTCACTAGAAACAGACAGTGAGAGTGTGTTGGTTGCAGGGCCTTGCGGGTCCGGAAGAAAACTGGAGGAGAGAAGATGCCCGTGCAGATGATCGGGGACATCCTGGCCGCCGAGCTGTCCCACATGCAGGCTTACATCCGGTTCTGTAGCTGTCAGCTTAATGGAGCAGCTCTGTTACAGCAGAAGACAGATGAAGACACGGATTTCAAGGAATTTTTAAAGGTAACTCCATTCTGGGATCGTGGGCAGGCCAGCCCCATTCCGAGCCTGGAGGTGGAGATGGACAGCTGCACTGTCAGGACGCTCGGCACGGGGAAGGGTATCCCACCACTTTCCAAAGGAAACACCCATATGGCAAAGACTTTTCTGAGTGTTTGAGTTACCTTCCACGTCCAGTTGACTTTTCTTGGCACTGGGACCATGATTTTGCCCATCTATTAGGAGAGTAGGAGTAAAGCCTATTAAAAATCAGCTACTTTATACTCCAGAAATATCCAGAATGTCACTTTATTAAATTTGTAAAATATATTAAATTTGTAAATTGTATCCATCTCATTCCAGAAAGAGTATAAAATGGCTTAGTCAAATACATAAAAAGCAACAAGATAAAATAAAATGTTGTCAGTGGATGAATACAGTGGGACAAAAGGAAATGAGAGACGGGTAACATTGGGACTTAGGACGCTACATAAACGCACATGTGTGACTCTATCCATGTGCTCCAAGTGCACCCCAGTGTCCTCAAAGTGTCCAGAAACCAAGGAGAAGAGGACACAATCGGCTCCATGATGCCGTGGCTGCAAATTAAAAACAAACCCTTGGTAAGAAGTAACACTAGAGGGGGCGCCTGGGTTAAGCGTCTGCCTTCGGCTCAGGTCATGATCCCAGAGTCCTGGGATCGAGCCCTGCATCGGGCTCCCCACTCAGGGAGGAGTCTGCTTCTCTGACTCCCTCTGCCCCTCCCCAGCACTCGTTCTCTCTCTCTCAAATAAATAAATAAAACCTTTTAAAAAAAAGAAAAAGAAAGAAAAACCCATCTAATTCACTGTATAAGGCAAAAGTGTTCCTGACCCCGAAGTATTTGTATTTAATTACGAATTTGTATTTAATTACAAAAATGAAAAAAAAAAGTTATAACCCAATATCTCTTATAAATATAGTTGTTAAAAATCTTAATTAAAATATCAGTGAATAAAATTAAGCCTTACACGAAAAGAAGAGTCTGTCATAACCAAACAGGATCATCCCAGGAGGCAACATAGTATCATCTTAGAATAAGACAGGCTTCAGAATCAGCCTGCGGGGTGTGGGACCAAGGCAAGCTACCTAACGTTTGGTGCCTTCATTCTCCAGTGTGTAACCCAGAGATAGTCAGATACTACTTTTAAAGTACTTTTTAGCACAGAGACCAGCACATAATAAGCATTAAATAAATGTTAATTATATTTACCTTCCTTATTATGATTTCAGGGATGCAAAAATTATTCGATATAAGTAAGGCCCTGAGGACTGACACTTCAATTGGCAGTAAGGGGAGGGAGGCACGGGCTTGCTTAGAAATGAACTAGAAGAAACATACAAGGGAACCAAGATCACAGACACACAAACGCTGGTCAGAATAAGTTGATAAATATGGGATTGTGAGTGCATGCAAATGTTTTAAAATAAGGAATAGTAGAATTAAAAATAGGATATTTAGGGGTGCCTGGCTGGCTCAATTGGTAGAGCATGTGACTCTTGATTTCGGGGTTGTAGGTTCAGGCCCCACATTGGGTGTAAAGATTACTTAAAAATAAAATCTTTTTAAAAAATAATTGGATGTTTACCTTCTAAAGCGTAAGTAAAAGACTTTTTAAATTTTCCAAAGAGTAATAACAATAGCAACGTAAATAGGGTATCAGTGTCATCACAACTGTAACAATAGTAAGAATAAATAAGTTTATAGTCTCATAATGAAAGGCATTGTGTTGATTACATTATATTAAAAACAAAATCTAGCAATAAGTTTTGTTCTAAATATAACTTTTCATTTTTTTAAAGATTTTTTTTTATTTGAGATAGAGGGAGAGCAAGCGAAAGAGAGAGCGAGCGCGTGCACATGAGCGGGGGACGGGGGGGGGTGGGGGGGGCCCTGCGGCAGAGACAGAGGGAGGAGCAGGCTCCCCACTGAGCAGGGAGCCCAATGCAGGACTCAATCCCAGGACCTCAGGATCATGACCTGAGCCGAAGGCAGATGCTTAACCGACTGAGCCACCCAGGCGCCCCGAAATGTAACTTTTTAAAAAGTCTCAGAAAATACAGAAATAAAAAGCATGGAGAGTCTTGTTATAGCAACATATATAGATATATCCAAAAACAAAAGGAAGGAGCAGTTTTAATATCTCATAGTAGGAAATAGGTAAATTATAGTAAATATGCTTTTCAAAGTCATTACAAATGGTCATCAAAAAATAAAAATAAAAAATGGTCATCCAAGAATACTAGCTACTTTATTCAGGTACTATATTAATAATAGGAGTAGAAGCAAGTAAGTTATGGTCCTTAGTCTCCTGGAGCTAACAGTCTGCAAGGTCATGGAGACATCTCCGATGTGATCCCTCTACCTGTCTTACCCAGTCCAGAGGTGGTGTTACAATAAAGGTGTCCACGGGTTATTGTGGGGGCTCAAGAAGGATCACTGAAAAGGGGGGAAGGCGTCAAGGAAGGGGAGAGGCTAGCCAAGAGAGGCATAATGTGAGTCTTCAGAAATGAGTATGAATTAAGTGACGAGAGAGCAGAAGGAACAGTAGCCAAGGCTAATGCATTCATGACTGGCACATTGTGGGTGCTCAGTAAATGGTAGTGATTGTTTCTGATAAAGCAGAGACAACGGGCAGGCAGAGGCAGGGGAAATCAAGAGCTGTTTAGAAGACAGATTGGGGGGTGCCTGGGGGGCTCATATGTTTAGGCGTCTGCCTTCGGCTCAGGCCTTGATTCCAGGGTCCTGGGATCGAGCCCCACATCGCACTCCTGGCTCAGCAGGGAGCCTGCTTCTCCCTCTCCCTCTGTCTCCCCCCCCCCCCGCTCATGCTCTCTCTCTCTCCGTATCTCTGTGTCTCAAATGAATAAATAAAATCTTTAAAAAAAAAAAATAGAAGACAGATTGGTGTGGAAGGTGACTCCCAGGTGTGTGGAGGGAAGGTGGGTGGGGGCAGAATGGTGCTACCAACTCAGGGACGGAGGTGGAAGAGAAGGCTTTCATGAAGGAAGAGGAGGACTTTGGGGTATATTGGGGTACTGAGTCAGAGATCCGGGTCGGGGGGAGAGTAACGCGGCAAGCATGGAGCTCCAGAGAGGGTCTGGGTGACGCTCCGGGACTCAGCTGCACGGGGTCTTGGGCAGCACCTACAGTTACTAGCTGGTAGGGGAGAAAGAAGTGAGGATCGGCAAGGAGCCGGCTGGGAAGAGAGCTGTCAGCGGTTCTGGAAGCAAAGGAGAGAGTAATGGCACAGGCACAAATCCACGTGAGAAAGAAAGAGCTGAAAAGCATCTGCTGACTTGACCAAATGAGGGGAGATACCCCTGCTGTTAATCTGATACGTCTCATTTTGAACCCTGAGTTGTTGTTGTTGTTGTTTAAGAATTCATTTTTCATTCATCAGAGAGAAAGGAGAGAGAGCACAAGCAGGGAGAGTGGGAGAGGGAGAAGCAGGCTTCCTGCTGAGCAGGGAGCCCGATGCGGGGCTCGATCCCAGGACCCTGGGACCATGACCTGTGCCGAAGGCAGACGCTGAACGACTGAGCCACCCAGGTGCCCTTGAATCCTGAGTTCTTAGAGAAATGAGAAATCTAAAAGGTGGTCGACATCAGGAGTAGTCAGTGTCCCTTTGTTTTCCTCGAAGCTGTGATTTCCTCACGAGCCTCTCGGTCCTTTGCAGAAGTTGGCGTCTGACCCCCGGTGTAAAGGAATGCCCCTTTCCAGCTTCCTGCTGAAGCCCATGCAGAGGATCACCCGCTACCCTCTCCTCATCAGAAGCGTGAGTGCCCTGGCTGGGACAGAGCGGGGCCACAGGGACCAGGCGCCGTGTGTGCGCCCGCTCACGTGAATGCGAACGTGCAGTCGGAGTAGGCAGATACAAGCCATCCAGTGTCACTTGGTGACCCATCCTCCCCTCCCCCCCCCCCGGAAGCCCCCCTGGCCTCAGAGTCAGGAGTGTGTTTTTCTGCGCGGGCCGTCGCCCTCTAGGTCTGCCGCTGTGGAGGCTGGCTGAGCCCAGAGCCCACTGTTAGCACAAGCCTGGACTCCAGTCTCTCTGCTGAGGTCTGAATGCACCTACCAGCTAATCCCCTTTACCTAGATTATCCCAGGAGTCCTGACTCAGCGTGTCCTAACCAGAGCTCAGCACCAGCCCCTCACCTTACCCCACCTCAGCTCGCTGACTCAACAGTCCTAAAATACCGTCCATCTGTTCACATCAGCTCTGTGGGCCTCTTGAGCCAACCTGCCTTCTAAGGAGCCGGCGCACCTTACAAAGCATTTTTCCACAAGTTATCACGGATACGATTTTAATCATCTTACAAAGAAAAACAGCAAAAATAATATAAGACTGTTACTTTTATTGATCATCCCTTGACCGTTGGTCTCTAAGCCACGTTAACTCAGTATGGACCTTATGTTACAGTTATGATACCAAACTGACCCATTAGTACCCAGTAATCCACAGCCCCTTACTTGAAATATTTTGAGCCAAATGTGTTTCAAAATTCAGAATGTAATTCAAATACTGTATTCTATCTGACATCACAACAAAGCCTGGACATCACCTGCAACCAAACAGTAATATTCCTACAGTGAAATACATGAATAATCACTTTTAAATAGAATAAATAAATACCTCTCTTCAGTTTGGGTCAGGTTTTGCCACCAAATGAATATTAAAAACACTTTAGACTTCCAGGGCTTTGTCCCATTTTGGAATTGTAAACAAAGGACTGTGGCCCCAACATGGCCAGAGTCCAGGCAGGAGCCGTGTGCCGATGGGGCCGCTCATTGCCCGAGGGGCCACACCGCTGTGTGCCAGCCTCTCTTCTTTTGCATTTGTAACGTTAGTTTGAAGTCACTTCGGAGTGAACTCAACGTGTTTTCCTACAAGCTGAAGGCATGATTTTATTGTATTTTTCCCGTAGCAGAGGATTCATTCCTTTCTTCAGATTCTTAAAAAAGCCCAGCGGCCCCCAGAATGTTAGGAGCCCTCACTCTGCAGCGAGCGCACACGCTGAGGGGGCTGCGGCCAGTCCTGCTGCCGGGTTAAGTGCACAGCATGGCTTCAGTGCCGGGGGCCGTAGGGAGGCCCCTTCAACACGGGTACTCTTACCAAGACCCCGCCAGAGAGCCACCAGCCACCCACACATTTCAGGGCACTTGATCCATGTAGCACTTGGCACACCCTCTTGTACCCGAGTCCCCTGTCCCCCCAAGAACTCCGGAGCCATGAGCTTGTCAAGGGGAAACAATTATCTTTCTGTTGTAGAGCCGGTGCCCAGAACACAGCACATACAGCGGCCAGGAGGACGTCTGGGTGGGTGGGTGACACTCTGCTTCCCACTCTTTTCCAGATTCTGGAGAACACCCTTGAGAATCACGTAGACCATTCCTCCCTAAAGTTGGCTCTTGAGCGGGCAGAGGAGCTTTGTTCCCAAGTTAATGAAGGAGTTCGGGAAAAAGAAAATTCAGACCGGCTGGAGTGGATCCAGGCGCATGTTCAGTGTGAAGGTCTCGCAGAGGTGAGGCCTGTGCGGCTGGGCTGGGTGCCACTAGGCAGGCTCTGGGTGGGGAACCGGGTTCAGGCCTCCCCTACTGTGAACAGTATATGCCTCAGCCCAGCCCCTGTTGGACTCACCATCCTGCCTCTTCTTGGGGCGTCATTTCCCATTCTTATAAAGAGAAATTGGATATTTTTGAATTCTTTGAATTCAGCTGGTAAATCCATATTCTGTGGATATAAGTAATCATTTTCATGATGCCAGTTTGAACTCTGAAGAAAAATAAATGCAAGGATCTTTTGTGTCAAGATGAATGATTACAGCCACATTCCCAACTAGAAGATTCTACCACCACACCCTCAGGTCCAGGGCACTGGCCTCTCGAGGGGCACGGGGATGGTTTGTGCTGGGACTTACAAAGCGACAATTTCTCTTTAAGCAACTTATCTTCAACTCCCTCACCAACTGCCTGGGACCCCGGAAGCTTCTGCACAGTGGGAAACTATATAAGACCAAGAGCAATAAGGAGCTACATGGATTCCTCTTCAACGACTTTCTGCTCCTGACCTACATGGTCAAGCAGTTTGCTGTTTCCTCAGGCTCTGAGAAACTTTTCAGCTCTAAGTCCAATGCCCAGTTCAAAATGTATAAAACGGTAAGTGTTGCGTTCCTGGCCGTGGCATCAGGAGCGTAACGAGGTGTTTCTGTCACCTCGAGGACCTCCTTCCCAACCTGAGCCTTTCTTGTCCTCGTGGGACTCTCTACACCTGTCTCCAGATGGGTCACTCCCCCTTCCTCATATCCCAGGGAGGAGGCCCCAGTGTGGCTGGGCTCTCACTGCCCTCTTGCAGCTGACAGCTGGATTCCAGCTGTGGATTCTGGCCTCCTCCCTGGCAAACATGCCGTGTGATCCCACCCCCGTCCACATTCAGCATCAGGTCTCTGTGATACTGAAGCTGGAGCAGAGTGCTCTGTGTAGGAACGTGGAGGAGAGACCCTGTCCCATGAGCAGTCATGGACACTCAGAGCTCCTGTCCCCAGTTCAGGAACCTCTGATCTGCCCAAGACGTTTTCTTCCACAAAATGGACACAGTCTCTTTTTCCCAAAGTAAAAGACCCGAGAAGCTCAACCCTTCTCTGCTTCTCAACAAGGCTCTTCAGAACCAAGCTCTCTCGAGATGTAGGCGGGTGGAGGGTTCTGGCCCATCTCACAGCCTGTGTTTTGGCCCTAACTCTTTCAGCCCATTTTCCTGAATGAAGTCTTGGTGAAACTGCCCACAGACCCTTCCAGCGATGAGCCTGTCTTCCACATTTCTCACATTGACCGGGTCTACACCCTCCGAACAGACAACATTAACGAGAGGTCAGTCCTGACCACGTGTGACCTGCCTTGAAGCCTGGATGGCTCCCTCCCATAAGCCACCTCCAGTCCATGGTCAAGTCCCACTCATTCTGCACCCCAGGCTCTCCTAACCAGTCCTGTCCACCCCAGTCCCACTGGTCAGCCTTGGTGTGGACGTGCCGGGTTATTGTGATCCCTCAGTGTGTGTCCCTGCCTCCAGTCTCTCCTCAGGATCTTCCAAAATGGGAGATCCAGCACCTTGCTTCCTACTAAAATCCCCCGTGCGGCAGTCCAGGCTCCTCCGCCCAGTCGCTGAGGCCGTGTGTGTGTGTGTGTGTGTGTGTGTGTGTGTGTGTGTGTGTGTGTGTCTCGGCCCCAGCGCCATCCCTCCACCCCCAGGACCTGTACTCCAGCCGGCACATGTGCCCTCCTCGTGTGGAGCGCCACGCTCCTCTCTGCCTGGCCGGCCATGCAGCCCCGCCGCGCCGCTCGGCACCTCTGTGATGGCAGGCTGGGGTCGCGCCTCCCCCTCTGCGCGCCTGCCTCTTGGCGCAGTCTCAGGGCGAGTGTCCCTCCGTGGTGCTGCATTGCTCCGGCCGTGGCGCGCTGCTCCCCCGGGGCCGGCACCTTGCCGTGCCTGGTGTTCTATAAGCAGTCAGGGACTGTCCAGAAATTCCCAGCTTGATCTTCAAACAGCAAACAAGTCTTCCAGTTGAACTAATATTGGGTCTGTGATTGGAAACTTGTCGAAGCCAAGGTTAGCACAGGAGTGAAGAGCACGTGCAGAGCTCTGGAGCTCCCGGTTGAGCCTGGGAGCTGGGTGGGGAAGCCGCCCCATGGCTGTGTTCTTCTCCAGGACTGCCTGGGTCCAGAAGATCAAGGCGGCGTCCGAGCAGTACATCGACACGGAAAAGAGGAAACGGGAGAAAGCTTATCAAGGTAGTGAGTGGTACCCTGGAGGGCTGGAAGCAGCTGCCAGGGGACCCCGGGGAGGGTGAGGGGGAGCGGTCCCACCCTCAGGGCGCAAGCTGCCGCTCCTGCGGGGAGGGGGCTAAACGGGGACAGCCGGAAGGACCACATTTGCTGGGGGATCAGCCAGCAGAACCCCCCTCGCTGCTGCTGCCCTCGGGGCCTCCCTGAACCCCTACCAACTACACGGATGGGGGCATCCAGTGCCAGCCCTGGGACCTCCCTTCTCTCTGTGGCAAGCCCACTTCTGCTTGGTCCATTTTACTTCACCCAGCTTCACTTCTGTGCCTGTTTGCCTTCAGCTCTGCTCCTCCTCTGCCACCCAGGCCCCTGCCCCAGGCCTCCCCCACGTCCACCCATCCTCCTCCCTGGACACCGGGGCCTGAATCTCAAGGTTTTCCTCCTCTTCAGCTGCCCTTCACTGCACTTGCTGTCCCCATCCTGTGCAGATGGCTCCCTCACTTGACACCAGTGACCGAACCCACGGCGCCACTCACTCTCCCTCCTGAGCTCCCCCCCCACCCCCCGCACCCAATGGCAGGAAGTCACGGCTCCTCCTCCGCTTGTACCTGGAGCTCCGCCCTCGCCTAAACCTCTCTGTCCCTCTGCTCTCTCAATTTCATGAAAGTCATGCTGGGCTGCTTCCCTGAGCCCACATCCAGACACACCTGGACTTCTCCCAGCCACCTGCTGGCCTTTGCACCTTGGCATCTCCTCCTGGGAAGCTCTGTGGACGCAGCGTTGTCCTTGCCACCTGGACTGCAAGCATGCTCTCGGTCCTCATGCTCCTCTACTCATGGGCTGAGTCGCACACCTTCTGTCATTCTCTTCCCTTGTCCTGGTCCTTTCCCGGTGGCACAGCCCAGTTAAGACCCTCCAACCTCCACCCTGGCACAGGGCTCCCCATTGCCCATCCTCTTCAGCCCCAGAGTATTCTTACAGGGCTGAATCTCCTTGCTTAAGCATCTTCCCTGTTGCCTCCCAAATTAAGGACAAATTCTTACCCCAGACTCAGGGCGCAGCCCCACTTTTCCCTTTCCCTCTGCCTCGCCCACACCACTGCCTGATTGAACAAACCAGCTCGGATTACACGCCCAGGCCTCCCTGTCCAGTCCTCCCCCTTATGTTCCGCTGCTGTAGCGGCAACTCTGTTGTTTTTATTCAGGTTTCCCTTATTTTGTTACATACTCTTGAAAGGTATGTGTACATTGGCTTTTGCTGATTGAATCTTATTTTAATGGTACTTCAAATGCTTGCTATTGAAAAATCAACGACTGAATGATTTGTAAAGCATATAACAATCTCTTAATTGGTAAAACACATAAATCAAAGTTTTTATATTTGTTTTGCTTAATATCAACATCTGTACATATTGTTATGCATTTTCCAGATGTTCAGTTCTTTAGACATTTATTACTTACTCTGTGCCAAGCCCTGTGCTAGTCCTAACCGGGCCTTCAAAGATGGATATGGCCCAGCCCTGCCTGTGAGGGGAACTGAGTGTAAGGGCCGTGCTGGAAGGGTTGGCGAGAACAAGGGGGGGCCACGTCTCAAAGTTTTACGTGCCCTAAGTTTTGAAAAATCAGTAGCTCACCAAGCAGCCTTTTGTTTGTTTTCAAACCCTTGAGGGCAAAACCTGCTTAACTTCCTATTTGCCAAGATAATCTGATTCACAGACTCATTTTGAGTACATCCTCAAATAGAATAAGGTCTTAAGTGAAACTGCTTTGTAAGCTGAAGTGTTTACATGTAGCTGGAATGATGGGGGGCGGCTAATAGACGTCGGTACCGGATGGTGAATTTTTACCTTGCCAGTGACGGTCCTTTCTCAGACTCAGTTCTGCCCTGTGTGGAGATGGCAGTTCCCAAGAGCCACCCTATAGCGTAACTGTACAGTTTAAATAAGACTTTTGTAGAGGTCTAGCACCGTGCCCAACACAAAGTATTCAATAAATGTTAGCTGCTTTTAAGTGCCGAATGGATATAATGTCTTATTTTGTTACTGTTACCAGTTGCTAGGCGACTGAGGGTAAATGCAAGGCTGAATGAACACCAGCTCTGCAGCAGCCTCTGGTGGCAGAGGAGACTCGAGGACGCTCCGCAGCCGGGGACGGTGGATGCGCAGAGGAGGGCAGAGATGGGAGCAAAGCTGGGCGTGTATCTCCAAGGCTGGCTAGGACGCAGACAAGCAGAGATAGTGGACAAGGTGTCCCAGCAGGTGACACACCTGGGCAAAGGCAGAGCAGCCAGATGCTGGTCGGCCAGGCCCAGTGCCGTGGCAGGGGACACTGGGAGTGTTAGGGTCGGTTAGACAGACCGTATCTACAGCTCGGTGTCCGGTGCGCTACCTGCAGGCTCAGGGAAGAACTTAACGGGGCTTGTCTTCCTCTCTTGCAGCTCGCTCTCAAAAGACTTCAGGCATTGGGCGTCTGATGGTGCAGGTCATCGAAGCTACAGAATTAAAAGCCTGTAAACCGAATGGTAAATGCTTCTTTCATTCAACAGATGTGGTAACTGCCCTGTTCTTTGCTGATGACTCTTCTGAACATTGAATAACGGGACACTTAGAAAAATCAGTGTTTCCAGTGCCACTAAAATGGTTGTTGGACCAATGTTATCATAGTGTGTTTTCCCAGTAAGTTCCAGTGCCTCCCTCCTCAGCACGTCAGAGTCGAAGCCACACTGACACTTGCCCAGGCTCGTGGGGAACAGTTGGGGCCCTGGAGCCCGCACGGTTGCTCCCAGGCTTACGGTGCTGTCAGCACTGGGGACACAGAGACCACCAGTCAGTCACATCTGGGCCCCCACACAGTGGCTCCTGCTCTTGTGGTTTGGATCCTGCTTCTGCTCAAGGAAGGTGCCGTTGTCATTTATTTTACTTACACATGCCACATGCGTCTTTGGTTTGTTTTTGTTCAGGAAAGAGCAATCCATACTGTGAAATCAGCATGGGCTCCCAGAGCTATACGACCAGGACCCTCCCGGACACGCTCAATCCCAAGTGGAATTTTAACTGCCAGTTCTTTATTAAGGATCTCTACCAAGACGTGCTGTGTCTCACCATGTTTGACAGAGACCAGTTTTCACCAGATGGTAAAGTATAACTTGACCAGGGAATCCGAAGTTTCCCCAGTACTCTAGAATTTGGGGTCTAGGTCCAGGGTACTTGGCTTTAGTTTTACCCCGTGACACCTAAGGAAAAGGGCACGGGCCCGTGGGCACCCGCAGCTCCCGTGGGAGGCAAGGCTGGGGAGGGGGCGTCCTCTCAGGGGCAAAGGGTGGCCTCCAGGCTGTTTCCATTATGGACCCCGGTCCCTCCCAGCACCTCCTGAATGGCTGACCCATTCTCTGGAGCCCAATGAGGCAGTTTCCCTCCCGCACACCCCTCGTTCTGCACGCATCCAGTCACAGTAACAGCCACTAAGCTGGATCTGAAAAAGTTTTAAGAATGTCTTCAGACACTCCTCCTGGGGTAGTTTTCTTTAACGACTTTTATAAAGAAGAAACTTTGACTCTCACATATCTGTTCACCAGATTTCCTGGGTCGTACTGAAGTTCCAGTGGCAAAAATTCGCACAGAACAGGAAAGCAAAGGCCCCACAACCCGCCGACTCCTGCTGCACGAGGTCCCCACAGGGGAGGTCTGGGTCCGCTTTGACCTACAGCTTTTTGAGCAAAAAACTCTCCTGTAGGGGCCTCAGGGATCTGCCCAAAAGGCTGGGGCTAGAGCCAGATGGACGGTGCCGCACCTGGGCCGAAGGAGCACCGCCGGCTTCATCCATCGCGGGCCACGTGCGCCGGGGCTATTTTCTTGCACACTAAATTGCTAGCAATCTATGCAAACATGATCTTTCCTATAAATAAACCAAACCCATAGCACAGTGCCTTGTATTAGTGTTAACATCTTTGGTTGTTTTTAGATGCCAGGGTTTCCATTTTCAGGGCTATAAAAAGTATTAAGTGGAAATGAGGCATCAGAACACCAGACGCTACCCCGTGGTTGAACGTGCCCAGCGCGGGTGGTTCTGATGATGCTGTAGCTACCCCGTGCCGGGGGCCTGTGCCGGGCCACAGGCGCTCAGGAGCTGGAGGACTGGGGAGTGCGGGCACAGCCTCGGGCTGAAGTCTGTCTACTCTGTGCACTGAACGAAAACACAGACTTGATCATTTTATTCCCGATTAGATTTTATCATCTCTGCTGAGACAATAGAGTTTGAAATATAAAGGGGAAAGCTTGATTTACTTTAAATACTGTGAACTCTAATGATATGGAAATATTTTTCAACTTTAATTTTCTGAAGTATAAATTATTTATGTAAATTCCTCGTTTTGCCTATTTCATAGGACATGCATCTTTAAGCTTTATCATTGCCAATATGTACAGAAAGAGAATAAAAATATAAGTTTATGAATGTAACTTCTTTCAAAGTTTGACTGATTTACGTTCCACCTGAAAGGCTCTTAAAAGGTAAGTTCAGGATGCTTGGGTGGCTCAGTCTTTAAGCGTCTGCCTTCGGCTCAGGTCGTGATCCCGGGGTCCTGGGAAAGAGCCCCGCGTTGGGCTCCCTGCTCAGCAGGGAGCCTGCTTCTCCCCCTGCTTGTGCTCTCTCGCTTGCTCTCTCTCAAATAAATAAATAAAATCTTTAAAAAATATAAAAATAAGAGGTAAGTTCAGGGGTTGCTGGTAAGGAAACCAAATTTCTTTTCTGCAAGAGCAGCAAAAACCAAGGGCAGCGTGGGAAGGGGGAGTGCCTAGGAGACCCTGCAGCCTCGTCTTGACTCTCACTTGCTCTAGGACTCTGGTACATTTACCTGCTGTTTCTGGGGCTTGGTTATCTTTGGTGGTGAGACTGCTGACCTCTGTGGGAGCAACACCCTTTGAGTCCTTCTGCTTGCCAGGTGAGCAGCAACCTGAGAGGTAACTTAGAACAGACATTACACATCCTCAGCAGGCCCTCAGCCTCCAGCTCCAGCAGCACCTCTCTCTCCCCGTCCCCTGTCCTGTCAGAGCCACATCTATACCGTCGGAGCTGTTTGTTTGGGCTCTGGATTTTGAAGTATGCAATTTGTTTTGAACATTGACAAAAATAAGGTCTTACCCACTAAATCCCTGGGTTAATGAGTGCAGCTGGAAAGAGTGGTCTTTTGGAAAGAACCACACAGGCTGCAGGTGCCCTGATGCTCAGGGAGCACGTCTTCTCAGGGAGCTGGAAGAACAAGAAACGTTCAGCTGTCCCTCCACCCCGGCCCCCATTTCTGTCTAAACATAATCACTGGGCAAAGAAAGGCTGGAAAACATAATTCAGAATATTCAAGTAAAAAAAAAATCATAATTCCAGGTATTAATCCTGGACGCTGACTTGTTAAAACTTAGATGTAAAAGTGTCAACAGAAGAGACACCACTCAGCATGTGAAACCAAAACAACTGGATACGTTAATTAAGGCAAAGTTTGGCCGGTCAAGCACACAGCCTCACTGATCTCCTAGAGGGTCTCCCAGAGGGTCTTGAAGCAAGTTTTGTGTTGGTTTTGGAGGCAGGTATGGGCTGATGTCCAAGTCTGTCTCTGACTGGACTTCCAAAGCCCGAGACTGTCACCGATGGGTCAGGCTGGTTTAAAACCAGTTCTGGGGTTACTTGTGACCGGAGCTACAGAATAATCCTTTTCTCAAGACGGTGAGGACTTGAATTCTCACTGGGATGAACTGTGGCTAGAGCCATTTCTCCATGTCTACATATGTCAGGGTTCTCTTCAGATTCAGGACAGAGGAGCCTGGAGGATGTGAGCCAGACAACTTCTCTGAAGCTTCAGAGGATATTCAGTGTCTCTGCTCCCAGCAACGCCAGTCACCTGCTTTGACCTGGGAACGCAGCTCTGCCCCTGGAGAAATCAAGTGCTCTCCTGACTGAAACTGAGCTTGATTTTCTGAAGGGTCAGGGAACGGAGTGTGCCCTTAGACTACTTGCATCCCCTGGGGCAGGGCTGAGCAGACCCGAGGATGCCCAGCATCCCCCACCCCCACCCCGAGCTCTTCAGGATCAGGACGCTGTGGCTCACCAGCAGGATAACCACCCTCTGAAAGGGCCCCAAATCCTGAGCAGTTTGACTCACACTACAGGGGTGAGGAGGGAGGGTGCTCTGGTGATCAGACCAGTACTTTCGCACCGGACGGCCTGGACTTGGAATCGAGAACGCTGCCACTTTCAGCGATGCAGCCGACCTGAACAAGTTACCGAACCCCTCTGAGTTTCATGTAACGGGAGATACTACTACTATCTCGCTGTGAAGACTTTTACGTGAATATAAAATACCTCACCTAGTTCACAACAGGAGCGCAATAAACGGTAACTGTTATGATGTGGTTATCGCTTGCAATATCTTACACGTCCGGAGACAGAAAAACCTGCCGGCAGCATTTTAACTGTGGCGCAGACGCTACAAACCAAAGCTCAGCGAAGCTTTATTGCCAGTGGCCTCCCTGCAGATGGCACGGGTCCTGGCAGCCGCGCCCCAGCTACAGGGAGGCCCGGTGCCGCCCCAGGGCCTCTACCGTCGTCACTCTCCTTTCCACGGGCCGTGCCTCCCACCCACGCTGGCCGTCCCCAGCCGCCCAGGATCGCGGTCTGTGCTGTCTGGTTCCTCCAACCTATGAACAGAGGGAAGCGCTGAGTGTCGGGTAGGGAAGAGGGGCTGACGGGGGCAGGGAGGAAGGCCTCGGAGGATCCCACCCAACACTCGACCCTCCTGCCTGAGCTGAGACCTTCCAGGCAGCCCTCTCCTCACCTCTCCCCTGCTCTCTGGCTTCTGCAACGCTCAAGTCCTATGTCTTTGGACTCCACATGGTACTAACCTTTCTATGGTGGGACAGAGATGACCAGCTGTCCACAAAACACTTGCTCTCTCTGCCATTGTGCTCAGAGCAGCGAGGGGCTACTTTTCCCAGCACACTCCCCCCACCCCCACCCCACGGTTAGGGACAGCCATGTGACTGGTCCTCGCCAGTTGGAACATGCGAGACCTGGCCCACCCACCCTGCCAGGGCAGCACTCCTCCATGACCTCTTCCCTTTTCAGGTGGACAGCAATGAGTTCCCCAGAGCAACCTTGGAATCTGGGCAGTGAAGATGACAAAGGTTCCCTCAGCTAGAGTCCCAAAGACTGCATGGAAGAGAGACAGCCTGCCAACCTACCCTGTTCTGGCACCTGAGCAAGAAATAAATTTCTGTTGTGTGTAAAACACACTCCATTTTTTGCCTCACGTGGCAACAGCAGTCAGGCTGCACCAAGCCCAGACGCAAACCCATCAGCTCTTGTGCATTAAATAAAGCCTCTTCTGCATCCTCTTTTTCACTCCCTTCCTTGGCTCCTGCCTTCTCTGCCCTGGGAAACCCATGTGAGAAGGAGGGATCTGTCAATGGCTCAGATTCCACAATCAACGTCTGCTACCTTGTGCATGCTGCAAACTTACGCCATCCCAGCCCTGCTCCCCCCAGATCTCGTCCACTCACCACACAATTCTTCTCGTCCCTTTTATTCTCCTGGCTGAGCTTCGAGGAATGAAACTTCCTTTCAAAAATAATCTGACTTAGGTCAGTAGTCTTGTTCTCTTTATCAGGTAGACATTTCTTTTCTGAATAGGTAAGTTTTTCAGAACTGCAAAAAAAAATAAAAAACAAAAAACAAAAAAAAACAGAAAAGGTATCTCAACTCCATACAGAATTGTATTGTTCAATAATTGTCTGAAAATTAATTTTGCAAACTCAGTACTCACTTCTTGAAAAGGAAGGACTGAGTGGACATCACTTGGTGGCTGCCCATCAATCAGTCTGCCCCACCCACACCTCTGCTAGTACAACCACCAGACAGTCGTGTGACCCTTGTCTGCCTGTGGCTGAGGTACCCGGTCCAGGGCTTCGGTCCCTACAGTTATAAGTGGGACAGGACGGCTTTCAGGCAGTCCTCAAGAGCCCAAACCAGAAACTCAGGCAGGCCCAAGGCATCCATTTTCCAGCACATGCACAAGAAAGCAGAGAAAGCCAGTGTGCAGAGAAAGGAAGCAGGTTCACAAAGAAGCTCTGATGAAAGCCACAAAGTCCCAAAGAGGAAAGGACATGGCTCTTAGTCCTTACGTAGCCTGGCTGTCCTCATGACTGCTATGGTCTGAATGTGTCCCCCCAAAATTCATATGTTGAAACCTAACCCCCAATGTGATGGGATTAGGACGTGGGGCCTTTGGGGGGTGATTAGGTCACGAGGACAGAGCCCTCATGAATGAGTGCCCCTATTAAAGAGGCCCTAGTAAGCTCCCTCGCCCCCCTACCATGTGAGAACACAGCAAGAAGTGCCATCTAAGAACCAAGAAGGGGGTCCCCACCAGATACCGAATCTGCCAGCACCTTGATCTTGGACTTCCCAGCCTCCAGAACTGTGAGAAATAAATTTCTGTTGTTTATAAGGCCCCCAATCTCTGGTATTCTGTTATAGCAGCCAAATGGGCTGAGACACTGACCGTAGCTTCGTAACAGACCACTGCTCTCTAACCTACAAAGGCTCCTCCCACTCCCCCTGCCTTTTTTTTTCTTTTTTAAACTTAAGAAGGATTCTGCTTTTTGTAATCAAACTATCTCTGACTAACATAGCCACCTTGTCTTTAAGTCCTTTTCTTACCTTACTGAGCAGCCATGTGGAGGCACCTCCGGGTGTGTCCTCCCAGAGGATCTTCCCAGGGCTGCCCCCATTCCTGCCCTGGGAAGCCCAGGCCTATCTAGGCATATAAGCCTTCTCCTCCATTCCTCCATACACTTCTCCATTCCTTCCTTCTTTCCTTCCTTCCTTCCTTCCTTCCACAAGCATTTACTCATCCTCTACTGCATTCCAGCTAAGTGCTGGGAACACCAAGATAAAGACAACACAGTCCCTTCCCTCAATGGGCTTGCTGGGGTAAGAAAAGGCAGATGGAGGGTGTGGTGGCATATCCCCACATGATACTTCCCTCTCTTGCCTGGATTGGGATGGCCAGCAATGAAAAGAAGGGGCAAAGGCATGAACCAATGTGGCAGTTCAGGCAGTTATAACGGTGCTGACTTGACCCAGATATTTTTGTAGTTTATTCATATGTCTTTTCTTTAAGGGAAAGGGATTTTGTAGATGAAGACAGAAAGGGTGGCAGGGTCCAGACAGCACCTAATGTGCTATGTTAAGAGCCTGGACGTTATTGTAAGGGTTATGGAAAACTACTGAAGGGTTTTCAGTTGGAGAGGGTTGATCACTTCAGAGAGATTTCTCCAGCTGCAAGGTGGAGAATTCACTAGAGGACACCAGATTAAAGGAGCTGAGGAGCAAGAAAGTGGGGGAATGAGGAAATAAAAGCTTTGTCTCACTGGGGGGATAGGGAGTTATATAATTATTAATGTTTAAATTAAAATTGTTAAAATTTATAAAGAAGCCAAGAAAACAGAAATAAAACATAAAATTTCCAAATCAGAAGGGGAAACAGAAAGCAGCACTGTTCATTCAGTCCAGCAAAACTCAGGGTGAGAGACAAAAAGGAAATATCAAGAGAGCATGACAGGACTTCTATTTTTTTGTGTAGAACTTACAAGTTTGCACGGGCCAACACTCCTGCTGCAACAACTAGAAAAACAGATATTTACCACTACCCCTAGAAAAAAAAATTCCTAATTTTAAAGTCATTGGACAATTTCAGAGAGGAGAGAGCTCTTTCAGAATGAGCTGGCCATCCCTGTCTATTTTCTCTGCTGAGGGAATTTGCCAACCTCGGGTAGCAAGGTATGGACTGATTCCTGCATGGTCCCAGCATATCTTTGGTGGATTTTTTCTCCCAGGCCTTGTTGCTATCTTGGCAGGTAGGTAGTTAACCTTGTTCTCAACATCTTCCTCCCAGTGGTAGGCACGTCAAGCAGTGCATTGCGATAGGGTCCCCGTGGGGGATGGAGACCCTCCAGGCCCTGAGTCCAGACAGCCTTCCCCAAACCTATCTGAAAAAGAATCAAATAAAATGCTAGAGCTATAAAAATAAAACACCTGAAAATAACACACTGATGGGTTTAACAAGAGATTATTAGACACAACTGAAGAGATAATTAGTAAAATATCTAGAATCAAGTATACAGAAACAAAAAAGATGGAAAATACACACAAAAAAAATGGTAAGAAACAGTGAGGATACAGTGACATAGTGAGAAAATCTAAAATATGTTTAACTGGAGTACCAGAAAGAGAGGAGAGAGAGAATATGGCAGAGGTAATAGACAAAGAGAAAATGAGAACTACCCAGAACTGACTAAAGACATCTATTTACAGGTACAAGAAAACCTATGAATTCCAAGTAGGATGAATAAAAAGAAATTCACATTTAGAAACATCATATAAAACTACAGAATGAATCAGACAACAAGAAAATGTTTAAAGTCCCCAGAGAAAAAGACAATTTCTTCAAAGGATCAACAGTGAGACCAGCAGCTGAGTTCTCAAAAGAGCAGAAGACAGTGGGATAGGAGGAAAGGGAAGGTGGTGGTGGAGGAAGACCCTAGGCTCACCTTGTCCCACAAATACAACTAGATAACTATCAAATCATCCTAAATACCCCAAAAATCGACCTGAAGACTGACAGAACAACTTCCACAACTGAAGGTAGAGAAGAGGCCACATTAAAGAAGGTAGGAAGTGCAGAGACGCAGTCTGGGAAAGAAACAGATCGTGGCCGGTGGGAAGGGAGCTGGTGGTGGAGAAGGATGAGAGCCAGACTAACAGGGGGGAAACAAATCCCTATAGTAACTGGTTTGGAAAACAAGAGCGGCTGAATTTCATGAGTTCTTACAAGCAGTGGGACTTGAAGCCTGGAGTTCTTTTTTTTTTTTAAAGATTTTATTTATTTGACAGAGAGAGACACAGCGAGAGAGGAAACACAAGCAGGGGGAGTGGGAGAGGGAGAAGCAGGCTTCCCGTGGAGCAGGGAGCCCGACGCGGGGCTCAATCCCAGGACCCTGGGATCATGATCTGAGCCGAAGGCAGACGCTTAACGACTGAGCCACCCAGGCGCCCTGAAGCCTGGAGTTCTAAGTCAGCATACTTGGCTCTGGGAGAGCTCGGAGGACATTGGGGGTGCTCTTGGAGAGAAGGCAGGGGAAACAGCCTGCAGATATATAGCATGGAAACAGTGATCTGAAGAGCACCTGAGGCACACAGTGGGGAGATTAGCTATTCATCTCAGAGCGTGTCCCAGAGGGGCAGCATTCATGGAGAGACGCCTCGAGGAACCGAGGAACCAAGGAACCGGCAGGCACCATTTCCCTCCCATAACCCTCAGCATCAGCACAGAGCCACCTGTGGGAACCAGTGCAGCAGTGACACTCGCTACCTAACTTGCTTACACCAACCCCTGCCCCACCCCATGCTCCAGTGGAACTGCCCTTTCTAAAGTCATGCCTCCCTTAGTCCCAGTGCAGCAGGCTCCCTCCCCCATAAGATGGACATATACTTCTACCCACACCACATCGCCTGACCTGGGAGCTTTGCAGAGCCTCAATTCCAGGGGCAGTGGTGACAGGTCTCATTTAACAAGCAGACCAGAGCCCACCTAGCTAAAACATACCACATTCAGGCCAGGGACCAAACATGCCCACAACAGGCAAAGAGAGCCTCTGGAGATGACTGGCCTGAAGGATAAAGTAGTCAGGACAAAAGAGCAGAGTACACACAGCACACACTGGAGACACTTCCGAAAGTGCCAGGCCCTGGGGAACAGGAGACACTACAAAGCAGGGCACTATAGACCTCTTCTTCATAAGACCATTACCCTCAAGAACAGGATATGTAGTTGACTTTCCTAACACATAAAAACAAGCACAGAGTCTTAGACAAAATAAGAAGACAGAGGAATTTGTCCCAAATGAAAGAACAGGACAAGACCACAACCAAAGATCTAAGCAAAAGAGATAAGTAACATGGCTGATGGAGAATTTATAGCAATGATCATTAGGATACACTCTGGACTTGAGAAAACAATGGAGATATCTGTGAGACCATTAACACAGAGATAAGGAATAACATAGCAGAGATAAAGTGCTCAATAAACACAATGAAACACACACCTGATGGAAAGAACAGAGGCTGGAAATGCAGAGGAATGAATTAATGACCTAGAAGACAGAGTAATGGAAAGTAATCAAGCTGAACAAAAGAGAGAAAAAAGAATTAGGCAAAACAAGAACAGACTTAGGGAACTCAGTGACTACATCAAACATAGTAACATTTGTATTACAGGAGTCCCACAAGAAGAAAAGAGAAAAGGGGGCATGAAATTTATTTGAAGAAATAATAGATGAAAACTTCCCTAATGTAGGGAAGGAAACAGATATCCAGATCCAGGAGGCACAGAGAACCCCCAACAAAAATCAACAAAAGCAGATCCACCCTAAGACATATCATAATTAAAATGGCAAAATATAGTAATAAAGAAAAAATATTAAAAGCAGCAATACAAAAGGAGACAGTTACATACAAAGGAAACCCCATAAGGCTATCAGTGAATTTTTCAGCAGAAACTTTCCAAACCAGAAAGAGTAGCATGATATATTCAAAGTGCTGAATGGGAAAAACCTGCAGCCAAGAATACTCTATCCAGCAAGGCTAGGAGGAGAGAAAAAGGAGTTACCCAAACAGGGGTGCCTGGGTGGTGCAGTTGGTTAAGCGTCTGTCTCTTGATCTCAGCTCAGGTCTTTTTTTTTTTTTTTTTAAGATTTTATTTATTTATTTGAGAGAGAGAGCATGAGTGGGGTGAGGGGCAGAGGGAAAAGCAGACTCCCGACTGAGCAGGGAGCCCAAGGCGGGGCTCAATCCCAGGAACTCCAAGATCATGACCTGAGCCGAAAGCAGACACTTAACTGACTGAGCTACCCAGGAACCCTATCAACTCAGGTCTTGATCCCAGGGTCGTGAGTTCAAGCCCCACATTGGGCTCCATGCTGAGCATGGAATTTATTTATTTAAAAAAAAAAAAAAAGTTTCCCAGACAAACAAAAACCAAAGGAGTACATGGCCACTAAACCAACCCAGCAAGAAATACTAAAGGGGACTCTGGGTGGAAAGACCAAAAATGACAGTATGAAGGCAGGAAACACAAAAGCAGTAAAAATGAATTATTTCCATAAAAAATCAGTCAAGGAACTCACAAAATAAAAGGGTGTATAAAATATGACACCATATACTTAAGACATGGGGAGGAGACAAACTATTCCAAAAAATACATAAGGAACTTCCAAATTCATTCTATGAAGCCTGCATTACCCTGATACCAAAACCAGATAAAGGCATCACAAAAAAAGAGAACTATAGGCCAATATCTCTGATGAACATAGATGCAAAAATCCTCAACAAAATATTAGCAAACCAAATCCAACAACACATTAAAAAAAATTATTCACCACAATCAAGTGGGATTTATTCCTGACATACAGATGAACTAACAGACATGTGAAAGATGTTCACCATCACTTACCATCAGGGAAATGCAAATCAAAACTACAATGAGATGTCACCTCACAACTGTCAGAATGGCTAAAATTATAACAACACAGGAAACAACAGGTGTTGGCGAGGATGTGGAGAAAGGGAAACCCTCTTACACCATTGGTGGGAATGCAAACTGGTGCAGCCACTCTGGAAAACAGTATGGAGGTTCCTCAAAAAGTTAAAAATAGAACTACCCTATGATCCAGCAATCGCACTACTGGGTATTTACCCAAAGAATAGAAAAACACTAATTCAAAGGGATACATGTACCCCTATATTTACAGATTTATAGCAGCATTAATTACTAGAGCCAAGATATGGAAGCAGCTCGAGTGTCCATTGATAGATGAATGGATAAAGAAGATGTGGGGTGTATGTGTGTGTGTGTGTGTGTGTGTGTGTGTGTGCGCGTGTGTGTGATGGAATTATTATTCAGCCATAAAAAAAGAATGAAATCTTGCCATTTGCAATAACATGGATGGAGCAAGAGAATATAATGCTAAGTGAAATAAGTCAGAGAAAGACAAATACCATATGATTTCCCTTATATGTGGAATTTAAGAAGCAAATGAGCAATGGGGGAAAAGAGAGAGAGAGAGACAACCCAAACCCAAGAAACAGACTCTTAACTATAAGGAACGAACTGATAGTTACCAGAGGGGAGGTGGGTTAGAGGATGGGCTAAACAGGTGATGGGGATTAAGGAGTGCATTTGTCAAGATGAGCACTGGGTGATTAAAATACTTATTAAAAAATAAAAATTCTGTGGGAAAAAATGTTTGAAGTAGTTATCACAGGAAGAAGATAGATAGATAGATAGATAGATAAATCAACCAATCAATCAGTCAATCTGCTATTAGTAACACCTACTGGAAAATTTGGTTAGTGCACTGGGACCATCTTTTATTTATTCTTTTAAAAGATTTTATTTATTTATTTGAGAGAGAGAGAGTGGGAGAGAGCACAAGAGTAGGATGAGGGGCAGAGGGAGAAACAGGCCCCCTGCTGAACAGGGAGCCCAAAGCAGGGCTCAATCCCCGGTCTCTGGGATCATGACACGAGACAAAGGCAGACAGTTAACTGACTGAGCCACTCAGGCGCCCAGCTTTTAAAAGTGGGATGCTGGCTCAGTCAGTTAAGCGACTGCCTTCGGCTCAGGTCATGATCCCAGGGTCCTGGGATCGAGTCCCGCATTGGGCTCCCTGCTCAGCGGGAAGTCTGCTTCTCCCTCTCCCTCTGCTCCTCCCCCCCCACTTGTGTGCTCTCTAATAATAAAATCTTTTTAAAAAAAAATTTTTAAGGGGCGCCTGGGTGGCTCAGTTGGTTGAGCGACTGCCTTTGGCTCAGGTCATGATCCCAGGGTCCTGGGATCGAGCCCCGCATCGGGCTCCCTGCTCAGCTGGAGGCCTGCTTCTCCCTCTCCCACTCCCCCTGCTTGTGTTCCCTCTCACGCTGTCTCTCTCTCTCTCTCTGTCAATTAAATAAATAAATAAAATCTTTAAAAAAAAATTTTTTTTTTTAAATGGGGTGCTATCCTACAGGTGTGAATGGATTTTCTTATCAAGTTCCTATATGTTGATTAAAACCATCTTCTGGGTAGAATAAAAAAAAAATGACAGCAGATATCTACTAAAGGAAAATAATTTGTCAACCTAACATTCTTAATCCTGTGAAAACATCCATTAAGGATGAAGGTAAAATCTGGAAAAGGCTATATATAAACTGTGTGATTCTAACCATATGACATTCTGTAAAAGGCAAAACTATAGAGAGAGTAAAAAGATCCATTAGTCAGTTAGTACATCCTTACCTGCATTTACTATGAGTTCTGCTTATCACAGATCTCACAGAGGCTTTATGCCACTCTTTTGGAATAACACTATGTAGAGTAAAAGTGAACTGGGGCAATTTGGCATAAAGCCCAGCCTTCTCTAGGTCTTTAAATTCTTTTAAGGTATATCCTTTTCCTACAGGAAGATTAAAAAAACAAAAAACAAAAAACAACGGAATCAACACTCTTAAAGTCAACTCTAGTCACTCCTGGGGTAGGAAATCACTGGACAATTAGAAGTCTCTAAAAATAAAGCTCAGCGATCACAAAGTACCTGTCTTATATTGAAAAACAGCTCTCTTCTCTTCATCCATCTCTTGCTGTCTTCTAAACAGAGGATCACAAAATGAAGGGACCATAACCTACAAGAAAAATAACTTTGAGGATCCTAGTACAGTTTGTATTAAGCTCTCTAAATCTGTCAGAAGCATTCAAGTATGACCTTACTGTACATCAAAGAATAAGGACCCATGAATAATGTCAATCCACAGAGCAGGGAAAGGGTAAATGTCATCTGTCTTACGATAGGACATTTGCTGAGCCGGGAGTGGCTGACTGGAGGGAGGGCCACCCAGATAGAAGCAACATACTCTGTCCAGAGTTCTATTGCATTGGCCAATAAATATTTGTTGACGCCACTTTGTGCCACATCCCAATGAGTTCCTATCCTCAAGGATCTCTCAGTCTGGAACAGAAAGTCATACACAGTGACAATCTAGTCATGAGAGGTATCAGCTCAGGATGCTTTAGGAGCACAAGGCAGCGCTCCTAGGTGGCCTGGCAGTAAGAGAGCTCCCAGGAGACCTGACAAGCGGTCTTTAAGGATCTATGAGAACAGAAGGGCAGGGAACCTCAGTGTGGGGAGTGTCAAGAGGCTGGGCTACCAGAGGATGCAGAGAAAGGTGGTTTTCTCCTCCCCATTCCTGATTATAAGCTTTAGACTAGGGGCCATTTTCCCCTTCTTCACTTTCCCCACACACCCAGCCTGATGCTGGTCCCCAAAGTATATATGAGGTAAACAGTTACTGAATAAGCAAGGCAGCAAAATGACTGACCAACACCATACCAGCAAGTCTCCCAGAGCCAAAAGAACCTTCTTATCTTCATAACAATGATCTGCCTTGGTTTTCCGGGAGAAGCAAAACAAAAACACAAAACACCACTTCCCTCTTCAGAGCCACACATATTTTTTAAATGACCTCTAATACCAGGTGGCTACTTTTGCTACACAGGAGTAAAACGCTGGAACCCACATCTCAAAATTTTAACTCCTCTATCGGTGAGTTTGAAATGTGAAGATTCATTACCAGCCCAACTACTGGTTCTCTGGGCAGCCTTTCCAGCATCCCTCCTTCCACTTTCCACAGAAAGGAGTTCTGCCTCTTGGGCCAGTGCCCCCCGCACTGTGACACCTGTCACACCCGACTGCACTCGCTGTCCATGTCTTCCTCTCCCTCCTGGGCTTCCAGTTTGCCGAATGGGAGTGAAGGAACACACACATGTAAATTCCCCAGTGGGTGAAATTACTGTAGGTTCCTGTTCTAAAACTCAGATGAAATGCTTCTGTAGATTTTTTTAATGAATACAGAGTAATTACAAGGCTTCTAAAATGACTAGGTTTTCCCACAACCCCAGAGCTTCTAAGAATGAATGAATGAATGAATAAATGAATCTTACTTACCTTTCCATAATTTGGGTCCGTTTTTGCCATATAAAAAGGATTGCATACTTCAGGATCAGAAAGGTCTCCAAATACAATTTCCTTTAGGAAAAAAAAATACACCTAAGAGCAAATCATTGCATATGGAGGTGTTTTGTGAGACTCAAAAAAGCCAAATGCTATCATGGAACACTATATCTAAAACTAATGATGTAATGTATGGGGATTAACATAACAATAAAAAAATTAAAATAAAAAAAAGCCAAATGCTTTATTCTGCTTTTATATAAAATCATAGATTCAAAGGGTTATTTATTCAAGGAACCTCAGAAGTAATTTAGACTGCAGTGAGAGCCCACCACCTTCTGGGAGCAGTAATCATCAAGCTTTAGTCTGAAGTAATCAACCAGCCTCAGTCAGAACTTTCTGCTCCACCAGGCAGGAACTTTGGTCATTCTAAGCACCAGTTTGTCCTTAGACTGAGCTGAAATCTGCCTCGTCATTGGACGGGGGAGAAACTAGCTCTCTACCCCGAAGCAACACAAAAGTTATCTACCCATCACCCACATGCCAGCCTTTTAAATATTTAAAGTTTTCATTCCCTCTCCTGTCCTCTCCTCTTTGGGCTAAATACCCCATATTTCTTCCCACTTTTCCTCCCATTAAGTGTTGTCAAGCCTCCACCCTCTTCTCAAAGTTCTGCAACTGGTGAGGGTCCCCTCTACAGTGCGCATGAGGAGTGACAAGACAGCAAGAGGGGGACTTGGATGCTTCACTCCAAGTACCACCTCCCTTCATACAGCCTAAGAGCTCAGATGTTTTCTTAGAAGTCAGCTCCCACAGTCGACCCACACTGATTTTACTGTCATTTAAAACCACTCACACTTATGGATGCCTGGGGAGCTCGGTCGGTTGAACATCTGCCTTTGGCTCAGGTCATGATCCTGGGCCCTCGGATGGAGCCTGCTTCTCCCACTCCCTGTGCCCCTCCCAATCCTCACTCGTGCTCTCTCTCCTGCTCTCTTGCATGTTCTCTCTCTCTCAAATAAATAAAATCTTAAAAAAAAAAAACTCACACCTGAACACATGCCTTTAAGATTTAATTTATTTATTTGAGAGAGAGACAGAGCATGAGTGGGGGGAGGAAGCAAAGACAGAGGGAGAAGCCGTCCCCACTGAGCAGGGAACCAATGCGGGACTCAATCCCAAGACCCTGAGATCATGACCTGAGCAGAAGGCAGACGCTTAACCGACTGAGCCACCCAGATGCCCCAACATATGCGTTTTCTAAGGCATGGCTTCATGGCTTCCCCATCCTATAATTGTGCAATCACATTTCTGGGCACAATTGTAAGACTGTGCAATTTGGTTTCGACGCTGAGCTCCGCCTCTTAGAATGCTTAGGGAGAAGTATTTAATGTTTATATACAGAAATTTTGCTCAGCAAATAAATACTCTGACATTCCAGGCAAACTACTCTAGATCTCAAGTAAATACCTGGAAATCTAGACAGACCTAAATTCCAAAAGAGAGTCCTGATCTCAAAGTTAAAACAGAAAAAAATCTTCAAAAGCAGCAGTCAAAATTTTATTGTTTTATAAAGCCAAACTGAAGAATAGTATGTAGAAACCAGTGGTCCCTACGCCTAGTGGTTGGCTAACTCAACAGCCATGGAATCCCCTTCTCCCTTGCCCTCTTCCTACTCGAGAGATTGGAAAGCCACACACTCTCTTTCCTGGCCCTGCTTCTAGCTAGCAATTGTGATGTGACCCAGTTATGGACAATGGGACCTAAGGGGAAATCTGCTAGGAGCTTCTGGGGACTCTTTCTGCTTCCAGATCAAAGGATCAGGTATAAGAAAAGGGTACCCTGGCACCATTCGTTACCCCTTCTTCCTGCCTTGAGCACAGATCTAACACCTGAAGCTGTAAGTAACCAAATGTGCTTACAAATATAAGAGTGATGAGGAAAAACTGAAAATATTAAAGATAGCAGAAAAGAACTACAGGAAAAAACCTGGATGATTAACAACATTGTTTTGCTGCCAGAACCCACCATAAGACCACCTACCCCTCAATTTCTTAGTAAACAATAAATGTCCTTATGGTTTAAGCTACTGCTATTCTCTTTACATTAACCTAAAAGCATTCCTGATAAATCTAGTTCCAAATCAATGCTTCTGTTCCCTCCTTCTGAAACCCCAAGTTTAAAAATGTAGTAGGCTGTATTACAATTCCATGAATTCATCATAAATACAAAAATAAGAGTAGGACTGTTTGCATAACCAGAGAAAATGTTGGCTTGACTCTATAAATTATACTTTATTTTATTTTAAAGATTTTATTTATTTATTTATTTTTATTTTATTTTTTTTTAAAGATTTTATTTATTTATTTGACAGAGAGAGACACAGCGAGAGAGGGAACACAAGCAGGGGGAGTGGGAGAGGGAGAAGCGGCTTCCCGCCGAGCGGGGAGCCCGATGCGGGGCTCGATCCCAGGACCCTGGGATCATGACCTGAGCCAAAGGCAGACGCCTAACGACTGAGCCACCCAGGCGCCCCATATACTTTATTTAAAAAAAAAAAAAAAACCTCACAGGGGTGCCTGGGTGGCTCAGTCGTTAGGCATCTGCCTACAGCTCAGGTCATGATCTCAGGGTCCTGGGATCGAGCCCCGCATCGGACTCTCTGCTCAGTGGGGAGCCTGCTTCTCCCTCTCCCACTCCCCCTGCTTGTGTTCCCTCTCTCGCTGTCTCTGTCAAATAAATAAAATAAATAAATAAATAAAATTTTTTAAAAACCTCACAGTACCCTTTTATTGGTGTGCTGTTCAAAATTCTCTGGTTTCATTTTTTCCGACCCTCTGTATGAAATTACTTTGTCTGTAATTCTCTGCTGAAAAGGCTCTGCAACATTTTCAATCCATTTTTTTATGTAACATCTCTTTTCTTCTTTCCTTAAAAATATCCAGATGCTGAAAATATGTATCCAATCTCTAATGAAATGATACAAACAAGGAAAACAAATTATTAAGAAGTTTTTCACTTACCGTCATTTGAACAAGGGGGGAAAACACTCACTCCCACTCCTAAGCTCTCAACGTATTTGGGTTGCAAGGTTCTAGCATGAGATAACTGAAGAACATAATCAAGTTCAGGAAGAGAACCTGAGAGCATAGAGCAGGAGGAAGCCAGGGAAAGTTCTAAACCAGAAGTGTGCCTTCAGATTAAATCACAGCCAAACCATTCCTAACTCATGAAACTCTTGCTTCTTTTTAAGGATTTCAAAGCTTTCCTGTTACCCATGGCATGTCCCCAGGCTTCATCCTCAGTAAAGTCTGTGACAAAATTGGTAGAGTACACTAGACTTGCTGAAGCACCTCTCTCTGAATCTATAGGAGGCCAATCCTACCTACCTCTTTTCGATGCTCAAACGAGACTATATGTGAACTTCCTTTATAAATTATAATACAAACATTAAAGTACCATTTTAACACCAAATTTCAATCTCTCTCATTAAAATTAAAACTCCTTTGGGGCACCTGGGTGGCTCAGTGGGTTAAGCATCTGGCTCTTGGTTTCAGCTCAGATCCTGATCTCATGGGTCCTGAGATGGAGCCCCTTGTTGGGCTCTGTGGGGAGTCTGCTTGAAGATTCTCTCCTACTACCCTCTCCCCCATTCACTCTCTCTCTGAAATCAATCAATCAATCTTTAAAATTAAACTCCTTTAAGTTTATTGGGGTGCCTAGGCAGCTTAGTCGGTTAAGTGTTCAACTCTTGATTTCAGCTCAGGTCATGATCTTAGGGTCCTGAGATCCAGCCCTGCATCAGGCTCCAAGTTCAGTGGGGAGTCTGCTTGAGATTCTCTCCCTCTGCCCTTCCCCCTCCCACTCACACTCTCTCTCTCTCAAAAATAAATAAATCTTAAAAAAATTATCTCCCTTTCTCTTTGCCCCTTCCCCCTCATACTCTCTCAAAAAAAAAAAAAAAAAGAAAGAAAGAAAGAAAGAGAAGGGGGAAAAAAGCTCCTTTAAGTTTATTTATTTCATAGTAACTCTCAGTACTAATTGGTCATTACCCTTAAATACTATTTCTGGTGGTTTAACATAGCCCCATTGTAATGTGGGAATATATGAGAAAGAGATAAGTTTGAGTCAGAAAGAATTTCTATTCAGTACCAGAACAAAGAGGGGAAGCAGAACAATCTCTTGGATCCCTTACGGGCAGCTCTAGGAATCCTGACCTCTTAGTGATCCTGCAAGGAGGTGGTGCAATCTCAGATCTATGTTGTATAAATAAAGGAATCAGAGGAGGCTCCTTCTCCCAGCAAAATGAATCTCTGTGACATAGTAACATCCTCTTGGCCATGCACCACTCTTGCTTACCTAGAATCCAGTCCGTAGCCAACTCTTACCTTCGCAACGTAATTTTCTCTAAATAATATTGCATGTACAGCTTCATCAATGTCTTCTCTAGCTAATGCCTAAAATTACAGAATTGAATATTAGTATGTAAATCCTGAAGAAACCAACCAGAATGACAAAACTCATTGTATTTTACCAATAGTCTTACTGTATATCCATTGCCTGTCACCGCAAAGAATATTCTGTAACTTTTTATTAAGGAAATTTTCAAACATGATTCTCTGTGAACCCATCACCCAGGTTCAATGATTATCAACTGAGAGAGTCAATAGTAGTTCATCTAAATCCCTACTCACTCTCCCCAGCCCTCCCACCCAGATTATTCTGAAACAAATCCCTTACACATCATACCATTAAATCATATTTTTGAAGTACTAAGAAAGCTTACTAATTAAAGGGATCCTCTATAAAATGAATCCTCTTTTCAGGCATTAACTAGGTATGTTTTAAAGGGGCCCTGAAGTTCCTGGCTTCTGCTAGGTCTCTTTATAAGTCAAAACCTCTTTTTAAGTAAAAAAGAGCCAGTTAGTGGCAGCTCCTGGCCAAGGACCAAGATTGTCTTACATCTAGAGACTTGCTGTTTCCATTATGAGTTTGAATAAAGCCGATGCATTTAAAACCTCACCTTAGGGCTTTTCATTTGGATCACTATGAACTGATCTTCCGGCTTTTATGCTTAGAGGACTAAGTAGGAACAAGTGGGAAAACAATAAAAATCCAGTATCTGGAAGAGAAATGCTATTACCTAAAAGAACTAGTGTAAAAAGATCCAGGTTCTTAAAATTACATCATTCAATCTCTGATTCTCCCACAGTGAGTGCATCAAAACAAACCAAACCCCAAACCAAATAACAAATCTGTGAATAAGAGAGATCTCGAAAAGGAGAGTTGTAGTTTTATCCATACATTTAACAGCTTCAAATGAGATCTAAAGTAATATTCAAACAGCTATTCGGGTCTTCAAAATAAAACTCTCTTGATAATATAAGCAGAATCTTGCTTTAAAGCCTTCTTAGACTTACTTTAAGACAATTGAAAAATCATGTAAAATAATAAAATGTTTTCCCCTGATGCTATAAACTCAAAATAAATCAATCTATTTATTTGGAGAAGTAGAAACATCTACTTTAACAAACATCTTGGAAAACCACATTTTTTTTAGCCATCCTATTAATATTAGCAAATGCTATAAGTACTATTGATCACGTGTCCGACTTCTGAACCACCTTTTTGAAGGAGATAAACAGTTTTTGCCTTCAATAACTCCTTCTTCGTGATATCCCCAGAAAATATAGGAAGATTTCTGGTTTCTTTTAAAACCCCCAGTTTTCTGTGCGCACAGGCGCGGGTACTAAAGGTCTCACCACTCTTAACTGCTACCACGGCAAAAGAAAGGAAATATCCAAGAACTTTTCTTTACAGTGAAACAAATCATAGGATCATATAAGATAATGAAACTTTATGAGGGTGTCATTGCTTTACCAGACCCTTAAGTATCAGAATTCACTGGGGAGCGCAGTCCGCAGATGGCGGCGACAGTCGGACCACACTCTTGGCCGCCTTTGATCGTGGATCATTCATTCCCATCCACGGAATTTTTTCTCTGCCAGGCGCTGTTCTAGTTCTGGGGACTACAACCGTGACTGAGACAAAACAGTTCTCAGGGGATTTATGTCCCATCGCCCAAATGACTAACATCCCAAAACCCCACGTTCCTTTACCTCCATGAAAGCAACTGACTCTGGCTCTGGCCATTCTTTTAATCTTTCTGGCCTGAAATGTTCGCCATAGGTGAGCGCTTTCTTGGCAGCCATAGATAACAGGATCGCTGACGCGAGAGAGTAAATCCAAGAGACTTCATAAGGCAGAAAGCAGTTTGAATCCCAGCTCTGCCACGTCGTCGTTGAGTAAAACAAACAAAACAGAAATCCTTGGCGCCCTGGAGCTTCAGTTTCCAAAGGGGTGATTATGCCTCCCCCACGTGTGGCTGCGAGGTAGGCCAGGGTCCCTGACTGCCACCCCCATCCCTGCCCCCCAACCCCCGCAGACTTTCCCGCCCTGGTGGAGCGCCTGGCACCCCTTACCCAGCCGGCTAACCCGCCAACCCACCGCCAGCGGGTGACTGGTGACCGAGGATTGCAGGGAGGGAAAAGGGAGCGTCCTTTTATTTATTTTTTTTTAAGATTTTATTTATTTATTCATAAGAGACAGAGAGAGAGAGAGAGAGAGAGAGAGGCAGAGGGAGAAGCAGGCTCCCCGCAGAGCAGGGAGCCCGATGGGGGACTCGATCCCAGGAGTCTGGGATCATGACCTGAGCCGAAGGCAGACGCTTAACCATCTGAGCCACCCAGGCGCCCGGGAGCGTCCTTTTAAAACCAAACTGAGGCACTGGGCTGAAACCCGAGCCCCGCTTCCCTGGAAGCCCCAGTCCCAGCAAGGGACGTCAAGGGTGGGGGAGGTCAGGGAGGAGGCCCGCGCACGAGGGGCCTTCAACTGCCTAATCCAACACCACCCTATGTTTTGTTTCAAATAAGCTGACGTCTTGTAAATTAATACTACAGAGAATATACGGTTTACCTGTTGATCTAGGGCTACGATTAGGAGAGGGGTGATTTTTAGAAGGAAAACAAAATCCTGCTCTCATTCTAGGTCTTACTGTGTCTTCCCCTGACTAGGGGTCAGACTCAACATGAGCCAGAGGGTGACACGCAGAATCAAAATCAGCAAGTGGGTAATCATACTCAAAATGAATTCTTAAATTTTCTGAAGACTGTTAGAAAAACCTGTGAAGGGGTGCCTGAATAGCTCAGTCAGTTAAGGGTCAGCCTTCAGCTCAGGTTATGATCCCAGGATCCTGGGATCAAGCCCCACCTGGGGCTCCCTGCTCAGTGGGAGCCTGCTTCTTCTCACTCTCCCCCCTGCTCATGCTCTCTAATAAACAAATAAAATCAGAAGGAGGGGAGGGGAGGGGAGGGGAGGGGAGAATATGAGGCAGTGGATGTTAAGGGTACCTGACCAAAGAGGACACACCTACCTTGATTCAGGAAAGATCAAGTGAATTGAGATAGGCACTCAGTAAGGTAGCTATCATTATTTTTATTGGATCTTTCAGGCAATATTTAACTTCTGCAGAAAATACATTGGCAATAACCGTCAATACATGGTATTGTGATTTCTTAATTATCATACAGACACTGAACTCAAAAAGTGGTTATTGCAGGTGCTTGAGCTCCTTCCTTGGTCCTCACCCTGAATGAATCCTGCTGGCAGATGACTTCCTCGGGAACAGCCTTCTTTTGTGTCCCTCACCAATCAAGGATCAGGGTGTGTGCTCCTTGGTTGCTAAAACCTTTTGAAGGTGACAGAAAAGAAGAATGATGTGTGATATAGGAATGGGGAGCCTACAAGAGCACAAAGAGTTCCTCAGCCCAGCTGAGCTGATCCCCCGCCCCGACCCCCCGAAGCCTTGTCCTGCCAGAGCTGAGCGACCTCAGCCTCTTGTCACTCTCTCTGGATTCAAAACATACAGAGATTCGGGAATAAACCAACCCTATTACGGGGTGGGGGGTGGGGGGGTAGATCACTGATGTGTGATAGGAGTTGAGGGACCCCATATGGTCCTGCTTTCAGACTGTCAGGATGTCTGGAGTACTAATTTACACTACGATTATTGTGATTTAGAAAATACTACCTTCCATTCTTCCCTTTTTTCAAACCTCTGAATCTTGGTCCTCCACCTTCACTGTCAGCTGACAGATGACCTTCTCACTTGAGTAATGAAGTGAACAGAAATAAACAATGTTCCTGCACAAAATTCACCAAGCTACATCCATGTACTGTGCCTTCCATCTGAGTTCTGAATCCCACCTCTTTACAGGTAAAGGGGGTAGGAAGGATAGGGGAATGGATGAGGGGGACTATTTTAACTAGAGAAGTCAGAGAAGGCTTCTCTGAGAAGGTATTTGTGCAGACGTCTGGGTGAACTCAGGGAGTGAGACACGGAGAAATCTGGAGAAAGAGTGTTCCTGGGAGAAGGAATGACAGAAGCAAAAGCCTGAGAGAGGAGTAAAGTTGGTATGTTCAGAAAACAAAAAAAAGGCTGCTGAGGCTGAAGCATAGCAAATGTGGAGAGAAGGCAGGAGATGAGGCTGGAGGGGAGGCAGGTGCCTAATGGTCCAGGGACTTAGACCATGGTAAGGAATTAGAATAAATTCCAAAGTGTGAAGGGAAGCCATTCACAGGTTTTGAATAGGGGAGAAATCGGATCTAACATTTTTTAAATATAGCTTCTGCATGGAGAACGGATTACACAGGGGCAACCACAGAAGCAGGAAGACCAGTTAGGATCACAATGGCCTGAAATGGTGAGAGTAGTGAGAAACCGAAAAGTTAATAAGCCAACAGAGCTGGCACCTGTTAGACATGGGAAGTGAGGAAAAGCAAGAAATCAAAGATGACTCAGACTTTTGTCCTGAGGGGTCCTGGTTGGATTATAATCCTATTCCCCTGAATGAGGGGAAATCTGGAGGCAAAGCAGGTTTTTGGTAGTAAGAGGGACACAAATACAAAAGTAAAGAATAATCCTTTTGGGGGCTGGTTAAATTCAAGATATTCACAACCATTATAACATATATTTGTAAGGTATCAGTATAAAGCGACTTAGTTTTTGTTTTTTCCTTGCTATCCATTTAAACCTGTTCTATTGACGTAGTTCCCTGCCCCACTTTACCTGTTTTATTTTCTCACTGTACTTATTACTAGCTCACATATTACATATTTATTGTCTGTCCCCCGCCATCAAAATGTAAGCTCCTCAAGATCAGAGATTTACCTCTTTTGTTTACCACTATGCCCCTCAAATACTGCTTGGCTCAGAGTAGGTGCTTCTTAAAATTTTGAGGAAGAGGGGCGCCTGGGTGGCTCAGTCAGTTAAGTGTCTGCCTTTGGCTCAGGTCATGATTCCAAGGTCCTGGGATCAAGCCCCATGTGTGTGTGTGGGGGGGGTGTCCCTGGTCAGTGGGGAGTCCCTGGTCAGTGGGGAGTCTGCTTTTCCCTCTCCCCACCCCAGCTCATGCTCTCTCTCGCACTCTCTCAAATAAATAAAAAATCTTTAAAACAAATTTTTTTTAAGATTTTATTTGAGAGAGAACATGTATGAGTGGTGGGGAGGGGCAGAGGGAGAGGGAGAAGCAGGCTCCCCACTGAGCAGGGAGCCTGACACAGGGCTCGATCCCAGGACCCTGAGATCATGACCTAAGCCAAAGGCAGATATTTAACCAACTGAGCCACCCAGGACCCCAAAATCTTAAAACAATTTTTTGAGGAAGAAAGCAAGCAAGCACATGGGAGGATACTAAAACATTACGGTAAAAGGAGTTAAACTACAAAATAAAGTTTTAATAAAACTTCCATGAGTGAACAAAAAAAGTAGCTCCCTTATCCTTTGGAGGTAGGAGTAGGGAAATGGAGAGACAGAAGAAAGATGGAAAGACTGTATATTTGGACTAACGTACCATTCCCATATTGATTTCTAACCAGAAAATGATTTCCAATCCACTCCTAAGAGAGGCTCTACCCCAGGGCCTTGGGACACACAAGGGTGTAGAGAAGAGATCTGAAGGGGAAAAGTGGCACGTAGACCTGGAAGCAGTAGACTAAGTGAGACCAGTCACGTGGCCACCAAGTTTAATTGTAGTTATCTTAGGATGAGAAATCTGTGCTCTGTGAACACCTATATTTCTATATATTTTACATTAAATTTGGGGGCTTTTACTTCTTAAATTTTACTACATTGAATTTAGTATATGATGCTTTTGAAAATTTTCTGCCTGTCTTGGTTGAATTAAGGGGAACAAAATTTGGGGCCTGGCTTGGGTGTGGTAAGTGGTAAATGGTAGAGATGATAGAGATGGATGAGAGACAGAAGGGTTAACATTCCTAAGAAGGAGGTAGGAAAATCTGATAACCCACCCACCAGAGGGCATATCCATGTGTAATAACTCCCAGGGCAACTCTCTCCATTCCCTCTGAATAAAGGAAGCTGCTTCTCAGTTTCTTCTACTCTCTCCCTCGCCTTGTTTGGGGTGAAGGGGGTGCAGTCCACTGCCTCCTCTCTTCCTGAAAGCCTGCCATACAGAGAAGCTCCCAGCTGTTCAGATTTTGGTATCAGCAATTGCTACCTTGTGTATGGCAAAATAGGACTCTCCCAGCTCTCACCGCATCCTGGTCCCCATCCCTTTCTATCTCCTGCTGAGGGTCAACGAAGTGACCTTCAGAGTTGGCCTCTTTGAGACTTGGACTCTTTCTCTCATGAAAACATAGAGGTTCTTTTTCCAGAAAGGATGATCCTTTGTTTCTGTAAGAAGGAACCAGAAAGGAAAGTATTCTCTTAAATACAAACTCAATTGTAGCATTTAATTTTTTTTTACTTTGAAGTTGGTGAGTTTTATATGAATCTATACATTTTTATAAAAAAGAAACCCAAATAAATAGCATTACCTGACTTTAATAGTAGTTTCATTTGCAGTCACTTTGCAGCTTAATCAAACAGCTGAGTGAGGCTCTTTCAGAGTAAATGACCGCCTCACAGAGTTGTCCATTATGTCTTCCCAAGGAAAGTCTAACTGCCAAAGACAAGTATGCTTTCTCCACCCCGATGCCGTAACTGGGATGTTTCCCAATTCATAGACAGGAATCTAATCCTCCACCTCTTTTCCGGGGGGGGGGGGGGGGGGGGCAGAGCTCAGAGACTTAAGCCTCTAGTCTAAAATATAGGCCCTCTGGTACTCTAATATGCAATATTCTCCTTCACATCTGGGTCCCACTCTGCTAGAAGAGATATTTGAGGACAAACCCCTCCTTTTATATCATATATAGAAATTAAATAGGATTTAAATGTTTATTTTCCTAAAACCTGACCCAAACAGATCCATGAGTCTGTGGCAGTTAGGGATTGTAGAGAAACTTACCCTTTTGAAACCTAGGATGCAAGAGTGATTCTGACTCATTCCATCTTTTAAGGCCTTTAGCTAACAAGTGAATAGGGCTTAGTTTCAATACTTCTATTATCCCTCAATTTCAACTCCCATTCAAAAAGCAGAGAAACAAACAGGGTTCTAGAGGGGAGGGGGTGGGGGGATGGGTTAGCCTGGTGATGGGTATTAAATAGGGCACGTATTGAATGGAGCACTGGGTGTTATACGCAAACAATGAATCATGGATCCCTACATCAAAAACTAATGATGTAATGTATGGTGACTAACATAACATAATAAAATAAAATTTAAAAAAAAACAGCCAATTTTTAAACCACACCTCTAGTACACTGAGAAGTCCACAATGTCCAGCTCCATCTCTAATAGTCATCTGTTTCTACAATTAGTCATTAATCATTCTTTCTGTGCCCACGGCAGCAGCAAGTATCTCTAAAAGCCCTCTGGCTTCTGCCACACTGCATTTATTCATCAAATTCTGAGCCTATTCAGAAAAAGGAAAGGGCACTGCGGCTTACCTTGGGGCTTTTTAGGAACAGAAAATTGTACATCATACGAGCTCATTTTTCTTCTGCTTTGCTAGGTTATTTTTTTTATATTTTTTATTATTATCAGCAGCTTTACTGAGGTGTAACTTACACACCATAAAATTCGCCCATTTTAAGTGTAGAAATCAATGATTTTTAGTATAGAGTTGTCTAACCATCACCATGATCTAATTTTAGAACATTTCTGTCAGTCTAAAAACCTCATGCTCATTTACAATCACTGCCCATTCCCAACCCTAGGCCTAGCCCAACAACAATCTACTTCCTGCCTCTATAGATCTGCCTTTCTGGACACTTCCTATAAATAGAATCATACAATATGTGGTCTTTTGAGACTGTCCTCTTTCACGGAGTAGAACGGTTTTGAAGTTCATCCGTTTCATAACGTGTTATCAGTACTTCTCTTCCTTTTAATCACCAAATAATACTCCATGTATAGATATGGCACTTTTTTTTAATCTATTCACCAGCTGATGAATATTTGGGTTGTTTCCACTTTTTGGCTATTGTGAATAATACTGCCATGATCACTCATGTCTAAGTCTTTATGTGGACATATGTTTCCATTTCTCCTGGGTAGGAGTTGAATGGCTGGGTCACATGGTCACTTAAAGTTTCACATTTTGAGAAACTGCCAAACTATTTTCCAAAGTTGCTGCACCATTTTACATTCCCTGCAGCAACATCTGAGGGATCTCATTAGTTTTAATCAGATAAACATGTTATATAACTATATAGAGAAATCTCTTACTTTAATCCCGTGAGTAGGCAATTGAGATGATTCTCTCTGTCACACACACCATCGTACATACTACCACTCTCCTCGTAACATCTCTTCACACTGGGTGTACCTACTATCCACCAAAACTAGTCCAAAATTCCATTTTTACTGCTCCAATTCCAATTAAAAATCTCCTAACCTTTAACTTTGAGTTGTTAACAGTTTATTTTCTGTCTGTGCTTGTTATTTCTGAATCTGTTAGCAATTTGTTCTTTAAAACCAGACAAAATTGAGGCAAGTTGCCACCTCACCCAGACATAGAGGCGGGAGATGCCTGATGTCACACCACCAGAGTGCGGTGTATGCCTCAGCACTATTCCAGCAACTTAAAAGGATGGCAGGGGCTGGAAACACTGCCAAGCATCTTTAATGAAAAAAAGCAAAGCTATGGGGTGCCTGGGTGGCTCAGTTGGTTAAGCGACTGCCTTCGGCTCAGGTCATGATCCTGGAGTCCCAGGATCGAGTCCCGCATCGGGCTCCCTGCTCGGCAGGGAGTCTGCTTCTCCCTCTGACCCTCCCCCCTCTCATGTGCTCTCTCTCTCAAATAAATAAATAAAATCTTAAAAAAAAAAAAAAAAAGCAAAGCTATGGAATAATAGACTTACTTGTAAATAACTGCTTTTTCTTGCTGAGATTCAACAGGATGCGGAGTTCTTGTCAAGGGTTTCAAATCAAAACTACAATCGTTAAAATTCATTTTCACTTTTAACCTTTAACAAGATAACATGTGTGAGGATGTTTTGAAAACAAAACTATCTTACATTTATACAGAAATCATTGTTATACATTGACTGCTATGTATATTGTCCAAAAGACCATTTCAAACTAGTATACTTTTTTTTTTTAATTTTATTTATTTGACAGAGAGAGACACAGTGAGAGAGGGAACACAAGCAGCAGGCAGAGGGAGAGGGAGAAACAGGCTTCCCACTGAGCAGGGAGCCTGATGCAGGGCTCGATCCCAGGATCCTGGGATCATGACCTGAGCCAAAGGCAGACGCTTAACGACTGAGCCACCCAGGCACCCCTCAAACTAGTATACATTCTTGAGTGTTTCAGAATTACTGAATCCGGGATGCCTGGGTAGTTCAGTCGGTTAAGCATCTGACTCTTGGTTTCAGCTCAGGTCATGATCTCTGGTCCTGAGATCCAGCCCTGCATCTGGCTCCCTGCTCAGTGGGGAGTCTGCTTCCCCTCTCTTTCTCCCTCTGCCCCGCCCCCTGCTCCTGCACTCTCTAAAATAAATAAATCTTAAAAAAAAAAAAAAAAAAAGAGGGGTGCCTGGGTGGCTCAGTCGTTAAGCATCTGCCTTCGGCTCAGGTCATGATCCCAGAGTCCTGGGATCGAGCCCCACATCAGGCTCCCTGCTCTGTGGGAAGCCTGCTTCTCCCTCTCCCACTCCCCCTGCTATGTTCCCTCTTTCACCATGTCTCTCTCGGTCAAATAAATAAAATCTTTAAAAAAAAAAAGATTTGGGGGCGCCTGGGTGGCTCAGTTGTTAAGCGTCTGCCTTCGGCTCAGGTCATGATCCCAGGGTCCTGGGATCAAGCCCCGCATCGGGCTCCCTGCTCAGAGGGAAGCCTGCTTCTCCCTCTCCCACTCCCCCTGCTTGTGTTCCCTCTCTCGCTGTGTCTCTCTCTGTCAAATAAATAAAATCTTAAAAAAAATAAAAAATAAAGATTTTCTCTCCCTCTCCGTTTGCCCCTCCCCTTCTCTCTCCCTCTAAAAAATAAAAATAAAAAGTTATAAGGTCTAATATATGTCTAATTTGAGCCCAGAAGCAGAATGGAAAGAAGAAAAAGCAATCAAGAGATCATTGCTGTGAATTTTCATGACTGATGAAAAATGAACACAGAGTAATGTATGGTGATTAACATAATAAAAAAAAATTTAAAAAAAAATGAACACAGAGATCCAGGAAGCACAATATATACCAGTAGCTTAAATAAAAAGAAATCTATACCTAGACATCTCTAGGAAGAGTGCAGAACACTAAAGACACGGGCGCCTGGGTGGCTCAGTCAGTTAAGCATCTGCCTTCAGCTCAAGTCGTAATCCCGGGGTCTTGGGATCAAGCCCCGCATCAGGCTCCCTGCTCAGTGGAGGAGTCTGCTTCTCCCTCTCCCTCTGCCCCTCCCCCTGCTTGTGCTCGCTCTCTCTCACTCACACTTTCAAATAAAATCTTTTAAAAAAATAAATTTTTTTTTAAAGATTTTATTTATTTTTCAATAGAGAGAGACAGCAAGAGAGGGAACACAAGCAGGGGGAGTGGGAGAGGGAGAAGCAGGCTTCCCGCTGAGCAGGGAGCCCGATGCGGGGCTCGATCCCAGGACCCTGGGATCATGACCTGAGCCAAAGGCAGACGCTTAACGACTGAGCCACCCAGGTGCCCCAAAATAAAATAAATTTTAAAAAAACAACGCTAAAGACAAAGATTTTATAAGCAGCCATTGAGAAAGGATGAAGATCAGAATGACAGCAGACTTCTCATAAACAACAGAAACCAAAAACAAGAAGTATATCTTTAAAGCATTAAGAGAAAATAAGTAACAACCTAGAATTTTGTATTCAGCAAATTATCTTTAAAGAACAAGAATAAAGATATTTCAGGGGCGCCTGTGTGGCTCAGTCGTTAGGCATCTGCCTACGTCTCAGGTCATGATCCCAGGGTCCTGGGATGGAGCCCTGCATGGGGCTCCCTGCTCAGTCGGTCTGCTTCTCCCTCTCCCGCTCCCCTTCTTCTCCCTCTCCCACTCCCCTGCTTGTGTTCCTTCTCTCGCTGTCTCTCTCTCTCTCTGCCAAATAAATAAATAAATAAATAAAATCTTTTAAAAAAAAAAAAGAAGAAGAAAGATATTTCAGATACACCAGAATTGAACATTAAAGGCTGAACTTCAGAAAAACAAAGTCTCCAAAACTATGGTATAAAATGGAAGCCAGATGGCAACCACACGGATTCCCTCCTCTATGTAGCCATCTCTGATCTCTACATTCCTACATATATGTCTGTTAACTTCAGACAGGAAGTTTTCTCCTGGATTCACCCAAACTAGAGATCATTTAAATTAATAAAATTATATAAACCGAACACTGAATAATTTCAATCCCAAGAAACTGATGCTCCTTTTCATTTTTTAAATTTTTTTGGAGAAGGGGAAGGGGCAGAGGGAGAGGGAGAGAATCTTAAGCAGGATCCATCATAGAGCCCGACACAGGTCTTGGTCTCATGACCCTGAGATCATGACCTGACCCAAAATCAGGAGTCAGACGCTTAAACAACTGAGCCACCCAGGAGCCCTTTCATTTTTTTTATTTCTATCCAGGATCCCACCTTTGTATTTTCTGTTAGGCTGGATTAAGTGTCCCTCCTCTGTGCTTCCATAATAAACTGTGCATATCAGTATTATCACGTCTGCCATTTGTAATGGAATTATTTATTTAAATAGCTATCTTCTCTATTGTATTATGAGTTCTTTAAGGCGATTATAACTCAATACATAAGTCTCCAAATTAATTTGAAATATGGGTTCAATTGTGTCCCCCAGAAAAAATATGTTCAAGTCCTAAACTCTGATACCTGTGACTGTGATCTTATTTGGAAAGAAGGTTTTTGCAAATGTAATCAAGTTAAAATGAGGTCATAATGGATTAGGGCGAGCTCTAATCCAGTGACAGATGTTATAAGATGGAAATCGGAGGGGCGCCTGGGTGGCTTAGTCATCTGGGCATCTGACTCTCGATTTTGGCTCAGGTCATGATCTCAGGGTCGTGGGATTAGGCCCTGCGTGGAGCTCCAAACTCAGCATGGAGTCTGCTTGTCCCTCTCCCTCTGCTCTTCCCCCCACGCCACTTGCACACTCTGTCTAATAAATAAATAAATAAAATCTTTAAAAAAAAAAGAAAAAGGAGGGAAATTGGATACAGAGGGAAGAAGACCATGTGACAATGGAGGCTGACATTAGAGTGATAAGATGATTGCCTGCAGCCAACAGCAGCTAGGAAAGAGACAAGGAAGGAGGCTCCCCTAGAGCCTTCATAGAGGAAATGGCACTGCTGACCTCTTGATTTTATACTTCCAGCCCCCAGAACTGGGAGAAAATACCCAGTTTGTGGTACTGTATTACAACTGCCTTAGGAAACTAATATGTAATAATATTTCTCAAAACTGAATTCCTCTCCGGGCACCTGGGTGGTTCAGTCGTGAAGCGTCTGCCTTCAGCTCAGGTCATGATCTCAGGGTCCTGGGATTGAGTCCTACATCGGGCTCCCTGCTCGGCGGGGATCCTGCTTCTCCCTCTGCCTCTGCTGCTCCCCCTACTTGTGCTCACTCTGTCAAATAAATAAAATCTGGGGCACCTGGGTGGCTCAGTCATTAAGCGTCTGTCTTTGGCTCAGGTTGTGATCCCAGGGTCCTGGGATCGAGCCCCGCATCGGGCTCTCTGCTCAGCAGGAAGCCTGCTTCTCCCTCTCCCACTCCCCCTGCTTGTGTTCCCTCTCTCGCTGTGTCTCTCTCTGTCAAATAAATAAATAAAATCTTAAAAAATATATAAATAAATAAATAAATAAAATCTTTAAAAAAAAAAAAAACAAATTCCTCTCTGACTCTTCCTTTTCCCTGGCCTTCCAAATCTGGCCACCAAAATCTAAAATTCCTTTGTTTTATCACATCAATCTCCTCCTTCCGTTCCTTTTGCCACCATCCTGAGGCCTTTATCAACATAACATAGGTCCTTACAAAAAGTTCAATGATCTCCAGCTTCCAGTCCTATCTTATCTCTAATCTATCATATACAGCATATGCCAGATTAAAGTTTCCAACATTACTATCCTCAATGACTCCCCATTCCCTACATGATAAAATCCCAATTTTTAAGCTGGCATTGAAGGCTTTTCACAAAATCACTCCAAACTAGTCTCACAGACTTAACCAGTGACTAGTCATCCACTCATTCATTTCACACACAATTAGACAGTTGCAAACTGTATGATAAGTGAAAAAGTATATTTGTGTCAAGTGATGGGACAAAAGAGGGACTGGACCAAACTGACCAGTATAAGGAGGTGGACTGGAAATATATATATATATATATTTTTAAAGATTTTATTTATTTATTTGACAGAGAGAGACACAGCGAGAGGGAGAGCACAAGCAGGGGGAGTGGGAGAGGGAGAAGCAGGCTTCCCGCCGAGCAGGGAGCCCGATGTGGGGCTCGATCCCAGGACCCTGGGATCATGACCTGAGCTGAAGGCAGATGCCCAATGACTGAGCCACCCAGGCGCCCCGTGGACTGGAAATATTTTAAGATTTTTTAGATTTATTTATTTAAGCAATCTCTACACCCAACGTGGGGCTCAAACTAACAACCCTGAGATCAAGAGCCACATGCTCTACCAAATGAGCCAGCCAGGTGTCCCAACTGGAAATATTTCATAGAGAAAGTGTTAAAGTGGCATTTAATAGACTCTTGGAAACAGTGTTTTCCTCAAAAAGAGACTGGGTATAGAGCAGAAGACCACAGAAAGGCCCCATCAGTGGCGAAGACACACAGGAAGAGATCAAGACCTTCAGGTAAACAAGGGCAAATCCCCACCCATTTCCCTGGATCCATCTGTACGACAAAGCAAAAGCCTTAAGCTGCTGGGAAGAGGGAAGTAAATTCTTCCCCACCCCCCAGGACAACAAGCAAAGATATACTGCTTTTGGAAGAGAAGGAAAGGCAAAACCTTTCTGCCTATAGAGAAGTAAGAGGGGTACACCCAGGACCAAGGCAAGGATCCAGTGCTATTAGGATAAGGATAGAAGTAAAAATCCTCTGTCCCATTGGGAGAGACAAACCACTTCAGGTCCAGAATCCTACACCTATACCAAGCAGAGATCTGCTACTGTTGGAAGAAGGGCAGGAAACTCACCCAAGAACAACCACACAAGAGTTTGGCTGCCACAAGAAGGGAAAGGAACTCTAAGAACGTGCTATTCCTGAGGCCCAAGCACACAGAGCATGCCTAACACTGAGGTGGGATAAGGAAAACAGAAAAAATTGCTCTGCTCCAACTATGAGCCTAGCAATAACAAGCAATAGCAGTATACTTCTGGGGATGAAGCAAGACCATGGGAGAGACTCACCCCACACCTCTCCCACACACCTCTGTGACAAAGGCTTACTGAAATAGCCAAAAACTGAAAGGGAAGAAGGAATGCTTGAGAAAACCCTTCTGGCATGCCAGGCCCCACCCTAAGCACAAGGTAACAGCAGCCCAACACTAAAGGCATTTGAAGCCTGTAGCGCAATAATACCTAAACCAGCTCAACTTCTGACTAGATAAACCCAATTCTCCACACTAATGCTTGCCAGAAGAAAAGGATATCTATTTCTAGACATACTCAGTCTATACTGTTCTACCTCTATTGCCTGGTATTCAATCAAAAATGACAAGACATGCAAAAAAAAAAAAAAAAAGCTAAGACAAAATAACCTCAAATATCTAGCATTTAATAAAAAATTATAAGACATAGGGGGGTGGGCAAAACAAAAAATAACCCATTGTCAAGAGTGAAAGCAATCAATAGAACCACATTCAGAAATGACCCTAGCAAGGGAACTATCTGAGAATTTAAGATAACTATGACTAATATGTTAGAGAATCTAGTGGAAAAGTGAACCTGTATAAATGGGAGAATTTCAGGAGGGGTGAAAACTATGTGACAAAAAATCAAATGGAAATGCTGGAAATAAAAATCACATCAGAGACAAAGAATTCCTCGGATGGACTGATCAAGAGATGGGACAAAGGGGCACCTGGGTGACTCAAGTCACTTAAGCATCTGCCTTCAGCTCAGGTCATGATCTCAGGGTCTTGGGATCGAGCCCCGCATTGGGCTCCCTGCTCAGTGGGAACCTGCTTCTCCCTCTCCTCCCTGCTTGTGCTGTCGCTATCTCTGTCTCTCTAAATAAGTAAATAAATAAAATCTTAAAAAAGAGAGAGAGAGAGATGGGACACAGCTGAGGAAAGGCTCAGTGAACCTAAAGATAGGTTAGTAGAAATTGTCCAACTGAAATATAATTAGAAAAAAAAATTTTAAACACAAAAGAACAAACTAAGAGCTACAGAGCCATGAGACAATCAAATGGTCTAACATACATATAATTGGAGTCTCAGGGGCACCTGAGTGGCTCAGTCAAGCATCTGCCTTCGGCTCAGGTCATGATCCTGGAGTCCCGGGATTGAGTCCCACATCAGGCTCCCTGCTCAGCAGGGGGTCTGCTTCTCCCTCTGCCCTCTTCCCTCTCGTGCTCTCTGTCTCTCATTCTCTCTCTCTCAAATAAATAAATAAAATCTTTAAAAAAAAAAAAAATAATAATAATAGGGGTGCCTGGGTGGCTCACTCAGTTGAGCAGCTTGCCTTTCGCTCAGGTCATGATCCCAGGTCCTGGGACCGAGCCCCACATCAGGCTCCCCACTCAGCGAGAAGCCTAATTCTCCCTCTCCCACTCCCCGCTTGTGTTCCTGCTCTCGCTATCTCTGTCAAATAAATAAAAATCTTTAAAATAATAATAATAATAATAACTGGAGTCTCAGAAAGAAAAGAAAAATAGGGCATAAGAAATATTTGAAGTGATAATGGCCTCATATTTTCCAAAATAAATAATGAAAGATGTCAAACCACAGATACAAGAATCTCAGAGCACCCTAAGCAGGATAAACAGAAAGAAAGGGAAAAACAAAAAACAAAATACCTAGACACATCATAATCTAGCTATTAAAAAGCAAAGAGAAAATCTTGAAAGTGCCAAGAAAAAAGAAACATCAAAAACAGGAACAAAGATTACAGATTTCTAATTGAAAAATGAATTTTTTTAAAAATCAGAATTATGATAAAATTTATACCAGTCAAGAAGAGTTTTCAAATTCCAAAAGGTTCCATAATTTCTATTATATTAACCATTACCTGCTCCTTTTACAAAATTCACTTTCTATGTAGGTTGTAGGCAGCTTAAGCCACTCATTTGGAGTCATAAAGTGCCTTGAATTAGAAATTCTTGGGAATCTGGAATGCAGTTTGGCCTTTTCAATCTCTTTAAATTCTTTCATTGTATATATTTTGCCTGCAAGAAGATTAGTAACCTAGATTAGCACCCTTAAATGCAACTCCCATTGCTCTTGGGTTATGAAATCACATAACAATCAGGCACTGAGTACCAGTCTCACACTGAAGAAGAGTTCTTTTTTCATCATCTTTGTCATATTGTGCCTTTTTCAAAGGGTCACGAAATGGTGGAATGGTAACCTACAAGAAAAGCATGTCTTTTGAGGACAGGATTGCAGGTCTTTTTCAGTCTACCTTAAACATCTATGTATGGCTCTTAGGCCAGAAGAATCAAGAATATAGTATCTACAAACTACTTCAGTGTAACCATTATATATATTTAACATTTTACAAAGAAATGAGGGCACTCCGATACATCTCTTAGCAAGGCCCTCCAGTCATGGTTAGCTCTTGTGTTAATAGCTTTTCCAGATCACTGTGGATATTCTTCTTAGACACTCTACCCAAACTCAGTAAGTGGTAGTTTCTTAAAGGTTATGATGTGCAATCTGAAACTGTGTAAATAAATTATTCAAACTCAACTACATTAAAACCCATTGGTCTGGGGCACCTGGGTGGCTCAGTTGTTAAGCGTCTGCCTTCAGCCCAGGTCATGATCCCAGGGTCCTGGGATCGAGTCCCACATAGGGCTCCCTGCTCAGCAGGAAGCCTGTTTCTCCCTCTCCCACTCCCCCTGCTTGTGTTCCCTCTCTCGCGGTGTCTCTGTCAAATAAATAAATAAAATCGTAAAGAAAAAAATCCGTTGGTCAATCTTGAACTTTGAATGGATCTTTTATCTATGTCATGGGTTGAGTATTTGGAAAATATTGTATCACTGAGTTTTGTGAGAACTTCCAAATGTTAATACATTTCATTATACTATAATCAATCACTCTCATCAGAAAAGTCTAAGAGTATTATTGGGAAACTGTCACACTCACGATGATATTTTTCCAAAATTCAAATTTTTTGCTTGAAAGCTCACATTTTACCATTAGCAACAAATATTGTCAGTTGGTTTTCTTGAAGTGACACTTACTTTATTAATTTCCAGAAAATGTCTGCCAAATATCCAACACTTAATAACCAGTTTGTAAGAGATTCTTTCAAGTAAAAATGGTATACCATGGGGAAAAAATAAACCAGTACAGCTCACAATTCATGCAATCATGCTCCGTTTCAGTAGGCAGCAGAAATGCTCCTTGCATACTTCCCATTTCATCACACAGAATATTAAAAAGATGTGTACTCAGGGGCAAGATTTAATAAAATTAGTAATTTTTAATGTTTGATCAAGGACATTCTTAAGTGAAATTGAATTTTATTGTGAGTGCATGGCAATGAAGAATATAATGACAACCAGTAGGATTTGGTGACACTGACTAAGCAGTTCTCAGGTACCAGCAGTTTTACCCACCATTGATTTTGCACCATCAGAGCAAAAGTCAACAATATGAAAAAGGCAAATGGTATTTGGCACTATTATGAAAATACTTGGCCTAATGGACCGCTAAAAGGGTTTCAGGGTTCTCAGAGGTCTATATCCCTCACTTTAAGAACTGCTGCTATGACTTCAAAGTGCTCAGCTTAACTTAAGAGGCCACCTATCAGCTTCATTTAGAAAGGCAGCATGGTAAAAGAACTGCAATTCTGATACAAAAAGATGTGGCTTCAGGGCCTCCTGGGTGACTCAGTCGGTTAAGCCTCTGACTTTTTATTTCAGCACCGGTCATGATCTCAGGGTCATGAGATCCAGCCCCGAGTTGGGCTCCACACTCAGCAGGGAGTCTGCTTGAGATTTTCTCTCTCCCTCTCCCTCTGCCCGTCCTCCCTCTGGGGTAAGCGTGTGTGCTCTCTCTCTCTCTCAAATAAAGTAAATCTTTGTGTGTGTGTGTGTGTGTGTGTTAGATTTTATTTATTTATTTGACAGAGAGAGACACAGCGAGAGAGGGAACACAAGCAAGGGGAGAAGCAGGCTTCCCGCGGAGCAGGGAGCCCAATGCAGGGCTCGATCCCAGGACCCTGGGATCATGACCTGAGCCGAAGGCAGACGCTTAACAAATGAGCCACCCAGGTGCCCCAAATAAAGTAAATCTTTAAAAAAAAAAAAAAAAAAAGATCTGGTTTCAAATCCCAGTTCTGCCCCTTACTAGTTATGTTACAAGCTAGTTTATATAAGGCTCTAGCTGTATCATCTCGGTTTAATTTTCACCTATTAAAATAGGAACAATAGGGACGCCTGGGTGGCTCAGTTGGTTAAGCGACTGCCTTCGGCTCAGGTCATGATCCTGGAGTCCCTGGATGGAGTCCCACATCGGGCTCCCTGCTCGGCAGGGAGTCTGCTTCTCCCTCTGACCCTCCCCCCTCTCATGTGCTCTCTCTCTCATTCTCTCTCTCTCAAATAAATAAAATCTTTAAAAAATAAATAAATAAAATAAAATAGGAACAATAACACATACACACAATTTGGCAAAACAAATAACAAAAAACCTGCTTTGTCTGCAAATGCCAGCAGTTTAAAATGTCTATGACTCAAGAATTTTGTTTAATAATATCCACTATTAGCAAAAGTGTGGGAAAATGGACTCTGGTGGGGGTACAAATTTATACAACCATCCTGGAGGACAATTTGGCAATATAAATCCAAATAATGCACAACTTTAACTCAGCAATTCTACTTCTAGCAACTTACCTAAGGAAAACCTTATGAAATAAACAGTTACAGGGAAGTTCATCATAATGTCATTTATAACAGCAACAGGTCAAAAATAATCTAGATGTTGACAGTAGGGAATATGTTAAAAAAAAATGATGGTATAGCAAGATACCATATATAGTTAGAAACACATCTATGCTCTGCTATTTACAGCTGTGGGACTCTGGAAAAGTAACTTTTTTTTTTTTAAACAAAGATTTTATTTATTTGACAGAGAGAGACAAAGCGAGAGGAGGAACCCAAGCAGGGGGAGTGGGAGAGGGAGAAGCACCCCTCCGGAAAGGTAACTTAACCAATTTGTGTCTCACTTGCCTCATCTGCAAATTACATCATGTGGTAGCAGTGAAGATGAAAAAAAAAAAAAAAAAAAAAGTCCTAACATTTGGTTAAGCCCTCAGTGCAAGTTTTTTGTTTTTTGTTTTTTTAAGATTTATTATTTTAGAGGGGTGCCTGGGTGGCTCTGTTGGTTAAGCGACTGCCTTCAGCTCAGGTCATGATCCTGGAGTCCCGGGATCGAGTCCCGCATCAGGCTTCCTGCTAGCAGGGAGTCTGCTTCTCCCTGACCCTCCCCCCTCTCATGTGCTCTCTCTCTCTCTCTCATTCTCTCTCAAATAAAATCTTAAAAAAAAAAAAGATTTATTATTTGAGAGAGAGAGAGAGGGAGAAAAGGAGAGAGTGGGGAGACTGACAGAGGGAGATAATCTCCCCACTAATCTGCGTAGCCCAACTCAGGGCTCGATCTCATGACCCTGAGATCATGACCTGAGCAGAAATCAAGAGTCAGAGGGGCGCCTGCATGGCCCAGTCATTGAGCGTCTGCCTTTGGCTCAGGTCATGATCCCGGGGTCCTGGGATCGAGCCCCGGCTGGGGCTCCCTGCTCAGCGGGAAGCCTGCTTCTCCCTCTCCCACTCCCCCTGCTTGTGTTCCCTCTCTGTCTCTGTCTGTCAAATAAATAAAACTTAAAAAAAAAAAAGAAAAAGAAATCAAGAGTCAGAGGCCTAACCGACTGAGCCACCCAGGCACCCCAACTGTTATTAACATAACACTGTGCAATGATTAAAATTATGTATTTACATTTATTGACAAAGAAAGAAGCAAATCATAGAACTACTGAGGAAAAAATGCAGATTATAAAACATAATGTGTGTTACACCAATTTGTAAAATAAAAATGTGTATATACACCCACATATAGAAAGCAAGTCTTGGCTATCCAGAAGAATATACAGAAAAATGTTAGTAAGTTCACTCTGTGTAATGAAATTGTGAGGGTTTTAAGATTTATTTATTTGAGAGCAAGAGAGAGACAGAACATGAGCAGGGGGAAGGAGGCAGAGGGAGGGGAGAAGCAGAATCCCCACTGAGCAGGGAGCCCCACTCAGGGCTCCATCCCAGGACCCTGAGATCATGACCTGAGCCCAAGGCAGACACTTAACCGACTGAGCCACCCAGGAGCCCCTGTGAGTGGTTTTTTAATTCTTTACTTAAAAATAGATTTGGGAGGGGGGGGGCGCCTGGATGGCTCAGTTGGTTGGGTGACTGCCTTCGGCTCAGGTCATGATCCTGGAGTCCCGTGACTGAGTCCCTCATAGGGCTCCCTGCTCGGTGGGGAGTCTGCTTCTCCCTCTGGCCCTCCTCCCTCTTGTGCTCTCTGTCTCTCCTTCTCTCTCTCCCTCAAATAAATAAAATCTTAAAAAAAAAAAAAAAAGATTTGGGGGGGCACCTGGGTGGCTCAGTAGGTTAAGCGTCTAACTCAACTTCAGTTCAGGGCGTGATCTCAGGGTCGGGAGATTGAGCCCTGCATGGGGCTCCATGCTGGGCATGGAACCTGATTAAGATACTCTCTCTCTCTCTCCCCCCTGCCCCTCCCCCAACTCTCTCTCAAAAAAATTTTTTTTCATGTATCATGAAAATGTATTACATTTGTAACAAATTTTTAAGTCTATTAAATTTTTAAATATTACCTATTACTCAATTATTATACAATATTTTCAAATTTTATAGAGGTTTAATTTACTTTGGACTTTGGCTTTTTTATTCCTTTCTAAGATATGGAGATGGGAAACTATTCTTAAGATGTTACTGCGTTCTTAGGGAATCACTAAAGAACTACTTATATATTAGGGCTACTCAGAATAACCAACCACATAATACCAAAAATAAGAAATCTATCCTACCTTCAGAAAATTTGGGTCCTCTTTGCTCATATAAAAAGGATCATACTCTTTTGGATCATAATGTTCTATAAATGCATTTCCCTATAGGAAGGAAATAAAACTACACATAACAAAAGGTACACAATTAATTTTGAGCATAACAGGATAACAGGATTCAAGAGTCACACAGTTCCATTCTTCTGCTTCAAAACAGCATTAATGACAAATGCAAAGGGGAAGGGAAGACCAAAATTGAAATTAAACTTAATGTAGCCAAGTAATAACTATTATAGTGACAGAAGGAATCTACTTAAAATTTGCAAGAATAATGAATGTTGGAACACTAACAGATTTGGGAATTTGTTTTTAAATGCTTACTAGTCAAACATCTCAGATCTCTTAGAAATGCTAAAACAAATATTTTATAGCATTGTAAATAACTGAGTCCTAGAACTACATATAAATATCCTGAATCTACAGCCCAAATTTAATTGGTATATAAAATTAATAATTACATTTAAAAAGCAAAGAAAACTGATTCTAATGTACACATTTAAATCCAGACTTAACCCTCTTCCCTCCATCCTTTCCACATGCCCTGGATTTAGGACACAGCGTACACTGTAACAGAGTAGAGATTATACATTTATAGAGTCAGAAGGGGCAGGCCGTTTGGATGATTATAAAGGTAATCATAGTTTTAAACCAACTGAAACAAGTATCAAATGACCTCTTCGTACCTTTTTATTTACATGTTTTAAAAAACTATCTAATTCTTCTTGTCTCCTTTTTTTAATCTTCTTATATGAACAAACTTTTTCTATTATTTTCTTCTGGAGAGGATGTGCCACATGGTCAGCCCATCTTTTATGTAACATTTCTTTTCTTCTTGCCTTTAAAAAGTCATGATGTTGTAAACACTTATCTAGTTCCTAATAAACATTGATGGAAAAGGCAATTATTTTAAAGCTTTGTTGTTCTAAAATTTAAATTCATTTATATTCCTAAGAATAACGCACAAAGTCATTCATTAATTCAATCATTTATTTGGCTTCTACTGGGTGACACACACTCTACTGGAAATAGTGAATACTACATAGATAAATTAGACAACATGCCTACTCTCCCTGGAGAGACAGACTACAAAACAAATATACAAAACAATAGAGGGACAATATAGCAAAATACACACACACAAAACACAGACTCAGATACTTGTACATCAATGTTCATAGAACCATTATTCACAGTAACCAAAAGGTGAAAACCCAAGTGTCCATCAACAAAATGTGGTATACACACAAAATGGAATATTAGACAGCCATAAAATGGAATGAAGTTCTGACACATACTTCAAAATGGATGAATCTTGAAGATAATATGCTAAGTGAAATAAGCCAGACACAAAAGGACAAATATTGTAGGATCCCACTTATATGAAAATATCTAGAATAAGCAAATTCAGAGACAGAAAATAAACAAGAGGCTACTAGAGGGACCTCTGGGGCAGGGGGGATGGGAAGTCATTACTTAATGTGTATAAAGTTTTGGCTGGGGTGATGAAAAAGTTTTAGAAATAGAAATAGATAATGATGATTTCATGACATCCATCTATTTGGAAATATTGATGATGGTTTACAACATGTGAATGTAATTAATGTCACCGAATTGTACACTTAAAAGTGGTTAAAAATAGCAAAGTTATGTTATATATATTTTACCACATGGGAAAAAAATGACTAAATTTTTCTTTTTAATTCCTAGAGGTGGGAGACATTTGGGATAGGCCTTAAGAGAGTTATCTAGGAAGAGAAGGGATGAGAGAATGTGAAAGAAGTATATTCTATGGAGGGAGAAAAAAAAAAGACAAGAGTGAAGAGGCAGAAGCTAGCACAACCTGGATGAAATGGCAAGTAGCCCATAAAGAAAATGACTGATTTAGGCTATAAACTAAAACTTCTTATCCAAAACGTATCCACCTTTCATCTAGCAAATGAAATCATGTGATTTCACAATCAACAACATGAAATGCAAAACGAAAATAAATAAATAAACGAAGAACACTGAGAGCTTCTCTAGGCTCTATCCCTCCCTAGCTTCAGGTCATAGCACTCTTCAACCATTCTTAATGAATAGCCCCTTTCCTTTTTAAACAACACTGAAGAAAATTTTTCCTTACAAGTTACCCACTCCAGTGTTTATTCTACATGGACATTCATCTTGTCTTATAATTAAGCCCATCCTGTTACAGTTAAAGCCTTCTTCTTGCCTATGCATACCTGAGTAATAATTGGTCAGTGTGTTCCAGTAACAGCTCTTAAAGCTCTTAAGAATACACACTGACTCCACAGAAGCCCTACTAGATGAAAGAACAAGTGGGGAAAAACTCCTACATATAAGTATCTATGAAACAATCCCCACAAAGTAGAAAAAGAGAAGTCAATTAAAACAATCTCAAAGATCGCTTAAGGTTAATGCTAGGGGCTAATGAGCATTTTCAATTCTATTTCCTGTATTTTCTAAAATTTGTAAATGATGATGCACTACATCTAAAATGGATAAAATTTAATTTTTAATTGTGACACATTCTGTAGCCAATTCTTACCTTAATTACATAATTTTCTCTATATAATATTGATTGAATAGCTGCATCAATATCTTCTTTAGCTAATGCCTAAAATGACAAAATGAAATTTTGAAAATAAAATCTTAAAAAAAATCAAATTATGGGGGCATCTGGGTGGCACAGCCAGTTAAGCATCCAACTCAGTTTTGGCTCAGGTCATGAGCTCAGGGTCCTGAGATTGAGCCCCATGTCGGGCTCTGCACACTGTATGGAGTCAACTTCAGCTTCTCTATCTCCCTCTGCCGCTCCCTGCTCCCATTCTCTCTAAAACAAAAAAATTAAAAATTTTAAAAATCAGATTATTAATACTATCTGGACTCGCTTTTATGTGACAGACATATCCCTGGAAAGTTCTCTGTAAATACAATTTTTCTACTTCAAATCATATCATCAAGTACTTCTTTTTTTTTTTGAAAGATTTTTTCTTTATGTGTGAGAGAGTGAGTGAGAGAGAAAGCACGAGAGGGAGGAGGGTCAGAGGGAGAAGCAGACTGGAGCCCTCATCAAGTACTTCTTAAAGGTATTTGAATCTTTCTGCTATTTGCTATCGCTCATTCAAGGGCAAAAAATAACTCTCATCACAGACATTTTGACTCCCAGCATGGTCAAATGACTTGCCCAGAGTCGCATGATAAATAGAATCCATCTTTTTGTCACATTTCATGTTTTTACCTTTATGAGTTAGACTCAGGCCTCTATTTGAATTCATTCAGTCATCAGTGAATTCTACTTTAATTCATTTAGTCATTATAGCTTCAAATATTAGTAATTTACATACAAGTCACATTTTCAGATTTTTTTTAAAGATTTATTTATTTATTTGCAAGAGAGCACACATAAGCATGGTGGGGAGGGGCGGGGTGGAGAGAGAGAATCCCAAGCAGACTCCCTGCTGAGCGTGAAGTCCAAGCAGGACTCTTATCTCACAACCCTGTGATCACGACCTGAGCAGAAATCAAGAGTCAGACACTTAACCAACTGAGCCACCCAGGCACGCCACATTTTCAGATTTTAAAGCAACACAATCTTCAGGAAATAGTTCATAACATTAATTTTTTCCACTTACATAACAAATCTTCCATAAATACACACCAGAAAATACAAGAGGTTGTAAACATGTCACAAATTGTACACTTAAAAATCGTCAAAAATAGCAAACTTTGATGCTATATATATTTTACCACATTGGAAATATGATTAAATTTTTTAAATTTCCCAAAGTGAGAGACATTTGGGATGGGACTTTGAAATCTTCTCACAATTACACAAAAACAAAATATTCTCAAATTAACAGTCATTGGGGGCGCCTGGGTGGCTCAGTGGTTAAGCTTCTGCCTTTGGCTCAGGTCATGATCCCGGGGTCCTGGGATCGAGCCCTGCATGGGCTCCCTGCTGGGCGGGAGGCCTGCTTCTCCCTCTCCCACTCCCCCTGCTTGTGTTCCCTCTCTCGCTGTCAAATAAATAAATAAGATCTTTAAAAAAAAAAAAAAAATTAAAAGTCATTGGAAGTAGTTGTCTTCGGTTCCACTACTCCTTTTTTTTTTTAATTTGACAGAGAGAGAGAGAGGCAGGAGAGAGGGAACACAAGCAGGGGGAGTGGGAGAGGGAGAAGCAGGCTTCCCGCTGAGCAGGGAGCCTGATGCAGGGCTCGATCGGGGGCTCGATGAGGGGCTGGATCCCAGGACCCTGGGATCATGACCTGAGCCGAAGGCAGATGTTTATCGACTGAGCCACCCAGGCGCCCCAGTTCTACTACTCTTGTTTTCAGAACAGATGAGTAAAATCTCAAAATCCAAGAACTAACCTTCCCAAGGATGGTTAACACCCAAGGAAATTAAGAGTCATGGGAGTTAACCAACAACTAGAAGCCTAGAAAATCCTGCACTGAGTCAGAATTTAAACTCAAATAAAGGGGCGCCAAGGTGGCTCAGTTGGTTGAGCAACTGCCTTTGGCTCAGGTCATGATCCTGGGGTCCTAGGAGAGAGTCCCACATCGGGCTCCCCCT